>NC_141874.1:621778883-622403883 GCF_056163025.1 Triticum urartu | reverse complement strand
GTGCTCATCCCTCCTCTATCTCTCTTCTCAGCCAGCCAGCGGATGCGCGAAGCCCATCGTCTGTTTGCTCACATGCGGCCCCACATGTCAGTGAAAACGCAAGAGGACCCACTGAACCTGCACATCTTTCACCTCGACGTGCTGGTGATGAAAAACAAATCCAATAAAGATCTTCGGTGGCCGCTTTTGGAGTTACTCAAGAGTAGTAAGATTCTATTTACAGTTTAACCCAAGATGCACATCTCATGGCTTCAACTACCACTCTATTTTCTTTCATGACACGACATGGATGCTGGATGTCCCACTTGTCGGCAAAAGGAGGAAGAACCCGACCAAATCTTCGGTTCTGCTCTCGGATTAGACTAGTTGTGCTAACTTAAATTTTTTATTGTGTACTCCCTCCGTTCCAAAATACTTGACTTCCATTTGTCCAAAAATGGATGTACCTATATACTAAGACATGTCTAGATACATATATATTTTGACAAATAGAAGGCATGTATTGTGCAATGGAGGGAGTAGAATGGATGCAAGTTTTTGTATTGGGAAGAAGAGTACATCCATATATTGATAGAGCGCAATTTAGTAGATGTTCTATCACTTTTAGCTAGCACAGACGCAAGATCGAGCCTCCGCAGATCAACAATGAATGCATCGAGAAGGCACTAATCCAACTTACAGGAGTAGTAAAATGTATTCTTGTGGTTCTTGTTTTCTTTGGTCTTGCTTTTCTAGTCAAAATTATCATTGGAGTTCATGCAAAACGGAGGTGCGTTTGGGGTCGTGTGTTGGAGTTGGCCTTACAAGTGGGACCGCAGTTAAGGAAACCGACTATCGGCAAACCCCCACCTCGCCCGCCGCACGATGGCTGAAGTTAGAGAAACGACGAGGTTGAAGAGATTGCTCTAGCACAGACTCCAAGAAATAATATGGTGTCAGATGGATGTCGTGGTGGTGGCGTGTGCCGTACTCCTGGACGTGAATGCTTGTTCTGGCCCATGCCACCCTACTACTCCTACTACTTACTCCTACTATATAGTACTAGTATCGAGGATTCGAGGTGCTGGTTACGTATAGCGAACACATTAACATATGGCTACAGTAAAAACACCCGCCCGACGCGCGAAGCATGTGAAGCTAGTACAAATAGTGTACTACTATTGTTGATTGGCCTCATCCGATAACCTGTTGCAATGCACGTACAATCATGTATTCGGAAAATATTTTTTTGCCTCGTCGCACCACTCACTCAGAGAAGCGACTCGAAAGCCATTCATAAACTTAGTAAGTTTATCACACGCATATCATTTTATTACATACAAAAGGTCATCAACCCACATTGACAACGAGGATACATTATAAATACTAAAGTTTTCACCACACAACAAATAACAAGCAATGAAATGAACTTCAACTCAACCATTCCTCAGCGTTGGAAACGCTTGCTTTGAACCACAAGTGATTCTCTAGGACGGGCCATCGATTGTCGATCTGGAAACCAATGCAGGACTGATCATCCAGGCTGAAGCGGCCTACTATATCCCTACCAGGGTAGGGAACCACACAAATGTCCAAGGTATAGACACAGTTGCTTCTCATAAATGTGTCAACAGCAGTTGGATCGCCTTTCACCATCATCGGATAGTTTTGTCCAAGGAAGAGCGAGTTTTCTCCAAGACTATCAATTCTGTACCAGGGAGAAGGAGTTGGCGCTAGCACACTAGTATCCATCCCGAATACCATGGAACAGGTGTTGGAATAGGTCCGGAGAGTGCGACCATGGGAGACACCTGCTTCCTTAGCAGTAACATCATCAGTGGGCTGTATACACACAAGAAGAGGTGATCCATCGGAATTAGTTGCCAGGCTCCACAGAGTATATGGGCGCTGCTCGTCCTCATGCTCGTGATCATCACCATTGTCATCTCCCCCTTGGTTATAAAAATTTTCAAGTATAGGTGGTGGGATGTTCACAGGACCTTGGAAACACAAGAAGAAGGTTAATTAGTAAAGGAAAACTTGCTAACATGCACGCATGTGGATGGAACAATTATAATTATGGTGGAAGACAAACGTACCGAAACTATGAGGATGCCATGCAAAAACAGTGCCACGAGTGGTGGCAGCAAACACAAGGCCCTCGTATTGAATTGCATCACAGTACTCATCCATGTACAGAAACTAATTTTTGAGCAATATCCATCGAGTGAAACCATCAAGGACGGCAACAAGCTTGTCGAACATAGCAACAACATCATAGTTGCTGTAATTCCAAGAGCGGTTGGGAACTCGACAAATTGCTATCTTCCGTAGAATACAATCACCATTGCCGTATTTGAACATGCGTACATTACCGGTGTGCTCAACCTCTGGGCAGTGTGCTGAGATTTTTGGAAGTGGAACCCGGTGACGAGTGTACACATTCACAAGTTCCCACTTGCAGTTGGACCCAATGTAAATAACCCAATCTCCATTTGCGCCCGCCCAAGCCTTGCCCTCAAGCGATGGCATCTTAACATCATACGTATCATTATCAAGCGGCATCAACTTGCATAGGGCGAGGCCTCCGTCGTGTCGGCGCCAGTCATCATCAGGGTCCCGGCAAAGAAGATAGGGAAGATCAAACCGCTCCTTGACTCTTGGGTTCTTTGTAATGATGTTATTAGTTGAGTCGAGAATGGGCTTGAACGAACCTGCCATGCTAGCCGAGGTGATGACGTTGCACCGATCAATGAGTTCCTCCACCATGTCATCTTTCAGATCGGGGCAAGAATAATAGGGTCGTTTTCGGCCTGTTCCCTCCATGGAGAAGACAATCGAACAATGGTAGAAGAAAGGGTGAAGGGCTGAAGGAAAATGGAGGAGGGAGAGGAAGAGCGTTCAACAGCAGTTCCAAATCGAGAGGGAAAGGCGAAGAATCAGTGGACGGTTGCAAGTTTGCCACGGTTCATGAAGAGGCGCCCCAGCCTACACGTCCATTCTGAAATACTCCTACTACTCGCCATCGTCTCACTGATATGTTGGAACGGGACCACATGTTAACGAAACATGGTGTGTAATTTCTCATGCAAAATGCGATCTGGCCGCATTGGCCCGAGGTGCCGCATTAGTTATCGACCTTTATTTTTTTAATGGCGTGCCGATCAGTTTTGAAGCACGACTAACTGGTACTGTATGCAGAGAAAATATAAACTACTCTACCACTACTCCACCTCCAGTACTAGTAGTATAAAAAAGATATATAGGCTGGAGCTTGAGCGCTTTCTTGCTAAGGGCTGCCCACTTGCTTCTCACACTACCACCCTCTCTCCATATCTAAAAAAGATGGCCCCTCTCTCCCTCCTCACCGGTGGTCACAGATCCGCTGGGGAAGAAAAGGACGTGCAGCGTTGACGCACTCGTCGTCGGCGAGCGAGGTCATGCACTGACGACAAGGCCGTCCTCTCAGACCTAGCGCCCGCGCGGGATGGCCTCCGTCCCCAAGCTCGCTGCCGTAGTGTGTGCAGAGGACGACGACCACGAGCGAAGCCACTTCCCGCCGACCCTCAGGTATGCTACCTCTTTTCGAACCATAACCTTGTTCTATTGCCCCATCTGCCACGTCGTTGCATGTGGATCTTTTTCCACTCCACCATCTTCCCAATTTGCTATCCTCTGCTCTGCTGGCCACACAGACGAAAACCATAATTTGCACTATTAAAGGAAACCCTACTTCATGCAGACTAATCCATGTCTGGGTTGAATAAGGAAAGGAAGGAAGACTGTACTGTCCAAGAGAGTAGGCATCGAACCCGCATCTAGGTTGAAAAGGGGAAAATCAGTAGCTAAGGAACGAGTCTCGTGTCTCTTGGTTGAAGAAGGGTAGAAAGGCATGACAACGCAATAGAGAATGACCAGGTCGATCGGTTTGTTGTCCTCGCATAGGAAAAAGGTGGCTAAAGAGAGAAAAAATGGGACGTAATCCACATATGTTGCCTGGATATTTGTTGCTCTGGGCAACCATACCTCCCTCACCACTCTGCGTCTGTGGAGGTACATCGTACTGGTGCGCCCACTGTCCGAATGGGCCTCCCATGCTCTTATTGCCACTTTTTTGCTGTTAGTATAACGCCAGCAGTCAAGTCAAGCAATGCTACTGCTAAAGTGATTCCACATTTAACTAATGCCGCTCTCAGTCCAATGCCACCGATAAATTTAAGTAATGTCATTTAATGTCACTGGATTATTTTAGGGTTAGCTATTGATTGTGGATGTATTAAAGATTTTTCAGCTAAGGCATCCTAATGCTGTTGCACAGCCAGTATACCAACGATGAAACTTGTTACTACCTTCAGATTTTTGCACTGTTAATGCTTATAGATTACATACCTCACTTTCATGAGATAAGTTAATTTTTTTGTACAGTGTCACCAAAATGCCAAGGCGCTGATGTCATTTTATTTTGGTTAAACAGCACAGACAATTATGAAGACAAGAGGAAAGGTCAAGAGTGGGCACCTCCTCCTCCGGCTGTTCTCTTGATTCGTTCGATCAAGTTTTTATGTTTGATTGATTATCAAGATTGGGATAGAAATTTTTAAGGTCCCCCCGAGTTCGAAATGATATTTACCTTGGAGGTACATGGTTTGCAATTTTTTCATACTGTCATTAGTTAATAATGCTAGTTACCTTCAGACTTTTGTATTTGGTTTAATGCTCATGCAGAGCTAGTATACCAATCCTGAAACTTGTTACCTTTACATTTTGTATTGTTAATTCTTATAGAAACCTTCCAGTGCTAGAGTTTATTGAAATCTGTTTAGTAAAACCATTGTACTATACCCTGTAATAAACTAACTACTCTACTGTTGCACTAGCCACTGGATTAGTGTATATTTGTAGTATTCAAATGGTGTTGCATTAGCGTATGGACATAAATAAAGTGTGGCAAGCTTTCCCAGATATGTGCTCAAGAAAACTACTACCTGTTTTTCTAAATACTAGACGTTTGGGTACTTTAAATTGAATCGCGAAAACATCTTATATTAAGGAACAAAGGGTGTAGAGTTCACTCAAATTATCCCGGTAAAGTTAGTCACACCTTTGTTAAAATTGATGTTCATTATGTTATCGGAGGAGGTCTGTATGTTTGTCTCTAATGCCTGTCGACTACATACCTGACATCATGATGTAATGTTAAGTCATTTCCTTTTGTACAGTGTCACTGAATTGTCAAGGCGGTGATGGCATTTTATTTTAGTAGAACTGCACAAAATTTGCTTAAAAGAAGAGGAAAGGTCAGGAATGGCTCAGTTTTTCAGAAAAAACTATGTATGCCTTCCTGACATCAGCCGATGTTGTTTTATTTATTCCTTCAAACAGGTGGTTAGAAACAGTCTTGCTACCTTTTCCCATTATGAAATTGGAATGCTTATATTTGTGAGTCTATGCTTCAACTAGTGCCACTTTTAGAGTAATCACACTTTCAATATCTATGCAAACAGGGATGCTCGATTTTAGTGGAACTGCACAAAAAGTCCAACTGGTTCAACATTAGGAGCATGTTTTTTCCAAACCTTTATATCCAATTGGTGGCACTATGAGCTGTTCATTACAAAGGTACATGGTTTGCTACTATCTTGCTACTCTTTTTGTACTGTCATTATATAGTAATACTAGTGGTTTGCATGTGAATTTATTGGCAGGGTGGACCTACATTGGAGGTGCAGGACAGGATTCAATGATTGGATGCTCAATTTCGGTTGTATTGATTTCACCTCTTCCATCACTGTGAACATGGATATCCTTGGTCTGATGAAGAATAGGCGCTATATTTCTGCTCTGAACCAGCAAATCAATTCAGTATGAAATTGTCCAGGGCAAAACATAACTGTATCAGATTGTCCAGTGCAGAACATGACAGATGCTAAGCGGAAGAGACATGTTTAAACCGAAAATACAAGGTGTGGTATATGTTTACTAGCTGCTTGATATTTGTGCAGACAGAGATGTCTGCCCGTTGCTATTTGGCAAACAAACAAAGTGTCCGCAATTTTGGTTGAACTGCACAAGAGAATAGTATAGTCACTGCATGCAGTGCCATTTGAAAATAGACACGGAAAGATTGGATAGTCACTTCATGGACTGCAGAAAAGTAGTACTGTACTATTTATTGGCCAACACTAGGTGCTTCATTGCTTTGGTCTGATTATACAATGGGCATCATTTTGCTTAAGTTAAAGTTTGTATTCCGAAAATAGTCTCGCGGTGTGATCGAGAGAAGACCAAATCATATTGCAGTGGATGTTCCTCCATCATGTGTGGTTCATTCTCATGGTTCCAGCTGTTGGTGAAACCACTTACGTTTGCAAGAGGAATTGTAGACTTCACAAACAAATTTGTCTTTCAGTCTGTACTGAATGTTGGCCAAGAGAAGCATCCATGTTAGTAGGAAGAATAGATGTTTTTTCTAGATCTCAACTTTTGGAGCTACATATTTGTATATGATATGTGAATCATTGAGATGCATTAACATGTTGATCTTATGTATGGGAATCGTACTAGTTAGTTTTAGTTGCAACGCGAGATCCGAAGTGGCTGATCTTTGCTTTTAGAGCTACATATTTGTATATGATCTGTGAATCATTGAGATGCATTAATAGTTACTTATTTCTGTTCGCTCGGTGTTTACAAGTTACTGATCGATCACTAGCTAACCTACAAATGCGCTCCTGGCAGTTTTATTTGCGACGCAAGATGCGAAGTGGCAGTTTTTTGAATAAAAATGCCTACCTCTGAAGAAACTGACAGGCTACACTATCGATCCTACACAGATAAAAATGCCTACCTCTGAAGAAATTGACAAGCTACACTATCGATCCTACACGGATAAATAGCGGATCACGCACGTACTACCTCCTTTCCGGTTTGCAAGGCTCAATTCAAGAAACGACCTACTCGATCCTAGACGAATAAATAGCGGATCACGCACGTACTAGTACCTCCTTTCCGGTTTGCAGGGCTTAATTCAAACCTCTCACCAACCAAGGTACTCCCTCCGTCCGGGATTTATTAGTCCCATGAGCAAAGCAGCAAGACCAAGGCATGGCAATAATTAACGGCATGCAGAAGTTTAAGCCTAATTAATTCCAGCGATTTAAGTGGCTGCATGCGTGCCCTCGGCTGCGACTCGTTGCATGCTGCTTCGCGTACTGCCTGCGAGCAATTCTGAGTGCCTGCATGCAGCCGGCCATAATTAAGGCAGCTAACTGATGCGAAAAAAGATACGCTTTAAATCCGTGGAATCATTATTGACAAGGAGGGAGATGATTCAAGTGCACTCGTTTGACCGCCATGCCGGCGTGCGACCCAGACAGGACGGGACGGGACGGCACAGTCATAATTTCAGTTTCTCTAGTTTTCCACGGCAAGCTGGCGCGCTAAGCCATTATGCATTGAATTCTGATGACCGTCGCGCTACCTTCCGCCTATAAGTACTATTTCCCGGCCTTCTCAGGTGCCACCGTGACCCAACTCGCCATATCCTCATAAGCCCCCACCGGCCCAACGTCGCTCGCCACGTCCTCCATGCCCCCGCCCGTCCGAGGTAGGCGACGCCGGAGGCGGTCACCGCCGGAACTAGTGTTCGGGTTTTCACCGGAAGGCGGACGGAGGGAGGAGGCATTCTATCTATCTTTAGATGGCAATGCGGAGATCGAGGAGTTGTTGGAGCGCGACCGCATGGCGGAGGAGCAGGAGTTGTTGGAGCGGGACCGCCTGGCGGAGGAGCAGCGTATCGCCGATTTGCGCCGCCAGCGGGACATGGAGCAGCAGTGCACCGACACTCTGAGTCACGAGCAGAGCGCCCGGAACTGGGCCGACTACGTGGAGGCCGGCGCCCGGCAAATAGCCCTGGAGGCTGTTGGGCACGCATGCGTTCGCGACGCCGATTTTTACTACCAGCTCGTCAAGTGGGTTTCCCGCTTGGAAGCCGAAGCTTCGGTGGACCACGCCGGCATGGAAAGGGCCAACGCGCGCGAGCAACACGCCCTATCCCACCTCTGGCAAGTCCGAGGCAAGGCGGAGGACGCCGGTGCCGGTGTTTAGCATGGACAGCAGATGGCGGCCGGCATCGTCTAGTTAGCTAAGAGTAAGTTAGTACTTGTTGTCGGTGTACAAAAGGAGGGGTACACTTTTTGTACCCCTATAACTATGCATGGGCAGTCTGAGCCACGGGCACCACCACACTGGGCAAGGCAAGGGAGGTGAGCCAAGGTAAGGCCAAAGCTCAGGAGAAGCAGAATGACGCCAAGACCAAGACCACAAAGAGCAAAGGGGACGAAGCAGATCCCCCCGGCAAGATCCTTGCCGGGAGGCGGTTCTAGCAAGCCCGGCAAAACCCTTGCCGTGGCAGCTCGCCCCACACCTACGGAGTGAGTCACCCTTGAGTCCACTGCCCCCATGGGGCAAGGATTCGGGAGACATCCCCGTGGTGGCATGCAGATCTTTGTGAAGGCATTCAAGATCAGATACACCCTTTAGAAGACGATGATCCTGGGTGGGATCCCAGCCAAGGAGGACCACAAGGCCCCCGGCAAGAGCCTTGCCGGGGACGACAGCAGGCGCCACGGCAAGACCCTTGCCGGGGCCCCGGCAAGGCCCTTGCCGAGAACACCCGTAGGGCCACCATCAGGCCCACGCCAATCAAACCTCCACCGCCGTTCGCATGCAGCTGCCGACCCAACCAGCTGGGCAGGCACCTGCGTGGCGGCTTGCAGATCTTCGTGGAGACCTACCACTGCGCCACCTCAGCTGCCTGCCTGCCTACATGGCACCGCAGGCGCCGCTGGCCAGGGCGCGTGTCAACACGAGAAGGAGCGGCGACGGATGAGACAGGGCTCTCCCCCGTCCCAGATAAAGCAAGGACACCTGGGCAAGACGCATTAAATGCACCTTGTCATGTAATGCGAGGGATAACTTCGCATCACTGTTCCCTTTCCACCTCCTGTGTGCCACTGTGGCTACCCCTTTTCCTATAAAAGGAGGCCCGAGGCGACCAGGAGAAGGATTCGGCTTTTTGGAGCTCCTCACGCCCCATAGCTAGCTCAAGAACACAGATATACAATCCACCAAAGCAGGAGTAGGGTTTTACGCATCCCCGTGGCCCGAACCTGGATAAACAAACCGTGTGCTATCTGTTTGATCCGCTCTTCTCACAACCCCGCGCCCCGCAACCGTAGTAGGGATTCTTGTGATCCCATAGGTGTCGCTCATCACCGACACTTGTACGCTACTAGAGTGTTAGTGGGAGTAGATAGTTAACTAGGCTATGATGGTTGTCAACGTGGAAGTTCAGTACTCTATATGTGGATCAGACCTATTACTTTGGTCTGAATGTTGAACTTTCCGTTTGAACGTATGGAATGGGCTGTTATTTTTTTAATGGGTTGTATTTGTCCTCCACGGTTTAGAGGCTGACTTGTGGGCCTAGCAAGTTGACGCGTACACAATCAGGAGATGGTTGTACGTGGAGAGGATGACAGCAGGGACCCGCCAAGGTCATGGCACTACGCAAGCAAGTGCCTCCTTATTTCAAGCCAATAAAAAAATGGCTCCTCCTAGTGGATTTCTGACATCTGGGTCCCATGCCATTGTCAACGTAGTCAATAAACGAGAGAATTGCACAACGAGCGGCTGACACCAGGGACCCAGCAGATTGCCCAGTTATTTTAGTTTTGGGTTAATTTGATAAATGCCACTCCAAATCTGGTGTATCCGAGAAATGCCACTGCAATTTCCAAACTTTGAAAAATGCCATTTCATGCCATTTCTAGTGGCATTTTTCGAAGTCTGGAGTGACGTTTTTCAAAGTTTGCAAACTGCAATGGCGTTTTTCAAAGTTTGCAAAAATTGCAGTGGCATTTTTCAAAGTTTGGAAATTGCAGTGGCATTTTTATGAATCGCCATAATTGGAGTGGCATTTATCTAATTTGTTTTTGAGACGGAAGCAGGGTGTCAACTGGGCTGTGCGGGACACTCTGGCCTGTCTAGACAGCCTTTTCTTTTATGTTTACCACAGACCAGCCCAGTAGTTTTTTTCTTTCTGAAAATGGCTAGCCCAGTTCTTTTGTGATTTGTCAAGTAAGTCGCTTTATCAGGCCTGTTGGGCTGCAAATCTTTCAAGACGAGGAGAGCTTCATTCGGCTGGCCGAGAAAATGGCCTATCAGTAATGAGAAATGGGCTGTACATTTTTAAAACACATCAAACCGACAATTATTTTCAAATATCTTTTTTTCATTTTGAGATTTTAAATTGCATTGATTTTTATGCGTGGACAATTTATTGGATTTTATATTGATATACATTTATTTTTAAAATCCGTCTGAATGTGACTCGAAATTTCGGGATTAAAAACAGTTCAGACCGCACCAACATATGCAAAATTTCATATAATTTTTTAACCGTGGCCACAATATGGGCTGTAATGCTAACATAAAGAATATGGGCTCCAAAAAAACCCGTAAGAATTAGCAAATGGGCTGTAAATTATTTGAAATAATGGCAGATGGGTTGTATGCTGTTTTCCACAGATTTGAGGCTTTCCACAGATGGCATGTATACTGTTGGATGTCCATCCAACGGCCGTCGTGCTTCTTCAATCTCTGCTCTTCCTGCTCCAGCCGCTCAAACAAGCACCGGCAGGACTGCCTGCTCCCTCCTCCCCGCGGCCGGTTGTGCTGCCGCGCAGGCCTCACCGCCCCATCGTACACCCATCGCTGGCCTAGCCATCCCTCTACTCACCCACACCTGCTGTTATTCTCCGGCGACGGCAGACGAACCAGTAAACCCTCGTACAGTCGTACTCGCCTCCGCGTGGGAAACAAAAACAACGGCCGAGTCTTCCCTGCCTCCGTGTCGTTCCCTTCCTAGGCCTCGCCGTCGTCCACCGCCCTGGTGCTCTCGGCGTGGCGTGGTCAGCGTGGTCAACGACCGACATGCATCTGAAGTGGGCTGTATGTGGAGAGGCTGACAGCTGGGTCCATGGCCGCACGCAAGGAAATGCCTCCTTAATACACGCAAAATAATGATTTTCTCCACCTGACATTTGGGACCCACCGAAACGGCCTCTGTATTTCGCAAAAAAAACGTTACCGCCGCTGACAGCTCAGACCCACCAGCTATATCTTCGCACGCAAGGAAGTGCCTCCTTATTACGCACAAAAAATGAATACTCCCCCTGCTAGCTGGGACCCAGTATAGTGGGCCTACTAAGTTGACAGGGACGAAGGGCTTTGTCAACTTAGACAATATGCATGATTCTAGCTCGATTGATCGTACGATGTCCATCCAACGGCCGTAGTGCTTCTTCAACCGCTAGTCTTCTTGCTCCAGCCGCCCAAAGCAGCGTCGGTCGTGCCGCCTGCTCCTGCCTCCCGTGGCCGGTTGTGCTGCCGCGGAGGCCTCACTACTCCCATACTACTCCCACCGCTGGCCAGGCCATCCCTCCACTCCACTCACCCACACCCCCTGTTATTCTGCGGCGACGGCAGCGCAGCCGAACCAGTGAACCCTCATACTCCTCTCCGCGTGGGCATCCACTGCCGCATCTTCCCCGGCTCCGCGTCGTCCCCTTCCTAGGCCTCGCTATCGTCCACCGCCGTGGTGCTGTCGGCGCGGCGTGGTCAACGTGGTCAACGACCGAATTCCATCGGAAGAATACTGTACGTGGAGAGGCTGACAGCTGGGTCCACGGCAGCCGCAAGGAAGTGCCTCCTTATTACATGGAAAATAATTATTCCTCCACCTGACAGCAGGGACCCACAGCGCCCACCAGTATATCGCGAAAAAAACGTTTGCCCCTGACTGCTGGGACCCACCCGACGGGCCACCGTATTTCGTGAAAAAAATGTTCCCCCTGCTGTCAGCTCGGACCCACCGGAAGTGCCTCCTTATTACGCACAAAAAAATGAATACCCCCCTGCTAGCTGGGACCCACCTTGGTGGGAGGCCGACTTGTGGGCCTACTAAGTTGACGGGGACGGAGGGCTTTGTCAACTTAGTCAATATGCATGATTCTAGCTCCAGTGAACGTACGATGTCCATCCAACGGCCGTAGTGCTTCTTCAACCTCTGGTCTTCTTGCTCCAGCCGTCCAAACCAGTGTCGGTCGTGCCTCGTGCTCCTGTCTCCCGTGGCCGGCTGTGATGCGGCGGAGACCTCACCGCCCCCTACTACTCCCACCGCTGGCCAGGCCATCCCTCTACTCACCCACACCCCCTGTTATTCTACGGCGACGGCGGCCTCACACTGCAGCGAACTAGTGAACCCTCGTACTCCTCTACGCGTGGGCATCCACTGCCGCGTCTTCCCCGGCTTCGTGTCATCCCCTTCCTAGGCCTCATCGTCGTCCACCGCCCTGGTGCTCTCGGCGCAGCGTGGTCAACGTGGTCAAGGAACGGCTTCCATCGGACATGGACTGTACGTGGAGAGGCTGACAGTTGGGTACACGGCCGCAGCAAGGAAGTGCCTCCTTATTACGTGCAAAATAATTATTCCTCCACCTGACAGCGGGGACCCACCGGACGAGCCACCGTATTTCGCCCCCTGACTGCTGGGACCCACCAGCTACATCTTCGCACGCAAGGAAGTGCCTAACAGTCGGGACCCACCTGGTCGAAGCGTACGTAGCGTTGTCATTCTGGTCACGAACGTGTACATACATATATACTGGTGGATGTAGAGGCGCGCATGTGTCGTAGTAGAGGCGGCCAGGGTGCAAGAAAGAAAATACGGCCACGTATGTGTACATACGGGCGGGGTCTCGAACGCCTACTCGTGCATACATACGGCGAGGGCTCGTTGACATGGCTGGGTCGGAACGGAGAAACAGCGTCATCGTCGTGTTCATGGGGAGGCAAAGGAATGCGTCGTGTTCATGGGGAGGTAACAGAATGCGTCATGTTCATGGGGACGCAACGAAATGCGTCGTGTTCATGGGGAGGCAACGGAATGTGTCGTGTTCATCGGGAGGCAACGGAACGCGTGGGAGCCAACCAGCTGGGTCGGAACGGAATGCGTGGTCGTGTTCATCGGCAGGGCTTGGACAGAACAGGCGATGGAAACGAGGCCAGGCGTACCGCACAGTGGAGGAAACGGACCTCCTACGTTCGGAACGGGGTCCTGTTGATCGGGAGGGGTCTGGCGTACCGCAAAACGGAGGAAACGGACCTCCTAGGGTCGAAACGGGGGTCCTGTTCATCGGGAGGGGTGTGGCGTACCGCAAAACGGACGAAACGGACTTGTGTTGGAGCGTTACGGTCGAAACGGGGGTCCTGTTCATCGGGAGGGGTGTGGCATACCGAAAAACGGGACTCCACGGGATACTGTTCATCTCCACCGTCGACCCCCTCCAGCCTCCACGAGCTACTGTTCATCCACCGTCGACCTCCTCCAGCCTCCACCTACGACTGTTCATCCATGGGCTCCTGTTCATCCAGCCTCCACCGCGCGCTACTCCACCGGCTACTGTTCAACCAGCCCTCTCCACGGGCTCCTGTTCAACCACCCCTCCACGGGCTACTGTTCATCCTGCCCTCCACCGTCTACTGTTCATCTAGCCCTCCACGGGGTGGTCCTGTTCATCCAGCCCTCCACGGGGTCCTGTTCATCCAGCCCCAATCGGCTCGATCGATCGGGGTCATGTTCATCCAGAGACAACACCACGGGGTCCTGTTCATCCACCCCCACCAGGAACTGTTCATCCAACCCCCCCCCCCCCCCCCCGCAACGCTCACTGTTCATCCAGAGGCATCATCGATCGGCTTCAGTTAGCAGCAGTAGCGAAGGAATTGCTCGATCGGGTTCAGTTAACAGCCATCGATCGATCGCTCGGGTTCAGTAACGCGTAGCCTGCAATGCAATCGCTCGGGTTCAGTTAGAGCCCAACGCCTCATTCGGGTTTAGTTAGAGCCAACGCCTCGCACACACGCGCGTACGTGTATGAGAGAAACGCGCATCGCTCGGCCCCCAACCTCCCACCGTAACTGGGAACTCCCCGAAATTTTCCTCGCCCTCGCTTCTACCACGGTTTTTTTCGTCATGGACAGCCCAAAGAATGTCATGCAGCTGCGTCTCCGGCCCGCCCAGGATGAAAAGCCCATTTTCTGTCATAGAAGTAGGAGCCCACCACATCTATGATGATACCGGGTTTTGTCACAATTATTGGCATAGAAGTGTCATATGTATGACAGAAAAAATTTCATTCGGCCCAAAATGTCACGGATGTGTCTTTTTTTTTGTAGTGTGAGTCGCGAGGAACAAAATCAACTTGTTTGGTATCATCAGCTGACTTAAACTTCAACAAGGGGTCTTGCTCAGTGGTGGGCTTCTTCAGAGGGGTCATATCAATCGGGTCAACATTATCCTTGTAAAACTTTAATTCCTCAGTAGCACAGGCCGACTCTACATAAGCTGCATCTCCTTCCCTCACATTCCAAGGCGACTTTCCAATCACCATGGACTGTAATTGTACCCTTAAGACCTAGTGATAACCCACAAGTATAGGGGATCAATTGTAGCCTCTTTTGATAAGTAAGAGTGTCGAACCCAATGTGGAGCTAAAGGTAGAACAAATATTCCCTCAACTTCTATCGACCACCAATACAACTCTACGCACGCTTAACGTTCGCTTTACCTAGAACATGTATGAAACTAGAAGTACTTTGTAGGTGTAACGGGATAGGTTTGCAAGAATATAAATAGCATGTAATTAAAAACTAGGGGCTATTTTAGGTAAAGAAGCAATAAAGTTAGTATAGCGAGTGTGGAAAAGTGGTGGTAGGAGTTGCGAAATTGTCCCTAAGCAATTGACTACGTTACTAGACCGATAGCAAGTTTTATGTGGGAGAGGCCACTGCTAGCATGTCATCCCTGACTTGGAATCTATGCACTTATGATTGTAACTATTAGCAAGCATCCCCGTAACTACTAACATTCATTAAGGTAAAACCCAACCATAGCATTAAGATATATTGGTCCCCCTTCAATCCCGTATGCATCAATTTCTATGATAGGTTGAAGCTTCTATCACTCTTGCCCTCCAATACATAGTCCTATCAACATACAACTAACCCTGTGGTGTGATCCATGTGCGCGCTCATATGATGGGCACCAAAGGACAACAACATAACCACAAGAAAATTAAACCAATCATAGCAATTCACCAATTACTGATAGGACAACAAAAATCTACTCAGACATCATAGGATGGCAACACATCATTGGATAATAATATGAAGCATAAAGCACCATGTTCAAGTAGAGGGTACAGCGGGTTGCGGGAGAGTGGACTGCTGTAGATAGATGGGGGAAGGTGATGAAGATGTTGGTGAAGATGACAGAGGTGTTGGTGTAGATTGCAATGACGATGATGGCCCCGGCGGTGTTTCGGCGCCACCGGAAGAGAGGGGGAGAGGGCCCCCTTCTTCTTCTTCCTAGACCTTCTCCCTAGATGGGAGAAGGGTTTACCCTCTGGTCCATGGCCTCCATGGCATGGGAGGGGTGAGAGCCCCTCCGAGATTGGATATGTTTCTCTGTCTCTCTCTGTTTCTGCGTTCCAGATTCTAGCCTTTCACCGTTTCTTATATTCCCGGAGATCCGTAACTCCGATTGGCCTGAAATTTTAACACGATTTCTATCCGGATATTGGCTTTCTTGCGGTGATAGAAGGGCACCAACTACCTTACGGGGTGGACACGAGGGTAAAGGGCGCGCCCACCCCCTGGGGCGCGCCCCCCTACTTCGTGGCCCCCTCGGGCATCGTCTCGCGTTGATTCTTCTTCCCAAAAATCACATATATTCCAAAAAAATCTCTGTAAGTTTTTATCCCATTTGGACTCTGTTTGATATGGATTTTCTGCGAAACAAAAACATGGAACAAACAGGAACTGGCACTGGGCACTGGATCAATATGTTAGTACCAAAAATAGTATGAAAAGTTGCCAAAAGTATATAAAAGTTGTAGAATATTGGCATGGAACAATCAAAAATTATAGATACGACGGAGACGTATCAGCATCCCCAAGCTTAATTCCTGCTTGTCCTCGAGTAGGTAAATGATAAAAAAGATAATTTTTGATGTGGAATGCTACCTAGCATAATCTTGATCATGTATTCTAATCATGGCATGAATATTAAGACACGAGTGATTCAAAGCAATAGTCTATCATTTGACATTAAGACAATAATACTTCAAGCATACCAACCAAGTAATTATGTCTTCTCAAAATAACATAGCCAAAGAAAGCTCATCCCTACAAAATCATATAGTTTGGCTATGCTTCATCTTCGTCAGACAAAATGCTCCCATCATGCACAACCCCGATGACAAGCCAAGCAATTGTTTCATACTTTAGTATTTTCAAACTTTTTCAACATTCACGCAATATATGAGCGCGGGCCATGGACATAGCACTATAGGTGGAATAGAATATGATGATGGAGGTTGTGTGGAGAAGACAACAAAAGGAGAAAGTATCACATCGACGCAACTAATCAACGGGCTATGGAGATGCCCATCTATTGATGTCAATGCGAGGAGTAGGGATTGCCATGCAACAGATGCACTAAGAGCTATAAGTGTATGAAAGCTCAAACTGGAAACTAAGTGGGTGTGCATCCAAGTTTCTTTCTCATGAAAACCTCGGGCATTTGAGGAAGCCAATCATCGAAATATACAGGCCAAGTTCTATAATGAAAATTCCCACTAGTATATGAAAGTGATAACTCAAGAGACTCTCTATATTAAGAGCATGGTGCTACTCTGAAGCACAAGTGTGGTAAAAGGATAGTAACATTGGCCCTTCTCTCTTTTTCTCTCAATTTTTTTTGTTTTTTTGTTTTGGTGGGATTCTTTGGCCTCTCTTTTTTTATTTGGGCTTCTTTGGCCTCTCTTTTTTTAAAGTCCGGAGTCTCATCCCGACTTGTGGGGGAATCATAGTCTCCATCATCCTTTCCTCACTGGGGCAATGCTCTAATAATGATGATCATCACACTTTTATTTACTTACAACTCAATATTACAACTCGATGTCTAGAAGAAAGTATGACTCTATATGAGTGCCTCCGACGGTGTACCGGTATGTGCAATGATCTAGCATAGCAATGACATCAAAAAACGGACAAGCCATGAAAACATCATGCTAGCTATCTTACGATCATGCAAAGCAATATGACAATGAATGCTCAAGTCATGTATATGATGATGATGGAAGTTGCATGGCAATATATCTCGGAATGGCTACGGAAATGCCATAATAGGTAGGTATGGTGGTTGTTTTGAGGAAGATATAAGGAGGCTTATGTGTGATAGAGTGTATCATATCACGGGATTTGGATGCACCGGCGAAGTTTGCACCAACTCTCGAGGTGAGAAAGGGCATTGCACGGTACCGAAGAGGCTAGCAATGATGGAAGGGTGAGAGTGCGTGTAATCCATGGACTTGGCATTAGTCATAAAGAACTCACATACTTATTGCAAAAATATACAAGTCATCAAAACCAAGCACTACGCGCATGCTCCTACAAAGAAACACCTCATGCTTCAAATTTGTCACACAACGGTTACCATACGTGCATGCTATGGGACTTGCAAACCTCAACACAAGTATTTCTCAATTTCAAAATTACTCAAGTAGCACGACTCTAATGTAACCACCTTTATATTGCGAAACTATTGCAAGGAATCAAACATATCATATTCAGTGATCTACAAGTTTTATGTAGGATTTTATGACTAACCATGTGAATGACCAATTCATGTCATCTCTCTAAATAGATATAAGTGAAGAAAGAGAGTTTAATTCTTTCTACAAAAGATATTCCCATGCTCTAACAAATATAAGTGAAGCAAAAGAGCATTCTACAAATGGCGGTTTTCTAAGTGAAGAGAAACAGGCAATCCAAACTTCAAATGATATAAGTGAAGCACATGAAGCATTCTATAAAGCCATACTCAAAAAATATAAGTGAAGTGCAATGAGCATTCTATAAATCAACCAAGGACTAACTCATACCAGCATGGTGCATCATATAAAAGTGAAAACTAAATGCAAAATACGCTCCAAGATTTGCACATATCACATAAATGAAACGAATCTGAAAACATACCGATACTTGTTGTAGAAAGATGGGATGCCTTCTGGGGCATCCCCAAGCTTAGATGCTTGAGTCTCCTTGAATATTTACTTGGGGTGCCTTGGGCATACCCAAGCTTGAGCTCTTGCCTCTACTCCTTCTCCTCACATCGAGACCTCCTCGATCTTCGAACACTTCATCCACACAAAACTCAACAGAAAGCTCGGTAAGATCCGTTAGTATAATAAAGCAAATCACTACTCTAAGTACTGTTGAAAACCAATTCATATTTTGTTTTTTCACTGTATCTACTGTAATATAACTTTTCCATGGCTTAATCCACTGATAGAAATCGATAGTTTCATCAAAACAAGCAAACTATGCATCAAAAACAGAATATGTCTTAAACAGGACAGTCTGTAGTAATCTGGACATTCACCATACTTCTGGTACTCCAAAAATTCTGAAAAAAATAGTAAAAATAAAATATTTGTATAGAAAGACAGTGCAAAAAGCTTCATAACCGTTTGACATTCCAGTAAAAACGTAAAAACGCGCACTACAGCCAAAGTTTCTGTTTTGCACCGCACAAACCAACAAGCAATGTAAACATCCTAAAGGCAAATCTTGGCACACTATTTTTATAATACAATGGTTTTGTACTTTATAAAAGGACACAACAGAAACAAATGATTCTCTAAAACTTCCGGGTTGTCTCCCTGGCAGCGCTTTCTTTAAAGCCATTAAGCTAGGCATATAGTGCTCAAGCAATGGATCCACCCGGATCCGAAGGTATATCAAAGCCAATTTTAATTAACAATGATTTGTGATCTAGTAGTAAGCACAAAGTAACATATATCATGCAACAACGAAGTATAACTCTCTTCCTATGCATCGGCATGTCATAAAATAACAATTCATGCACACATAGTAAAGGCCAATGCATGGTATAAACAATTTCTTGCAATTTTCTCATATTGGAAACATGGAGAGGCGGAGATGTAGTTCCTCTCTCATAATAATTGCAAGTAGGAGCAGCAAGCACATGCATATTATATCTATAAAAATCATCATGTGCAGTAGTAAAACGCAACCCATCAATATAATCCTTAATAAGGACAAAATTCTCCGATATAGTGTAGTCGGGAGAATTCAAAAAGATAATAGGACTATCATGCGTGGGTGCAATAGCAACAATTTCATGTTTAACATAAGGAACTATAGCAAGTTCATCTCCATAAGCATAATTCATATCGGCATCTTGGCCACAAGCATAGCAAGCATCATCAAAAAGGGATATTTCAAAAGAATCAACGGGATCATAACAATCATCATAGCAATCATCCTTTGGTAAGCACGAAGAGAAATTAAACAATGTACAAGTTGAAGAGTTACTCTCATTAGAAGGTGGGCATGATTAGCTAATCCGCTCTTCCTCCTTTTGTTCTTCGCTCTCCCCATCATCTTTTTCATCCAATGAGCCCATAGTTTCATCAATTCCTTCTTTCATAGACTCCTGTAAAATATTAGTCTCTTCTTGGACAACAGAGGATTCCTCAATATATGGTTTAACATAGGCATTAGAAGCATAATTATCATAACAACATTTAAGTATGGCAAAATTTTCAGATTTTTAAAGAGTAGCATCATACTTTCCAATCAAAGAAGCAATTTCATAAGCACCCTTAAAAGCAACAAATTCTTCAATTTGTTGAACATCATAGTAACTATAAACACCCTTAGCATACGAAGATACGATTCCATTATCACTAAACTCACATTGGTAGGGAAGGTGTTTCTTAGGGTCTTCAGAACAACAAGTAAAATCATATTTCACATAAATTCCAAGCATAGCATTGCAAACGATGAATTTGATCCAGTAAAATTTCCCTTTTTTGAGATAAGCGGTGTCGCACATAACAAGCATGCTCATCTAAAGATTTTCCCTCAACTAAGCTATTTGGGGTTTCAGCACGAGCACATAGGGATCGAAGATGATCCAAGTAAAAAGCTTCAGGGGTGTGATAGATTTTGAGTGGTTCTTCAACCATTGGTTCAGTAGGTACCACCAATTTTTTTGGTATTTTGCATTTCCTACCCACGACTAAAGATAGAAAACAAGAGCACAAAATAAAAAGTACTTAGTGATAAAGCAAAGAAGCACACATGAGAATATTCACCCCACGCTATGACTCCCCGGCAACGGCGCCAGAAAAAGGTCTTGATAACCCACAAGTATAGGGGATCAATTGTAACCTCTTTCGAAAGTAAGAGTGTTGAACCCAACGAGGATATAAAGGTAGAACAAATATTCCCTCAAGTTCTGTCGACCACCGATACAACTCTACGCACGCTTAACGTTCGCTTTACCTAGAACAAGTATGAAACTAGAAGTACTTTGTATGTGTAACAGGATAGGTTTGCAAGAATATAAAGAGCACGTAAATAAAAACTAGGGGCTGTTTTAGGTAAAGAAGCAATAAAGTTAGTAGAGTGAATGTGGAAAAGTGGTGGTAGGAGTTGTGAAATTGTCCCTAAGCAACTGACTACGTTACTAGACCGATAGCAAGTTTTATGTGGGAGAGGCCACTGCTAGCATGTCATCCCTGACTTGGAATTCTATGCACTTATGATTGGAACTATTAGCAAGCATCCGCAACTACTAACGTTCATTAAGGTAAAACCCAACCATATCATTAAGATATATTGGCCCCCCTTCAATCCTGTATGCATCAATTTCTATGCTAGGTTGAAGCTTCTGTCACTCTTGCCCTCCAATACATAGTCCTATCAATATACAACTAACCCTGTGATGTGATCCACGTGCGTGCTCATATGATGGGCACCAAAGCATAGCAACATAACCACAAGCAAATTAAACCAATCATAGCAATTCACCAATTACCAATAGGACAACGAAAATCTACTCAGACATCATAGGATGGCAACACATCATTGGATAATAATATGTAGCATAAAGCACCATGTTCAAGTAGAGGGTACAGCGGGTTGCGGGAGAGTGGACCGCTGTAGATAGATGGGGGAAGGTGATGAAGATATTGGTGAAGATGACGAAGGTGTTGGTGTAGATTGCGGTGACCATGATGGCCCCGGCGGCGTTCCGGCGCCACCGGAAGAGAGGGGGAGAGGGCCCCCCTTCTTCTTCTTCTTCCTTGAACTTCTCCCTAGATGGGAGAAGGGTTTCCCCTCTGGTCCATGGCCTCCATGGCATGGGAGGGGCGAGATCCCCTCCGAGATAGGATCTGTCTCTCTGTTTCTGCGTTCCAGATTCTAGCCTTTCACCCTTTCTTATATTCCCGGAGATCTGTAACTCCGATTGGGCTGAAATTTTAACATGATTTCTATCCGGATATTGGCTTTATTGCAGCGAAAGAAGGGCACCAACCGCCTTACGAGGTGGCCACGAGGGTCAGGGACGCGCCCACCCCCTGGGGCGCGCCCCCCTGCCTCGTGGCCCCCTCGGGCATCGTCTCGCGTTGATTATTCTTCCCAAAAATCACATATATTCCAAAAAAATCTCCGTAAGTTTTTATACCATTTGGACTCTGTTTGATATGAATTTTCTGCGAAACAAAAACATGCAACAAACAGGAACTGGCCCTAGGCATTGGATCAATATGTTAGTACCAAAAATAGTATAAAAAGTTTCCAAAAGTATATAAAAGTTGTAGAATATTTGCATGGAACAATCAAAAATTATAGATACGACGGAGACGTATCACCTAGCATATTAAGCTATAAATAAACATAGCAAGGGCGAGCCATGAATTTAGCATAAGTCGGTCGTCCGAACAAGGCATGATAAGGACTCTTGATTTTGACCACCTCAGACCACAATGTCTTTGCTCCGTAGTCATAGTCATCACCAAAGGCGACTTCCAGGGCAATCTTTCTGACAGGATATGCCGACTTACCAGGCACCACACCATGGAAAACTATGGAAGACGGCTTAAGATCCTTGTCAGTTAAATTCATCCGACGAAAAGTGTCATAATACAAGATGTTGATACTGCTTCCCCTGTCCATAAACACCTTAGTGAACTTATAACCGCTCACTTGAGGGGCTACCACCAATGCCAGATGACCCGGATTATCAACCCGGGGCGGGTGGTCCTCCCGACTCCATGTGATCGGATGCTCCGACCACCGTAAGTATTGGGGTACCGCCAGCTCAATAGCACTAATCGCACGCCTATGAGCCTTCTGAACTTGTTTGCAAAGACTTGTGGTGAAAACATGGTACTGGCCACCATTGAGCTGCTTTGGATTACTCTAATATCCTGACTGATTACCTTGCTGTTGGTTGCCTTGACCAAATTGTTGATTATGACCACCCTGGTGACCTTGACTATGATAGCCAGAATTTGAGCCACCTCCACCAAAGCCGGAGCCCTGAGAGCCGAAGCCTGACCCGTCGGGTGGTCCCTTGTCATTGCCATGATTCTGACCGAGACTATAATTTCTGAACTCCCGCATAACCGAACAGTCCTTCTAGGCATGAGTGGATGGCTTGTCAGGAAGACTGTGCTTCGGGCACGGGTCATTAAGTGTCGCATCAAGATTAAAAGGCTTTCCTCTACCATAAGGCGGCTTACCATTACCATTGCGGCGCTGGCTCTTGAACCCAGTGTTGGTGTTAGCTATTAAATTTGACCCGCCATCGGGGTGTCTGCGCTTCCCACCATTGCCCTGGTTGCTGCCATTATGCCCTATCGCATTATGTTGCTGACCCTTACCATTGCCACTCTTCTTGCCCGGATCCAAGGTCCTTGGTGTTATCAGAGTCGGCATATTTAATGAGAGCCGCCATTAGCTCACCCATGTCATTAAAATAGCGCTTAAGCCGCCCAAGATTCTTCTTAGGGGGGGTAAAGTGACAGTTCTTCTCCAAGACCAGAACCGCCTGACCCGCCACGATACTATCAGACGAGTGAATAATAGCAAAGACCCGCCATACCCAATGATGGGCCGACTCATCCTCCCGCTGCACACATTTATCCAGATCGATAATCGTCAAGGGATACTTGCATGTCCCTTGATTTTTTTTGATAAAACATTCCTTCAACTCTGCCCATGAGTTGATAGAATTAACAGGTAAACATTTTAACCACGTATGGGCTGGTCCATCCAACATCATAGTAAAGTATTTGGCACAGACCGCATCATTGACATCCAGCGTCTCCATGGCTAACTCATAACTTTCAATCCAACCCTCTGGAGGGAGATCAGCTGTATTAGGCACCTAACAAGGACCCTTGAAATCCTTGGGCAGACACTCATTGCGCAAAGCCGACACTAAACACGGCACTCCGACTGTCCTGGAAATCGTCCCAACCCCTATTAAGGCTGAAGGGGACATCGGAGGCTGCTGATAAGCCCCCTGCTGAGCCGCCGCTTCTACATCACGATGGGCAGGTTATCTTCGCGGGGTGGGTTATCATTACGGGGGGTATGGCATCGTTCGCTGCCGGAAACCGCAGGTGACTCAACACGTCGGCTGTAACTTCGACTTGGACGAGGGGTCGAGTGAACACGATCACGGCTGTATGAGTAAGCCGCCTGCTGTGCCACAGCCATTCGAAGGAGCTCCACTATGTTCTGGGTCTCCACCACAACCAATGACTTGCCCTCAATCGGAATAGCCGCCAGCCGGGTCACTGCCGCTAACATGTTATCCACCGGGTTAGAAAAGTGCCCGGGCGGTGGCGTCAGAAAACGTAGAGGCGGCGTTTGATTGGGGACAGATTAGGCGCCCGATCCTCCCTCATGTCAGCTCAGGCTAACGAGGTTGAGCCGCTGCCCGGCTTCCATACACGTTTGGGTTTGACTGAGGGTTCACCCTCGTATCTAGAGTGCTTGGACCTTCCCCTGGTCTATTAAACAGATTCATGGGCTCATAATGTAAAGGCAGGCGGTTCTGGTGTCTCCTACGAAGAACTGCGTTGGAGGCATTCTGATCCAGACTTAAACACCAAGCTTCTGTCCTCATGCGCTCCGACTTAGATGCAATCTAAGCCCGTTCGTCTGCCATCCTGGTATTCTCTGCGTTGATATCCTCCTGGGCCTTAGTGATTTCCGCTTGAATCTTAACAATCTCTGCATTGCATTCTGCTTGATTCCCCGTAGTAACCTCTGTCGCTAGCAAAGTTGTCAGAGTGCCCAACTGATTTGATAAGACCTGAGCCGACGGCCTAACTGAGCCGCCAGCACAAGTTGTCACTGCAGCAGTCAACCCAGATGTTATAGTTGTAGTTGTTGATGAATTTAGAACCGGCCCTATTCCAACCATGAAGATTGCAGACCGGCATGGTGGCTCATAGGGTTCCGGAATACTGTCACATAGGAATAGCCGCCAAGCCTGCCATATGGAAGCTGGTAGATTGACTCCGTCTCCCCGATCAAGGACTCATCACCTGAGTAGATGAGAGACTCCCCTCTAGATACAAAATCTTCTGTGAGATCTGCACCATGTGTGAAACCGACGAAAACTTGTTTCCGACCGGGTTGAACCTGGGCGGGTCGCGTGTGCCGAGCCGACTCGACGATGTCGGTGAAGATGTCCGACTCAGGCTCTGGTCCACCGATCTTGCCAATGAAGACCCGAATTCCGCCGAAGGGGACCCAATACGCGTACTCGATTGAGTCGGCCTCGGGGCCCCAGCCAGCATCGTCGATGTAGAGCTTGCCGCGACGACTCTTCGTCATCCTGCCAACTGCGTATCCCTCGATTCCTGGGAAGGAGCCCTTCAAGAACTCGAAACCAGCGTGCGTTGGCCCCACGGTGTGCGCCAACTGTCATGGTTGTGTCACGATAGATGCCCTTGTGAAAGGACTTAAGCGTGGAGCCATCGCAACGTAGGTTAGCTTGAAGGGGTTGAGTGGGACGAGAGACACGAGTTTATCCAGGTTCGGCCCCTCACCAATGAGGTAAAAGCCTACTTCCTGCTTTATGTTGTATTGGATGAATATCGATTACAAGGGAGCGGAATCACTTATACCTAGCTCTCGGTTGATTGTAACTTGAGTTAACCCGCCGCAGGGTCTCGCCTTTATACATAGGTTGAGGCCCTAGGATTACAAGAGTCGAAGTCGGATCATACAACATGGTCGACCCGGGTTCTAAGTCGCCTTGCCTTGCTAGGAAAGTCGCCATCGGGCGGCTCACACCTCCGGGTTATGACACCATCGCTGGGTCTTGGGCCTTCAACGGCCCACCTTGTAAGCCGCCTCCAGTCTTCATATATTATCTTATTGGGCCTATTTAGGCTTTCAGTATTGAGTCGCCAACAATGTAACCCGGCCCCTCCTGGGCTGGTCACACCACGGGGTTATATCCCCAACAAGGGGGATAGGATGCATTGTGTCGTGAACCTGGGCAGCCTGCTTGTAAATAAAGGGGAAAGAAACCGATGCTTCGATGTCTCGCCATAAAGTGTCTCGATTCCCTACGAGGCACGGTGGTCAAGGTTAGGGACTGGGAGCCATGTGGTGGGACCGGGCCCTGAGTTAAATCGTCGACCATACCAAAGACTTTGGAGGCTGAGCTAAGGTATAATATGCAGGAGCTTGCCTATTGAGCCAAAGACTCCGGAGCCGAAGTCCAAGGGCGTCATCCTCGGCATCGAGGACCATTTCAGGGGCTACTGACGGTGTCCTAGACTAGGGGGTGCTAACAAAGTCGGCCCATAGTCCTCAGGCTGGGCCGGTGGGCCCTCATTCTTGTTAAGGAGGACTCCAAAAGCTACACACTTGGGGCGTGATCAAGACTAAATCTGCCGAAGACTTGACGTATACTCTAAGGAATCTTCTGTCGCGTGCATATGCATCCATGGATACCGACTATGTAACCCTAGATGCCCTACCTGGCGTATATATAAGCCAGAGGGTTTAGCCCATAGGGGGGACGGAATCAAAATTACATTCACCTAGCCCTAGGGTTAGAACACAACTCATGATCTCGAGGTAGATCAATCTTGTACTCAATACACCATCATCAATATAAACAAGAGCGGGACGTAGGGTTTTACTTCCATCAAGAGGGCCCGAACCTGGGTAAACATCGTCTCCCTTCTTCCTGTTACCACCGATCTGAGATCCACAGCTCGGGACCCCCTACCCCGAGGTTTGCCGGTTTTGACACCGACAAGTAGCAAATAATATTTCCCTTAGTTAAGAACCAAGGTTTATCGAACCAATAGGATCAACACACGAACAACTCTGATAGCACCTACACACAAACAAAATAATTGCTTCCACCCAACAAAAGCAAGGGGTTAGTGACTCCCCTTGTTCCCGCCAACCACAAGTTTAAAAGAAAATGGTGATATGCAAAGCAAAAGAAAATAGGAGAAAATAAATAGAGCAATTGTGGAGACTTTAGTATTGACAGAAGATAGACCCATGGCCATAGGTTTACGAGTGGCATCGCTCTCAAAAGCATAGCAATCGAGTCAAACAAATTACTGTTGGGCAATTGACAAAATTGAGCATAATTATAATTGTGATCATTCATGGGATAAACATTACATAGGCATTATGTCCATGATAAGTAGGTCGTTAATCCAACTGCATCTACTACTATTACTCCCCCAAGACCTCTACCTAGCATGCATCTAAAAGTATTAAGTTCATGATGAACAAAGTAATACTTTAATCAAGATGACATAATGTAGACAAACTAAGATCAGTCAATATGACCAAACCCCTTTGTTTTATCCTTAGTAGCAACAATACAAATACGTGTTTTTGCCTTTATTTTCACTGGGCAAGGTCGCCGCAAGATTGAACCTACCACAAAGTACCTCTCCCGCTGAAGAAAAATCAATCAAACTTGGCCAAAGTAGACGGATAGATCGGAGAGAAATACAAAGCTATAAAATTGTGCAGCAAACAAACCTCAAGAGATTCAAAATAATTCAGTAAATAATATGATCATAAACCCATATTCATCGGATCCCAACAAACACAACGTAAAAGATTACATCAGATGGATCTTAGAGATCATTGCATTGAAGGTCAAAAGAGAAAGAGACTGAACCATCTAGTTACTACTACTATGGACCCATAGGTTGTGAAGGAACTGCTCACACATCATCATGGAGGCAGCAAGGTAGATGAAGATGGTGTCCCCAATGATTCCCCCCTCCAACAGAGTACCGGAACATGGCTTCATATGGGATCACTTCAGAATAGAGGCTTGCGGTGGCGATACAATTGTCTCGGGTCTCACTTCGAGGGTTTCTAAATATGTTGAAATTTATAGGCCAAGTTTTAGGCAAACGGAGCTACGTGGGGTCCACAAGTCAGGGTAGCACGCCCTACCCCCCAGAGCGCGCCCCTAGCTTGTGGGGCCCTCGTGGATCTTCTCGTCCTCCCGGAAGCTTATGGGGTCTCTTATTCTCCAAAAAAATCATCGAAAAGTTTCATCATGTTTGGACTTGTGTAGCTATGGCTTTTCCGGAAAACCAAAAAACAAGCAAAAACTAGAACTGGCACTGGGCACTAAATTAATGCGTTAGTCCGGAAAAATAATATAAAATGGCATATAAAGCATACAAAAGTGATAATATAATAGCATTTAACAATAAAAAATTATAGATGTGTTGGAGATGTATCATTGTCCATCATAGACGCACCCATTCTGATGCTTCCAAATCCATCGGGCAGTCAATAGTAGGAAGGAATATAGTCCCTTACATGTTGCAGAGGGAGCAAGATCACAAGTGGTCTCCCACCAGTACTGGAATGATAGGTCGGGTCGGGAAAGATCAACGGTAGCATGCCACCAAAAAGGACCTTGTGCAAAATCTTTTTGGAGAACAAGCAACCAACAAGGACAAGATCTGCATGAAGAAACCCTCTATGCCCGAGGCTGTCCCCTGTCCGAAATATGTTCTGTAGGTTAGGCCAAATGAAAATCTTCACACGCATCGACGAGCCGCTAATGGGGGGGCGAAGTATAGCCAAGGAATAATGTGTCGTAGCACGACTTGGACGAATACTACTCGGTGAGGGTCCAATGCCAATGGAGCTCGTCTGGGGCAACTGGGTGGGAGATGCGGTGAAGTTCATGCCAAAGCTCGACGTATTGGACCATCGCTACCGGACCATCTGCTCATCGTCAGAGCTATCCTCGCCGTCAATGTCCTCCTTCTCCTTTTTCTGTGGCAGTCCGGCCATGACACGGACCGCCTGATTCTGCTCTCGGGCAAGGGCGCATGTATTCCTCTGCTACAGTTTCTTCACAATTCGGGCGCGGATGCCTTCGTCCTTTGCGGCCACCTGTGCCTCCGCATCAGCCGCCGTCATTTCCGCCGCGGTACGGGCATCGGCGGCCCTTATCCGATCCTTCCCACGGCGGGTTGCCCGTTCTCGATGGGACTCATACTCTGCCCGACCTATGATGGGGAAGGAGAGTTGTTCCGGTCGGGACCGCGAGGATCCAACACCAGAGGACCCGAGCGCCCGGTGAGTCGATGCTATGGCGTCGCGGCGGACGGATCCGTCCGCGGTTGGGCGCTGTCCTCCCGGGAGTGGCGGAGTGCAATGCGGACTGTCATTTCCTCCTCCAACCCACACGGGATGACACCCCAGTCGATGGGTCCAGACTGGTCGGAGTCCGATCCGCTGCCTGCCATGGTGGAGAAGGCTGAAAACCACAATAGGTGAGCTCGGGTGGCGCAGGGGAGTGAAGTGGCTAGGGTTTGTTCCAGCGAGCGGATGGAGACGAATATAAGTGGGGTCGGATGGACCAACATGAGCCGGGTCCGACGTGACGGGCGTGTCCGGGCGCCCTCATATCCGCCCCATTTTTAGGCTAGATATGGGGGTGCCAGCCAGTCCAGATATTTGAGGCCCGTTTGAGGCATCCGTCTGGATCGAAAAAAGGTGGCCGGATAGCCAAGGCGGATTTAAGAGTTCTACTGTAGATGCTCTAAAACGCAGTCCTGGTTCATCGATGCATATCTCTTGGGTGATCCGCAAGGGCCATGCATGCTAGTGCCACGAGGAATGTGGTCATGATGTACAAAGGCCAACTAACCCAGACCTAAATCACATGAAACAACTCAACTCCTGTGGCCATTATCATCAGGCATCAGCCTCCAACCCGAAGCAAAAAAGTTCTCTCTCGAAAAAGACTCCCAGCAAAAAATCTGACCAGACGCTAGCACGCCAATGCTGCTGTTACTTCACCGTCCCGGACGTGTACTACCGGAGAATCCACCAGCTATATACAGTACCGAATGACCGTGACATATGCACATCGTACACTGATATGCAACTGCTGTTGCAAAACTAATGCATGCCATTTCGTGCTGAAATGGGGAAGAACAGTACTGTAGTTGGTAAGTGCAGGGGTACATCGTACATGGGATGCTGCCACTTGAGGTCAACACCGATTTTCTGGCTCACGCGGGGAAGGAGGGATGCCATCTCGCTCGTGGCTTATACGCAAGGAAATGACGTTTTCCTGCTTTATATGGTTGAGACGTTGCATTATCAGCCGCTTGCGAGCAGAAAATGCCCAAGTTTTTCTCCTTTTGAACTGTAAAACGGCGTGGTAACTCAGTTTCGTGGTGTGACGTCGTTGTAACTCTCTGCTCTGGATAGTAGGAGTATGTGCTCTACCATACTATATTTTGCTGTATCTCTATTCTTAATGAACGAGTTGGTGAATAGTCTTCGCGGTTTATTTTTGCTGATTTTTTCGTCCCTCCTCCCACCACCCCCTTCCACCCTGGTCCATCGGTTTATTTTTCTCTCCACTCTTTATTATAACCAGAATTTCCTAACGTATAACCAATCACAGATCTGACTTTTTTAAATTATGCAAATCTATTGATTCCTTTTATTGGTTCAATTTGTGTTAGGAAACAAATAACAGATTTTCGGAAAACAAATAATACATTTTAATCTAACTTTTCTAACTTATCTAAATCAATCGATTTCTCTTATTAGTGAAATTTGTTTTAGGAAACAAATAACAGGCATGTCACAACTTTCCTCCCAATAAATAGTTTCTTAACATTCGCAAACTTTTCTAATCAAACACGTCACAAACGGGCAGGTACTGATATGATATCACGTTACCAAACAATAAAACCCCATTTGCATATAAATCAGTTCAAAGATCCTAACTTTTCTAATTTTTTACCTTTCCTTGATAACAACCAATATTTCCTATGTTTTTCATCTATTGAAGGAAATCACCCCTCCATCGATATTACCATTTTTTGGAATGAGATCTCCGGGTTATGATTTTTTTTGCGATTCTTTCCAATTGTGACCTCTCCTTCTACTCCGGCTCCTTCTCGCATAAACACCTCCACCACAGCCAGGTGACACCACCCCAGACCTCCTGCCTCTCCGCCACCTCCTTCTCGTACTCCATTAACAATCCCTCCGCCACATTTGTCCACGACGGTGTCGAGGGCATGGCACAGCAGCGTACCAGCGGTAGAGCAGCGCATAGCAGCACGCAGCAGGCGAGGTGAGCGGCCGACGGTGGAGGGCAGAGATGCGGCCGGCGTGGCTGAGGGGGCGGCCGGCAGACGATGGCCACGATTGGAGGCGGCACGACAGCGGGGCGAGCGAAGGGATAGGCGGCAGCAGACGGGGCGAGCGCAGCCAGCGAGAGTGTGGCGCGCGGGCAGGGTGTGTGTCGCGCGGGGCACAGTGGCGCGGTGGCTGCGGCAAGCGCGACGGCAGCGGCGGGAGCGACCGACGCGGTGTAGCACGGGCGTGGGCATGGAGAGGGAGTGGCCCCGCGGGCGCGGAAGAACAGCGGCAGGCTCGGACATGGGCGTGCATAGGAGCAGGCATGTGCCACGGGGTCAATCCGAGGAGCTCGGTAGCTACCACTGCAATGGCCATGGCGCACGGCGGTTCTCAGCCACGGCGAAATACCTAACGAGAGCAAACGAGAGGGGAAATAGGGGAAATGCAAGAGAAGATCATGGCGATGTCAATGGCGCCCTAGGGGAAGACATGAGAGCTCGGGGCGGCGTGGATCGAACGACAATGTCGCGGTGGCCCAAAGTTGAGGAAGACGACAGCGATGTCGATGCGGGGGTGCTGAACCTGATCTAAATATATCGGCTAGGCTAGGCTGATTGGCACTAAAATTGAGCTAGCACCGCTTGATTATTTTACATATAATCGCCAAAATCTCATCAGCGGCGTCATCACTTTTATATGCTTTACTGCATTACATATGTGAGAATTTGATGGCAAAAGAATCGTCAATGTCACTTAATATGTATGAGAATATTAAATGTAATATTAATATAATTAATATTAAACTCTTAAAGTTAATGTGACCCGTTACAACGCACGGGCATTCTTCTAGTCATTTTATTAGCTCATGAATACTTGAGCATCCTTTTCTCGTATTTTGCATTTACTAATTGCTAGTACTGCTATCTCACCGCTCAATCAACCAGCTATGCACAAGCAGCAGTGGTCATTATCTTTTGATCACCGAATCTTGACATGTCTTTGCACTCTACAACTTCTTCTATTCCTTCTGTTTAGATGTGAAAGTCATCTTACGAAAATCAAATAATCTCAAAACACTTGGACACGGTATATCAATCAAGTGGGTCGTGCATGTTTTTAATGACTTGAGACTACCAAACATGACATGCAGTTATTTCGAGTTACCTCGTTTTCCCCTCCGTCTTGATCGCGATGCACAAATTAAAATGACTTATAGTACACCTAGACGGAGGAGTAGTTATTTTGAGGGAAAACTTTGCTTTTAGGCTGGTTGTAATGGGAAATATCATATACTAGTATCATGCATATGATACTAGTGTATGATACTACCTCCCTAATGCATAGTATTATATATTAATATCATGTAGTACTCTATTTATTGCCATGCATGACACAAAGTAACATAGCATTTATTATGATACGGTATCATGATATGATACTACACCCTCTCTTTCTTCATTTAATGCTATAACATCTCATCAAAATTGCCTAGTTGGCATGCATGATACTAGCTATAATACTACCATTACAATCAGCCTTAGGCTGCCCGTAGTGAGAGTATCATAGTTAGTATCATACATGTCAACTAAGCAATTTGGATGAGGTGGCATAGAATTAAATGAAGAAAGAGAGACTTGAGTATCATATCATGATACCGTATCATATTAAATGATGTGCTATTTTGTGTCATGCATGACAATAAATGTAGTCATCAATGATACTAATATATGATACTATTCATTAGAGATGTAGTATCATAGACTAGTATCATATGCATGATACTAGTATATGATACTCCCCGTTACAACCAGCCTTAGTATTTGTTACAACTACCACCCATGGATTACCGTTTTCCAAAGTGGCTTATTTCTATCCGTCAAAATTATCGTCAAAGTTAGGCTCAAAATTCTAGGAGGCATTATGAAATTTGCCTGCAAAGCAGCAAATTGAGGTTGCAAATGGAGTACAAATATGGTTGTGCAGGATTTGTTCTTGGCTACTGTAATGAACGAATAGAGCACAGGCCCACGCTCCGAGTGCCGTGCAGAACCGAATGAACAGTTCCGATGGGATTAGGCACAAGCACAGAGGGAAAGCAAAGCAAAGCACGGGGGATGTGACGGTGTATTTCGGTCGCGATCGACCTCGCGTCGGTCGCGTGCCAGTGTGCTGCTGCTGCCGTGGGGTTGGGCCGGGGACGAGAGATGACGGACGAGCGGGTGCGTTGGCAGTGGCACGGCACCACCGATGGATGGGCATCTCCGCTGTGCTCCACAGGAGAAAAAACAAAACAAAACAAATGAATACCGCCTGCGTATCCAATCCAAAAGAAAGCCTATCTATCTCGAGGGAACGGAAAGGAAGGGCACGGCTCCTTCCCTGGCCTTGCCCTGTTATGTTAGGTCAACACAACACACGAATATATTACCCCATCCAAATATTCCCTGGCTGTACCATTATCTCTTGTTCTCCCTTCTGTCTGTCACCGTCTCCCGGTCCCTTCCACGGTCCATCTGCCCTCAGCACACCCAGATGGACCCACTCAAAATAAAAAGCACGCCCAGATGGACTGTACTGGAACCGTAATTAACAGATCAAATCGATCCTTCGTCAAATTACTACCAGTACTAGTGGTACTTAAAATTTTACGGAATTCGTGGGGAACGGGGCTAATAAACAGCCCATGACATAGTGCTCTTCCATAATCAACATGTACTACTCGTAGCACTCTAGGGAAGGAACTTAATGCGGCGTTGCAAACTTGTGCTACTCTAGTACTACTAGTACTAGTACTGCAAATCCATCTACTCTTATCCTAAGCCCCACTTGATGGGCATTTTTTTACAAGGTGATAGTAATGGCAATTGGTTTGCAACCGTATAGATTTGGCACCACACCACACCACATAGCGTGGCCACCGTGACCGAACTTTCCCCCCTGCTCCGGCATTCGAGCACAGCAACGCCAGCACGAGATAGACGACCATGACCCCCGAAAAGAGAGGGAAAAAAAAGATAGAGGAGCATGCTTTTAAACATCTCCTAATTTCCCCTGACATGTGAAAACATGTCGCCATTTCCGTTCCGGCGGAAAAGGTCGCGATTTCTGATGCAACCCACGTTTGTCCCCATCGTGGCCATTGTGTCATCGCTGGATTTAAATACAGCGCTATTGCCCGCCCGTTGTAATTTGGTAATTTCGGGAGCGAGTTCTTGTAAAACGCCGGTTTTGTTTAATATACTCCTATGTCCTTGGGTATTTTTCCCAAAAAAGAAAAGAAAATAAGTACATGTGGTGTCTTTTTATGTCCCTGTGTTGCAAAGTGCAGAGTACCGATATCTCTGCTGGATCCAGTCATGTTGAACGGTAGATATCCACACTTACCCGGGGGTAAAAAGGGCAAGTTTTTACTACATGACCTGCGATCTAGATTTTTTTTAAAGAAAAGATCTAGAGAAAGATAGTACTATTACTGTATGCAGCAAGATATATGAGGATCCCGTGTACGTAGTTGTCATTTGAGAATACACCCGCAAAAAAAAGGTTGTCATTTGAGAATAAACTAGTAAAGCATGTTTGCGATAATTCATCCTGGAGCCCGGGCTCAGCTGCTCCCGGTCAGAAAAAAATTCAAAACAAATACTAAAAAAATTCAAAAAAATTCAATTTTTTTGTGTGGTAGATAATTTGATGCGTGAGGCCCGCTCCAAATTTCAATTTATTTGGATATCTGAGTAGGTCTCGGCAAAAAAGACAAATCGGGTCAAAACAGCTCATGAACAGTAAACTTTTTTACAGACCCCGATTTTGTCTTTTTTGCACAGACTTGCTCAAATGTCCAAACGAGTTGAATTTTTCAGCGAACCTCACGCATCTAATTATCTATCACACACAAAAAATTTGGAATTTTTTGAATTTTTTTTGTATTTGTTTTGATTTTTTCCGTGAGCGGGGGTGCAGCTGAGCCCGGGTGTAGATTCGCCGCACTCAGCATGTTTGCTTCAACCATGTGTATCCTTGTTGCATGTTCCCACCAAACCAGCGTTAATACGCTAAGCCGTTGAAAGGGAATTATGCCAATGTATTTAATGGAAATGTTTTTTTAGTAGATGAGAAATGATGATGGTGGCCAGGGTATCACCATTTTTCTGTTCTTGACTTTTTTTCCCTTGGAATAATAATTGTGGATATGTGCTACTATCTTTGTGATCTCTATGCGATAACTAAGTTTAGAGAATGACACAAAAATTAACTGCTAAACTGAACCAAAGATTATAAAAATTGGGTATGTGTTCACATTAGCCTAGAATACGTGTGATAGAAAGAATAAACCTAGCATACTTACTAAGACATTTTTTCTCACATATATTATTAACAAAAAGGAGAATCTAGAGCATATTCATCAGCCCAATGAAGAGATAAGATCCTAAAAATCCCCAACGTACAATGAAAGACGTCGGACAATTGGTAACCCTAACGGTCACGAGTCGCGTCCCGTCCTCAATGTTTGCAACTAGCACGAAAGTTATGTCTTGTTTTTTTAAAGATTCACCTTCCGTATTCTCCCAATATCCATCGTTTTTCTAGAGAGCCCCCACCCCCACGACGAAGATAGGCCTGGGGCGGTGTGGGCTTTAGGTCACCCAAAATCAAAAAACACATGTTAATCCTTCACTAAAGCTACTAAAATCACATGAAAAATAGTGGTTGGGCCGGGATGTCTTTCGACTATACCCTTGTTCCCGGTTGTCGACGAGGAAATGGCACCCCATTCACTCCGCATCGACTACGCTCTTGAGGGAACGGCCCACAAAAAAGTTGGGCACCCAATTCAGAATGCCATGCTCTCTGACGACTTATGGATCCATATCGGGGGTAGGGTTGTGCGTGCGCGTGCGGGGAGGAGGGGGGGGGGGGGGGTTGGGGTGCCGACAAGTCTCTGTATCTTATGGCGCTTCAAATCACAATTTGTTAGTTAGTACTGCATTCAAAAAGTACATACATTTTCCCGCGCTTTTTGGTGATACGTGTTTCCTATTCTTCCGTGCGACGATATATGTTCTCTTGCGCTATTGCACAACCGTTGCTTTTCATTTAGTGGAGAGAGTTATATTTATCCAATACAAAACCACACATAGCTAATATATGCATCTAAGCTATGCACCAAGTTATGCTGTGTTTTTCTAGCAAAAAAAAGGAACATGCACCGTGCTTAGAAGCATCATTTCAATCAAATCAAAATTGATCTCCTTTATTTCCTGTGCCGGCTTTAACGTAAAAATGACCCATTTGGCCGTGCTTTCATGGCATATTCATTGCTCTAGACGTGCATGGGTGAACAGAACATGTGTTATCTCTTAAAGGGGCAAAAATGCAAAGGAGCCAAGGAAAAGATTCTTCCAATGGCACCAGAAATGGAGGGCCTTTAAAGGTAAGCAAATTGACCAATAAGTTCTTCAAATATCCCCCTACTTCCACTTAGTCCACACCACATGATCATAGTACCAATGAAATTAAATTAGATCATAGTAACAAAGAAAGCCCCAAAGGCTGAAAGACAGAGTACTATAAAAGAAGCTTTGGCCTCTACCATATCTCTACCCCTACCTCCTCTCCTTGTCCAACTTTGGCCAATTCCTAGTTGCTTGGCTGCGTCATTACTGAGAACCCACAGCTTTTTAAACCATACTAAAATAAAATTCTTTTGGATTCCTCCCCCCAAACGCCTTTCACCCAAAGACTCACTCACCCGGCCTTCTCTAATCTCACGCTTCCGCTGCTGCATTCCCTTCCTCCATTATTTCTCCAATCCCTTTCCCCTCTCCGCCCCCCTCCCCCCTCTCTCTCCTCACCCTCTCGCCAAAAGACTGGATACAGACCAGAAGGAAAAGGAAATAAAGAACAGAGAGGAAGAAAGAAAGAAAGAAAGAACAGCACCTACCGAGCAAGCCTTCTCCGACTTCACATGGGCTGCGGAATTGTTCCCACGACTCCCCTCCGGGCCTGAACAGATTCATACACCACCCAAGAACCGCCCCTTGATTCCCCCCTCCCCCTTTTTCTGCTCGCGAATTACTTGGTAGTAGTATTTCCACAGGAGAACTGCTCCTTTTCCGCTCTGTTTTCCGTGTTTCTCTGCTTGGAAATTCCTCCGGTTCTTCCTCGTTTGTTCGTGGGGGGCGAGGGGAGGAGGAGGCATGGGAAAGGAAGGTCCTTGCTGCCATTGCGGCGTCACGAGTGAGCTCCTGTTCTTCGGCTCACCGATTTTTTTATGCTTCCTGTTTTTTTTTCTTGCTTATTTTACACCTGTTGTTATCCCCTTGTTCCTCCGCGGCTGGGTGTCATGGGCGTTGATTTCTCCGAATTATGCATCTGGGGACCGGGTCTCGGAAGAAATCTTTCGGGGCCCCTGGGCTCCCGTTCCTAATCTCGCGTGTTCTTTGTTGACTGCTGTTCGTTTGCGGTTTGGTAGATGTTAGCTGCAATCTGTCGAACCACCTGAGGTGTTTGGGATAGAGCTCTGGGCCTGCTTGGATTGGGTTGAGGTCTCGGAGGCCTTTGGATGCGAAATTCTGAACATGAGGAACGAATCACCTCATCTTGGCAGATATTCAGAATTTTGTTTGACTATGATTCAAACAGACAAATTGTTTGACTATGATTGTGTAGGGGATACTTCTTAGAACACCTGTGCAGACAATGAGCAACTAGATGCAGCTCACACTCCTTTTATACAAGAAGACAAGAGCCATCTGCTTTTGCCAAACAAACATTTAGAGTTCCTGAGCTGCTGCAACTACATAAATGCTTAATTTTGTGGAAGGCATTTGCTGCTTTGTGTAATATACGCAGATCAGTTCTCTCTTTTGCTTTAACATCTGTGGCATCATACAGTCAGTAGCTCTTTAGCTCTTACTGAAGCAAGCAGCTCAGTTTCACTAATAATCTGCGTTTGGTATGCCTCATTTGGTATGGTAGCGAATGAATAATTACATTCTAGTACTAACCACTGAAAACAAATCTGGAATATGCAGTTGACCATGTATGTGACTGATTACTAATTGTTGTCTCAAAGACACATTCTTGAAAAATGTATAGTTTCTAAGTGTTCTTCTGTGCTGCATTCCTTGATACCACCATCTCTTGTGATAGCAAAGACAATTTTTTTGTCAAAATTCTGATACAATCTCGTGACGGACACGCTGCTAATAAGCACCTGCAATACCGCATACATTCTTGCATATCGATTTTGTACTGCATTTATTCTTATATATGGCAAATACTGAAACAGGCACCCCACTTTGGCGAAATGGGCCAACACATAAGCCAGTGCTCTGCAATGCATGTGGCTCGAGATGGAGAACAAAGGGTTCATTGGAGAATTACACACCAATGCATTCTCGTGATGATATCGATGCTGATCAACCTAGAGTTAGCAAGCTGAAGCCGCCGACATTGAGGCTAAAGGAACAGAGGCAGCTAAAGAAAAGGCCAAGCCACAGCATAAGGGAGAATGGAGCATTTTCTGATCAAAACTTCTGGAAGATGGGGGATGCCGACCCAAGTCGATCTAGTTCTGGATCGGCACTATCATATTCAGAGAGTTGTGCCCCATATGGTTCTGCTGATGCTAGTGAAATGACTGGTCAGTAATCTCTAATTTCCTAATGTGTTGCTGCTAAATAAGAAATTTTTTATGTTCTTCACAGTCTTGTTGAGTGCCATGGGTTATATGACTATGTTCAATTGAAACAATTAACGTAGAAACATGGAACTTGAAGCTTGAGATGGATGGTCAGAAATACACACTTAAATGTTGGTCTGCAATGTTATATCTAATCTCCCCTAAGACTTGTTGTAAACATCTATAGGTTGGTTCTTGTAGTACTACCCTTGCACGAGTATGTGCTAGTAACTGTGTATAATGCAGAGCAGGTACTTGTTTTCATCAAACTTACTGAAAGTACTGAAACATACTTCAGCAACCCCACTTCACTGGTGCTTACTTTGTAATCCTGCATCATCATTTCTCAAGAACTTATAGTGATTGATAAATCATTGTCCATATATTGTATTCAAATGACGACCCTAAAATCAATGCTTCAAACATCGTATCAGTGTCTTCCTTTACCACACATGAACTCGATTAAATACAATAATCAACATAAAAAAAGCTATAATACTTTGTGATACCGTCAGCTCAATTTACATTACCAATATTTATATTTGTAACCCATAATTGCTTTCTTTCTTGTTTTTTGTGTAACTAAAGTTAGTTATGTTAATGATGGTTCTCTGATCTTTTGAATTCAGGTTCAGCGCAATCGCATGCTTGGGAGTCATTGGTACCATCAAAAAAGAGAAGCTGTGTCACTCGGACCAAGTCTTCATCCGTGGATATGCTTGTCAAAGATCTTCATTGTATAATGCACGAAGAGCAGTTATCTTACCTTTCTGGATCCTCGGAGGAAGATCTAATTTACCACAGTGCAACTCCTGTGGATTCCTTTGAGATTGGTTATGGAAGTATGCTTCTGAGAAGTTCAAACTCAAAATCAGCGGAGGAAGATTCAGAAGCAAACTCTGTTCCTGCAGATAATAAATCATACCTTACAAGTGAATCCTATTCAGGGACTGCCTCGTTTGTTGTGCATAGTGAAAGCAAGGGGGCAAGTAATTCAAATGCTTCTCCTGAGAAGCCAAACTGGTTTCCGGTGCATACACACGAAATTGCTAAAAGGTATTCTACACTTCTATTAGTAGTATTGTGCATTGGTTTCCTATACAGATACTACATGATAATGCTATCTACAGTTCTGCATTCTATTAGTCAGAGAAGCTATTGTGGTGAAAATCAAGAAGCTAAGGTTTTTTTTATACCTCTTTTGCAGGGGTAAACTTCATTACTCAAAGCAGCATACCCTGGAAAATGTAGGTTCAACTTTAGTTTCAGTAGCTTTAGAGGTATCAAGTCTATGATGATCTCATTGCCCCTTCCTTCTATCCATTTTTCCTTAGCCAATTCTGCCTTGGTGCTTTTCTCTTCACTGGGTACACTGTTATGAACTTCCAACCTTTGTTGTGTACATGATTAAGTGTTTGTTTCTCTTATTTTTAGGGAGAAGGCACTAAGGAAACAGGAGGAAATGAAAATACCAGTGCTTTGAAAGACCTTACCAAATCCACCATGAAGCCTCTCAAAAGGCCTCATGAAAGCCAGTTGCAAAGCTGCCCAGGTCAGCAATCTTAGTTCCTCTGATTCCTACTTGCACATTGTTTTTAGTTGTGAGCATCTGAAAAATGTCCTCTGTATTCAATTCACACTTCATCATTTCCTTGATTTATTGGGAATAACAAGGAGAAGCTTTCTGATTTGTTTTTGCTTGTGAACATGCAGAAGGAACCATGAGGATTGCCAAAAAAGTTTGCAAATCTGTGGCTATGGCTCCTCAGTTCAAAGGTTCATTTTTGCCCAAATCTGGAGGAGCACCATTTAACTTACTCATGTTACCCCCAGATAAAATATCCATGCTGGCCCCTCCGCAGTACATGGATAATTCTGATCAAGACTTGCTGCTGGAGGTTCCTCTCAATACGCGGCAACCAGAGGCAGAACTTCTTTGCCAACCATTTCAACTTAGCTCAGTAACCCGCAGCTCCACCTCAGCAGACGTGGTTGCTGATGGCGAGGGGCGCCTCAAGCAACCGTAGACCAGAGACCAACTTAGGAACAGGCGGTAGCGGTAGTTTCCCTTAGTTTCCTGGATCATCACGGTACCTTTATTTACCGATCACCGGTAGGGCTTTCTGCGGTTTGTTCATGCTTGTGCCGTCGTTATCGCCCCAATTTACATTGACAATGTGCGTCTGCCGCGGAGGCAAAATTGCCCGTTCAGCTAACATTTGTAGCGGTGCTTTTGGACTAGGCTTGTGTTGGTTTCCATAGCACGTGGGCTTTTGGAGAAAGTATAACTCATATCACCGTGGAAAATAGAAGAACTCTTTCATGGGGGAAATGGAAAATGAAAATGATATCAGGGATTCAACCAGTTGCTTATCTTGGCTCACTTATTTTCCCACTTGAGCATGTTGGTGTCTCGATAACAGGCCCCTCTTTTAGGGAATGACAGGTCATCTTGATCTCAGACGGTATGTCTGAATGATTGATGGTATAATTGATAAATGATATGTACAGGTGTACATGATCTCTAGGTGTCATGTACAGGTGTACATGATCTTTAGGTGACCTATGATATCAAGTCTTCTTAAATCACAATGCTCCAACATATTCTGTTATGTTCTGATCTAATATCTGTTTGTGCTTCTGTTCTTAGTGAGAGTAGTAATTGAAGAATGTGTCAGTTATACTGAATTAAGATGTTCCCCCAAAAAAGGAATTACATGTTGCAACAAAAGACACAAACGAGACTGGTCGAATGAATTATAAACATGCTCCCCTAAAAAGGAATTACATGTTGCAACAAAACCTACCAATGAGGTTGCACACACGTACTGATCGGGTATCTGTGGGAATTTGGTGTGTGCATAGAAAATGCAGTAAACCATAAGATAAAAGCTGACAACAAGCCAAGAAGAGAATCCAAAGTGGAAGCTATAATACTAGCATGCAAGCCACTCCTCGCGGAACCCCTGTTTTAAATTTCCATCAACCACGCAATTATATAGCCAAAGGGCATACGCCGCGCCTAAAACCATCACAAGCGCAGCTAACACGGCTACCAAGTTATTTCTTTGGAATGCTCCTACTAAGATTAGAAATTCCCCCATCTTTTGCTTGGGTGGAAAAGGCACTTTCACTGTCGATACCGCTTCGAATCAAAAAATATGCAGGGGGAAACCGGGGAAGGTACACTTTTGCAGAAAAAATAAAATAAATCATGCTTGCACTGTTAGATGGCCGGGTGGCTAATTTCTCAGTCCTAGCAAGTAGCAACATGTTCATGCTCTTCCAGGTAGATAAATTTTGTTTAACTTCTAAATGAGCTGACTTCACTAATAGCACAACATGGGGCTTATAGAACAGACCTTGGACATACCAGGAAGAAAACCACGGTCTGTCAGTGCATCCATTTCACCGAGACCCTCTAGCATTTCCACCTGCTGTTGGTAGTATTCACTGACAACATCAGTCCTCCAAGTGACATTGACATCATCAGTCCTCCTCCTTGTAATTAAACTTTTCAAATTTCTGACCAATTGGCATTATGAATTATTTTTGAAACAAAAGGTAGATCATTTTCTAACTTGTGCATTTCAAATTAGGCCAAGTCCTAACAAACAACATTCCGTTACATGGCTGCTATAAAAGCATAGACTGATCAGGCAGCAAATGCACTGACGAAGGAAAGGTTTAGGCGGTAGAAGCAGCTTGTTACTTCTCCCACCTGTGTCCACCTATACATCATGGCCGACCCTTCTTTGTTGGAGTTACTCCTACTTTCTTAGTTTCAGTTTGCAGTTGTTGAGCCATTTTCCGCTTAAGTACAAAATTTAGTAATTTTAGCCCAGCGCGACCTTCTTGCCTCTGCCGGTTAACCTTTGGGAGTGGCCCATCACCGTTGCCATGGCCTCGCCGGTCAGCCTCCTTTCTTTCTCCCTCCCCCCGTCGATCTCACTCCTCCTTCGCGGTTGAATGGCATTCAATCAGGTGCGCGATAAGATCAAACCGCCTGAGTTCATCATAAAAATGTTAGCGGACGATGTAACTATTATTTGATTAATAAAGCAAGCCTTCCCGTAAAAAAAAGTTAGTACCATACTAGTAAATCTCAAGATGATATGTCGACTCAGTCTTTTGAAGGTGCTCATAGGGGTAGGGTGTGCGTGTGTGTTCATAGGGGTGAGTGTATGCGCATATGTATGATCGCTTGTGTCTGTACTGTGTTTAAAAAAAGTGGTCGGAATAACGAAAGAAGCAAAGAACCAGTTTTTTATGTTAGGCTGCAAAGAACAAGGTTTGCATTTATTTTTTGAGAAGAGAACCAGGTTTGCAAGGGAGCAGATTCAGATAGTTCAGAGAAAGAAGAGCCAACACGGACTGACTAATGGGCCAACCACGGCCCACAAATACAAATCTGCGCGGGAAGATCGAATGCGGCGAGCAGTGGGGCCCGGATCCTCCGATCCGCGCGCGCGAATCTCAAAGCGCGAGCCGGAACCCCACCCCGCTCCATCTTATCCCCTCTCCCCTCTCGCCCTTCCCACCCGCACGCAAAGCTCCACCGCCGGTGCCGCCATGCTGCTCCACCACCTCCTCCCCCCCTCCTCCAGGGCCCCGTTCCGCCCCTCTCCGCGGCGACCGTGTGGCGGCACGTTCACGGTCCGGTGCGCCTCCTCCTCGGCCCCGTCGTCGTCGTCGGCCGGGCAGCAGGTGGCGAATGTGCACAGCTACGGCACGGTGGACTTCGAGCGGCGCCCGGCGCTGCGGTGGAGCAGCCTGTACCGGCGGGTGGCGGTGGGCCACGGCGGCCGGCCCGTGGGGCGGACGCTCGCGGACTGGGACGAGGGCGAGCGCCGCCTCGACAAGTGGGAGCTCTGCCGCATCGCCAGGGAGCTCCGCAAGTTCCGCCGCTTCAACCTCGCACTGGAGGTAGCCATTCCTGGTCGCGTCTCTCGGAGATCTAATGAACCCCGACTTTGTTGCTGCTTGAATGCTTGATTAGTGATCGAGCGACTTACTTTCGTTCGAATTCAGAGGCTAATGTTGGTAACATTAACTGAACATTATGCCTATGCGTATGCCAGCCACAGAATTTCTCTAATGATGCGTTATTTTATGGTTGCTTGCGTAATTACGTTCGCTTCGGTGCTGCAAATTTTATGAAATTTTGTATCTAGTGCGTGTGTCAGATAGTGTTGAAATGCTTGGTGGTAGTTGGATCACTATTTGGACTGAAATTTTGTGTCACTTGAGTATGCTAGTACATGTTGTGCGGCAAATCTAATTGCCAAGGTCGGACTTAAATCGGAATTACTCTGCTGATACTTTGAGCAGATTATCCGGTGTATGTTGAGGAATTCATTGCTCAAAGGATGATCAAACAAATATGCAACCACATTGAGATAGGGATAAACATAATTGGACTTGCTCCATTTCAGGCAAGGTTTAATGTGCCAGTTTATCGTAAATTGGAATCTAACTGGAATGGTAGCTGCTGTTTATCTGATCTGACATCAATTACTTACTGTGAGGAACAGTAGTTCAATACCCTTAATGACCCTGCAAATCGTTTCGAAGGCTCACCTTCGATAGTGATAGTTTATGAAGCGTTTGGACATCCTTTCTTGCTATTGTCTGGGTGCCTTTTGATGGCTAATCCTACTAGTCATATGGGTTCTCATCAAGTTTTTTCTGTCATGTACAGGTTTATGATTGGATGACTGATCGAAGGGATAGATTTTCGCTATCATCTAGTGATATGGCAATCCAGTTAGATCTGATTGCAAAAGTACGTGGTGTTCCAGATGCTGAAGAATACTTTGAAAAGCTTCCTGAACCACTGAAAGACAAGCGAACATATGGGTCTCTTCTCAATGTTTATGCCCAAGCTAGGATGAAAGAGAAAACAGAATACACATTTGAGCAGATGAGGAAAAAAGCGTTTGCAACTGACACATTACCTTTTAATGTGTTGATGAATTTTTACGTGGATGTTGCAGAGCCTGAGAAAGTGTCTACAGTTACTGATGAGATGAAGCAAAGAAATATTGCCTTTGATGTCTGCACTTACAACATTTGGATAAAGTGCTGTGCAGCTATGAAAGACGCTGATGCAATGGAACGAGTCTTTAACCAGATGATTGCTGATGAGTCTGTTGTTGCCAACTGGACTACTTATACCACACTTGCTAGCATGCATATCAAGCTGGAGAACTTTGAGAAGGCAGAAGAATGCCTGAAAGAAGCTGAGAAGCGAGCAACGGGTAGGGATAAGAAATGTTTCCATTTTCTCATTACACTCTATAGCCACCTTCAGAAGAAGGAAGAAGTCTACCGCATTTGGAATTGGTATAAAGCAACTTTCAAGACAATTCATAACCTGGGTTACCAGGAGGTGCTGTCTGCCCTTGTTAGGCTAGGAGATATAGAGGGAGCTGAACTTCTATACGAAGAATGGGCATCCAAAAGTTCTAGTTTCGATCCGAAGACTATGAACATTTTATTAGCATGGTATTCTAGAGAAGGTTTTGTTGTGAAGGTTGAGCAAACTCTGAACAGATTTGTTGAGAAAGGTGGGAACCCCAAACCAAATACCTGGGAAATCCTTGCCACGGCGTACCTGAAGGACAATCAGTTTGCTGAATCTCTGTCATGTTTGGAAAAAGCCACTGCAGTTAAAAGTGCAAGTAAATGGAGACCAAGACCAACCAATGTTGAGAGTCTCCTGGCATATTTCAAGGAGAAGAATGACACGGAGAGTATCGACAGGTTAATGAGTGTACTCAGAAGTAGAGGGTGTGCTGAGAACGAAGAGTACAAGTCATTGATTGACACCTATGCTTTGGCGGTTGCGGGCACGTGATGATGGATGGACACCAACGATACAATATGATTAGTAAATAGCCGTTGAACACTTCTTGTAATCTGAATGTCGGAAGAACCCCCGCTTGAGAGTTCATGTGGTACGGCTCTGTACTTCTTTTCATTCCAGAGCGGTTAGGTGCATTTTATAAGTAGTTTCTCTACAGAAAATCGGACAATAAGGTACATAGATGATAGGTCTGCCTTCTTTCTGACCACTTAGTTCAGTTAGAAATTCTCAGATCATCAAGAGGAGGCCGTTTACCAGGTTCCTTTGTACTTTCTACATGTACATCGACATTACCATCAAGGAGTTAATCGTGCCTTCTCATGGAAGCGTACATTTTTCAGTCACCTTTACTTCTTTTTTTGGTCTTGTTCACCGCCTTTGTTATAAGCTGCACTGCGTATGTTGCATGTGGGCTTTGCTTGAGTACCTAGCACTAGCAGGTGGATCAGAGTAGCAGAAGATGCATGGCTGGAAATCTCATTATCTCCGCCATTTCGTGTTGTTATCGGGATTGAGGGGGTTACCTTGACGCTTGCACGTTGGCCCCCTTTTCTATACAGCTTTCAAACTATGAAGTGCTACAGCTCAAGCTGTCGATCTGCATTTGTCGGTTCGATCGTCGGCATGTTTATTTCTGACTGGTACATCTGTTGTGCAGATATTGAAGCCATGACAGTTGCGGATGAACAGCCCGGACCACCTGGAGCCCTCCCTTGCCGGTAGATGGCCTATTTCCTTGAGAAGAGCAGTTATCTGATCGTGGATTTCTCGTAATAATAATACGTGCGGGGTCACTGGAGGGGCTGCAGCTGCAGGAAGGTGGGTGGTTGCATCCAGGATGCAGCACGCACTGACTAAACTAATGGCCAGATTCGCTCACAGCTAGGTGACGGGCAAAGAGTGAGCTCAAAAGGCGGAAAATTAAAGGAGTCCAGCCACAGCCATTGCTCGCTTTACTCAAACGTCACCGACTATTTGTCATCTCCGAAAGAGGCCTCGGTTCAGCTTGCAAGTTGGAGTACAGTTTATTACTGTGATCCCGTCATGGACAACGTGATTACGACGACCTGTAAAATAAGATAATCATGGCAGCTTGACCCTCTAAGCAGACGTGATCGGCACTCCCATCCGAGGAGTTTGGGAAGAGACATGACTGTTCTATGTTTGGGTACGCTTTCAACGTCGTGCTGATAGGCAATTCGATCCGTCTGTGCCACCCCAAGTAAGCGGAGAGCTAGCCAGTGGCAGTGGCAGTGCTAGGGACAGCCAAGCGTGCAGCGCAGCACTGGATGCCTTCTGGCTGGGCTACTAGTATTAAACTCCACCCAACAACTAACCAACAACTACCCACGCACGCACGCACTGGTAAAGGGAAAAGAGACGTCGAAGAAGCGTGTTTTGGATTTTAGGGATCTGTTAGTTATAATGCCTGTTGGAATTATAGTGTCGTGGAGCAAACGTATTTTAGAATTCAGAGAGCATTACAATTCCTTGTGTCTCATGGCGCGACGAGGACATGCTTTGCTTGCTTTGATGTCAATCGTTAGGCATTTTGGAGAACGGGGGATCCTTTTCTGGTACTCCCTCCGTTCGGAATTACTTGTCTCGTAAATGGATGTATGTAGAACTAAAATATGTCTAGATACATCCACTTCTGTGACAAGTAATTCCGAACGGAGGGAGTAGTATGAAGTGTTGTTGCATGAAATCCATATTGGAATCATGTGAATTTACTGTGTTCCACAAAGACCACAGGTACAAGCTTGGTTCCGTTGTATAAGCACTCTGCCACAATTGCTCTTTGTACTGCATAATTTTGTTGTTGTACCATACTTTTTCTTTCCAAATCCTTTTGCGGACTGCAGTGGCAAGGAGCTACTTGACCCGAAAACATATGACCGTCTCAATAGAGTTCACCTATCTTTCTCTTCTACTTCTTGCGTTACAACCGAACACTTCGATTGCTGTTCGATCCGGATCACACGGCCACCTATCTTTTCTCTTCTACTTCTTGCGTTACAACCGAACACTTGAATTGCCGTTCGATCCATATCACACGACTGTCAACAGCCCGCACGTCCTGATATGCTCGCCCGCATGTTGCCTCAAGACGTGGGCGAGAAAAATAAAGTGTTGGGAGGGGGCGAACCGACGATCCCTAGGTGTACACCGAGCACACTAGCTAACACACCCAACCTTAGTCGTTGTCTAACAAATGGAAGCAAGGCATTTGAACCTTCTTTACTTCCATATCAGCCAAAAAGCAAACTTTTTTGTTGTTTTCTTGGATTTCTCCCGTGCACCATGTGTTGGTGTTTCCGCGAACACTTCAATGGGCATTGCTATTCATGTGGCAGGGGAAGTTTGGTGTTTCTGTGAGGCACGAGCCTCTGATGGGCGCTGCATTTCAAGTGGTGAAGGTGGACTTGTGTCTTCGCGGACGCTTCAACAGTTTGTGAGGATGGTGTTAGTGATGAGGTCAATGACGACATGCAACATGCCTTACCGCCTGGGATGATGTGAACCGACATGCGAAGCCATCATCATTGCCTCCTATGGGACGTGGGCCGTTGTAGACTTGTCGGCCTCGCATTAAATGCACATGTTTGTCTATCAGTTGGCAAGCCCCTAGAAGGCTCGTTAGAGCAGAGCTAGTGCTTGCAGGAATCGAAGGTGCTCAGGGTCCGGCACCGTGCACCCGCTTGGCTCTTGAGTTATCTTCGTTGTTGTTGAAGTCATAGAGCTCGGGGGCTTCAGAGTGCTTGGGGAAATGCGTGATTGCCCTGCCTAAGCTGGATGGGAGCTTGTGCTTGGGGAGCCCCGAGCACCGTCCCTTAGCGCTATCTCTTGGTGCCTTGTTGTTTCCGCTTTATGTTGCTGAGTTCGGCACATTTTAGCAGGCCCAGGGGACCCTATTTTCCATATCGTTGACAATATGTTGGACACCTATTCATGTGGACAAAGCACCATTAGCCAGCCATAGTTTAATGGGAAGGTTTTCGATGTCATTAAACGTATGTGTGTATCTTCCCATCATGGAAATATTATACTCCCTCCGATGCAAAAAATGTGTCGCAGCTTTAGTTTTTGGATCGAAGGGAGTACTAAAGACGAAGGTAAATGCCAATTTTCTTTCTTTCTCCAGGAGTTACGTATAAATAATGTTATTTATGAAAATTACTTTGCTCTATAGAAAATGGCCGATTTTGACACTCGGGACGGGGCAACATGTGCTATTTTCAAGAATGCGGTGTGGCAGTATCGACATTACCTGAAGGAAACATACTTCAATGGTGAGGACATTCACGAAGTTCCCCTATTTCCCCCGAGAAATATTTACGAAATGAGGATGGGGAACGCCTTGTTCTGCATTGGTCCTCGTCCAAGAATCGGGTATGATCTATGAGAACAGATCACATTTTGAACTACTATATATATCTGCATGCGTCTTACTGTTCTATGTTCTTGTAGGCTAAGTGCTTAAAGCGGAAGAACAACTCTTATCAGGTAAGATTTCATTGTATGGTGCACACTACTTTTCTCTTATATCATTGTATTTACTCATATCAACTAATATTAATTTTCGAAATCCAATCGAAACTCCAATAACACATGAGATACCTATTAAAAACTTATCTATTTAACTGCTTTGTTGTTGTAACTTGCTCTATGTTAGTTTCAGTTTCAATTGTATAAAAAATTGTCTTCTCATTTCATACACATTAATAGGACCAAATAGAGCCAATAATGTTCTTTAGTCATGCATGTATGCTTGTGGTATCAATATGTAATCTAGTGGTGTTGTGTAGTTTTCATACTTACATTCTGACAATGCTAATTATTTTTAACTGGTTTCCCCGATGATACGAAAAGTGCCACATTATGCAATTCTATTTTAAATTGAATCTCTATCTTCATTTGCTAACAGAGAGCAGGATGGAATCAACAATACAGTGGCCAATCAGAAATGTCCCACACACATGACAACGCATTAATGGGTTTAAAGACATCAAGGGATGGAGTTGGTCCAAAGACAACACGAGCCGCTAACGGGGCAGAAATGGCCCAAATATTGGGGAACATAGTAATAATTCAAAATTTTCCTACGTGTCACCAAGATCAATCTAGGAGATACTAGCAACGAGAGAGAAGGAGTGCATCTTCATACCCTTGAAGATCGCTAAGCATAAGCGTTACAAGAACGCAGTTGATGGAGTCGTACTCGCGGCGATTCAAATCGTGAAAGATCCGATCCAAGCGCCATACGGACGGCGCCTCCGCGTTCAACACACGTACAGCCCGGGGACGTCTCCTCCTTCTTGATCCAGCAAGGGGAGAGGAGAAGTTGAGGGAGAGCTCCAACAGCACGACGTCGTGGTGGTGGAGCTTGCGGTTCTCCAGCAGGGCTTCGTCAAGCACTACAGAGGAGGAGGAGGTGTTGGAGGAGGGAGGGGCCATGCCAGGGGAAGGGGTTTCGGCTTCCCTCTCTCCCTCACTATATATAGGGGGAATAGGGGAGGAGGAAGCGCCCTAGGGTTTCCCTAGGGGAGGGGCGGTGGCCATAGGGGAAACCCTAGATGGGTTTGGGCGCCCCCACCCCTAGGAAACTTGCCCCCAAGCCGGGAGGGGCGGCTGCGCAAGGGGAGGCGCCCCCACCTCTCCAGGTTACATGAGATGAGGTGGGAGGGGCACACAACACCTTAGTGGGCTGGTGTGCCCCCTCCCCTTGGCCCATAAGGGCCCCCAACGCTTGTAGGGGCCTTCAAAACTCCTTTCGGTCACGCTGGTTGTCACCCGATACCCCCAGAACAATTCCGGACTCCAATACCCTTCGTCCAATATATCGATCTTCACCTCCGGACCATTCTGGAGTTCCTCATCACGTCCGGGATCTCATCCGGGACTCCGAACAACCTTCGGTAACCACATACTATTCCCATTACAACTCTAGCGTCACCGAACCTTAAGTGTGTAGACCCTACGGGTTCGGGAACCATGCAGACATGACCGAGACACCTCTCCAGCCAATAACCAATAGCGGGATCTGGATACCCATATTGGCTCCCACATGTTCCACGATGATATCATCGGATGAAACATGATGTCGGGGATTCAATCAATCCCGTATACAATTTCCTTTGTCCACCGGTATGTTACTTGCCAGAGATTCGATCGTCGGTATCCCTATACCATGTTCAATCTCGTTACCGGCAGGTCTCTTTACTCGTTCTGTAACACATGATACGTTACTAACTCCTTAGTCACATTGAGCTCATTATGATGATGCGTTACCAAGTGGGCCCAGAGATACCTCTCGGTCACACGGAGTGACAAATCCCAGTCTCGATTCATGCCAACCCAACAAACACTTTCGGAGATACATGTAGTGCACCTTTATAGTCACTCAGTTATGCTGTGACGTTTGATACACCCAAAGCACTCCTATGGTATTCGGGAGTTGCGAAATCTCATGGTCTAAGGAAATGACACTTGACATTAGAAAAGCTCTAGCGAACGAACTACACGATCTTGTGCTATGCTTAGGATTGGGTCTTGTCCATCATGTCATTCTCCTAATGATGTGATCCCGTCATCAACGACATCCAATGTCCATGGTCAGGAAACCACAACCATCTATTGATCAACGAACTAGTCAACTAGAGGCTCACTAGGGACATGTTGTGGTCTATGTATTCACACATGTATTACAGTTTCTGGTTAATACAATTATAGCATGAACAATAGACAATTATCATGAACAAGGAAATATAATAATAACCACTTTATTATTGCCTCTAGGGCATATTTCCAACAGTCTCCCACCTGCACTAGAGTCAATAATCTAGTTACATTGTGATGAATCGAACACCCATAGAGTACTGGTGCTGATCATGTTTTTCTCATGGAAAAGGTTTAGCCAACGGGTCTACAACATTCAGATCCGTATGTACTTCGCAAATCTCTATGTCATACTGTAGATGCTGCTTCCACGCTCCACTTGGAGCTATTCCAAATGGTTGCTCCACTATACGTATCCGATTTTCTACTCAGAGTCATCCAGATAGGTGTTAAAGCTTGCATCGACGTAACCCTTTACGCCGAACTCTTTATCACCTCCAAAACTGAGAAACATTTCCTTATTCCTCTAAGGACAATTTTGACCGATGCCCAATGATCCATTCCTGGATTACCCCTGTACCCCTTGCCAGACACGTGGCAAGGCACATATCAGGTGTGGTACACAACATGGCATATCATATAGAGCCTATGGCTAAGGCATAGGGGACGACCTTCATCCTTTCTCTTTCTTCTGTCGTGGTCGAGCATCAAGTCTTAACTTCACACCTTACAACTCAGGCAAGAACTCCTTGTTTGACCGATCCATCTTGAACTCCTTCAAGATCATGTCAAGGTATGTGCTCTGTGAAAGTCTTATCAGTCGTCTTGATCTATCTCTATAGATCTTGATACCCAATATGTAAGCAGTTTTACCCAGGTCTTCCTTTGAAAGACTCCATTCAAACAAACCTTTATGCTTTCCAGAAATTCTACATCATTTCCGATCAAAAATATGTCATCCACATATACTTATCAGAAATGTTGTAGTGCTCCCACTCACTTTCTTGTAAATACAAGTTTCTTGCAAACTTTGTATGAACCCAAAAGCTTTGACACCTTATCAAAGCTTATGTTCCAACTCCGAGATGCTTGCTCCAGTCCATAGAAGGATTGCTGGAGCTTACATACCTTTTAGCATGCTTAGGATCGACAAAACCTTCTGGTTGTATCACATACAACCTTTCCTCTCAGAAACCGTTAAGGAAACTTTGTTTTGACATCCATCTGCCAGATTTCGTAAATGAAAATGCAACAACTGCTAACATAATTCTAACAGACTTTAGCATCGCTATGATTGAGAAAGTCTCATCATAGTCAACTTCTTGAACTTATCGGAAACTTCTTTGAGACAAGTCGAGCTTCATAAATGGTGGCATTACCATCAGCGTTTGTCTTCTTCTTAAAGATCCATTTATTCTCAATGGCTTGCCAATCACCGGGCAAGTCCACCAAAGTCCATATTTTGTTCTCATACATGGATCCTATCTCGAATTTCATGGCTCCTAGCCATTTGTTGGAATCCAGGCCCACCATCGCTTCTCCATAGCTCATAGGTTCATCATTGTCCAGTAGCATGACCTTTAAGACAGGGTTATCACTCAGAAGTTACACACCCATGTCGACCTACGAGGTTCGATAGTAACTTGATTTGAAGCTTCATGATAATTATCATTAGCTTTCTCTTCAACTGATGTAGGTGCCACAGAAACATCTTTCTGTGCTGTGCTACTCTCTGGTTGAAGTGAAGGTTCAACAACCTCATCAAGTTCTATCTTCCTCCCACTCAATTATTTTGAGAGAAACTCTTTCTTGAGAAAGGACCTATTCATAGCGACAAAAACTTTGCCCTCAGATCTGAGATAGAATGTATACCCAATCGTCTTCTTTGGGTATTCTATGAATACACAATTGTCCGCTTTGGGTTCGAGCTTTTCTGGCCGAAGCCTTTCGACATAAGCATCGCAGCCCCAAACCTTAATAAACGACAACTTAGGTTTCTTGCCAAACCATAGTTCATACGGTGTCGTCTCCATAGACTTAGATGGTGCCCTATTTAAAGTGAATGTAGTTGTCTCTAATGCATAACCCCAAAATGATAGCAGTAGATCGTAAGAGACATCATATATCGCACCATATCCAATAGGGTGCGATTACGACATTCGGACACACCATTACACTATGGTGTTCGAGGTGGCGTCAACTGTGAAACTATTCCACCTTGTCTTAAGTGATTGCCAAACTCATAACTCAAATACTCTCCCCTTGATCATATCGTAGGAACTTGATCTTCTTGTTACGATGATTCTCAACTTCACTTTGAAATTGCTTGAACTTTTCAAACGTTTCAGACTTATGCTTCATTAAGTAAATATACCCATACCTACTCAATTCATCGGTGAAGATGAGAAAATAATGATATCCACCGTGTGCGTCAACACTCATCAGACCGCACACATCAGAATGTATGATTTCCAACAAGTCACTTGCCCGTTCCATTGTTCCAGAAAACAGGGTTTTAGTCATCTTGACAATGAGGCATGGTTCGCATGTGTCAGGTGATTCAAAATCAAGTGACTCCAAAAGTCCATCGGTATGGAGGTTCTTCATGCGCTTTACACCAATATGACCTAAGCGGCAGTGCCACAATAAAGTGGTACTATCATTATCAACTCTACATCTTTTGGTATCAATGTTATGAACATGTGTATCACTACAACCGAGATTCAATAAACCATTCACATTGGGTGCATGACCATAGATGGTATTATTCATGTAAATAGAATAACCATTATTCTCTGACTTAAATGAATAACCGTATTGCAATAAACATGATCTAATCATGTTCATGCTCAATGCACACACCAATGCAAACAACATTTATCTAGGTTCAACACTAATCCCGAAGGTAGAGGGAGCGTGCGATGGTGATCACATCAACCTTGGAAACACTTCCAACACACATCGTCACATCGCCCTTAGCTAGTCTCCGTTTATTCCGTAGCTTTTGTTTCAAGTTACCAATCTTCGCAACTGAACCGGTATCTAATACCCAAGTGCTACTAGGAGTACCGGTAAGGTACACATCAATAACACATATATCAAATATACTTTTGTTGAAGTTGCCAGCCTTCTTATCTACCAAGTATTTGAGGCAGTTCCGCTACCAGTGACCGTTCCCCTAATAGAAGCACTTCGTCTCGGGTTTGGGTTCTTGGGTTTCTTCACTGGAGCGGCAACTGGCTTGCCATTCATGAAGTTTCCCTTCTTGCCCTTGCCCTTCTTGAAACCAGTGGTCTTGTTAACCATCAACACTTGATGCTCCTTCTTGATTTCTACCTTCATGTACTTAAGCTCGATGAACAGCTCCGGGATCATCTTCCCTTGCATGTTATAGTTCATCACGAAGCTCTAGTAGCTTGGTGATAGTGACTGGAGAACTTTGTCAATCACTCCCTTATCTGGAATATTAACTCCCATTTGATTTAAGCGATTGAAGCACCCAGACATTCTGAGCACATGCTCACTGGCTGAGCTATTCTCCTCCATCTTGTAGGCAAAGGTCTGGTCAGAGGTCTCATCTTCTCAACATGGGCATGAGTCTGAAATACCAATTTCAGCTCTTGGAACATCTCATATGTTCCATGGCGTTCAAAATGCTTTTGGAGACCCGACTCTAAGCCGTAAAGCATGGCACACTAAACTATCAGGTAGTCATCAGAACGTGTCTCCAGATGTTCACAACATCCACAGACGACGCCAGAGGGGTTGGCACACCGAGCGGTGCATCAAGGACAGAAGTCTTCTGTGTAGCAGTGAGGACAATCCTAAGACTACGGCCCTAGTCCGTACAATTGCTTACAATATCTTTCAACTTAGTCTTGCTCTAGGAACGTATTAAAATAGGGAGCTAAAGCATGAGCTATTAATCTACAACATAATTTGCAAAGAAAATTTAGACTATGTTCATGATAATGAGTTCAATTAATCATATTACCTAAGAACTCCCACTCAGATAGACATCCCTCTAGTCATCTAAGTGATACATGATCCGAATTGACTAGGCCATGTCCGATCATCACGTGAGACGGACTAGTCATCAACAGTGAACATCTCCATGTTGATCGCATCTACTATACAACTCATGTTCGACCTTTCGGTCTCTCATGTTCCGAGGCATGTCTATACATGCTAGGTTCGTCAAGTCAACCTAAGTGTTTCACATGTGTAAATATGGCTTACACTCGTTGTATGCGAACGTTAGAATCTATCACACCCGATCATCACGTGGTGCTTCGAAACAACGAACCTTCGCAATGGTGCACAGTTAGGGGGAACACATCTCTTGAAATTTTAGTGAGGGATCATCTTATTTATCCTACCGTCGTTCTAAGCAAATAAGATGTAAACATGACAAACATCACATGCAAATCATAAAGTGACATGACATGTCCAATATCATCTTGCGCCTTTGATCTCCATCTTCGAGGTGTGGCATGATCACCTTCGTCAACGGCATGACACCATGATCTCCATCATCGTGTCTTCATGAAGTTGTCTCGCCAACTATTACTTCTACTACTATGGCTAACGGTTAGCAATGAAGTAAAATAATTACATGGCGTTTACATTGACTCATAGGTCATACAATAAATTAAGACAACTCCTATGGCTCCTGCCGGTTGTCATACTCATCGACATGCACGTCGTGATTCCTATTACAGGAACATGATCAATCTCATACATCACATATATCATTCATCACATCCTTTTGTCCATATCACATCACATAGCATACCCTACAAAAACAAGTTAGACGTCTTCTAATTGTTGTTGCATGTTTTACGTGGCTGCTATGGGTTTCTAGCAAGAACGTTTCTTACCTACGCAAAAGCCACAACGGTGATATGCCAATTGCTATTTACCCTTCATAAGGACCCTCTTCATCGAATCCGATCTGACTAAAGTGGGAGAGATAGACACCCACTAGCCACCTTATGCATCAAGTGCATGTCAGTCGATGAAACCTGTCTCACGTAAGCATACGTGTAAGGTCGGTCCGGGCCGCTTCATCCCACAATGCCACCGAATCAAGAAAAGACTAGTAATGGTAAGCAAATTGACCAAATCATCGCCCACAACTACTTTGTGTTCTACTCGTGCATAGAATCTACGCATAGACCTAGCTCATGATGCCACTACTGGGGAACATAGTAATAATTCAAAAAATTTCTACGTGTCACCAAGATCAATCTAGGAGATACTAGCAACGGGAGAGAAGGAGTGCATCTTCATACCCTTGAATATCGCTAAGTGGAAGCGTTACAAGAACGCGGTTGATGGAGTCGTACCCACGGCGATTCAAATCGCGGAAGATCCGATCCAAGCGCCGAACCGATGGCGCCTCCACGTTCAACACACGTACAACCCGGGGATGTCTCCTCCTTCTTGATCTAGCAAGGGGAGAGGAGAAGTTGAGGGAGAGCTTCGACAACACGATGTCGTGGTGGTGGAGCTTGTGGTTCTCCAGGAGGGCTTCGCCAAGCACTACGGAGGAGGAGGAGGGGCTGGAGGAGGGAGGGGCTGTGCCAGGGGAAGGGTTTCAGCTGCCCTCTCTCTCCCTCACTATATATAGGGGGAAGAGGGGAGGAGGAGGCGCCCTAGGGGTTCCCTAGGGGAGGGGCAGCGGCCACAGGGGAAACTGTAGATGGGTTTGGGTGCCCCCACCCCTAGGAAACTTGCCCCCAAGCTGGGAGGGGCAGCTGCCCCAGGGGAGGCGCTCCCACCACTCCAGGTTACGTGAGATGAGGTTTTTTTTGAGGGAACGTGAGATGAGGTGGGAGGGGCGCACAACCCCTTAGTGGGATGGTGTGCCCCCTCCCCTTGGCCCATATGGCCCCCAACGCTTGCTGAGGCCTCCAAAACTTCTTTCGGTCATGCTGGTCTCACCCGGTACTCCCAAAACAATTCCGGACTCCAATACCCTTCGTCCAATATATCGATCTTCACCTCCGGACCATTCCGGAGTTCCTCGTCATGTCCGAGATCTCATCCGGGACTTCAAACAACCTTCGGTAACCACATACTATTCCCATTACAACTCTAGCGTCACCGAACCTTAAGTGTGTAGACCCTACGGGTTCGGGAACCATGCAGACATGACCGAGACACCTCTCTGGACAATAACCAATAAGGGGATCTGGATACCCATATTGGCTCCCACATGTTCCACTATGATCTCATCAGATGAACCACGATGTCGGGGATTCAATCAATCCCGTATACAATTCTCTTTGTCCGCTGGTATGTTACTTGCCCGAGATTTGATCATCGGTATCCCTATACCTTGTTCAATCTCGTTACCGGAAAGTCTCTTCACTCGTTCCGTAACACATGATCCCATGACTAACTCCTTAGTCACATTGAGCTCATTATGATGATGCGTTACCGAGTGGGCCCAGAGATACATCTCCGTCACAAGGAGTGACAAATCCCAGTCTCGATTCGTGCCAACCCAACAGACACTTTCGGAGATACCTGTAGTGCACCTTTATAGTCACTCAGTTATGTTGTGACGTTTGATACACCCAAAGCACTCCTACGGTATCCGGGAGTTGCACAATCTCATGGTCTAAGGAAATGATACTTGGCATTAGAAAAGCTCTAGCGAACGAACTACACGATCTTGTGCTATGCTTAGGATTGGGTCTTATCCATCACATTATTCTCCTAATGATGTGATCCCGTTATCAATGACATCCAATGTCCAGTGGCGGAGCTATGTGCAAGTCTGGGGGGGGGGGCTGTGCCCCCCCAACTTTGGACCAAACTATGAAGAAATTTTTTGAGGGAGGACTTAGATGAGGATTTTTTTAGCAGTTTACACCCTCAAACACCCATGATTTAGCCTTGGCCCCCCAGCCATTCCTAGCTAGCTCCGCCAGTGCCAATGTCCATGGTCAGGAAACCACAACCATCTATTGATCAACGAACTAGTCAACTAGAGGCTCACTAGGGACATGTTGTGGTCTATGTATTCACACATGTATTACAGTTTCCGGTTAATACAATTATAGCATGAACAATACACAATTATCATGAACAAGGAAATATAATAATAACCACTTTAGTATTGCCTCTAGGGCATATTTCCAACACCAAATACACCACGAGTCGTTAATTGGCCAAAAGTCACCACACACTCTAAATGGGCCCAGAAGCAACATGGGTTGTTAATGGACCTAAAGACACCACGCGGCACATGTGGGCCGAAAGATACCATGTGGCAGTACGAAAAACCGTTACTACCTTTGGTAGGGTGGCGAATGTGGCTGGAAGTACCGTAACAGATATCGCACGAGTAAGTTACCCAGGTTCGGGCCCTCATGGAAAGGTATTAATGGCTACCGAGAGTATGGTTCTACCAGAGAGTAGATGAGTATGGCTACCCCCTACCCTCGCCTTGTATAGGGGACAAGTGCTAGAGTTATAGAGGATCTATCCAATCTCAAGCCGTCACCATCTTGTCTTGTTCGCCAATATGATCTCCAATCTTGTCTAGGCCTCGGGGCCCCCTCATGTTGTCAGACTCCTTGTCTGGCCACCTGGGCCCCGAGGTTGGCCTGCTGTTGGGATTCTTGCCAAGAGGCCACCCCTGAAGTATTGCACCATCACTAGCTCCCGAGCATTCTAGAGTTGGAATCTTCTTATCTTCAGGAATGAGAACCCAGGTTGGCTCCTAATGTCGATAACCATGGACTGTCCTTTATGAGTTCGTCTTCACAAGGTTTTCGTACCTGGGACGACCACCCATACGACCCATTAGGACAAATCAGGCGATCTAGGGTTTGCGTACATGGGACGACCGCCCATACGAGCGCTTGCGCTCGACCTCTCTGGAGGCGAAAAACGTTCTTGGCAGTACTCCATGCGGACAATCAAGCGGGCGCAGGCGCCCATATAGAAGACCATCTTTTGCCCTGTTCAACTTGGTCATCCTAGTCGTGGCTTGCGCTCATATGAAATGTCGTCTTCTACGCTGGACTCCAATGGCGGGTTTCGACGAAGGTTCCATACGACCGTGCATCCGAGCGCTTGCGATCGTATGGAACGCCGTCAACCACACCGGTCTTCTTCGACGTTTCCTCCACATTTCCATGCGACCGCTCAAACGAGCGACTGGTCGCATTATACACCATCTTTCTATCCGTTTTCCCATCTCCTTAGTCTCCTCCTCCTGTCTTCTTTCTTTGATATTTCTCTTACGACACAATGTCAAAAACAAACTTTTTTGAGAGTTCTTCATTAGATTATTTATGAGAGCATCAAAGCAAAAATTTGACAAAATGAAGGGGTGTCAGCCATTAAGCGTTGGCTTTTAGGTTGCTAAGCTCAGCCTCATACCTTAGTATGATTCCAGGTCATCCGGTGGCCTGAGATTTTCTTTACTTACCTCATATACTCGCTTAGACGGTGGAAAATACTTCTCTTTTGCTCCCGGCTTCTTTAGAAAATACCTCACTATTTCTTCGTCATAGATTTTGAAGGTTACTTTTCCCTCTGCACAATCCAACACTACACCCGCGGTATTCAGAAATGGCCTACCATGAATAATAGATAGTTTTTCGTCTTCGGGCATATCAAGGATAACAAAGTCAGTAGGTATAATATGCCCATCTAATCTTAATAACACATTGTCATCCACTCCAATTGGCTTCTTTGTAGATTTATCCACCATCTGCAAGGTTATACCTATGTGCACACATTTTGCCAAGTTCAACTTGTGATAGAGATCTAGAGGCATTACACTCACTCCTGCTCCAACGTCACAAAGAGCATGATTTATATCAAGATTACCAATTGAACAGGATATAGTAGGTATACCAGGGTCTCCCAGCTTCTCCGACATTTTATCCTCGAAGGGATATTCCGTTATTGTAGTCACCTGTTCTTTTGAGTTCAAATTCTTCCTATTGTTAACGATAGCATGCATGAACTTAGCAAATGTAGGAATCTTTAATATATTAGTTACATGCAAAGAGACTTTAAGATCAACTATAGCTTGTAGAAAAGAGGACTAGAGTGCATCATTTGAAGGTGGTCTCATAGCTTTAGGATAAGTAAGTGTCTTCTTGGTTTGATCTTTACCTTTCTCTTTCTCCTTACCTTTTTTTACCCCTCGATGCCTGGCTGCTTTCTTCTCTTGTTGGATAAGGTAGACGGGGGTTCTTTTCTACCCTTTGTTCTTCAGTTCTTCCATCTTCTGGCGTTGTTCCTTCTTCGTTATTTACACCAGCTACCGTTTCAGCATCAGAATCCACTTCTTTCTCTGCTTCTACTTCATTATCATGTGCTTCTTGATGAACTTGTTCTTCTGGTTCTTCCTCTCTAAAGAGAAGTTCTCTATTCTCTTGGGTTTGGCTCGGAATCTCTCTTCTTTGTACTTGTTCCTTCTTGTACCACTCCGGGCCTTTAGGGTCTTGCATTCTTTTAGCACTACGAGTTTCAATTTCGTTAGTAGAGACAAGATTATCTTCATCTAATTGAGCAAGGATTAAACATTGGGCCTCAGCACTTTGAGAACATTGGTTTTCTATCATGCGAGAGTGTTTATCAAGATTCTTTACCACATGAATTAACCCTTCTACCTCATCGGAAATATAAGCTATAACCTTTTCATTATGATGGATGCATCTTCTAAAGTCTCTGTTGAAGTTGTCTTGGTGAAATTTGAACTTATTCACTATTTCTTGGAGATCGTCCTCCTGCTGAGAAGTACTAAATATGTCCACTTTTTCATTAATTACTTGTTCAACAGGTTTACCTTTTCTTGAGTAATCTTTTTAAGTTCCTCCATATCTTCAATATGATATATTTTTCTAGTGGGCTTCGTTGGTTCCTCAACATTCCACTTCTCTTTTATATTCATAATCTTCTCTATAAGTGCTCTTCCTTCTTCAAGAGTTAAAGACACGAATTGTCCTCATGCACTCAAATCAAGAATAGAGTTTGATTCATCGCTTATTCCATGATAAAACATATGAAGTATAACATGTTTAGCATAACCATGGTTGGGGAACATTTTCAAAATTTTAGAATATCTCCCCCAGGCTGCATATAGACTTTCACCCTCTTCTTGAACGAATAGAGTGAGGTTTCTTCATAGTTTAGTAACCTTCGAGCCCAGAAGAAATTTACCCATAAAATTTGCAACACACATTAGCCAGCTAGTTATACTTCTTGGAGGCAATCAATTATACCACTTATCAGCATCACCTTTTAAAGAAAACTTGAAGATTCTTAATAGTACGAATTCATGTGACACATCCTTCAATTTAAAAGTTCCATAGAGAGTATCAAAGAACATAAGATGTGCTTGAGGGTCCTCCTCCTCGGTTCCTGCAAAGGCATGCCTTTTGACTTCCTAAATAAGATCACAGTCAACCGAATAATCTTTTGCACAAATTGTAGCATATACCATAGGAGATCTCGTGGTCAACACTAGAGCACAAGAATCTCTGATATGTCAATTTTGCATCATGTTTTTATATTAATATTTATTGCATTATGGACTGTTATTACACTTTATGATGAAATTCTTATGTATTTTCTTTTGCAAAGAATACATAAAGAGGGTGAATGCCGGTAGCTAGAATTCTAGACCAGAAAGGAGCAAATATGAGATCCCTATTCTGCACAACTCCAAATGTCTTGAAACTTTACAGAGATTGTTTTTGAATATATATAAAATATTGGGCAAATAAATACCAGGAGGGGACCCACCACATGGCCACAAGCCTGGGGGGCACGCCCTACCCCCCAGGGCACGCCCCCTGAGCTTGTGGGTGCCCTGACCAGTGTCCGGTGCCCATGTTCTGCTATATGAAGTGTTTTGACCTAGAAAAAAAATCACAAGAAGGCTTTTGGGAAGAAGCTCCACCGTCTCGAGGCGGAATCTGGGCAGGAGCACTTTTGCTCTTCGGCGGAGCGACTCCGCCGGGGAAACTTCCCTCCGGGAGGGGGAAATCGAAGCCATCGTCATCACCAACGATCCTCTCATCATCGGAGGACCAATCTTCATCAACATCTTCACCAACACCATCTCATCTCAAACACTAGTTCATCTCTTGTATTCAATCTTTGTCTCAAAACCTCAGATTGGTACCTATGGGTTGCTAGTAGTGTTGATTACTCCTTCTAGTTGATGCTAGTTAGTTTATTTGGTGGAAGATCATATGTTCAGATCCTTAATGATATTTAATACCCCTCTGATCATGAACATGCTTTTTGAGTAGTTAGTTTTTTTCCTGAGGACATGGAAGAAGTCTTGTTATATGTAATCATGTGAATTTGGTATTCGTTCGATATTTTGATGAGATGTATGTTTTCTTTCCTCTAGTGGTGTTATGTGAACGTCGACTACATGACACTTCACCATGATTTGGGCCTAGGGGAAGGCATTGGGAAGTAGCAAGTAGATGATTGGTTGCTAGAGTGACAGAAGCTTAAACCCTAGTTTATGCGTTGCTTCGTAAGGGGCTGATTTGGATTCACATGTTTAATGCTATGGTTAGATTTATCTTAATTCTTCTTTCATAGTTGCGGATGCTTGCGAGAGGGGTTAATCGTAAGTGGGACGCTTGTCCAAGTAAGGGCAGCACCCAAGAACCGATCCACCCACATACCAAATTATCAAAGTAGCGAACGTGAATCATATGAGCATGATGAAAACTAACTTGATGATAATTCCCTTTGCTACAAAAAGGATTGGGCCACCTTTCTGCACTTTTTTATGCTTGTTACTTGTTACCAATTATGAATTATCTTGCTACCAAATTATCTGTTACCGATAATTTTAGTGCTTGTAGAGGATACCTTGCTAAAAACCGCTTGCCATTTCCTTCTGCCCCTTGTTGGGTTCGACACTCCTACTTATCGAAAGGACTACGATTGATCCCCTATACTTTTGGGTCATCAAGACTCTTTTCTGGCGCCGTTGCCGAGGAGTGAAGTGCCTTTGGTGAGTGGAATTTGGTAAGGAAAAATTTATATTACATGTTGAAATTTACTATCACTTGTTATTAGGGAAAATAATCATTTGAGGCGCTTGTTCGGGGTATCTTCACTTCGACCGGGAGCACAAAGAGTTTCTCCTCAACCTACCGCACCTACTGAAAATAATTATTATGAAATTCCTTCGGGTATGATAGAGAAATTGCTAGCTAATCCTTATGCAGTAGATGGAACATTACATCCTAATATGCACCTAATCTTTGTGGATGAAGTTTGTGGATTATTTAAGCCTGCAGGTTTACCCAGAGATGAATTCAAGAAGAAGGTCTTTCCTTTATCTTTGAAGGGAAAGACATTGACGTGGTATAGGCTATGTGATGATATTGGATCATGGGACTGGAATCGATTGAAATTAGAATTTCACCAAAAAAATTATCCTATGCATCTAGTTCATCGTGATCGGAATTATATATATAAATTTTTCCTCGTGAAGGAGAAAGTATCGTTCAAGCTTGGGGGAGGCTTAAGTCAATGATGTATTCATGCCCCAAGCATGATCTCTCAAGAGAAATTATTATTCAGAATTTTTATGCTCGTCTTTCTCATAATGATCAATCCATTCTCGACACTTCTTGTACTGGTTCTTTTATGAAGAAGACTATTGAATTCAGATGGGATCTTTTGGAAAGAATTAAACGCAACTCTGAAGACTGGGAATTCGACAAAGGTAAAGAGTCAGGTATAAAACGTGAGTTTGATTGTATTAAATCTTTTATGGACACCAATGCTTTTCATGAATTTAACACTAAATATGGACTTGACTCTGATATAGTAGCTTCTTTTTGTGAATCTTTTGCTACTCATGTTGATCTCCCTAAGGAGAAGTGTGATACGTCTTCAACGTATCCACTTTCCCAAACTCTTTGACCTTGTTTTGGACTCTAACTTGCTTGATTTGAATGGAACTAACCCGGACTGACGCTGTTTTCAGCAGAATTGTCGTGGTGTTATTTTTTTATCTAGAATAAAAAGTTCTTGGAATGACCTAAAAATCAATGGAGATTAATTTTGGAATTAATAAAAAATATTGGCGAAAGAATTAGTAGCAGGGGGCCTACACCCTAGCCAAAATGGTGGGGCCCCGCCCACCCCCTGGGGCGCGCCCTCCGACCTTGTGGGCCCCCTAGACCTCCACCGACCTCAACTCCATCTCCATATCACTTTCGGGGAGAAAAAAATCAGAGAGAAGGATTCGTTGCGTTTTACAACATGAAGCCACCGCCAAGACCTGTTTTTCTTCGGGAGGGCAGATCTGGAGTCCGTTCGGGGCTCCGGAGAGGGGAATCCGTCGCCATTGTCATCATCAACCATCCTCCATCACCAATTCCATGAAGCTCACCGCCGTGCGTGAGCAATTCCATCGTAGGCTTGCTGGACCGTGATGGGTTGGATGAGATTTACCATGTAATAAAGTTAGTTTTGTTAGGGTTTGATCCCTAGTATCAACTATGTTCTAAGATTGATGCTGCTTTGACTTTGCTATGCTTAATGCTTGTCACAAGGGCCCAAGTGCCATGATTTTAGATCTGAACCTATTATGTTTTCATGATTATATTTGTGTTCTTGATTCGATATTGAAAGTTATAGTCACCTACTATGTGTTATGATCTGGCAACCCCGGAGTGACAATAGTCGGGACCACACCCGGTGATGACCGTAGTTTGAGGAGTTCATGTATTCACTAAGTGCTAATGTTTTGGTCCGGTACTCTATTAAAAGGAGTCCTTAATATCCCTTAGTTTCCAACAGGACCCCGCTGCGATGGGAGGGTAGGACAAAAGATGTCATGCAAGTTCTTTTCCATAAGCACGTATGACATTATTCGGAATACATGCCTACATTATATTGATGAATTGGAGCTAGTTCTGTGTCACCCTACATTATAACCGTTGCATGATGAATGCCATCCGACATAATTTTCCATCATTGATCCATTGCCTACGAGCTTTTCACATATTGATCTTTGCTAAGTTACTTTTCCGTTGCCACTATTACGATTGCTACTAAACTACTACTGTTACTTTTGCCACCGTTACCGCTACTTCCATACTACTTTGCTACTAAATATTTTTTTGCAGATATTAAGTCTTTCAGGTGTGGTTGAATTGACAACTCAGGTGCTAATACTCGAGAATATTCTTTGGCTCCCCTTGTGTCGAATCAATAAATTTCGGTTGAATACTCTACCCTCAAAAACTGTTGCGATCCCCTATACTTGTGGGTTATCAAGACCTTTTTCTGGTGCTGTTGCCGGGGAGCATAGCTCTATTCTCTGAGTTACTTGGGATTTATATTTGTTCATCACTATGAGGAATTTGAAAGATCAAAGAACTAAGATTTTTTCCCTCAACCACGAGGGGAGGTAAGGAACTGCCATCTAGCTCTACACTTGATTCTCCTTCTGTTTTGAGTAAACTTGCGACACCTACACCTGCTATTGATTCTGATATGTCTCATGTTATTGATGATGCCACTTCTGCTATGCATAATGCTTATGATGATACTACTTCTATGCTTGATAATACTGTGCCACTAGGTGAATTTCTTGATGAACAACTTGCTAGGGTTAGAGATAATGAAATTACTGAAACTGATCATAATATTGAAGATTATGATTATGATTTTCCCCTAGATATGAATTGCATGTTGTTCTTGGGGGTTATGTTATGGATGAAGAAGCTGCTAGAGACTTCTTTGCTTGTAATGATAGGGAGGATCTTACTAAATTGTTAGTTAAGCTGAAAGAAATTTTTTTGAATGCTAGAATGAAATATGACCCTGCTTTTGCTACTTCACCTACCTTTGTTACTGATAAGGATTATGAATTCTCTATCGATCCTGAGTTAATTACTTTGGTTGAATCTGATCCTTTTCATGGTTATGAATCTAAAACTATTGTGGCACATCTTGTCGATTCTATATCCAGCGTATCTCATAGTAGGGGTCCTAAGCTAGGTGTCTTGGAGCGATGGTAACATGGACACGGGGTTTTACCCAGGTTCGGGCTCTCTCGAAGAGATAATACCCTACATTCTGCTTTTGATTGTATTGATATGGGTATAGTACAGAGTACATGTTTCTACCACGAGATGATAATAATGAATATGAGATTGTCCATTGACTAGCCTGGCCTCGGTTTATATATGCACCGTAGGCCTAGGGTTTATAGGAGTCCTTGTCTTGGGCGCCAAGTCTTGTGGAATCCTCCTTGTATGCGGCATGGGCTGTCCGAACTAGCCCAATAGTGAACCGCCATGGGGGTCCTCGGCCCAATCCAGCTGGTCGGGAGACGATGTGTTGAGTACCCCCTAGTCCAGGACACCGTCAATAGCCCCCTGAACCGGTCTCCAAGTTGGGGACACTCCTCGATTCTTCCAAACTGTTCTTTATCTTCGGTCATCGGTCTTGAAAATTGGTTCAACAAATGTGACGCCCCCGATTTGACCGTACACTAATCATACACGCAAATGTGTACGATCAAGATCAAGGACTCACAGGAAGATATCACAACACAACTCTAGACACAAATTAAAATAATACAAGCTTTATATTACAAGCCAGGGGCCTCGAGGGTTTGAATACATAAGCTGAGTCAGCGGAAGCAACAATATCTGAGTACAGACATAAGTTAGACAAGATTGCCTTAAGAAGGCTAGCACAAAAGCAATAACGATCGAAAAGGCAAGGCCTCCTGCCTGGGAGCCTCCTAACTACTCCAAGTCGTCAGCGGTCTTCACGTAGTAGTAGGCATCCTTCGGCTAGTAGTAGTCATCAGTGGTGTCGTCTGGCTCCTGGGATCCGTCATCTGGTCGCAATAATCGGGTATGGGGAAAATAAGTAGCAAAGCAACCGTGAGTACTCATCCAAAGTACTCGCAAGACTTACATCAGATCTAAACTAAGTATGCATCTGTATCAAAGGAATGGGTTGTATCTGAGGACTAAACTGTAGAATGCCAGAAGGGAAGGGGAAAGCCTAGCCTATCGAAGACTAGCATCTTATGGAAACCACCATCTTGCAGCAACAGGAGGGAGTAGAGTAGCATAAAGTAAAGTAGTAGAAGTGTTATCAACCTCGGCCAGAGATCCTTTCTCGACTCCCTGCGAGAAAGCAATCCCAGAGCCATACTATCCAGTTATCATCTCATATCCAAGTCTCATCACAAACCATTTCTCATCACAAGTATCCAGTTCTAGTTGTATCGATCGGGATACAACTCCAAGTGTCCGTTACCGTAGGACAGGCTATCGATAGATGTTTTCTTCCCTGCAGGGGTGCACCAACTTACCCACCACGCTCGCTTAACTCCGGCCGGACACACTTTCCTGGGTCATGCCCGGCCTCGGCCAAACAATACGCCGCAACCCGACCTAGGCTTAATAGAGAGGCCAGCACGCCGAACTAAACCTATGCCCCTAGGGGTCATGGGCCATCTCCTCGGGAACTCCTGCACGTTGCGTACGCGGCCGGTGAGCAGACCTAGCTACCTCCTTCAACAAGGTAGGTGCTTTCCAGTCCAACCCGGCGCGCGCCGCTCAGTCGCTGACGTCTATTAAGCTTCGGCTGATGTATACGACGCAGAACGCCCATACTATGCCCACGTGATGGTTAGTGCTATCAGGCCAGAGGCCCCTCGGATCAAATATCCAAATCGTAGTGGATTAAGAACGCGCGGTAACGAGCAGAGACTCACGATCGATGTGACCCCGTCGCCCCGTCTCGAGTACTTGCAGCAAGGGCCAAGAATGCCCGGCCACGCCTCGTAAGTATCTCGCGGGCACCTTCCAGGTCAACCCGACTCCACATCACTCGCTATTAAGCTCGCGCGGGTACCCCTCAGGGTCGACCCGTCTTCAGTAGCATAGTTCAGTGTAAAATCACAGTAACTGTGTGTCTAACACCAAAGGGAAAACCCGAGGAATCACCCCCGGTGAATTCCACTCGATGTTGTTATCAAGGTGAACGTAAGAGGATCCACCCTCGAGGTTCACGTTTGATGGGTTGCACGACAGCCGTAACGGAAGTGGTTAAGGAGGAAATCACCCTCGATGACCTCTACACTACGGAGATCCTATCAGGAGTGATGTAAGAGGTTCCACCCTCGGCACTCGATTGTAACTCTGCAGAGTCGTACAACTAGGGGGGAATGTGCGGTGTCGGGGCCTGGACGTCGATCACATTGATCGAGTCATCGAACATATAGCGGGGCAACTGGGACAAGGTGGGGGTCACTGATGGATCACTAACCAACCTATACTAAGCAGTTTAGGACAAGCAGGTAAGGTATGAAAGCAGGTAACAACAACAGGCTATGCATCAGAGTAGGATCATACAGAAAGAAGTAGCGGTTCTAATGCAAGCATGAGAGGGAAAGAAATGGGCGATATCAGAATGCTCAAGGGGGGGTTTGCTTGCTTGGTTGCTCTGGCAAGGAGGGGTCGTCGTCGACGTAGTCGATCACAGGGGCGGCATCGGTCTCGGGGTCTACCGGAGAGAAGAGGGGGGAGAAACAGTAAATACATAGCAAGCTAGTGCATAACAGGACAACAGGTAGAGCTAGACGTGTTCTAATGCAGTGCTACACGATACCGGTGAAAGGGGAAGTCAACCGGGAATGTTCTCTTGGTTCCGGACCTGTGTCAGACAAAGGACCGGAGGGGGAATGTTCCATGTTCAGCATGCTAGGGGCATGTGACAGATGAATGGACCACGTATTCGGATTCGTCTCGTCGTTCTGAGCAACTTTCATATATAAAACTTTTTCATCCGAGCTACGGTTTATTTTCTACGATTTATCAAAGTTTTAGGCATTTTTTGGATTTATTAAATTATTTAAAACGAACATTATCTAGAACAGTGAAAGGTGATGTGTAACACCCCGGATATGGCTTTCCCTATATGTACTCCAACTCTTGCCGTTTCCGGCTTTAAGTTATTTTATTTTCTCGGGTTCGGGTTTTTGTCTCCGTGTGTTGTGGTCGTTGTCATGCATCTCATATCATGTCATCATGTGCATTGCATTTGCATACGTGTTCATCTCATGCATTCGAGCATTTTCCCCGTTGTCCGTTTTGCATTCCGGCGCTTCGTTCTCCTCAGGTGGTCATTTCTACCTTTCTCTCGTGTGTGGGGATTAGACATTTCCGGATTGGACCGAGACTTGCCAAGCGGCCTTGGTTTACTACCGGTAGACCGCCTGTCAAGTTTTGTACCATTTGGACTTCGTTTGATACTCCAACGGTTAACCGAGGGACCGAAAAGGCCTCATGTGTGTTGCAGCCCAACACCCCTCCAAGTTGGCCCAAAACCCACCAAAACCTACTCCATCATCTAGAGCATTCGATCACGATCGCGTGGCCGAAAACTGCACCTCATTTGGACTCTCCTAGCTCCCTCTATGCCTATATAAAGACACCCCCGAAAATCTCCTTCTCCTTCCCCCCGAAAACCCTAGATCCACTCATCATCGCGCGCCGCCGGACAAAACAGCCATCGACGGACATGTCCGTTTTCCTCCTCCCGCCGCCACATGGCACCACCTGATTCGCCTGCCCGGGCGCCCACATCGCCGCCGACCCCGCGGGCCCGCGAGCCCGTGCGGGGCCCTCGCCGGCCCATCCCTGCGCGCCGCCCCGCGCCCTTCTTCTTCCCCCCACGCGGCGCCCCTCCTCCCGGCCGGCCGCTGCAAACGCCATTGCCGGTGGGCTACGGTGCTCCCTCCGGCCACCGCCGCACCGGACCGCCGCGGCCACCGCCGCACCCCGACGTCGCGGCCACCGCCGCCTCCCCGACCTCGTCTCCGGCCAGATCCTCGTCTCCGGCCAGATCCGGCCATATGTTCATGTTGTTTCCTAGTGATCCGTGCCTCTTTTGAGGATGACCAGTAAGGATGTTTTGTTAGTATTGTAGTGCTCTATCCATCCATGTCTTTGTTTACAATTATGGAGCACCCTAGCTTGAGTCAATTGAGCTCTACTTTTGCTACTTCATGAATCCGGGCAGATTGTCTACTTGTTAGCGATTTTGCCGTTGATGTTGTAGTTGATCCGTGCATGCTATGCTATTGTTCTTGCCATGTCTAGCTTGCATTTTGTGTATTCTTGATGGATGTATGCTTAGTTTATCATGACTTGCTCTGTAGTGAGTGCATCGAGCTCGTAAACATGCCTACTTGATATCTGTTTTCAGCATGCTCCAGTTTTCACTAAATCTGAGAACTGATTATGTTTTGCCCATGTTCACATGCTTGCAATTGTATTTTCTGATCCCTTTTGGCTCAAGGTCATTAAGGGACTTTTGTTAAGCTCTTTGAGTAGCTCCATGCCATGCTTTACTTTGCCATGTTCAGGTCCTGTAGCATGTAGTTTTGTTGCTCCGAAGTGTGCTACCTGATCTGAAATTCCAGACAAGTGTTAATTTCACCAAGTCTGAGATCTGTTTGCCATATGCATTATTGCCATGCTTGTTTGAACCTATTAATGGATGAATTGGCCGTAGCTCAGTTCTAGACTTTTGTTAAGCATCATGAATGCATCCCTGCCATGTATTTTTTTGTCATGTTTGGGTGCTGTAGCATATTCATCTTGTTGCATTTAGATGGCTACTTGCTGTAAATCGCAGACCGGTGTCATATTTGAATTGCTTGCCATTTCCAAACCGTAACTCCGTTTCCGGCGTTCTTTATATCGTTTTCAAGCGATTTCCTCTCATCTTTCCAGTGGAACACCTGGATTCCCAAGTTCATGCATCCCTTGTCAAATCTTGCATATGCATCCCGCATCGCATCCCGCATAGCATACCATCCTTGCATCATATTCTTTGATCCTTGCATGTGTTTGATTGTGTCCTTGTTGCTTGTTTGTCTTGTTTAGGTAGAGCGGGGAGACGCGTTCGCTAACGAGGAGCCCGTTGAGTTTGCTTTCGAGGATCCAGTCAACTCTGACAACTTTGCAGGCAAGATGATCATACCCTCGAAATCACTACTATCTTTGCTTTGCTAGATTGCTCGCTCTTTTGCTATGCCTATGCTACGATGCCTACCACTTGCTTTCAAGCCTCCCAAATTGCCATGTCAAATCTCTAACCCACCTTGTCCTAGCAAACCATTGATTGGCTATGTTACCGCTTTGCTCAGCCCCTCTTATAGCGTTGCTAGTTGCAGGTGAAGATTGGAGGCCGTTCCTTGTTGGAACATTTATTTACTTGTTGGGATATCATTATATTATCTTGTTGTCTTAATGCATCTATACACTTGGTAAAGGGTGGAAGGCTCGGCCTCTCACCTAGTGTTTTGTTCCACTCTTGCCGCCCTAGTTTCCGTCATATCGGTGTTATGTTCCCGGATTTTGCGTTCCTTACACGGTTGGGTTATAATGGGAACCCCTTGATAGTTTGCCTTGATTAAAGCTTTTCCAGCAATGCCCAACCTTGGTTTTACCATTTGCCACCCAGCCTCTTTTTCCCTTGGGTTTCCGGAGCCTGAGGGTCATCTTATTTAAACCCCCCCGGGCCAGTGCTCCTCTGAGTGTTGGTCCGACTGAGCTGCCTGCGGGGCCACCTCGGGGAAACTTGAGGGTTGTTTTTACTCGTAGCTAGTCTCATCTGAGTGTGCCCTGAGAACGAGATATGTGCAGCTCCTATCGGGATTTGTCGGCACATTCGGACGGTGTTGCTGGTCTTGTTTTAACCTGTCGAAGTGTCTTGAAGAACCGAGGTACCAAGTCTGATCAGAACGTCTTGGGAGGAGGTCTATTCCTTCGTTGACCGTGAGAGCTTGTCATGGGCTAAGTTGGGACTCCCCTGCAGGGATTTGAACTTTCGAAAGACGTGCCCGCGGTTATGGGCAGATGGGAATTTGTTAATGTCCGGTTGTAGATAACTTGAACCTTAACTTGATTAAAATGAATCAACAGTGTGTGTTACCGTGATGGCCTCTTCTCGGCGGAGTCCAGGAAGTGGACACGGTGTTGGAGTAATGTTTGCGCAGGTTGTTCTCTAGTTTCTCGCTCGCGCTTTGCCTCCTCTTCTCGCTCTCTTTTGCGAACAGGATAGCCACCATATTTGCTAGTCGCTTGCTGCAGCTCCACATATTTACCTTGCCTTACCCATAAGCTTAAATAGTCTTGATCGTGAGGGTGCGAGATTGCTGAGTCCCTGTGGCTCACAGATTACTATTACACCAGATGCAGGGCCTGATGATTCCGCTCCAGGTGACGCGCTCGAGCTCAAGTGGGAGTTTGACGAAGACTCTCAACGATACTATGTTTCCTTTCCTGATGATCAGTAGTGGTGCCCAGTTGGGGGTGATCGGGACCGTGTCGCATGTTGGGTTATCTTTTATTTTGGCGCCGTAGTCGGGCCATGAGTGTTTGGATGATGTAATGTTATTTATGTACCTTGATTGACGTGGCGAGTGTAAGCCAAGTATGTTATCTCCCCTTTTATTATCTATATTACATGGGATGTTGTGAAGATTGCCTAACTTGCGACATATGCCTTCAATGCGATTATGCCTCTAAGTCGTGCCTCGACACGTGGGAGATATAATCGCATCGAGGGTGTTACATGATGTCAGCATGACATCACCATGACGTCAGCAGGTCAACTGACCAGTTGACCAGATTCAAATCTGATATGTGGGTCCACTGGAACCCACCTGTCATGGACTAAGCAGATTAATTAGGGTTTATAATTAAGCAGGATTAACCAAGTTTAATTAAACTAGATTAATTAAGTTAATCATATATTATTATTATTTTTTATAATTTTAAGTCTGTTTTCATTTTAACAGGGGCGGGCCCCATTCGTCAGTGGCCCAGGGGCTAACGGGCGGCGGATGTGCGTTAACGGGCGTAGGACGCTGCGGGCGTGGGCGCCCGTCGAGGCCGGAGCTCGTCTGGGCGCGGCGAGGCGCCAGCAGTGGCGAGCGGCGGCCCAAGGTGGCGGTGGTGGTGGGTCGACGAGTGTGCAGCGGCGAGGAACGAGCGCGGGGGGAGGGGGGGAGGGGGGAGCGCTGTCGCGCATTGGGCTGCACGGCAGCGGCGGTGCAGCAACGAGGCACGCGCGGGGAAGGGCGCGCCGGGCCGGAGCTAGGGCACGGTCAGGGGCGCACGGTGCGCGCGTGAGAGCGGCTGGGTGGAGTGGCAGGGCGCGGTGAGCACGCCGGGAGGGAGGCAATGCGCGAGCGCGCGCGTCGGGCGTGGCCGGCGCGGCACGAGCGTAGCCAGGGCATGGCCACGGCGGGGTGCGGGCGCAGGGCACGACGAGCAGCAGGTGAGCACGGTGGGAGAAGCGCGTGCGTAGCGAACGGGGCCGGTGTAGGCGCGTGCGCCAGGGCGGTGGCGCTCGGGACGACGGAGAGAGAGGGGAGATGGAGGGGGCGCTCACGGCCGTTGCCGAGTAGGGGGTCGGCGAGGCTCGTCGGAGCCGATGAGGGAGAGATGAGGATGCGAGGCGACACGGCCCCGGCGAGCGGCGTCCGTCGGCGAGGTCGAGGCGGGAAGGAGGACGGGGATGATCCGGCGCGTCGAGGTGACGAGCCGCAGCGGCGGCGAGGCGGGAGGAGATGGGAGGCGGGAGGCGGGTCTCCGAGTGGCGGCGGCGATCGGCAGGGCCGGCCGGGGTTGCCCCAATCCGACCGAGAGGGGGGAGAGAGAGACGTGTTCGAGGGGGAGGGGATCGTGCGGGGGGGGGGGAGGGGGAGTCGAGATATTTTCGGGCTAGGTCACGGTGAGCCAGTGGGGGGTTATGCAGGAGGGGTGAGGGGGCCTTGTGGGTTGGCCTGGGGTTACCTGGGCCGAGGCCCAGTGAGGGACGGGTGTTTGTCTCATTTAGTTTTTTAATTACTTTTGCTCTTTTCTTTTTACAGAAAGGGGTTTAGTAATATTTTGAGCTTCCATAAGATTTTGCAAAAATGTGAAACTTGGTCACATAATTACTTTGCAATATCCAGCACTGCCACAAAAAGTTTGGGCATTTTTGGAGTTCAATTGAATTTACACAATAAAGAAAAGGGCATTTTAAAGGCTAATTTTGCTCTGTTAAAATGCATTAGGACCATTTAGAGTTGATGATGATGTTGTGTTCCTTAACAAATAATTGTTATGGATTTTTTGACAAATGATGAACATTTTTCCAGCAATTTTTGAGCAACTTCAAACTTCACTTGAATTTGAATTGACTGGAATTTCGAATGAGATATTGAACAAAGGTGATTAAACACTGTTTGAAAAAATGATTAGTTTAATCACAGAGGGTTACTGTAGCATGACACTGGAGGTGTTACAACAAATCTTCTCATCTTCGATCTTGAGGATCGCCGAAGTGCATTCGAAGAGTTTACACCCCGGGTATCTGAGGAGCCCCTTTAAGTTTCTGGCCTTTATCAATGCCTTATTATTTTTATGCCACACCTCGGGTTTGAAGTTGTTCCCGGGCGGCAGCGTCCTCTTGCGTCCGAGCTCCAACGCCGGACTACATTCGAGGTATCTTTTGCAGCCGAGCACCAATGCCAGACTGTTTCCGAGCTCCAACGCTGGAATGTATCCGAGCTCCAACGCCGGACTATGTCCGAGCTCAAACGCCAGACTGTATCCGAGCTCCAACGCCGGACTATGTCCAAGCTCCAACGCCGGACTGTATCCGAGGTGTCATAAATCACCTTGGTTCAAAAAAGTTGAAGGAGTTTAGCCGAGCTTAATGCCGGAAATGCCCTCCATGGAGCCAGCCACTGGCGCCCGAGCTTTATGCCAGACTGCTTCCGAGGTGGTGCACCACCTCGACTGCGGGCCGATTTTTTATCAATATTTTTGATTGGTGCCATTTATTCTCTGCCCAGATATATAGCCAGTAGCCCTTAAGGTGTGTATCGGTCTAAAACCCGAGATGCACCTGAAGGATGACATAAGACCGCTAATCCCAGTAGCCCCTGAGACTCAGGTTGATTCGCAAAATCGGCCTGAGGATCAACTCCTAGCTCGGCAGAATACTTCAGGACACAAAAAGCGGTGTGCAAAGTCCCTGAGACTCAGGTTGGGTGCGGCCGACCAACCCGAGGATCACAATCTCCTCGAAAACTATATTGCACTTAAATTGTCTGCATTAGATTGTCAATGCAGTAGCCCCTGAGAATTGGGTTGGGCAAAATGGCCGACCCTAGGATCGTACCTCCTCGAGAACAAGTTCAACTGTCATGTATGTTTTGGCAATACCGAGGTGGAGTTCGGCAGGAAAGATGTCGAACTATAGTTTTAGAAAAGAGTTTCACGCCAAACACCTCAACCAAGAGAATGTCCCGCTTCCTGAAACATAAAATAGGTGAAAGATGTTATAAGCTTCAAAAAAGGCCAACAAACATGCATAAAAAACTTTACGTCTAGATTGAATCAAGCTGTGGTGCCAATATGAAATTGGTCTTAAAATTGTACTTTCGTCGTGCTTTGACATGACACATCTGATCTCTAGACTTCAAGTGGGCCAGCCCTTGGCTTCAACCTCCCTATTCCGAAGGCGGAGTGTTTCTCAGGCCAGTTTAGCGAACTAAACGCGAGCGGTTTTAGAGAGAAACCAGACTACCCGGCTATTGATCATACACCTGAGTCGAGAAAGGAGTGGTAGAAAAAGACTATGCAACGACTAATAAAAATGGCTCATACTAATTAAAGAGCCCCCAAGCGACTTGGGTAAAAGAATTTTATCTATAATGAGTGTATGTATCGAAGTACTTATATCATATTTGTGTTCACCCGAACTTTAAACGCGTCTTAACCGACCGTCGGCTTCTCCCTCTTCAGTCAAGGGCCGAAAAGTGTTATGTACTCCACCTGTCGAGAATATCGACGATGTTTCCGATAACCAGGCAATCAGGCCATGAGGCTGTAACAGACAAAGCGCGCTTAGGAAACTTATGCTATATTACTGACGAAATGTAAGAAGCATCTTCGAAGAAAATAGTACCTCCACCGATACCTTTCTTCGGTTACTCATTGTTACTATGAGACTTGTGCAATAGATTTTTTGTATTCATGAGTTCCGTTGTGTGCCGACCGTGATTGAAAACAATAAGAGCGCTAGCTTTTGGCTTCACCCAGTCAGAGGTTCGAACTCGGATGACCTGATCGTGACAATCGCAGAGGTGCTCCCTTTACTCCCTAGCCGAACAATTGAGAACGTAGGGATAAACACAGGAGCGAGGCAACCCAGTTTGCAGAACACTTAAGTCAACATGGTGCATAATGTGGCGTAATACAAGAACAAGGAACGAAGCCATACAAGTATAATCATATGCAAGAGGAAAGACTTCATAAAGGAAGCCCCAAGTAAATGGGGTATTTGAATTTGTGTGTAATAAACAAGTTTTGACAGAGAAATTTTTTCGCAAACGACTTTTTGTCAAAAAAGTATAATGCTTGGTCGAACCGAACAAAATTTAAAACTGAAAGTTTTTGAGCATGAAAGCGACTTAGCTGGTTAATGTGACGTGGGCCGAGTTTGTAGCGGCTCAAGGTCCCAACCCCCAAGCCGGTCTTGACGTACCCGAGCGAAAAGCTCGGCTTGATGAAGCGATAGCATGACAGTGCCGAAGTGCCGAGGCGAGGCCCCCGGTCCAGCCGAGGAGACAGAGTAGTTCCGCAGCGTGACAATGAAGCCACCACGTTAGTCGACATGTCGAAACAGGCCGGTATGGTGGACGTCAGTTTGATGAAGCGACGACGCGGTAATGGCGACACAAGGTATCACATCATGGTCACAGTGGAATTTGGTTGATGGAGACGAGAGGACGACTCCGTACGCCGAGGTGAATGTAGGTTGACTGGCTGCTAAATTAACACAGACCGAAAACGCCTGTACAAGCAACGGCAAAATATCTCTGCAAAGTATTATGCAGTACAAACCAACCGGAAATATTCTGCATTGTATACAGTTTAGCTAGGAAAATAAAAGCTGGCATTATTGCGACGGTGGCTGTAACAGACCGAAGCAAAATATAAAAAACCAGATCTGTTTTGGAATAGCTCCAACAATCATTAAGAATTGGAGGGCGGACGTAGCACCAGTTAATCTAGTTTGTATGCAGTAATACTAGCTGGACAGATAGTCATCCACGTATGTGTAGATTGGCTGCAAAACTAGCAATCATGTGTACTCCTTTTACTAGGAAAGGACACTATTAATGGTCGATTAGAGACTGGGTGCCGAATAAAAAATAAAGCAAAAGAAACAAATATAAGAAGGAGAGAATCTCCCTGGATTGCGGCCGAACAGAATTCTTGTCAGCCTCACGTGCACCACTGCGCGTGATGGATGAAGCTGGAGCCCCCATGTCAGCCGACGTGCCGAAGTTGGTCGGTATGATGGACGTTAGCTTGAGAGGCGACGGTGCAGCGATGCCAGCGCAGGGTGGCCCGCCATGGTGATGACGCATACTGGTCGTCACTAGGGGGGCGCGGGCAAAGTATCTTCCCTGCCCACATATAGACAGTGCAAGCTAGAAATAATAATGATGATTGAAAAAAGATACATAATTAATTTATGCAAAGCGAATAATCCGGTAAATATGGCCTTGGCGTTTAAGGTCGGATTGATGGCATGACCGCGAGAAGCAGTAACTCCTCGACGTAGTTCGGTGTTCGCCGGACTACGGGTGACGCCGGCCGGCCAGGAGCTGGCCGTGTTTGAATCGTCCGGACCAGCAGGTCAGCGGACAAAATTGTGGACCAGCCGCAGAAAAATCTATATAAAAGAATCATGCAAACCGGAAAAATATACTGTGTGGAACTAATATATACGGTACAGGTAATCGGAAAAATAGAACCTGGTATTCTTGTTCGAGTAGCGAGGAGTTGAAATCGAGTTGAAAAAGCCTGAACTGATCGGACTAGTACTGCCCTTTACGGAGATCAATCAGACCTCAAACGATGTGATGATTGATTAGTAATTTTGAGCGGAGTCCTGTACGTGAACTCCCCATGGATTTGTACTAGTAGTCCAAAGGGTTTTGGTTCTCCACGCGCCCCAGCGTCGTTCTGTCTCTTGAAAGGCTGATTTGACCCCACGTGAAGTAGTAGCCCTGAAGGAATTCAACAAAATTGCACCATCTAACCAGCGGCACTGTCGCTATCTTAACTAGGTGATACCCCGCACGTTGCTGCGGGGATTTATACCCGCGCGTTTGCTGCAGGGATTCAGTAAAGAGAAGAAATGTTGTGCAATGAAAAAGGTAGAAGCTCTATTTAGCAAAACTTGGTAGGAAATGTTGTACAGAAAGAAACATATTTTCCTGCAAAAGAAAAAGAAACGTATTTGATACATACTACTCCCTTCATTCCACAATGTAGTGCTTCCTCTATCCACGTGCTTCAATTTTGACCGTAAATTTAACTACCAAGATCGATTGCGGCGGGAGCAAAAATTATACCAGTGAATTCGTATTCGAAAGAAGTTTTCAATTATATAATTTTTTCTCCCGCCGCAGTTGGTCTCGTTGGTTAAATTTATGGTTAAAGTTGGACTTCGGAAAGTGCGGGCGCACTATATTTTGGAATGGAGGGAGTAACAAACATGACATTGTAGGCGTATATACACACTGGTGGGAAACGAAATATATTTGATACAGAATCACATGATATTGTAGACACCGGTGGAAATCAATAAAGAGAGTCAATGTCCTGTGAACAGTCCGTTTGTTGGTTTTAGGCAGGGTCTAGGACCTGGCCAAAAAATCATACTGATACATAGTAACATGGCATTGTTGGGTATATAACTATATATACACTGGTGGGAAAAGAAATATATTTCATACGTAATAAAATGATATTGTAGACACCAGTGGAAACCAATAGAGAGTCCATGTCCTGTGAACAGTCCGTTGTTTGGTTTTAGACACGGTCCAGGACTTGCTTACGGTTATAAATCTTCATGTTTAATTCTTTCTTCTCCTTCGATCCATTGGCAGCGTGCCCGCTGTTTCACTGAAAAAAAACAGGAAGAATTATTTGATGACAACCATGTCAGAACCAGAGCGAGCATAGGAGAGAGGTTTTGTGCAACACAGTTTCATTGATACATCACATAAATGTAGTACAGAGCTCAACACTCATACAAAGGGCGGCCGAAAGAATAGGCCAGCACTAATGCCACTATCTATACATGCATGTACACACGTTCGCTAACACAACCGTTGAAAATGGCACTTCTTTTGTCATCTGTCTAGAGCGTGGCTCCGGCAAGCACAAACCATTAACATATGCTGCCCTAATCTATAATCCCGATAAAAAAATGTAGATTATATGTGAATCACCTTCCTATAGGTGTAACAAATGAAAAAAAATAGGGATGTGAGTTTCAATATTGCATCACTTTTCTGTTTTTCCTCTCCTCGTTTGCAAAGGCCAGAGATCATTTGGAAAATAAAAGGCAAAGGCGCTGAGTCTGTCGCTGAGATCTAGTGTAGAATACCTGATAATTGGAGGTGGCAGCTTGTTCTTGAACTGAGTGTGCCGAGATTAGATATTCTAGGCACATGTACTGATTCAAGTCAAAAATACCAACTATTACTTTCTGTTCCCCAACTTGAACGTACTGCAAATGTTTGATTTGAGAGGTTAAATTCTAGCATTGATGGATTATTCTTGTTAGAAATTAATGCAATCAATCGCCCTGTTTAAGAATTCATCTGATTAACCAGTTAACTTGCCGATTAATCCCTGCTCATAGGGTCCCCGAGTAGCCGATTACCCAATAAATCATCCGATTAATTGATTAAATGGCCGATTAACTTGCCGATTAGCCTATTAATCCCCTACTCACCAGCAGGGCCGGCCCTATGTTTTGGGAGGCCCTAGGCGAACTCGACAACATGGGCCCCTATGTCCTAAGTCCTAAGACCACATATATGTATGCGTGTGCGTTATATATATGACTTATTAAGAGTAACTTTTAGTCACACATCTTTAGTTTAAAATTTGACTATAATAATTCAAATGACTTCATCGAGAACAATAATAACCAAATTCGAACTGATTCCATCAACAACAATAATACTAAAAAAATCGCAAAATGAAACTAACATGACATGATTAATTACCTCGAATAAGAACCAAATTAGACTGACTCCATCGACAACAATAATACTTCAGTGCCTCAAAAAAGGTTTCTTCGGGAGTAGTTTCTTGCCCCTGTTCTTCAATGACATCAACATTGCTTGAAGATGTAAAGAACTTATTCAAAGAATCCTTCAATGGTAGAATTTTCGGATCACTTTCTTTCTTTTTCCTTCTTGTTTCATCACCCGACAATTGCTTCTTCTTAGGTAACATGGCAGGCTAATGTCCTAAAATCATGAAGAAAAGATCAAAAGAGGATACAAAGAATTAGGAATTTATACATCGGATGATTGGAACCCTAGACATGTACATAGAATGACAAAAAAAATGATTGATTGAATTAGAAAATTTAAAACTTCATGCATACTGAAATCGGAGGATGGATCATGGATGTATAGTTGAATACGTAATTAAATACTAAATAAAGAATAAATAAAGTACTGGAATTGTCAAATTAGGGTTTGGGGGATGGACTGGAATTGAGGAACATGGATGGAAACATCCAAACGTACTTTAGGGATTGGGGACGGCCGCGTTGCAGACTTCAAGACTTGTAGTCGCCAATCGGATGTATACTTGTATACGTATTGCCGCGGTGCCGCCTTGCCGGATGCCGGATGGCCGGGCCGCTGGGTTGCTGGACTGTCGTGCGGCGTGCTGCGCGTGCAGCTCCAGCGGGCAGCGGGCCAGCGGCAGGCGAGGCGAGGATGACACGGCAAGGCGCCGAGCGACGGAGCGAGGAGGCCGACGGGCGTCACGGCGCCTAACGAACCTAACCTACGAAGGAAAAGGAAAACGAGCAGTCGTCTGTCTACCAACTGGCGTGAGTCACGGTGTCGCTTCGCGACTTCGCGTTCATTAATCGATCAGCGATGGCTTGCTAGCTATCTGATGGGCCTAGCACATCTTATTTCTTTTCTCTAGTTCTTTTGTATTATTTTTACCTATTTTTTGCTGGGCTATAATATAGATATATACTCTGTCATGGGCCCCCCTCCTCGCCTGGGCCCTGGGCCCTGGGCCGTCGCCCCGCCGCCATACCCCCAGGGTCGGCCCTGCTCACCAGTCGACCAAGCAGCTACCAGTTAACAATTTCCTTAACAATGATCAATCGTATACTAAATCCATAGACATCAGAAAAGTAATTTAGGATCCAAGAGAGGCTGTGTGATTTTTTCTTCTTCGAAGAGCTAAGCACTTTCCCATACGGAGTGCAAATTCGAAAAGCATAAACTCAAGGATAGGAAAAACTCATGGTGGCTGAAAATAGTGAGCATACACCTACCAGAGTGGAGGGCTGGACCGCTGGAGCCTTTTTCCGTGAGTAGAACGCGAGTAGCTCGTGCGTGATCAAGAAGAAGGCGCCCACTCGTATTTGTAGGCTGGGATACCCAGGGGTGATGAATGCTACCGTTTCATGCGCAGTAGTGGCTACCGTTTCATGTGCAGTAATAGTGCTGCCGTTTCATCGTGGCGCCTCGAAGGGAGAACGGCGGCGCCTGCAGAAGATAAGACGAACCCTGAGGCCTGCGATCAGATTCTGTTTGTTTGTGCGATTAGATTTTTTTGAGGGGAATTGTGCGATTATATGGGGCTAGCTTGGCACGTAACAACTATTGGGCCGCGCAGCCCACGAGCAAGAACGGACAAAACGCACACTATGTGGTATTTCTGTCGAGTCGACGACCCATCGTGCAGGTGCAGCGGAAAAACCGCGCGGTTGGAACGACAAAATGGTGCATGCGGCAGCGTAGGTGTAACGCCCTGAGACCGTTGTGCCAGGTGTCCTCCAGTTATTCGCTGTTGTTGCCTTGTCATTGCTTGTGTGTCATACATTGCATATCATGTCATCATGTGCATTTCATTTGCATACATGTTCGTCTCATGCATCCGAATATTTTTTCCCGTTGTCCGTTTTGCAATCCGGCGCTCCTATGTCACCCGATGTCCCTTTCTACCTCTTTTCGTGTGCGGGTGTTAAACGTTTTTGGATTGGACCGAGACTTGCCAAGCGGCCTTGGTTTACTACCGGTAGACCGCCTGTCAAGTTTTGTACCATTTGGACTTCGTTTGATGCTTCAACGGTTAACCGAGGGACCGAGAAGGCCTCGTGTGTGTTGCAGACCAACACCCTTCCATTTTGGCCCAAAACCCACCTAAGACCTCTCCATCATCTCGGTCGTTTGATCACGATCGCGCGGCCGAAAACCGCACCTCATTTGGACTCTCCTAGCTCCCTCTACCTATAAATATGTGTCTCCTTCTGAAATTCTCGCGCAGACGTAACCCTAATCCTTCCCCTCGCGCCGCCGGACGCGTCCACACGCTGCCGGACATGTCCGCTCCGCCAGCCACCTCACCTCCACCAATCAGAGGACGCCACCTCAGCTCCGCCGCCGACTCCAGCGAATCCGCCGCCGCGCCAAGCTTCTCCGGCCAGCGCGCCGAAGCCGGCCGGCTCCCACACCCCGAGGCCGCCGCCCGCCCAGCCGGCGCCCTGCTCCTCCGCCGCCATCGCCGCTCCCCGCGCCGGCGTACGTCGCCGGAGTTCGCGTCACCTCGCCGGAGATTCGATCCGGCCAGATCTGGACTGGGGTGGATCAGATCCACCAACCCCGCCATCCAAACGCCTCCCCGCGTCCCGGATCTCGCCATCCCGCACCACCTCGTCCGCCCGTTGACTTTTCCAGAGGTATAATTTCTACTAAGTCCCCGAAATTCCCAGATTCATATGCCCATGTTCATCATGTCGTAACTTTGCATCCGTAACTCCGTTTCGTGCGTGTAGAATATCAAAATGTTCGTCTCAGAGAGCACATCATTTGATCTCATTGCATCATTTTCATTTGAGTTCATCTTGATGCCCGAAATGCTGTTGGAAGAGTGCCATTTGAGATAATTGTCAGATCTGCTGCACCAAATAGCTATTTGTCATTTTTGCCATGATTAATGTGTGCATGATATGCCCCTGAGGTCTACATGAGTTTTGTTATATGCTTTGCCATCTTTCCAGAGGTGCCATCCATGTATTTTTGTGATGTGTGTGGTGACTAGAACAAGCTTGCCAAGTGGAGCATTCGTTAATGCTGATTTCAGGGACTTAGCAATTCCACTAAGTCCTTGATCCGTTTCTTATCAATATGCCATATGTTCATGTTGTTTCCTAGTGATCCGTGCCTCTTTTGAGGATGATCAGTAAGGATGTTTTGTTAATCTTGTAGTGCTCTATCCATCCATGTCTTTATTTGCAATTATGGAGCAACCTAGCTTGATTCAATCGAGCTCTATTTTTGCTATTTCGTGAATCTGGGCAGATTGTCTACTTGTTAGCGATTTTGCCGAGGATGTTGTAGTTGATCCGTGCATGCTATGTTATTGTTCTTGCCATGTCTATCTTGTATTATGTGTCTTCTTGATGGGTGCATGCTTAGATTGTCATGCCTTACTCTGTAGTGAGTGCATCGAGCTCGTAAACATGCCTACTTGGTATCTGATTTGCATGCTCCAGTTTTTCTCTAAGTCTATGATCTGATTATGTTTTTGCCATGTTCACATGCTTGCAATTGTATTTTCTGATCCCTTTTGGCTCAAGGTCACTAAGGGACTTTTGTTAAGCTCTTTGAGTAGCTTCATGCCATGCTTTGCTTTGCTATGTTAAGTTCCTGTAGCATATAGTTTTCATGCTCCAAAGTGTGCTACCTGATCTGAAATTCCAGACTAGTGTTAATTTCACTAAGTCTGAAATCTGTTTACCAATTGCACTTTTGCCATGCTTGTTTGAACCTGTTAATGGATGAATTGGCCGTAGCTCAGTGTTGATCTTTTGTCAAGCTTTATGAATGGATCCCTGCCATGTATTTTGTTGCCATGTTTGAGTGCTGTAGCATAATTATCTTGATGCATTTAGATGGCTACTTGCTGTTTATCGCAGACCGATGCCATATTTGTTTTGCTTGCCATTTCCAAACCGTGTCTCCGATTCCGGTGATCTTTATATCGTTTTCAAGCAAAATCATCTCACCTTTCCAGTGGCACACTTGGATTTCCAAGTTGAGGCCAGGGTCAATCATTCCTTGTCAAATCTTGCATATGCATCCCATCTCGCATCCCGCATAGCATACCATGTTTGCATCATGTTGCTTGAGTTTGTGCACGTGGTTGATTGCGTTCCTTTTGCTTGTTTGTCTTGTTTGGGTAGATCCAGGAGATGAGTTCGCTAACGAGGAGCCCGTTGAGTTTGCTTTCAAGGATCCAGTCAACTCTGACAACTTTGCAGGCAAGATGATCATACCCTCGAAATCACTTCTATCTTTGCTTGCTAGTTGCTCGCTCTTTTGCTATGCCTATGCTGCGATACCTACCACTTGCTTATCTTACCTCCCATATTGTTGAACCAAGCCTCTAACCCACCTTGTCCTAGCAAACCGTTGATTGGCTATGTTACCGCTTTGCTCAGCCCCTCGTATAGCGTTGCTAGTTGCAGGTGAAGATTGAAGTTTGTTCCTTGTTAGAACATGGAGATATTGTTCCTTGTTGGAACATGTTTACTTGTTGGGATATCACAATATCTCTTATTTAATTAATGCATCTATATACTTGGTAAAGGGTGGAAGGCTCGGCCTCTCGCCTAGTGTTTTGTTCCACTCTTGCCGCCCTAGTTTCCGTCATATCGGTGTTATGTTCCCGGATTTTGTGTTCCATACGCGGTTGGGTGATAATGGGAACCCCTTGACAGTTCGCCTTGAATAAAGCTTTTCCAGCAATGCCCAACCTTGGTTTTACCATTTTCCACCTAGCCTCTTTTTCCCTTGGGTTTCCGGAGCCCGAGGGTCATCTTATTTAAACCCCCCCGGGCCAGTGCTCCTCTGAGTGTTGGTCCGAACTGGGCAGCCTGCGGGGCCACCTCGGGAAAACTTGAGGGTTGGTTTTACTTGTAGCTTGACCTATCTGAGTGTGCCCTGAGAACGAGATATGTGCAGCTCCTATCGGGATTTGTCGGCACATTCGGGCGGTGTTGCTGGATTTGTTTTAACTTGTCGAAGTGTCTTGTAGAACCGGGATTCCGAGTCTGATCGGGTCTTCCCGCTAGAAGGTATATCCTTCGTTGACCGTGAGAGCTTGTCATGGGCTAAGTTGGGACTCCCCTACAGGGATTTTAACTTTCGAAAGCCGTGCCCGCGGTTATGGGCAGATGGGAATTTGTTAACGTCCGGTTGTAGAAAACCTAAAGTTGACCTTAATTAAAATGTAGCAACCGTGTGTGTAACCGTGATGGTCTCTTTCCGGCGGAGTCCGGGAAGTGAACATGGTGTTGGAGTTATGCTTGACGTAGGTTGTTCTAGGATCACTTCTTGATCATAGTTGTTCGACCGTGCTTTTGCTTTCTCTTCTCGCTCTCTTTTTGCGAATATGTTAGCCGCCATATATGCTAGTCGCTTGCTATAGCTCCACCTCATACCTTTACCTTACCCATAAGCTTAAATAGTCTTGATCGCGAGGGTGCGAGATTGCTGAGTCCCCGTGGCTCACAGATACTTCCAAAACCAGCTTGCAGGTGCCGATGAGACCGTGCAAATGACGCAACCAAGCTCAGGAGGAGCTCGATGAAGATCTTGTCCTTTGTGTTGTTTCGTTCTAGTTGATCAGTAGTGGAGCCCAGTTGGGGTCGATCGGGGACCGTGTCGCATTTGGGGTTCTTCTTTTATTTTGGTTCCGTAGTCGGACCTTGATTGTATTTGTGAGATGTAATGCTTTATTCATGTATTTGTGTGAAGTGGCGATTGTAAGCCAACTATGTATCTCTTTCCCTTATGTATTACATGGGTTGTGTGAAGATTACCTCACTTGCGACATTGCTTTCAATGCGGTTATGCCTCTAAGTCGTGCTTCGACACGTGGGAGATATAGCCGCATCGAGGGCGTTACAGTAGGATTAGGGGGTGACGTGGCTGCATGAGAAGCCAGGAAAATAGCTAGTGGGGGGCTCCTATTTAGATATAGAAGATAATAAAATAAAAATAAAAGAAGTGGAGAGGATCATCCCTGTGCGTGCAATGCCCGAGGAGGGCGGCTTCTGGCCCACCGTGGCTGTTTGGGACCCGGGATCACATGAGGCCAGCGCCTAGCCGGCGACGACAACGCTCTTGTCCTCGGTTGTGCTGATCTCTTGATGCTTAGAGGCTGCCCGACGCATAAATTCATTGCTCCGATCTACGATCGAAGTCAATCCTGGACAAGCCTGCAGAATAAAATTGCAATCCAGCAACAATAATCTCAAAGAATTCGATTCGTGCAAGACGAATCTGATTGAAAAAATAGCACCTGATCATCCCACCGATCCGCAACGAACACCGAGCAGGCTCTCAATGAAAGCATCAATGTCGATTCTATATCCGGCGTATCTCGTAGTAGGGGTCCTAAACTAGGCTTCTTGGAGCGATGGTAACATGGACACTGGGTTTTACCCAGGTTCGGGCTCTCTCGAAGAGATAATACCCTACATCCTGCTTTTGATTGTATTGATAAGGGTATAGTACAAAGTACATGTTTCTACCACGAGATGATAATAATGAATATGAGATTGTCCATTGACTAGCCCGACCTTGGTTTATATATGCACCGTAGGCCTAGGGTTTAGAGGAGTCCTTGTCTTGGGCGCCAAGTCTTGTGGAATCCTCCTTGTATGCGACACGGGCTGTCCGAACTGGCCCAATAGTGAACCGCCATGGGGGTCCTCGGCCCAATCCAGCTGGTCGGAAGATGATGTGTTGAGTACCCGTAGTCCAGGACACCGTCACATCTTACTAAATTAAATGATATAGCCACCCTATTTGCTGAAGGTGAAATTTTTTGCTATTACTATATTCTTAAATTATTTTCTTTCTCATTAAAGGGTGATGCTAAGATATGGTTTAATTCTTTTGCTCCTGGTTGTGTGCGTAGTCCCCAGGATATGATTTATCACTTCTCTGCAAAAAAATCCCCGCTCATAAGAAACAAGCTGCTTTAAAGGAAAGATTTAATTTTGTGCAAATGAAGAATAGAGTCTCCCACAAGCTTTGGGGAGGCTTCTCCAATTACTTAATGCTTTGCCTAATCATCCTCTCAAGAAAAATTAAATACTTGATATATTTTATAATGGACTAACCGACGCTTCCAGAGCCACCTGGATAGTTGTGCTGGTTGTGTTTTCAGGGAAAGAACTGTTGAGCAAGCTGAATTGCTATTGAATAATATATTGAGTAATGAAAATGATTGGACACTTTCCGAACCAACTCCGAAGCCAACTTCAAAGAAAAGGGGTATTCTACTTCTCAGTCCTGAAGATATGCAAGAGGCAAAGAAATCTATGAAAGAAAAGGTATTAAAGCCGAAGACGTTAAAATCTACCACCTATTGAAAAAAATACATGGTCTTTATAACCCGACACAGGTAGTAGAGGTAAACTCTATCTGTAGATTTGATGAAGGTGATATCCCTCATAATAAGTCGACTAGATAATGCTTGGATGAGTTTGATAATTTTATTGTTAAACAAGAAAATTTCAATGCTTACATGCTTGACCACTTGGGTGATTATATGAGTAGAACTGTTAATGATCTTAAGTTTATTAGTAAACATGCTTCCATGGTTACAACTCAAGTAGAAGAAGTACTTAAAGCTCAGGATGATTTGATTAATGAGTTGAATAGTAAGAATAATGATAATGCTATCAGGGTTATGACTAGAGGTGGTAAAATGACTCAGGAACCTTTGTATCATGAAGGCCATCCTAAGACAATTGAGCAGGATTCTCAGAGAACTAATACCGATGCACCTAGTCCTCGTACTAAAAAGAAAAAGAAAACTGATAGGACTTTGCATGCTAGTGAACCTGCTATAGACACACCTGAGAATCCCAATGATATTTCTATTTCTGATGCTGAAACACAATCTTGTAATGAACATGAACCTAGTGATAATGTTAATAATGATGTTCATGTTGATGCTCAACCTAGTAATGATAATTATGCAGAGATTGAACCTGCTGTTGATCTTCATAACCTACAATCACAGAATCAACGCTATGATAAGAGAGATTTTGTTGCTAGAAAACATGGTAAAGAAAGAGAAACATGAGTTTAGAAACCCATGCCCTTTCCTCCTAAGCCATCCAAGAAAAAGGATAATGAGGATTTTGAGAGCTTTGCTGAAATGATTAGACCTATCTTTTTGCGTATGCATTTGAAAAATATGCTTAAAATGCCTCCCTATGCTAAGTACATGAAAGAAATTGTTACTAATAAAACAAAGATACCGGAAGCTGAGATTTCCACCATGCTTGCTAATTATACTTTTAAGGGTGGAATACCAAAGAAACTTGGAGATCCAGGAGTACCAACTATACCATGCTCCATTAAAAGAAACTATGTTAAAACTGCTTTATGTGATCTTGGAGCCGGTGTTAGTGTTATGCCTTTCTCTTTTGTATTGTAGACTTGATTTGAATAAGTTGAAACCTACTAAAATTTCTTTGCAAATGGATGATAAATCAACTGTTATACCCATCGGTATTTGTGAGGATGTGCCCGTGGTGGTTGCAAACGTTACTATCTTAACGAACTTTGTTATTCTTGATATTCCCAAGGACGACAGTACGTCGATCATCCTTGGTAGACCCTTTTTGAATACTGCAGGGGATGCTATTGATTGCAACAAAGGCAATGTCACTTTTCATGTTAATGGTAATGAGCATATGGTACACTTTCTGAAGAAACAACCTCAAGTTCATAGTATCAATTCAACTGGAAAAATTTCAACTATTACTATTGGAGGTTTTGAATTCCCTCTTCCCATTGTCAAAAAGAAATATGATATTCTTATTGTTGGGGACATGCATATACCGGTTGAGGTAACCTAGTGTTATTCGAAAATTCTCCGGTTTCATATCATTCGGAAGAAGTTTGTTAATAAGACTTGATCAACCTTGTTAACGGATTCCTTTTGATGAGTATGAGATGGATGAATTTAGAAAGCACAACTCTCTGTACCCATATTTTACTTTCTGTTAATTAGATTAAAGAAATCAAAAATAGTATTTTTTGTCTCTTTTCTGAATTATCCATGCAATAAAAAATGTCCTAAAAATAAAATTTCTCCAAATGCCCTAAAAATTGGATATGATTTTTTTAGAATATTTTAGAATTTCTGGTGCAAAGAACACACCAGGTGGCCTCACCGGCTGGCCACAAGGGTGGAGGGCGTGCCCCACATGGCCCCCTCCACTTATTCAGCACCCATCCACTTCGTCTTTCTCCAGAAAAAATCACTCCATAGCTCAAACTCATGTTCTTGCTCATCTTGCTGCCATTTTCGATCTCCTTGCTCAAAGGTCCATTCACAAAACTGCTTTGGGGGATTATTGTTCTTCGGTATGTGACTCCTCCAATGGTCCAATTAGTTTTTTGTTCTAGTGCTTTATTTATTGCATTTTTTTGCTGGTTTGGTGACCCTGTTCTTGAGCTTGCATGTCAAATTTATATGGTCCAAAGTAGTTTTTATGCATGATATAGCTTCTAGGCACTTGTAGGAGTAGTTGCTATCAATTTTGTTGAGTTTGGTTCACTTTTATTTTGAGTCACTAAATTTTTTAGAAATTTTTCAAAGGAAGGAAAATGTACCAAGGTGGTTCTTCAAGGAAGAAAGCACCGAGGCGTGCGATACGCTATGCGGACCCTAAACTACCAACCGAAGCTCAAGTGAGGCCTTGTGAATGGCCGTCGGATGAATTTATAGAGCATGCAAGTTTCAAAGATGAATTCTACGCGTACGTGCAAAATGCTGACCTCGAGGAATTCTTATCGAACAAGTGCCTGCAATATTATTATCTCACTGATTCCTTCGTGTGGAGGTTTGAGTTTTCATCCAAGCGTAACACTCATACTGTCTTATTCGATCTTTATGATGAATCTTATACCATGGACCTAGAAGACTTTTGTGGTGCCTGCAAAATTCCACAATGTGTAGTCTTAGTGAGCCTCATAAATCTGTATATAATGATTTTCTTGCTAGTATCACTATTAGAGAAACTAGAAATATAACATAAGCAACCGTAGGGAGCATTCACTTTCCTGCCATACATTATTTTGCTCTCTTTATTGGTAGGTGTATTAATGGTAAAGATGAGCTTTGCCATGTTTGCGTTCCAGATCTTAGTATTCTCAAGTGTGCGGTGTTAGGTGATAAATGATATAACTTGGGGGCCATTATTGCTAGGAGGTTACATCTTAATTCTAAGAATGGATATTTATTTGGTGGGATTTATGAAACTCGTTTAGCTAACTACTTGAATGTACCTATTAGAAGTTATGATATTGAGTTGCCACCTGCTTTTCTGGATTATAAGGCTATGGTACGCCACCAGTTTCTTAAGAGGAACGAACAGATCCTCCAGTACCGACTAATCTTTGATAGATGGCATGCCGTCCATATTAACCTTCCTGCTTCTGGTTTCTTTAACATTCACGCGAATGGACGGTACTTTATAACTTGAGAGGAGGCAGACGAGTATGAGAGAACAGCAGAGGCTGCTCGCCTCCATGCTGCAACCCTTCAAGTGGTAGCTGATTCGTCCTAGTACAACCCCAATTACAACTTTGGATATCCATCAGGCCAGTGGCCGTAGACCAACTTAGGCCAAAAGCCTAAGCTTGGGGGAGTACGTATTTCTCACCGACATTGTATTCATTTTCACACACTCATTCTAGTTGTCAGTGCTCATACTTTTTCATTGTATTATCCATGTTAGTTTATTTTATTTTTCCGCTTTCTTCTTGTGTGTTTGAAAAACCTTAAGAAAAACCAAAAAATAGTTGTAGTTAGTTTACTTTATATGCATGCTTAGTTGTAGTACTTAAAAGAAAACCCAGAACGATTTCCTATTCTTCTTTTGCTTGTTGGGAGCTTTCCCATGTAAATAGTTTTTCTCGTTCTTGTTTTACCTTCCTTAGAAAAACAAAAAACTCAAAAATATTTCAGTGTGTTCCTTTGAATTTCTTTTCTTTTCTCTGGGGTAAGGAGAAGACCATGATGAAAATGTTGAGTGGCTCTCATATGCATTATTCTTGATCTAACAAAGAGCCCATATTACCTTGTCTTCTCCTTTGAATAAATGTTTGGAGATTCCAGCTTAGTCCAATGCACGTGCACTATTATTATTTATCCACATCGTTCGGTCGTGCAAGTGAAATACAATAATGATGATATATGATGGAATGATTGAGATGAGGAAAAGCTGGTATGAACTCGACCTATCTTGCTTTTGTAAATATGATTAGTTCATCGTTCCTGATTTAGCCTATTATGAACGAAACATGTTTGCAATGACTATTAGAGATTATATTACTCATGCCCTGCTCAATTAGCTATTAGTTTATAATGGTTCACCTTGCGTGCCAGCATGAAAATTAAAATGGTTGTGATGTAGTATGATAGGATGGTATCCTCCTTTGAATGATTCGAGTGGCTTGACTTGGCACATGTTCACGCATGTAGTTGAAACAAAATCAACATAGCCTCTACGATATTTATGTTCATGGTGATTTATAGCCTACTCATGCTTGTATTCAATGTTGGTTAATCTCAATGCATTTTCATGACTATTGTCGCTCCGTAGTTGGTCTCTTCCTAGTCTTTTTGTAGCCTTCACTTGTACTAAGAGGGAATACTGCTTGTGCATCCACTTCCATAAACCCCAAAGTTGTTCCACATGAGTCCACCATACCTACCTCTGTGCAGTATCTACCTGCCGTTCCAAGTAAATTTGCAAGCGCCAACCACTAAACCTTCAAATAATAATCTGTTTTGTATGCACGAATAGCTCATGTACCAACTAGAGCTGTCAATATCTTCCATGTTAGGCGGGTTATTCTCACGATGAGTGGACTCTGCTCATCATTCACGAGAAAATGGCTGGTAACCGAGATGCCCAGTTCCATGCTCAAAGCAAATCAAATCAAAATAATTGCAAACAAAACTCCCCCAGGATTGTTGTTAGTTGGACGGTACTCGTTGTTTTGGACCAACCGTGGAGTGTGCTTGTTGGTGGTGGGGGAGTATAAACTTTACCATTCTGTTTGGGAACCACCTATAATGTATGTAGCATGGAAGATACCGAGATCTCTTGGTTGTTACGTTGACAATGAAAGCATACCGCTCAAAATATTATTCAATCTCTATTTTCAAAACTCGAGCTCTGGCAGCGCTGCAAATCCCTGCTTCCCTCTGCGAAGGGCCTATCTATTTACTTTTATTGCTAAGTCATCATTCTCTTATAAAGAACACCAGTTAGAGACCACCATTGTCATTTGTATGCATTGTTATTAATTTATACTGAGTATGATTGTGACGGGATCTCTTTTGCCATGAATTACAATGTCTAGTCAGTCCTTGATCTTCAGGGGTGCTCTGTATTTATATTTTGTAGTCTTAGAAAGGGCTAACGAGATACCATCATGTTATATCATATCATGATTGTTTTGAGAAAGTGTTGTCATCCGAGATTTATTATTATTGCTCGCTAGTTGATTATGCCATTGATATGAGTAAATGTGAGACCTAAATGTTATTGTAAATATGGTTAGTTCATAATCTTTGTTGAAAACCTGAATGCTGGCTTTACATATTTGCAACAACAAAATGAAACAAAGTTTGCAAAAGTTTTTCTTTATCACTTTCAGTTTATCAACTGAATTGCTTGAGGACAAGCAAAGGTTTAAGCTTGGGGGAGTTGATACGTCTCCAACATATCCACTTTTCGAAACTCTTTTGACCTTGTTTTGGACTCTAACTTGCATGATTTGAATCGAACTAACCCGGACTGACGTTGTTTTCAGCAGAATTGCCATGGTGTTATTTTTGTGCAGAATAAAAAGTTCTCAGAATGGCATGAAAATCAATGAAGATTATTTTTGGAATTAACAAAAAAAATTGGCGAAAGAATCAGCAGCAGGGGGCCCACACCCAAGCCACAAGGGTGGGGGGCGCGCCCTCTGACCTTGTGGCCCCCCTGGACCTCCACCGACCTCAAGTCCAACTCCATATATTCACTTTCGGGGAGAAAAAATCAGAGAGAAGGATTCATCGTGTTTTACGATACGGAGCCGCTGCCAAGCCCTATTCTTCCTCAGGAGGGCAGATCTGGAGTCCGTTCGGGGCTCTAGAGAGGGGAATCCATCGCCATCGTCATCATCAACCATCCTCCATCACCAATTCCATGATGCTCACCGCCGTGCGTGAGTAATTCCATCAAAGGCTTGCTGGACCGTGATGGGTTGGATGAGATTTACCATGTAATCGAGTTAGTTTTGTTAGGTTTGATCCCTAGTATCCACTATGTTCTAAGATTGATGTTGCTATGACTTTGCTATGCTTAATGCTTGTCACTAGGGCCCGAGTGCCATGATTTCAGATCTGAACCTATTATGTTTTCATGATTATATTTGTGTTCTTGATCCGATATTGCAAGTTATAGTCACCTACTATGTGTTTTAATCCGGCAACCCCGGAGTGACAATAGTCGGGACCACACCTGGCGATGACCGTAGTTTGAGGAGTTCATGTATTCACTAAGTGCTAATGCTTTGGTCCCATACTCTATTAAAAGGAGACCTTAATATCCCTTAGTTTGCAATAGGTCCCTGCTACCACGGGAGGGTAGGACAAAATATGTCATTCAAGTTCTTTTCCGTAAGCACGTACGACTATATTCGGAATACATGCCTACATTATATTGATGAATTGGAGCTAGTTCTGCGTCACCCTATGTTATAAGCATTGCATGATGAATGCCATCCGACATAATTATCCATCATTGATCCATTACCTACGAGCTTTTCACATATTGATCTTTGCTAAGTTACCTTTCCGTTGCCACTGTTACGATTGCTACCAAACTGCTACTATTACTTTTGCTACTATTACCGCTACTTCCATACTACTTCGCTACTAAATATTTTGCTGCAGATATTAAGTCTTCCCGGTGTGGTTTAATTGACAACTCACTGCTAATACCTGAGAATATTCTTTGGCCCCCTTGTGTCGTATCAATAAATTTGGGTTGAATACTCTACCCTCGAAAACTGTTGCGACCCCCTATACTTGTGGGTTATCAAGACTTTTTTTCTGGCGCTGTTGTCAGGGAGCATAGCTCTATTCTCTGAGTCACTTGGGATTTATATATGTTCATCACTATGAGGATTTTGGAAGATCAAAGAACCAAGATTTTTCCCTCAACTATGATTGGAGGTAAGGAACTACCATCTAGCTCCGCACTTGATTCACCTTCTGTTTTGAGTAAACTTGCGACACCTACACCTGCTATTGATTCTGATATGTTGCATGTTATTGATGATGCCACTTCTGCTATGAATGATTCTTATGATGATACTACTTCTCTGCTTGATTATACTGTGCCACTAGGTGAATTTCTTGATGAACAACTTGCTAGCGTTAGAGAGAATGAAATTACTGAAACTGATGATATTATTGAAACTAAAGATTATGATGGTCCCCTAGATATGAATTGCCTGATGTACCTGAGGGTTATGTTATGGATGAAGAAACTGCTAGAGACTTATTTGCTTGGAATGATAGAGAAGATCTTAAAAAACCATTAGCTAAGCTGAAAGAAAAGTCTTTGAATGCTAGAATGAAATATTATCCCATTTTTGCTACTTCACCTATCTTTGTTACTGATATGGATTATGAATTCTTTGTCGGTCATGAGTTAGTTACTTTGGTTGAATCTGATCCTCTCTATGGTTATGAATGTGAAACTGTTGTGGCACATCTTACTAAATTGAATGATATAGCCACCTGATACGTCTCCAACGTATCTATATTTTTTGATTGTTCCATGCTATTATATTATCCATCTTGGATGTTTTATATGCTATTCTATATGATTTTTGGGACTAACCTATTAACCTAGAGCCGGGTGTCAGTTTTTGTTTTTTCCTTGTTTTTGAGCTTCGCAGAGAAGGAATATCAAACGGAGTCCAATTGACCTGAAAATCCATGGAGAATATTTTTGGAAAATATAAAAAATACTGGAACGAAAAGTTATCGGAGAGGAGTCCTAAGGCCACCACAAGGGTGGAGGGCACCCCCTAGGGCGCACCCCTACCTTGTGGCTGCCTCATGGGTCACCCTGACTTGTTCCCAATGCCAACACCTCTTATATATCCCCAAACCTCTAGAACAGAACCTAGATCGGGAGTTCCGCTGCCGCAAGCCTCTGTAGCCACCAAAAACCAATCGGGACCCTGTTTTGGCACCCTGCCAGAGGGGGAAACCATCACCGGTGGCCATCTTCATCATCCCAGCGGTCTCCATGACAAGGAGGGAATAGTTCACCCTCAGGGCTGAGGGTATGTACCAGTAGCTATGTGTTTGATCTCTCTCTCTCTCGTGTTCTTGATTTGGCATGATCTCAATGTACTGCTGATAACCCACAAGTATAGGGGATCATTTGTAGCCTTCTTCGATAAATAAGAGTGTCGAACCCAATGAGGAGCTAAAGGCAGAACAAATATTCCCTCAAGTTCTATCGACCACTGATACAACTCTACGCACACTTGACGTTTGCTTTATCGAAAACAAGTACGAAACTATTTGGCAAGAATAAATCTACGAGTACTTTGCAGGAATAAAACTATGAATAAATTGCAAGATAATAAAAGTTAGGTGTTTAGTAAAAGGGTTTTTGTCAACAAGAAAGTTATTTGTCCCTAGGCAATCGATAACAAGTACCGGTAATCATTCTTGCAATTCTATATGAGGGAGAGGCATGAGCTATGATACTTTCTCTACTTGGATCATATGCACTTATGATTGGAATTCTAGCAAGCATCCACAACTATTAAAGATCATTAAGGTCGTGAAACCCAACCATAGCATTACGTATCATGTCCGCTTTATCCCATACGCCATAACCCACCTACTCGGGTTTAAGCTTCTGTCACTCTTGCAACCCACCATAAGCGAACCATGAACATATTGCAACACCCTACAATGGGGGACCCTCACATTTGCGCGAGAATGGAGGGCACCATAGGACACCACCATAAATAAAATATACAATCATACCAACTAAGATCATGATTAACCCACAGGACAAAACAGATCTACTCAAACATCATAGGATACCTAGAGTTGACACTCTTCCAAACCCACTTTCATCAATGTAATCATCATAAATAGGAGGCATGTTATCATCATAATAAATTTTCTTATCGAAAGTAGAAGGAATAAAAGGATCATATTTGTTAAGCAAGGCATCCCCAATCTTAGCACAATCATTATTTCCAGCAAATAAATCTTCAAACATATCTTGCTCATCAAACATAGCATCCCCAAGCTTGTGGTTTTGCATATCATCACAACCATTCTTATCAATAGCATGAATGTCACCAATAGCATAGCAAACATTATTATCATATTCTTCCAAGCAAGTGCTAAAAAGATTTCAAGATCATAAGGGATATCATTGTCTTCCCAATCATAATCATCACAAGAAGCAATATGCATGACAAAATTATCATCAAGTGTATCATCTTCCACAATTTTTTTGATTCATTTTCGTGAGGCACAACAATAATAGGAGCAACATTGTTTTGGAGAGATACCTTTTTACCTCTCTTCTTTCTTCTTTTCTTCTTCTTCACCACATCACGTGTGGGTTTAATTAATTCTTTCAAGCTTCTTGTTGAAGAGATTGATTGGATAGGAAGCTCCTCCTCATTACCTGATTCATCATAATAAACACCAGGAGGGTATTGGGAAATATTTTCCCTTTCATTAGTACTCTCTTCATATTCTATTTGTTTTATTGTCTTTAGATAGTTGGCAATATAAGGATTCTCAATGCAATTTACCGCACAAAACATATAATTTTCCTCTAGATCAAAATCAAGAAATCTCTCGAGATTAAATTTTGGAATACACTTAGTTATACGTTTCATTTCTTCATACCCCAAAAGAAGACTAAGCTCTTTATGATGCTCAAGGGTAATCAAGTTGTTACAATTTTTGGACACGATTTGGTCATGAAAGAATTTGCATTGGAGATTTAAATGACCATGTTCATTGCAAAGTTCACAAGGATGGCGAAAAAATTACATCTTTCAGCACAATCATCTAGCCTCTCTTGCAACTTTTTCGTTTCTAAATATTTATGCTTCTTGCAAAATCTATCTTCCCTTTTTGGTGTGCAAAGGCACTCCCAATTCACTCCGCTAAAAGTTACATGCTTATAAGAAACATTTTTCATGACTTGTGCAATCATCATTAGCATTTTGGATATTCAAAGAATTCATACTAACAACATTGCAATCATGCTCATTGAGGGAGTCCTGGATTAGGGGGTCCCCGGACAGCCGGACTATATCCTCTGGCCGGACTGTTGGACTATGAAGATACAAGATTCAAGACTTCGTCTCGTGTCCGGATGGGACTCTCCTTGGCGTGGAAGGCAAGCTAGGCAATACAGATATGTATATCTCCTCCTTTGTAACCGACCTTGTGTAACCCTAGCCCCCTCCGGTGTCTATATAAACCGGAGGGTTTTTGTCTGTAGGACAACAGACAATCATACCATAGGCTAGCTTCTAGGGTTTAGCCTCTCCGATCTCGTGGTAGATCTACTCTTGTACTACTCATATTATCAAGAATAATCAAGCAGGACGTAGGGTTTTACCTCCATCAAGAGGGCCCGAACCTGGGTAAAACATCGTGTCCCCTGCCTCCTGTTACCATCCGCATTAGACGCACAGTTCGGGACCCCCTACCCGAGATCCGCCGGTTTTGACACCGACATTGGTGCTTTCATTGAGAGTTCCTCTGTGTCGTCGTCATTAGGCTCGATGGCTCCTTCAATCATTAATAGCGATGCAGTCCAGGGTGAGACTTTTCTCCCCGGCGGCTTCGCACCGCGGGCCAACTCGCTTGACCATCTGGAGCAGATGGAGAGTTACGCCCCTGGCCACCAGGTCAGGTTTGGAAGCTTAAACTACACGGCCGATATCCGCGGAGACTTGATCTTCGACAGATTCGAGCCCCTGCCTAGTGCGCCACACGGTCACGATGAGCATGATTTAGCTCTACCATCGAACAGTGTTCAGGAGATCACACCGGCAACCGCTCCGACCCTCAATTTGGAGCCAGTTGCGCCATCCATGGACGGGTGGATAGACCCCGCCACGGAGGCCGTATCCTCAGCGGCGATCGAGCTGAGTATCGACCTTACCCTTCACAAGAGCCGTGATGCCAAGCTGCTGGATCCTTCCCCGGCCACGGACTCCGAACCGCCTGCGCCCGTGCCTATCGAATCCGACTGGGCGCCGATCATGGAGTTTACCTCCGCGGATATCTTTCAGCACTCGCCCTTCGGCGACATACTGAACTCATCAAGGTCTCTCTCCTTGTCATGAGAGTCCTGGCCGAACTATGTCCGGCAGGATTGGGATGCGGATGACGAAGAAATTCGCCGCCCACCCACCAACCACTTAATAGCCACTGTCGACGATTTGACCGACATGATCGACTTCGACTCCGAAGACATCGACGGCATGGACGACGATGCAGGAGGCGAACAAGAACCACTGCCCACAGGGCACTGGACAACCACCTCGTCATATGACATATATATGGTGGACACACCCAAAGAAGGCAATGTCGATGGGATAGCGGAGGATGACCCCTCCAAGAAGCAACCCAAGCACCGACGTCAGCGGTGCCGCTCTAAGTCTCGCCAAAGCAAAAGCGGTGACACCGGAACAGGAGATAATAGCACTCCGGACAGTGCCGAAGACGACAATAATCCCCTCCAGCAAGATTTAGGGCAGGAGGATGGAGAAGCCAGCCCTCCTGAGAGAGCGGCAGATGAAGAGGCGGAGGATGATAATTACATGCCTCCCTCCGAAGACGAGGCAAGCCTCGACGATGACGAATTTGTCGTGCCTGAGGATCCCGTCGAACAAGAGCGCTTCAAGCGCCGGCTTATAGCCATGACAAATAGCCTAAAGAAAAAGCAACAACAGCTTCAAGCTGATCAAGATTTGCTAGCTGACAGATGGACTGAAGTCCTTGCGGCCGAGGAATATAAACTCAAACGTCCCTCCAAGAGTTACCCAAAGCGCAGGTTGCTACCCCGACTGGAGGAGGAAGCACCAAAACCTACATCTCCAGCATATGACGCGGCTGATCGGCCACCTCGTGGCCGCGACAGAGAGGCATTTCAGCCAAAAGCTTAGCCCGCACCCCGACGCCACTCAAATAAAAATGTCAAGGCATGGGGAAATACGGCAGACCTGCGAGACGTATTGGAGGACAAAGCAAAACACGCAAGATCGATCTACGGATCACAAGGGCGCACCACTATGCGAGACGATAACCGTCACGCCAGATACAGTAAAAGTAAATCCGGCTAGGCCGAACACAGAGGACAAGACTCATTTGAGCTGCGTCACGATATAGCCCAGTACAGAGGCGCCGCACACCCCCTATGCTTCACAGACGAAGTAATGGATCACCAAATCCCAGAGGGTTTCAAACCCATAAATATCGAATCATACGACGGTACAACAGATCCTGCGGTATGGATCGAGGACTTCCTCCTGCACATCCACATGGCCCGCGGCGACGATCTACACGCCATCAAATACCTCCCACTCAAACTCAAAGGACCAGCTCGGCATTGGCTCAACAGCCTGCCAGCAGAATCCATTGGCTGTTGGGGAGATCTGGAAGCCGCATTCCTCGACAACTTCCAGGGCACTTATGTGCGACCACCAGATGCCGATGACTTGAGCCACATAATTCAGCAGCCAGAGGAATTGGCTAGGAAATTCTGGACACGGTTCCTGACAAAGAAAAATCAAATCGTTGAATGTCCGGATGCAGAGGCCCTAGCAGCTTTTAAGCACAACATCCACGACGAGTGGCTCGCCCGGCACCTTGGCCAGGAAAAGCCGAAATATATGGCAGCCCTCACGACACTCATGACCCGCTTTTGCGTGGGAGAAGATAGCTGGCTGGCTCACAGCAATAATATATCAAAGAACCATGGTACTTGGGATACCAAGGATGGCAATGGCAGGTCACGTCGCAACAAACACAAGCGCCGCATCAACAGTGACAATACCGAGGATACGACAGTCAACGCTGGATTCAAAGGCTCTAAACCCGGTCAGCGGAAAAAGCCATTCAAAAGAAGCACTCTGGGCCCGCCCAGTTTGGACCGTATACTCGATCGCTCGTGTCAAATACATGACACCCCCGATAAGCCAGCCAACCACACCAACAGGGATTGTTGGGTGTTCAAGCAGGCCGGCAAGTTAAATGCCGAGAACAAAGATAAGCGGTTGCATAGCGATGACGAGGAGGACCCCCGTCCGCCGAACACCGGAGGACAGAAGAGGTTTCCCCCACAAGTGCGGACGGTGAACATGATAATACGCAACCCACATCCCCAAGAGGGAGCGGAAGCGTGTGCTAAGGGACGTATATGCGTTGGAGCCAGTCGCCCCAAAGTTCAACCCATGGTCCTCCTGTCCGATCACCCTCGATCGCAGGGACCACCCCACTAGTATCCGTCGTGGCGAATTTGCCGCACTGGTCTTAGACCCAATCATCGATGAATTTCACCTCACTCAAGTCCTTATGGACGGTGGCAGCAGCCTGAACCTGCTTTATTAGGACACAGTGCGCAAAATGGGCATAGACCCCTCAAGGATCAAACCCACAAAAACGACCTTCAAAGGCGTCATACCAGGTGTAGAGGCCCATTGCGCAGGCTCAGTCACACTGGAAGTGGTCTTCGGATCCCCGGATAACTTCCGAAGCGAGGAGTTAATCTTCGATATAGTCCCGTTCCGCAATGGCTATCATGCACTGCTCGAGCGAACCACATTTGTGAGATACAATGCGGTACCGCATTATGCATACCTCAAGCTCAAGATGCTAGGACCTCGGGGGGTTATCACAGTCAATGGAAACATAGAGCGCTCTCTCCGCACGGAGGAGCACACTGCGGCCCTCGCAGCAGAAGTGCAAAGTAGCCTCTTAAGGCAATCCACTAGTTCGGCGATTAAGGACTCGGACACATTCAAACGCGCCCGGAGTAATCGGCAACAAGACCACCTGGCACGTTCCGAGCTCGCATAGCAATACGGCCCCCACCCCAGTCCCAGCCAAACGGCGAAATCCGTGCCAGGCGTACATAATTACGCATTGAAAATACCATGGGCACATGTGGGGAGGGGGGCACGACTACGGCATGCCCCAAGACGCAGCTCAACCGCACTAGGGGCTTCCCGCTTTGTTATTTTTCTCTCTTTCAGGACTTTAATCTCTGGAAACCCTGTCCAGCAGTATGATTGCCGGACACATGATGCAACAACCAAGGAGGCAGAAAGCTACGTCGCACCACAGAACTCCCAGGTGGCTTCTGATAACGAGTGAAATACCTGCTTTAAATACCATTCCTCAGCTTGCCCTTGGAGGGGACATGTCAATTAGTCCTACTTTTCGCTTAGCGCACTACTTGTATCATTCTGCTTCGACGCACCTTATTGAATAAACAATGCATAGCACTAGACTATTATCACATTCTCTATTCTTCTTTATATATGTGTGTGTGTGTGTGTGTGCTCATTCATGACATTCAGCACCCGTACACTCTGGTACGGCCAATACGCCAGGGGCTTAAGCATACCCCATAATACGACGTGAGAAGTCCGAACACTTTCGACAGTGTGGCACCCCGAAGTTATAGCATTATATGCATCAGCTCCGAATCATGTCTTGGGTCAATAGTTGGGTTTGCCCGGCTCCCATGTTTTGGTACCTTACGTTCCACTATATCGGCTAAGGTAGCACTGGGAGAACTATTGCAATTGTGCCCCCGGTTCATCTGGGCTAAGCACCTCAGTAGAGAAAGCTAAAACTGACTGTCATGATAAGGCGAGAGCTGGTCGCTGTTCGAGAGGTATCGAGTCCCTAAAGACTTATGCCGCTTAGAGCAAGGAGTCGGCTTTGTCCGGCTTAAGGCATGTATAGCGCCTCGAATTCGGCCTTCCGAATACTAGGGGCTTCGCCAAAATTTAAAATTATAGAATTCTATGGCTAAGTGAGTGTGATAAAGCATTATAGTCCGGTTGCCTTGTTCGTTGTGCTGAGCACCTCCCTCAAAGGACCGAACAATGGGAAAAAGAGTGCTCAGGTTTATCCTGAACACCCCAGCACTCGTGGCATGGGGGCAGAAGGCGACGACTAGCCATCTCTCAGATTTGATAAACAGCCACACAGAAGGTAATATTTTAAATTCAAACAAGCGTTGCATAGCGCATATGAACAAGTTTTCATAATACAGGATCACATGAGCAAGTTCATTCAAAAATTACATCCTTCGCACACTCGTCCGCCACAAGACAGGCACCCTTCAGGACACCCTCATAATACATCTCGGGGTGGCGATGCTCCTTGCCCTACGGCGGCCCCTCCTTCACCAGCTTCTCGGCGTCCATCTTGGCCCAGTGCACCTTTGCACGGGCAAAAGCCCGGCGGGCACCTTCAATACAGACGGACCGCTTGATGACTTCCAGCCATGGGCAGGCATCCACAAGCCACCTCACCAGGCTGAAGTAGGTGTTGGGAAGGGAGTCGCCAGGCCACATCCAGACTATAAAGCCCTTCATGGCTTGTTCGGCCGCCTTGTGCAGTTCGACCAGTTGCTTCAGCTGGTCGCTCATAGGCATCGGGTGTTCGGTCCTAGTATACTGAGACTAGAACAACTTCTCCGTCGAGCTTCCCTCCTCAGCCTGGTAATACTTCACGGCATCTAACATGCTGCGAGGCAAATCTGCGAATGCTCCTGGAGAGCTCTAGACTCGGGTAAGTAACAAGTAATTTACTTTCACATGCTTGCTTTGCATATTGAATGCCTTACCCACCGCTATCTTCCTCATCGCCTCAATTTCCTGGAGGGCCTTTTGGGCTTCAGCCTTGGCATGCTTTGAGCTCTCGAGGGCCGTGGCAAGCTCGGACTCTCGCGTCGTCGAGTCAAGCTCCAAAGCCTCGTGCTTCTTCACGAGAGCCTGGAGCTCTTACTGCACCTCGCCCACCCGTGCGTCTTGCTTTTCCCGCTCGGTGCGCTCCTCGGCTGCTTTGTTTTCGGCCTCGGACAGTGCTTGCTTCAGGGTCGCCACTTCGGTCATGGCCCTGGCACATTCATGATGACCCTGTCATTTCGCAACCACATTTTCTTTTATATATAGACAAGGTATTACTTACCTTTGTTCTCCTCGAGCTGCCTCTTGGCAAGACCGAGCTCTTTCTCGGACCCCTCGAGGTCCTGCTTCAGTGCGGCAACCTCCGCAGTCAGTGCGGCAGATGTCAGCAGCGAAGCCTGCATACGCATATAGACATACTTATTTTAGACTCCTGCAGATATTATTTGATCCTCTATTCGGCTTTTCTTTGTGAACACCAAACAGAGCATCAGGGGCTACTGTCTATGCGTTAATATTTTCCTACATTTTAAATACTCACCTCAAAGCCTGTTAGAAGGCTGGCACAGGCTTCAGTCAGTCCGCTCTTGGCGGACTGAACCTTCTTGATCACCACACTCATAATAGTGCGGTGCTCTTCGTCGATGGAAGCGCCGCGAAGCGCTCCCAGCAGGTCGTCCGGTGCCTCTCGATGGACAGAGGTCACCGGCACGGATGGCTTGCCCCTTTTGGAAGGGGGCCGCCTGCCCGAGTCCGGAACCACTGGAGGTTCCGGCATGGTGTTCGGCTGAGGGCCGAAGTTGGAGCCCCCGGGAGCCTTGCTTCCTTTGCTCCTGGATTCCGGAAGGTCGCCTTGAGGCGCCTCTGGGACTATCTCCCCCCGGCTCGGTGCCCCTTGAGACAATACCTCGACATTGTCCGTAGGGCAAGGAGAGGAGGCGGTTGGAAGTGTATCACTATTCATGTCCGACGAGTCCAAGGAACCGTTCGACGATGATACATCGATACGGGCTTGGGGCGGACCGCATAATCATATTCGATGTTAGGAGAAGCAGTGCGACAAAGGTATGCTATGAGTTACTCTGGTATCCAGATACTTACGACTTTGCCAGGGGCTTGGCCCTGAGCAGCCACTCATCTTCCCCGTCGGCGGCAGTGGTGGAGTAGTCCGAAAGGAGAGTCCTTCCCTTCTTGGACCCTTCGGCCTCCCCGGTTGGGGCGGCCTTCCTTTTCTTGTCTCCCCCGGTTGGAGGGGGAGAATCTTCATCTTCCTTCTCCTCGTTTTCACGGGAGGAATGCGTATCGGTGTTATTGGACGATGAGTCCGATATCACCTAGCGTCGGGAACTCTTTTGGGTTCCCTTGGCCTTCTTCTTGGTCTTCTCCGGCACCTCATAAGGGGACGGAGTCCGCATCTCCGTCAGGAGGGCGTCCGCAGGGTCTTCGGGCAGAGGGGCCGGGCAGTTAATCTGCTCTGATGTCTCCACCCAGTCCTGTCAAAGGCATGGGAGCTCAGACCCCGTGCATGGTTAAGCTATAGGAAATATCCTACCAGATGTACAGAACTTACCGAATTCGCAGGGCGCTTCGCGCTTAGCCCACGGTCCTTGGTAAGAGAAGGAGGGACCTCAGCACCCTTGAACAGCACCCTCCAGACGTCCTTATGCGTCGTGTCGAAAAGCTCGTGTAGAGTCTGGTGCTGGGCCGGTCGAACTCCCATAAGTTGAAATCCCATTGTTGACACGGGAGGATCCGGCGGAAGAGCATGACCTGGACTATGTTGACAAGCTTAAGTTTATTGCTTATCATGTTCCGGATACACTTCTGGAGTCCGTCCAGCACCACCGATGAACCCCAGGACAGGCCCTTCTCCTTCCAGGAAGTGAGCCGCGTGGGGATTCCGGATCGAAACTCGGGGGCCACCACCCAGTTGGTGTCGCGCGGCTCGGTGATGTAGAACCACCCCGATTGCCACCCCTTTATGGTCTCCACGAAGGAGCCCTCGATCCATATAACGTTGGGCATTTTGCCCACCATGGCTCCGCCACATTCCGCTTGTTGGCCGCCCACCACCTTCGGCTTTATATTGAAGGTCTTCAGCCACAGGCCGAAGTGGGGCCGAATGCGGAGGAAAGCCTCGCACACGACGATGAACGCCGAGATGTTGAGGATGAAATTCGGGGCCAGATCATGAAAGTCCAGCCCATAATAAAACATGAGGCCGCGGACGAATGGATGGAGGGGAAACCCCAGTCCGCGGACAAAGTGGGGGAGGAAAACCACCCTTTCGTGAGGTTCCGGGGTAGGGACGACCTGCCCCACGGCTGGCAGCCGGTGCGCGAGATCCGCGGCTAAGTATCCGGCTCCACGTAGCTTTTTGATGTGTCCCTCCGTGACGGAGGAGGCCATCCACTTGCCTCCCGCTCCGGACATGTTTGGAGAGAGTTGAGGAGAAGGATGTGGACTTGGGCGTTGGAGCTCGAGTGCGCGAGAATGGATGAGCAAGGAGGAAGAAGGCGTGGGTAGAAAAAGGTGAGACCTTATCCCTTTATAAGGGCGGACGAAACTATGCGCCCCCACTAGCCTGGTAAAACTCGCTTGTCCCCCAAGCGCCATAATTGGTGGCGCGGTTGGGTTACCCACGCCCGTATTGATGAGAATCCCATAATAAGGGGAACACGATCTCTACTTAGACAAGACTTGTCAAGAAACCGCCTCGTGTTATGTGCGGGGCTGGTTAAAGAAAAACGGTTCGAATAATTACCGGGCCATGGCGTGATGTCATGCTGCCAAAACATGTCAGCAGATTAGATTTGTGGAAATATTATTCTCTCTACGGTGGTATGTGGAACTTATTTTGCAGGGTCGGACATTATCCTTGTATTCAAACTCTTCTGTGGTATATGCGGAGGAGGAACCCGCCTTACAACGCCGAAGACAACACTGCCCGCCGGACTCATCATCATTGAAGCCTGGTTCAAGGGCTACTGAGGGAGTCCTGGATTAGGGGGTCTCCGGACATCCGGACTATATCCTCTGGCCGGACTATTGGACTATGAAGATACAAGATTGAAGACTTCGTCTCGTGTCCGGATGGGACTCTCCTTGGCGTGGAAGGCAAGCTAGGCAATACGGATATGTATATCTCCTCCTTTGTAACCGACCTTGTGTAACCCTAGCCCCCTCTAGTGTCTATATAAACCGGAGGGTTTTAGTCCGTAGGACAACAGACAATCATACCATAGGCTAGCTTCTAGGGTTTAGCCTCTCCGATCTCGTGGTAGATCTACTCTTGTACTACTCATATTATCAAGAATAATCAAGCAGGACGTAGGGTTTTACGTCCATCAAGAGGGCCCGAACCTGGGTAAAACATCATGTCCCCTGCCTCCTGTTACCATCCGCCTTAGACGCACAGTTCAGGACCCCCTACCTGAGATCCGCTGGTTTTGACACCGACACTCATCATTCAAATATTTTGTGCCAAGCATTTTATTGACTTCTTCTAACAATTGAGCACAATTTCCCAAACCATCATTTTCAAGAAAGATACTATAAAGATGATCAATAATAGGATGCAACCTAAATTCCATTTTTTGTAGTTTTCTTTTATGAACCAAACTAGTGGTAAAACAAGAAACTAAAAGATTCAAATGCAAGATCTAAAGATATACCTTCAAGCACTCACCTCCCCGACAATGGCGCCAGAAAAGAGCTTGATGTCTACTACGCAACTTTATTCTTGTAGACATGTGTTGGGCCTCCAAGCGCAGAGTTTTGTAGGACAGTAGCAATTTTCCCTCAAGTGTATGACCTAAGGTTTATCAATCCGTGAGAGGTGTAGGATGAAGATGGTCTCTCTCAAACGACCCTGCAACCAAATACAAGAAATCTCTTGTGCCCCCAACACACCCAATACAATGGCAAATTTATAGGTGCACTAGTTCGGCGAAGAGATGGTGATGCAAGTGCAATATGGATAGTAGACATTGGTTTTTGTAATCTGAAATTATAAAAACAGCAAGGTAACTAATAGTAAGCGGGCACAAAAACGGTGTTGCAATGCTTAAAAATGAGGCCTAGGGTCTATACTTTCGCTAGTGCAATCTCTCAACAATGCTAACATAGTTGGATCATATGATTATCCCTCAAAGTACATCAAAGAATCACTCCCGAGTTCCTATTAGCAGAGAACAAAAGGTAGGAATTTTTTGTAGGGTGCGAAGCCACCTCAAAGCTATTCTTTCCAATCGATCTATTCAAGAGTTCGTACTAAAATAACACAAAAATATTGTTTCCACTCGATCTATCCTAGAGTTCGTACTAGAATAACACCAAAGCATATTCATATTCATAATACTCAATCCAGACAAAGAACTATAAAGAGACCCCGAAGTTTTCGTCAGAGAAAAACATGCATCAAACCCTATGCATAGATTACCCCAATATCACCGCAGGAATCCGCGAGTTGAATGCCATAACATATATCAAGTGAATCAATAAAATACCCCAATTGTCACCTCAAGTATTCATACCGCAAGACATATATCATGTGTTCTCATCTCTGAATATTCAATCCGACAAGACAAAACTTCAAATGGTAAAGATTCAATTCATCACAACAAGAGTATAGAGGGGAGAAATATCATATGATCCGACTATATTAAGAAAGCCCATGCTATAGATCACGAGAGAGAGAGAGATAGATCACATAACTACTGGTACAAACCCTCAACCCTGAGGGTGGACTACTCCCTCCTCATCATGGTGGCCGTCGGGATGATGAAGATGGCCACCGGAGATGATTCCCCCCTCCGGCAGGGTGCCAGAACGGGTCTAGATTGATTTTCGGTGGCTACGGAGCCCTGCGGCGGTGGAACTTCTGATCTAGGTTAACCCCGAAGGTTTTCAGAATATTTGGGAATTTAGAGTGCAAAGAAGGGGTATGGGAGGCCACCGAGGTGGGCACAACCCACCTTGGCGCGCCAGGGGGCCCTAGCGCGCACTGGTGGATTGTGCCCCCCTCGGGGCACCCCCAGGTGTTGCTTTGGCCCATTGGGAGTCTTCTGGCCCATAAAAAATCCACAAAAAGTTTCGCGGTATTTGGACTCCGTTTGATATTGATTTTCTGTGATGTAAAAAACAAGCAAAAAACAACAACTAGCACTGGGCACTGGGTCAATAGGTTAGTCCCAAAAAATAATATAAAGTTCCTATAAAATGGTTGTAAAACATCCAAGAATGATAAAATAACAGCATGAATACTTCATAAATTATAGATACGTTGGAGACGTATCGTAGGTCCTGTTATTAGAGGCTTAGACCCACTGTTTGACCCATTTTGCATATGGGGAAATGAGATGTCCATGAATATCAGTCATGTCAAGAAACTCATAAAGATTGTTAGGATGAAGAAACTTGCGACGAATAACAGCAAGATCTTTGTTTGCACAACGAAGAAGACATCAGTAAACTATAGGATGGTACTATCTCTTTTACCTTGTTTTTACCCCTTGCACCATTTCAAAATTTATAACAGCGATTTATGCATAGCTTTGTTTTCAGTACTTTTCAAAGCAGTTCACCGATGATTACCTCTCAAACCACCTGCATGGTCAAGAGGCGAGGTATTCATTCAACACCCAAGGTACAATACTGTAGTCTTGCTGAAGAGGACGAAGGTTGGGCGGGCAATTATCCATAGCCACTGGCCTAAAGTTGCAAGGACATTCAACATCACTGAAGGCTCAATATTTGCCTTCCGCTTCTGCAGTTTCCCAGATGAGATTCATCTGTCTCTTTACCGTGTATGATGCTACTTTCCATAGGTTTTTGATGCTGCATGTGAAACTTGGTGCTGTTGTGTAATAGCGTAACTGAGTGCCGAAGCTATCTGATGTAATTCGATTATGAAATCCTGGTTGCCGTTATATGGATATGAAATATCTGGTGTGTTTTATAAGAAATATCAATTTGATTAGTACATGGATTATCAATAAATAGGCTAATTACCCTGCTTATTGGGGTTTTCTATTGCAGACGGTTACTCAGACAACACCATGGGTGATGAACTCAAACAACTCACATGGTTTCTAGAAAGTAGGCGTGTTCGATCAACTAACAACCACACACGGCTTCCGGTAGCGAACTGTTTGCATTAGGCTGCCTTGCACAAACGTTTCCACACAAAGAACTATGTGTGATATACATACCTACAGAAATGTTTTTTCTAGGATTCAGCGTGTGGGATGTACATACCTACGGAAATGATTGGGTTTCGATGCCTCGCCTGATCGCACACGAGCTCATTTGGTGTCCCAGGGGGCCTATCCCCGGCAGTTTCTGGGTCATGTGGGAAGGACCCCCCTATCACCACACTCACTTGGCGACGGTTCCAAATGCCATAGCGGAAAGGGGTTAAAAACCGTTTGTATAGCACGTCGCTGTACCGGTGAGGATAGGTTTGGAAGATAATAAAGAACACATAAGTAAAAGCTAGGGGCAGTTTATATAAAGAAACAATTAAGTTAGTTTTAGTACAGAGCTTTTTGTCACAAGAAAGTTATTTGTAACTTGGCAATCGATAACTAGACCGGTAATCATTATTGCAATTTCATATGAGGGAGAGGCATAAGCAAACATAATTTCTCTACTTGGATCATATGCACTTATGATTGGAACTCTAGCAAGCATCCGCAACTACTAAAGATTATTAAGGTAAAACCCAACCATAGCACTATAAGGTATCAAGTCCTCTTTATTCCCATACGCAAACAACCGACTTACTCGGGTCTGTGCTTCTATCACTCACGCCACCCACCATAAGCGAATCATGAGCATATTGCAAACCCTACAGTGGGGATCCCTCACGCTTGCGTGACACAGAGGACACAATAGGACAACACCAATAATAAAACATACAACTCAAACCAATCATGATCATCAATCAACTCATAGGACAAAACGAATCTACTCAAACATCATAGGATAGCCATGCATCATTGGGAAATAATATATAGCATTGAGCACCATGTTAAATAGAGATTACAGCGGGGAGAAGAGGTGTTACACCGCTGCATGGAGGGGGAGAGAGTTGGTGATGATGGCGGCGAAGTTGTTGGTGTAGATCATCGTCACGATGATGGCCCCGGCGGCGTTCCGGCGCCACCGGGAGAGAGGGGGAGAGAGCCCCCCTGCTTCTTCTTCTTCCTTGGCCTCCCCCTAGATGGGAGGAGAGTTTACCCTCTGGCCCTTGGCCTCCATGATGGCGGAGGGGCGAGAGCCCCTCCTAGATTGGATATCCCTCTCTCTGTTTCCTTCTGTTTCTGTGTTCCCTGATTCTGGCCTTTCACCGTTTCTTAAATTCCCGGAGATCCATAACTCCGATTGGGCTGAAATTTTAACACGATTTTTATCCAGATATTAGCTTCCTTGCGTCTGACAGACACCTCCAACCGGCCTTCAGGGTGGCCACGAGCCCCCTGGTCGCGCCCTGGGTAGGTGGCGCGCCTCAAGGGCTTGTGGGCTCCTCGGGCATCGCCTTGCGTTGATTCCACTTCCCAAAATTCACATATATTTCAAAAAATCTCCACAAGTTTTTACCGCGTTTGGACTTCATTTGATATGGATTTTCCTATGAAACAAAAAACATGCAACAAACAGGAACTGGCACTGGATCAATATGTTAGTCCAAGAAAATCATATAAATTGTTGCCAAAAGTATGTACAAGTTGTAGAATATTGGCATGAAACAATCAAAAATTATAGATACGATGGAGACGTATTAGAGACCACCCCTAAGACCGCCTCGCTTCTCCGCGCCCTACCGTGCCATCCGCCGACGCCGCCGACCACCGAAGCGCCGCCGCCGTCGCCGCCCGACGCGCTTGCCGTCATCCACCACCGCGGTGAGCTCGTGACCCTCCGATCTTGATCGCACAGCTAGGATTAGTTAGTTGTTTTTATAAGGCTGAAACATTTTCTGTTACTAATCGGTAAAACACCCGCGACTTTAGGTGCACACAGCCCCCAACCAATCACATAGCGCCACGTGGCCTTAGCTGATACGTAGAGTTGTTGTTTTTTAGTTTCTATTTAAATTTTTAGAATAGTTCTGTTTTTAGATTCTTTATATCTTTTAAGATTTAAGTCCAAATTTAATGATTCTTTTTGCATTAGTTTAATAATTTTATGAAGTTTCTGTTGGTGTGCTTATTTTTCAAATTTGGACAATTTAAATTTGAATGATTTCAAATATGCTTCAAACACTGTTTTGGCTCTAATTTGAATTCTAGAATAGATTTTTGGTTGATTCCTTTTGCTACTGTTTTGTAATTGTTTTGTTTATCCAGTAGAAAATGGTGATTTATTTATAGTTTATTTTAAATTAGGTTTATTGCAAAATAATACTATTTTGCTTATATAGTTGTTTTAGTCATATAATTATTGTTTTAATTATTTTTTAGTTAATTCCTTTTGTAGCTTTTCACTTGTTATTATATATTTCTATTAGACTACAACAGATAAATTTTATATTTATTTATTTTTTGGCAGAATTTTATATTTATTTATTAGTATTTAGCTACTGTTTTTGAAATTGGTTGCTTACTTCATAGTGTTAGTTGATAGAAATAGTTTTATTGGTTTTAAAAGTAATTATTTTTGCCACTTCATTGTAGTTAATTTTTTGTTTCTGTAAAATAACAATAATTTAGTTTGGGTAATTATTTAGTATTGTTTTAATGTATTCTTAATTGTTATAATTGTTTTAGTGTTAACTAGATAATTAGAATAGTTTTTACATTAGTTCTTTTGGCTAGTTAATCATTTAGTAAATTATTTTCTGTTATTTTATTAGAATTGTATTTTCTTTGCTGTAGAAAAGTTATTTAGAATAGTTTAGAGTTGTTATGAGAGTATTGATTGATATTCTGTGAGTTGGTTTCGCCCTTGTTTTCTTTAGAGTTTTCTTTGGAATTTTATTTGATTTTCTTTGAACTCATTATTGCTTTATTTATTGCTTTTTGATTGGTATAATTGATTGCTAGGATTGTTGCTTATGTGAATGCAATGTTTGACTATATAGATTTTCTTGGAGTAACGAATAGTTTATCAAAGTTTCCAAGAGCGTTAACATCTTCATCAACTTACCAGGTAAGTTCAATTTAACCATGTTATTCACACCTATGTTTTATTGCATTTATTGTCACCATTCATAATCCCTCCAGTAGTGATATTGAATTCTTGTAGTTCAGTAGAATGCATGAGGTAGGAACCCATCTCCCTGTTATCAAGCCCGGGACATTATATAGTTTTAATGCTAAGCTATAGTAGACGGGGTTTGGTATGAGTGTTTGGAGTGGTGTGAGGATGGATGACTCTACGCCAATGACGACAACTTTATGGTGGCACCTACAAGGACTGCATCTTCAAGGGACAAGAATTAAATATACCTCTAGGTGGAGAATGGTTAAGAAGGGTACATATGGTGCACCCAGTACTCAGTGATTCCAGAGAAGTGCCATGATATCATGCGAAAAGCTCCACCCTGGCTCAAGTCACTATGGGCTCTGGCTTGGTTGACCATAATTGTGACACCGGCAGGGATAGTGCCAGTAGATGTAGAACTATGGTAGGATTGGATGGGCATTGGATAGTGGTCATAGGAACTCTTCGAAAGACCATGTTCCGGTCGCTTGTTCTGAAACATCATGAAGTGTGAGAACATAAAAAGAGGGATCGAATCTTGCGGGTAAAGTGCACAACGCTCTGCAGAGTTAAAACCTAATCGATTAGCAGTGTTCCCGGTTACAGACAATTTGAGCCTGTGGACTTGTATCTATCTCTGAACTCTCAACACTGTTGGGAAATGTAGCATGCAATTTCAAAAAAAATCGTACGCTCACGCAAGATCTATCTAGGGGATGCATAGCAACGAGAGAAGGATAGTGTGTCCACGTACCCTTGTAGACCAAAAGCGGAAGCGTTTTGACAACGTGGTTGATGTAGTCGAACTTCGTCTAGCTCCGACTGATCAAGTACCGAACGTACGACACCTCCGAGTTCTGCACACGTTCAGCGCGATGACGTCCCTCGCCTTCTTGATCCAGCAAGGTGTCGAGGAAGTAGATGAGTTCCTTCAGCATGATGGCGTGGTGACGGTGATGGTGAAGTGATTCTCGCAGGGCTTCGCCTAAGCACCGCCAGAATATGACCGGGGGTGTAAACTATGGAGGGGGGCGCCGCACACGGCTAACAATTGATGTTCTGTGCTTGTGGGGCGCCCCTCCCCACATATATATATGTGGGAGAGGTGGAGAGGCAGCCAGGGGCGCCCTAGGGTTGGCCGCCGCCCCCTAGGGGCCCTGCCTTGCCATGCACCCCCCATTTCCATGTATGCATGAAGGGGAAGGAAAGAGGGGAGGGGGGAGGGGGGGGGGTGAGGGAAGGAAGTGGGAATCCTAATCCACACTTTCCTTTCCCTTTCCCCTTTTCCTTCTCCTCCTCCTATAGCCTTATAGGGCGCACTACCCCCTTGTGGGCTGGTGTGTTGCTTCACAAGGCCCATATGGCCCATAGGATTGCTGGGGGTATGATACGTCTCCAACGTATCTATAATTTTTGATTGCTCCATGCTATATTATCTACTGTTTTAGACATTATTGGGCTTTATTTTCCACTTATATATTATTTTTGGGACTAACCTATTAACCGGAGGCCTAGCCCAGAATTGCTGTTTTTTGCCTGTTTTAGGGTTTCGAAGAAAAGGAATATCAAACGGAGTCCAAACGGAATGAAACCTTCGGAAATGTGATTTTCTCATCAGATAAGATCCAGGAGACTTGGACCCTCCGTCAAGGAAGCCACGAGGTGGTCACGAGGGTAGGGGGCACGCCCCCTGCCTCGTGGGCCCCTCGAAGCTCCACCGACGTACTTCTTCCTCCTATATATATCCACGTACCCCCAAACGATCGAGGACGGAGCCAAAAACCTAAGTCCACCGCTGCAACTTTCTGTATCCACGAGATCACATCTTGGGGCCTGTTCCGGAGCTCCGCCGGAGGGGGCATCGATCACGGAGGGCTTCTACATCATCATCCAAGCCCCTCCGATGAAGTGTGAGTAGTTTACTTCAGACCTACGGGTCCATAGCTAGTAGCTAGATGGCTTCTTCTCTCTTTTTGGATCTCAATACAATGTTCTCCCCCTCTCTCGTGGAGATCTATTCGATGTAATCTTCTTTTTGCGGTGTGTTTGTTGAGACCGATGAATTGTGGGTTTATGATCCAGTCTATCTATGAATAATATTTGAATCTTCTCTGAATTTTTTTATGTATGATTGGTTATCTTTGCAAGTCTCTTTGAATTATCAGTTTGGTTTGGCCTACTAGATTGGTTGTTCCTGCCATGGGAGAAGTGCTTAGCTTTGGGTTCAATCTTGCGGTGTCCTTTCCCAGTGACAGAAGGGGCAGCAAGGCACGTATTGTATTGTTTCCATCGAGGATAACAAGATGGGGTTTTTATCATATTGCATGAAATTATCCCTCTACATCATGTCATCTTGCTTAAGGCATTACTCTGTTTTTAACTTAATACTCTAGATGCATGCTGGATAGCGGTCGATGAGTGGAGTAATAGTAGTAGATGCAGAATCGTTTCGGTCTACTTGTCTCGGATGTGATGCCTATATACATGATCATACCTAGATATTCTCATAACTATGCTCAATTCTGTCAATTGCTCAATAGTAATTTGTTCACCCACCGTAGAATACTTATGCTCTTGAGAGAAGCCACTAGTGAAACCTATGGCCCCTGGGTCTCTTTCTCATCATATCAATCTCCATCACTTTATTATTGCTTTGCTTTTACTTTATTTACTTTGCATCTTTATACCAAATATACCAAAAATATTATTTATCATCTCTATCAGATCTCACTTTCGTAAGTGACCGCGAAGGGATTGACAATCCCTAAGCGCGTTGGTTGCGTTGAGCTATTGTTTTTGTGTAGGTACGAGGGACTCGAGCGTAGCCTCCTACTGGATTGATACCTTGGTTCTCAAAAACTGAGGGAAATACTTATGCTACTTCGCTGCATCATCCCTTCCTCTTCGGGGAAATCCAACGCAGTGCTCAAGAAGTAGCAGGAAGAATATCCGGCGCCGTTGCCGGGGAGTCTGCGCAAATGTCAACATACCAAGTACCCATCACAATCCCTATCTCCCGCATTACATTATTTGCCATTTGCCTCTCGTTTTCCTCTCCCCCCAATTCACCCTTGCCGTTTTATTCGCCCTCTCTCTCTATCCTCCCTCTCTTTCTCCGTTTGCCTTTTTGCCCGTTTGCTTTTTGCTTGCTCGTGTGTTAGTTTGCTTGTTTGTCGCGATGGCTCAAGATAATACTAAATGGTGTGACTTCACCAATACCAATAATAATGATTTCCTTAGCACTCCGATTGCTCCTCTTACCGATGCTGAATCTTGTGATATTAATACTGCTATGTTGAATCTTGTCATGAAAGATCCTTCTCCGGCCTTCCTAGTGAAGATGCCGCTACCCATATTAATAGCTACGTTGATTTGTGTGACATGCAAAAGAAGAAAGATGTCGATAATGATATTGTTAAATTGAAGCTATTTCCTTTTTCACTTAGAGATCGTGCTAAAGCTTGGTTTTCGTCTTTGCCTAAAAATAGTATTGATTCATGGAACAAGTGCAAAGATGTTTTTATCTCTAAGTATTTTCCTCCCGCTAAGATCATCTCTCTTAGAAACGATATTATGAATTTTAAACAACTTGATCATGAACATGTTGCACAAGCTTGGGAGAGAATGAAATTAATTATACGTAATTGCCCTACTCATAGTTTAAATTTGTGGATGATTGTTTAGAATTTTTATGTCGGATTGAATTTTGCTTCTAGAAATCTTTTAGATTCGACCGCGGGAGGCACTTTTATGGAAACCACTTTAGGAGAAGCTACTAAACTCCTAGATAATATTATGGTTAATTATTCTCAATGGCATACTGAAAGATCTACTAAAAAGGTGCATGCGATAGAAGAAATTAATGTTTTGAGTGGAAAGATGGATGAACTTATGAAATTATTTGCTAATAAGAGTGTTTCTTCTGATCCTAATGATGTGCCCTTGTCTACTTTGATTGAGAATAATAACGAATCTATGGATGTGAATTTTGTTGGTAGGAACAATTTTGGTAACAACGCGTATAGAGGAAATTTCAATCCTAGGCTTTATCCTAGTAATACCTCTAATAATTATGGTAATTCCTACAAAAATTCTTATGGAAATTATAATAAGTTGCCCTCTGATTTTGAATCTAATATTAAAGAATTTATTTCTTCGCAATAGAATTTTAATGCGATTGAAGAAAAATTGCTTAAGATTGATGATTTGGCTAGGAACGTTGATAGAATTGCTCTCGATGTTGATTCTTTCAAACTTAGATCTATTCCACCTAAGCATGATATCAATGAGTCTCTCAAAGCCATGAGAATTTCCATTGACGAGTGCAAAGAAAGAACCGCTAGGATGCGTGCTAAGAAAGATGCCTTTATAAAAGCGTGCTCTTCTAGTTCCTATGAAAATAATGATGAAGATCTAAAAGTTATTGATGTGTCCCCTATTAAATCTTTGTTTTGCAATAAGAATCTTGATAATGATAGGACTGAATATGATCCACCTTTACCTAGAAGGTGTTCTAAGAATTCGGAATTTGTTGATCTTGATGCTAAATTTGATAAAAGTGGGATTGAAGAAATTAAAACCCTAGATGTTGCTAAACCCACTATTATGGATTTCAAGGAATTTAACTATGAAAATTGCTCTTTGATTGATTGTATTTCCTTGTTGCAATCCGTGCTAAAATCTCCTCACGCTTATAGTCAAAATAAAGCGTTTACTAAACATATCGTTGATGCCTCGATGCAATCTTATGAAGAAAAAATTGAGTTGGAAGTTTCTATCCCTAGAAAACTTTATGATGAGTGGGAACCAACTATTAAGATTAAAATTAAAAATTATGAGTTTTATGCTTTGTGTGATTTGGGTGCTAGTGTCTCTACTATTCCCAAAACTTTGTGTGATTTACTAGATTTCCGTGATTTTGATGATTTCTCTCTAAACTTACATCTTGCGGATTCCACTATTAAGAAACCTATGGGAAGAATTAATGATGTTCTTATTGTTGCAAATAGGAATTATGTGCCCATAGATTTTATCGTTCTTGATATAGATTGCAATCCTTCTTGCCCTATTATTCTTGGTAGACCTTTCCTTAGAACCGGTTGGTGCAATTATTGATACGAAGGAAGTACATATTAGATTTCAATTTCCAATTAAAAAGGGCATGGAACACTTTCCTAGAAATAAAATAATATTACCATATGAATCTATCATGAGAGACACTTATGGATTGCCTACCAAAGATGGCAATACCTAGATCTATTCTTGCTTGTTATGCCTAGCTAGGGGCGTTAAACGATAGCGCTTGTTGGGAGGCAACCCAATTTTATTTTTATTCCTTGCTTTTTGCTCCTGTTTAGTAATAAATAAATTATTTAGCCTCTGTTTTGGTTGTGTTTTTGTGTTTAATTAGTGTTTGTGCCAAGTAGAACCGCTGGGAAGACTTGGGGAAAGTCTTGTTGAACTTCCTGTAAAAAACAGAAACTTTAGCGCTCACGAGAACTGCTGTAATTTTTATTTGGAAAGCTCTATTTAGTTAATTATTTTTGAAGATGATTAATAGATAAATTCCTCACGTCCAGAAATTTATTTTAGAATTTTTGGGGTTCCAGATCTTGCGCTAGCTACAGATTACTACAGACTGTTCTGTTTTTGACAGATTCTGTTTTTCGTGTGTTGTTTGCTTATTTTGATGAATCTATGGCTAGTAAAATAGTTTATAATCCATAGAGAAGTTGGAATAAAGTATTTATAACACCAATATAAATAAATAATAAATTCATTACAGTACCTTGAAGTGGTCTTTTGTTTTCTTTCGCTAACGGAGCTCACGAGATTTTCTACTTTAAGTTTGGTGTTGTGAAGTTTTCAAGTTTTGGGTAAAGATTTGATGGATTATGGAATAAGAAGTGGCAAGAACCTAAGCTTGGGTATGCCCATGGCACCCCTAAGATAATCTAAGGACACCTAAAAGCCAAAGCTTGGGGATGCCCCGTAAGGCATCCTCTCTTTCGTCTACTTCTATCTGTAACTTTACTTGGAGTTATATTTTTATTCACCACATGATATGTGTTTTGCTTGGAGCGTCTTTTATGATTTGAGTCTTTGCTTGTTAGTCTACCACAATCATCCTTGCTGTACACACCTTTTGAGAGAGCCATACATGATTTGGAATTTGATAGAATACTCTATGTGCTTCACTTATATCTTTTTAGCTTTATAATTTTGCTCTAGTGCTTCACTTATATCTTTTAGAGCACGGTGGTGGATTTGTTTTATAGAAGCTATTGATCTCTCATGCTTCACTTAGATTATTTTGAGAGTCTTAAATAGCATGGTAATTTGCTTAAAATCCTAATATGCTTGGTATGCAAGATTAATAATAAAACTTTCTTATGAGTGTGTTGAATACTAAGAAAAGTTTGATGCTTGATGATTGTTTTGAGATATGGAGGTAATAATATCAAAGTCATGCTAGTTGAGTAGTTGTGAAATTGAGAAATACTTGTGTTGAGGTTTGCAAGTCCCGTAGCATGCACGTATGGTAGACGTTATGCAACAAATTTGAAACATGAGGTGTTATTTGATTGTCTTCCTTATGAGTGGCGGTCGGGGACGAGCGATGGTCTTTTCCTACCAATCTATCCCCCTAGGAGCATGTGCGTAGTGCCGAGGTTTTTGACGACTTGTAGATTTTTGCAATAAGTATGTGAGTTCTTTATGACTAATGTTGAGTCCATGGATTATACGCACTCTCACCCTTCCATCCTTGCTAGCCTCTTCGGTACCGTGCATTGCCCTTTCTCACATTGAGAGTTGGTGCAAACTTCGCCGGTGCATCCAAACCTCGTGATATGATACACTCTTTCACACATAAACCTACTTATATCTTCCTCAAAACAGCCACCATACCTACCTATTATGGCATTTCCATAGCCATTCCGAGATATATTGCCATGCAACTTTCCATCATTCCGTTCATCATGACACATTCATCATTGTCATATTTCTTAGCATGATCATGTAGTTGACATAGTATTTGTGGCAAAGCCACCGTTCATAATTCTTTCATACATGTCACTCTTGGTTCATTGCATATCCCGGTACACCGCCGGAGGCATTCACATAGTCATCTTTGTTCTAGTATCGAGTTGTAATCATTGAGTTGTAAATAAATAGAAGTGTGATGATCATCATTATTAGAGCATTGTCCCAAGTGAGGAATAAAAAAAGAGAAAGGCCATAAAAAAAGAGAAGGCCCCCAAAAAAGAGAAAGGACATAAAAAAAGAGAAGGCCCAAAAAAATGAGAGAAAAAGAGAGAAGGGACAATGTTGCTATCCTTTTACCACACTTGTGCTTCAAAGTAGCACCATGATCTTCATAGTAGAGAGTCTCTCATGTTATCACTTTCATATACTAGTGGGAATTTTTCATTATAGAACTTGTCTTGTATATTCCAACAATGGGCCTCCTCAAGTGCCCTAGGTATTCGTGAGCAAGCAAGTTGGATGCACACCCACTAGTTTCTTTTGTTGAGCTTTCATACATTTACAGCTCTAGTGCATCCGTTGCATGGCAATCCCTACTCCTTGCATTAACATCAATCGGTGGGCATCTCCATAGCCCATTGATTAGCCTAGTTGATGTGAGACTTTCTCCTTTTTTGTCTTCTCCACATAACCCCCCTCATTATATTCTATTCCACCCATAGTGCTATGTCCATGGCTCGCGCTCATATATTGCGTGAAAGTTTATAGGTTTGAGATTACTAAAGTATGAAACAATTGCTTGGAGATACCCTGGTAAGATTTTTTTACTATTACGACATCCGTGCATCTTTTGCATACTTCTAAAACTAGTACATCATTGCTAACTACGAAGTTATTACTATGTTTTTCAACAGGAAATCTCGATGGATTGTGTGCCTCATCTGATGTATCAGAATGGTCGCCTTGCAGTTATGAACCTACAACCAGGTCAATCTAAGGAGCTCACCTGTGCATATCGGATTTCTAAAACCGGTGAACACATGCTAATCAAAGAATGGAAAAAATGTTTGGAGATTCACAAGGAGGTTCTTGGAAGTAACATTAAGAGAAAGGCAAGAATTGGAGACAGGATAATCTCCATTCTCCATAATAGAGAGTCAAGGGCTATCTTGTTTTTTTGCTATTTTACCTTAGAGAATATAGTAGGTCCTAAGAGAATGTAGTAGGTCCTATGACAATGAGGAGGTGTTATATGAGGAGGTGTTATATGAAAATGATGTATTATGATGATAAGTTGTTAATGATATGATGATGATGATATTTATTACATCATGGGGTGAAAGAACCGCAGATTAGTTTCAAGTGGATGTCCATCCACCTGAAACTAGTCCACGGTTCTTTCACCCCGTGATGTAATAACTCATTATGATTTCAAAACAATTTCTAAATTCCTATTGTATGAAAACTTGTGTAAAGGTGTATGAATACAACATGAAATAAAAAAGAAATAAAATACGAAATAATAGTAGCGGCGCGGGCAGGGAGAAGCGCTACTACTAATTACCAGTAGCGCACCTCCAGGAACACGCTACTACTAAGCCGATTTAGCAGTAGCGCGGGCGGAGGCACGCTACTGCTATACGTTAGCTGTAGCGCCTTATCAGTAGCGCATCGACCCGCGCTACTGATAGGCCTAAAACCCGCGCTGCTGCTATGCTTTTCCCTAGTAGTGTATATACATGATCATACCTAGATATTCTCATAACTATGCTCAATTCTGTCAATTGCTCAACATTAATTTGTTCACCCACCATAGAATACTTATGCTCTTGAGAGAAGCCACTAGTGAAACCTATGGCCCACGGGTCTCTTTCTCATCATATCAATCTCCATCACTTTATTATTGCTTTGCTTTTACTTTATTTACTTTGCATCTTTATACCAAATATACCAAAAATATTATTTATCATCTCTATCAGATCTCACTTTCGTAAGTGACTGTGAAGGGATTGACAACCCCTAAGCGCGTTGGTTACGTTGAGCTATTGTTTTTGTGTAGGTACGAGGGACTTGAGCGTAGCCTCCTACTGGATTGATACCTTGGTTCTCAAAAACTGAGGGAAATACTTACGCTACTTTGCTGCATCATCCCTTCCTCTTCGGGGAAATCCAACACAGTGCTCAAGAGGTAGCAGGGTACCCGAAACACCTTCCGGTGACCCGATAAGTACCCGATACCCTCCGAAACACTTCCGGTGTCCGAATACCATCGTCCTATATATCAATCTTTACCTCTAGACCATTTCGATACTCCTCGTCATGTCCGTGTTCTCATCCTGGACTCCAAACAACATTCGGTCACCAAATCACATAACTCATATAATACTAAGTCGCCATCGAACGTTAAGCGTGCGGACCCTACAGGTTCGAGAACTATGTAGACATGACCGAGACACCTCTCTGGTCAAAAACCAATAGCGGAACCTGGATGCTCATATTGTATCCTTCATATTCTACGAAGATCTTTATTGGTCGAACCGTTATGACAACATATGTTATTCCCTTTGTCCATCGGTATGTTACTTTCCCGAGATTCGATTGTCGGTATCCACATACCTAGTTCAATCTCGTTACCGCAAGTGTCTTTACTCATTCCGTAATACATCATCTTGCAACTAACTCATTAGTCATTTGCTTGCAAGGCTTCTTGATGTGTATTACCGAGAGGGCCCAGAGATACCTCTCCGGTACTCAGAGTGACAAATCCTAATCTCGATCTATGCCAACCCAACAAACACCTTCGGAGATACCTATAGAGCACTACTGCAGGATGCTGCTAATGCGACACTACGATCAGAGACCCTTCGAGAAACTGTGTGTGATGCCATAATCGCAAACGGTGATGTATGAAAACCGTCAAAAATGTGTAAAACGTTTGCGATGACGGATGCATCAAACACGGTTCAGGTGTTAGTTGCGTGTGTGATTAAGGGCATGTGGTTCAGTTCAATGAACTGTTTGCGATGAGGAGGAACAAAAGAAACGGGAAGCCAGATGGAGGCGTGTGCAATACACAGCATACGGTTCACTCGGATGAACTGTTTGTGATTAGGCAACACAAAAGAAATGGTCAGCCAGATCAAAGGTGTGTGCGATATATGGCATGCGGTTCACTCGGATGAACTATTTGCGTTGACACAAGAGAACAGAAACGGCTCAAGTTAACAAGATATGTGTGATACGCGACAAACAGGTTTGTAATCAGAAATGTGTTTGAAGACCGATAAGAACACAGACGGTTGCTGCAAATAAGACGTGTGTGTTGTGCGATGGGATTGCATACAGAACAACAACATATATATACACAGACACTTATAAGGACATGCTTGCATAACAAAATTAAACATCCACTTACATAGGTAGCTACCACAACCATGGCATTTGCACACACCAAAGCAAACTATTACATGCATAATTACATAGGTGGCTACTACACACATGACATTTCCACACACACCAATAAAGTAAACTATATATTACATGCATGATTAATTAGCATAAACGATCATTTGATCATCATCTACTTGTTGTGACGCTTGCTCTTCTTGTGGCTCGATCCTGGCTCGTCGATTTGGGTAATGAGGCACTTCCTCATGTCAACGATCCTCCTGTGCATCTCGTAGCATGTGTACACGCTCTTGGCCGCGAACCTGAGGTGAGGTTCATCCAGTTGCCGCATCCAGACCTTGTGCCAGGATACAAGACTTGTTCTTTGGGCATCCTGCTTCATCTTTTCGTAGTAGGGGGCGAGGATGGCTGAGGTGAGTTCGGCCAGGGAGTCCTGCTTTGTGCTGCCCCAGACCCTGTAGTGGTCACGGATTTCGACAAGGTTCTTGCAGGCCAAGCCCGTAACACAGAGCGCTTTTATATCATCTTTGGTACCTACCGTGGCGAACTTGTAGTCGGTGCTGTTGACAAACTTGTTGAAACGGTGATAACCCACAAGTATAGGGGATCAATTGTAGCCTCTTTCGATAAGTAAGAGTGTCGAACCCAATGAGGAGCTAAAGGTAGAACAAATATTCCCTCAAGTTCTATCGACCACCGATACAACTCTACGCAAGCTTAACGTTCGCTTTACCTAGAACAAGTATGAAACTAGAAGTACTTTGTAGGTGTTGTTGGATAGAATTGCAAGATAATAAGGAGTGCGTAAACAAAAAGTAGGGGCTGTTTAGATGAATACACAACTAAGTTAGTTTTAGTAGAGAGCTTGTTTTCACACAAGAAAGTTATTTTTCCCTAGGCAATCGATAACTAGACTGGTAATCACTATTGCAATTTTATTTGAGGGAGAGGTATAAGCTAACATACTTTCTCTTCTTGGATCATATGCACTTATGTTTGGAACTCTAGCAAGCATCCGTAACTACTAAAGATCATTAAGGTAAAACCCATCCATAGCATTATAAGGCATCAAGTCGTCTTTACTCCCATATGCAAACAACCTACTTACTCGGGTATGTGCTTCTGTCACTCACGCCACCCACCATAAGCAAATCATGAACATATTGCAAACCCTACAGCGGGGATCCCTCACGCTTGCATGACATGGAGAGCACCACAGGACAGCACCAATAATAAAACATGCAACTTAAACTAATCATGATCATCAATTAACCCATAGGACAAAACGGATCTACTCAAACATCATAGGATAGCCATACATCATTGGGAAATAATATATAGCATTGAGCACCATGTTTAAGTAGAGATTACAGCGGGTAAAAGAGGGGTTACACCACTGCATAGAGGGGGAAGAGTTGGTGATGATGACGGTGAAGTTGTTGGTGTAGATTGCGGTGATGATGATGGCCCCGGCAGCGTTCCGGCGCCACCGGAAGAGAGGGGGAGAGAGCCCCCTTCTTCTTATTCCTTGGCCTTCTCCCTAGATGGGAGAAGGGTTTCCCCTCTGGTTCATGGCCTCCATGGCATGGGAGGGGCGAGAGCCCCTCTGAGATTGGATTTGTCTCTCTGTCTCTCTCTGTTTCTGCGTTCCCTGATTCTTCCCTTTCACCGTTTCTTAAATTCCCGGAGATCCGTAACTCCGATTGGGCTGAATTTTTGACACGGTCTCTATCCGGATAATAGCTTTGTTGCGGCGAAAGAAGGGCACCAACCACCTTACGGGGTGGCCACGAGGGCCCAGGGCACGCCTGACCCCCTGGGGCACGCCCCCTGCCTCGTGGCCCCCTCGGGCATCGTCTCGCGTTGATTCTTCTTCCCAAAAATCACATATATTCCAAAAAAATCTCCGTCGGTTTTTATCCCATTTGGACTCCGTTTGATATGGATTTTCTGCGAAACAAAAACCATGCAACAAACAGGAACTCGCACTAGGCACTGGATCAATATGTTAGTCCCAAAAAATAGTATAAAAAGTTGCCAAAAGTATATGAAGGTTGTATAATATTGACATGGAACAATAAAAAATTATAGATACGACGGAGACGTATCAGCATCCCCAAGCTTAATTCCTGCTTGTCCTCGAGTAGGTAAATGATAAAAAAGATAATTTTGATGTGGAATGCTACGTAGCATAATCTTGATCATGTAATCTAATCATGGCATGAATATTAAGACACGAGTGATTCAAAGCAATAGTCTATCATTTGACATTAAGACTATAATACTTCAAGCATACTAATAAAGCAATCATGTCTTTTCAAAATAACATGGCCAAAGAAAGTTATCCCTACAAAATCATATAGTCCGGTTATGCTCCATCTTCACCACACAAAATATTCAAATCATGCACAACCCCGATGACAAGCCAAGCAATTGTTTCATACTTTTGACGTTCTCAAACCTTTTCAACTTTCACGCAATACATGAGCGTGAGCCATGGACATAGCACTATAGGTGGAATAGAATATGATGGTGGAGGTTGTGTGGAGAAGACAAAAAGGAAGAAAGTCTCACATCGACGCGGCTAATCAACGAGCTATGGAGATGCCCATCAATTGATGTCAATGCGAGGAGTAGGGATTTCCATGCAACAGATGCACTAGAGCTATAAGTGTATGAAAGCTCAAACTAAAACTATGTGGGTGTGCATCCAACCTGCTTGCTCATGAAGACCTCGAGCATTTGAGGAAGCCCATCATCGGGATATACAAGCCAAGTTCTATAATGAAAATTCCCACTAGTATATGAAAGTGATAACTCAAGAGACTCTCTATATGAAGAACATGGTGCTACTCTGAAGCACAAGTGTGGTAAAAGGATAGTAACATTGCCCGTTCTCTCTTTTTCTCTCATTTTTTGTTTTCTTGTTTTTGGTGGGATTCTTTGGCCTTGTTTTTTATTTGGGCTTCTTTGGCCTCTTTTGTTTTGATAACCTCACATGGGACAATGTCCTAATAATGATGATCATCACACTTATATTTACTTACAAATCAATATTACAACTCGATACTAGAACAAAGATATGACTCTATATGAATGCCTCCGACAGTGTACTGGGATGTGCAATGATCTAGCGTAGCAATGAAATCAAAAAATGGACAAGCCATGAAAACATCATGCTAGCTATCTTACGATCATGCAAAGCAATATGACAATGATGCTCAAGTCATGTATATGATGATGATGGAAGTTGCATGGCAATATATCTCGGAATGGCTATGGAAATGCCATGATAGGTAGGTATGGTGTCTGTTTTGAGGAAGATATAAGGAGGCTTATGTGTGATAGAGCGTATCATATGACGGGGTTTGGAAGCACCGGCGAAGTTTGCACCAACTCTTGAGGTGAGAAAGGGCAATGCACGGTATCGAAGAGGCTAGCAATGATGGAAGGGTGAGAGTGCATATAATCCATGGACTCAACATTAGTCATAAAGAGCTCACATACTTATTGCAAAAATCTATTAGTCATCGAAACAAAGTACTACGAGCATGCTCCTAGGGGAATAGATTGGTAAGAAAAGACCATCGCTCGTCCCCGACCGCCACTCATAAGGAAGACAATCAATAAATACCTCATGCTCTAACTTCGTTACATTACGGTTCACCATACGTGCATGCTACGGGAATCACAAACTTCAACACAAGTATTTCTACAATCCAAAACTACCCACTAGCATGACTCTAGTATCACCATCTTTATATCGCAAAACTATTGCAAGGAATCAAACATATCATATTCAGTTATCTACAAGTTTTATGTAGGATTTTGTGACTAACCATGTGAATGACCAGTTCCTGTCATCTCTCTAAATAGATATAAGTGAAGAAAGAGAGTTTAATTCTTTATAAAGAGTATATGCCCATGCTCTAACAAATATAAGTGAAGCAAAAGAGCATTCTACAAATGGCGGTTTTCTATGTGAAGAGAAACAGGCAATCCAAACTTCAGAAGATATAAGTGAAGCACACGAAGCATTCTATAAAGTCATACTCAAAAGATATAAGTGAAGTGCAAAGAGAATTCTATAAATCAACCAAGGACTATCTCATACCAGCATGGTGCATAAAAGAAAAGTGAAAACTAAATGCAAAAGGCGCTCCAAGATTTGCACATATCGCATGAACGAAACGAATCCGAAAACATACCGATACTTGTTGAAGAAAGATGGGATGCCTTCTGGGGAATCCCCAAGCTTAGACGCTTGAGTCTCCTTGAATATTTACTTGGGGTGCCTTGGCCATCCACAAGCTTGAGCTCTTTCCTCTCCTCCTTCTCCTCACATCGAGACCTCCTCGATCTTCGAACACTTCATCTACACAAAAGTCAATAGAAAACTTGGTAAGATCCGTTAGTATAATAAAGAAAATCACTACTCTAATACTGTTGCAAACCAATTCATATTTTTTTGCACTGTAGCTACTGTAATATAACTTTTCCATGTCTTAATCCACTGAGAGAAATCGATAGTTTCATCAAAACAAGCAAACAATGCATCAAAAAACAGAATCTGTCTTAAATAGGACAGTCTGTAGTAATCTGAACATTCACCATACCTCCGGTACTCAAACAATTCTGCCAAAATTAGGAAAAATAAAAAATTTGTATAGAAAGATAGTGCAAAAAGTTTCATAACCGTTTGACGTTCTAGTAAAAAATGTAAAATCGCGCACTACAGCCAAAGTTTCTGTCCTGCACACAAACCAACAAGTAATCTAAAACATCCTAAAGGCAAACCTTGGCACATTATTTTTATAATACAATGGAATTGTACAAGGGGATAATTATTTTTGTTGAAAAGTTTCTGTAATCAAGGGTCACAAAGTTTCCATGGGCATGAACAAAGTTCAAGGCTAGCTCCCATTTTAACAATGCTCGTTTTTCTCACTTTCGCTTTTCTTTTTGAAAAGTTTTGGGTTCCCCTCTTTATTTGTTTTGTTTTTAAACTATGTGAAAGCACTCAACAAAAATAAATGATTCTCTAAAACTTCCGGGTTGTCTCCCTGGCAGCGGTTTCTTTAAAGCCATTAAGCTAGGCATATAGTGCTCAAGTAATGGATCCACCCGGATCCCAAGGTATATCAAAGCCAATTTTAATTGACAATGATTTGTAATTTAGTGGTGAGCACAAAGTAACATATATCATGTAATGACGATGTCTAACTCTCTTCCTATGCATCTGCATGTCATACAAGAACAATTCATGCACACAAAGTAAAGGCTAATGCATAGTATAAACAGTTTCTTGCAATTTTATCATGTTGGAAACATAGAGAGGTGGAGATATAGTTCCTCTCTCATAATAATTGCAAGTAGGAGCAGCAAGCACATGCATATTATATTCATCAAAATCATCATGTGGAACGGTAAAAGGCAACCCATCAATATAATCCTTAATAAGTGCAAACTTCTCCGATATAGTGTAGTCGGGAGAATTCAAAAAGATAATAGGACTATCATGCGTGGGTGCAATAGCAACAATTTCATGTTTAACATAAGGAACTATAGCAAGTTCATCTCCATAAGCATAATTCATATTGGCATCTTGGCCACAAGCATAGCAAGCATCATCAAAAAGGGATATTTCAAAAGAATCAACGTGATCATAACAATCATCATAGCATTCATCCTCCGGTAAACACGAAGGGAAATTAAACAATGTATGAGTTGAAGAGTTACTTTCATTAGAAGGGGGCACGGGTAGCTAATCCGCTCTTCCTCCTTTTGTTCTTCGCTCTCCTCATCATCTTTTTCATCCAATGAGCCCACAGTTTCATCAATTCCTTCTTCCATAGAATCCTGCAAAATATTAGTCTCTTCTTGGACAGCGGAGACTCTCTCAATAAAATCATCAATATCGGAATTGAATTCATAATTCTCATAGCAATATTTAAGTATAGCAAAATTTTCAGGTATGTAAACAACATCATCAAGATTTTCACTCTTTAAACAAAGATTCAATTTCATAAGCACCCATAAAAGCAACAAATTCTTCTATTTGTTCCACATCATAGTAATCATATATACCATTAGCATAATAAGCCAAGGTTTTATCATCATTAAATTTGCATGAAAAGGGAAGGTGTGGAGCCTTCATCCTAGAGCAACAAGTATAGTCATATCTCAAGCTTAGTTTTCGAGCATACCAATGCAACATATGAATTTGACCCCAAAATAGTTTCCCTTTTTGAGTCAAGCGATAATCCCTAAAGTATTCACGTTGATCCAACGTGTCTCCCATTACATAATTTAATGGGGTTTTCTCGGGATTATCAAAGTAGTACATAATATTTTTCACATAACCAACATCGAGGGTTTTAGGAGGTTCCCCATCTCCATGAGTAGCAGGTACACCTAATTTTTTGGGTATTTCGTGTTCCATATCCATAACTAAAGATAGAGAACAACTTAGAATAGCAAATAAAAATTACTTAGTGATAAAGCAAACAAGCACACACGAGAATATTCACCCCACGCTATTGCTCCCCGGCAACGGCGCCAGAAAAAGGTCTTGATAACCCATAAGTATAGGGGATCAATTGTAGCCTCTTTAGATAAGTAAGAGTGTCGAACCCAACGAGGAGCTAAAGGTAGAACAAATATTCCCTCAAGTTCTATCGACCACCGATACAACTCTACGCATGCTTAACGTTCGCTTTACCTAGAACAAGTATGAAACTAGAAGTACTTTGTAGGTGTTGTTGGATAGAATTGCAAGATACTAAGGAGCGCGTAAATAAAAAGTAGGGGCTGTTTAGATGAAGACACAACTAAGTTAGTTTTAGTATAGAGCTTGTTGTCACACAAGAAAGTTATTTTCCCTAGGCAATCGATAACTAGACCGGTAATCACTATTGCAATTTTATTTGAGGGAGAGGCATAAGCTAACATACTTTCTCTTCTTGGATCATATGCACTTATGATTGGAACTCTAGCAAGCATACGCAACTACTAAAGATCATTAAGGTAAAACCCAACCATAGCATTATAAGGCATCAAGTCCTCTTTACTCCCATATGCAAACAACCTACTTACTTGGGCATGTGCTTCTGTCACTCACGCTACCCACCATAAGCAAATCATGAACATATTGCAAACCCTACAGCGGGGACCCCTCATGCTTGCGCGACACAGAGAGCACCTTAGGACAGCACCAATAATAAAACATGCAACTCAAACCAATCATGATCATCAATTAAACCATAGGACAAAACAGATCTACTCAAACATCATAGGATAGCCATACATCATTGGGAAATAATATAGAGCATTGAGCACCATGTTTAAATAGAGATTACAATGGGTAAAAGAGGGGTTACACCGCTGCATAGAGGGGGGAAGAGTTGGTGATGATGACGGTGAAGTTGTTGGTGTAGATTGCAGTGATGATGATGGCCCCGGCGGCGTTCCGGCGCCACCGGAAGAGAGGGGGAGAGAGCCCCCCTTCTTCTTCTTCCTTGACCTTATCCCTAGATGAGAGAAGGGTTTCCCCTCTGGTCCATGGCCTCCATGGCATGGGAGGGGTAAGAGCCCCTTCAAGATTGGATCCGTCTCTCTGTCTCTCTCTGTTTCTGCGTTCCTTGATTCTTCCCTTTCACCGTTTCTTAAATTCCCGGAGATCCGTATCTATGATTGGGCTGAATTTTGGACACGATCTCTATCCGGATATGAGATTTCTTTCGGCGAAAGAAGGGCACCAACCGCCTTACGGGGTGGCCACGAGGGTCCAGGGCGCCCCCCTGCCTTGTGGCCCCTCGGGCATCGTCTCGCGTTGATTCTTCCCAAAAATCACATATATTCCAAAAAAATCTCCGTCAGTTTTATCCCGTTTGGACTCCGTTTGATATGGATTTTATGCAAAACAAAAAACATGCAACAAACAGGAACTGGCACTAGTCACTAGTCACTGGATCAATATGTTAGTCCCAAAAAATAGTATAAAAAGTTGCCAAAAGTATATGAAAGTTGTATAATATTGGCATGGAACAATCAAAAATTATAGATACGACGAAGACGTATCAAACAGTCGCAAGGCCCTGTGGCCATGCAGTAGTGGTAGATGAGGACGTGATGGCGCATGCACAAACGGTCGCAAGGCCCCGTGGCCATGCAGTTGTACTGGAGGTCGATGCCGACCACCTTGTACTTGTCTCCAGCAAGCAACTTCTCAATGCTGTTGATGTAGTCGTCCACCACAGCTGGGTCGATGGTGTACACCACCGAGTAATCCGTCTCCCTCGCGTGGGTCGCCACTCTATGCTCGCTGAACTCCATTGGAGCGCCGCCGGACATCCCCTCTCTATGTGTCGTTGTGGGTGTGCTTGTTGTGTTGTGGGGCGCGATCGAAAGGTTGAAGAGACTAAGGTTATAATGGCCGTGGGAATTAAAGGTGAAGCCAGATGGCCGGATATCAGTAGGCCCTGATGGCAGTTCTAATTTGCAGCGCATAACTCCATCGTGCCGCACGTAACTGCATCGTGTGGCAACGCGCGCGGCGCAACCACATGAGTATGGGGCCCTCGACGTGATCGTGTGCATGCCCAACCGCTGGCAGAGCGCGCACGGAGGGACGCGAGCAGAGCGCTCTGCGGTTGCCTCAAGGAAAAGCTGTCCACAAGCCGAGCGCGCCGACGGATGCGAGTAGAGCGCGCCAACGAACGCAACCGAGCATGCCGTGGAGCCTAACGGCGAGCAAAGCTTGCCGAGGGACGCGAGCAGAGGACGGCGCAGTGATACGTGGCAGATAGACGAACTGTGCGAGTGATGTCGGAGACATCAAGCACGAATCGGATTAGAGTTGCATGTGCGATACGTGGCAGACAGTTGATCCATTAGAGCTGTTTGTGATGGAATAAGCCATGTGTGCTGCGGGAAAACGCTTACTAGTGTATAACCTTAAATTTAACCAAAAAATGTGTTAATGCATGTTACAAAAAATTGTATAGCTGGAAACTATGTTCAAACACGACTCCAACGATATAATCTATGGCGACATGCATTCGTATTTTATTAGTTAATAAATCCTACTTATAAACCAGGACGAGGGTATAGTAGGTAATTAAATCGCAAACTTTTTTTATTAACTGTATGTGTACGTTCCTCTCGCACATCCTATCGCCCTGCTGCCGTAGACGGCTTACAGCGCAAGCTTGTGCAGCGCGCGGGCGCGTTCTTTTCGCCAAACGGTGGCGCCAATGAATCGTCGGTGAGCCCGTTCCCACGCAACCTCGCAGGTTCCCGCGCAAGCTTCCCTCCCGACTCTGTGAAATCCCCCAAAATCCCAATGCTTACCGGCCTGCTATAAAAACCCTCACGGTCGACGAGTCCTGCGTCGCATTTTCCCTTCCCTCCCTGTAGCTTATCTCGCCTGCTTCTTCCACAATCGCCAATGGCACTGGTCCATCGTTGTCGCTCAGCCACTCCGCCGTCATCAGAGGACAGCTCCAACTGGGAGGCTACACCGTGGCGGCGGCGTAGTCCCGGCGTAGTGTAGTGCGCGTGGCGTCCCTGTTGGATGTGCGCGGAACACCCAACACACGCTGTGCCACCGCTTCCTGTCGGCAGCTGTTGCCAGCCGCCGTTGCCACCACACCACCGTCGAAAGCCAGGGCCTCCCGCTCCGCCGCTGCGGCCCGAAGGCGGCAGGTGGCCGTCGTGTCCGCCACCCCACTGCCGGCCACCATGGCCATCATCCGCTCCGCCACCGTGGCCCGAAGGCGGGAGGTGGTGGTCGTGGCCGCTGATACGTCCATTTTGCATCATGCTTTTATATCGATATTTATTGCATTATGGGCTGTTATTACACATTATGTCACAATACTTATGCCTATTCTCTCTTATTTTACAAGGTTTACATAAAGAGGGAGAATGCTGGCAACTGGGATAATGGGCTGGAAAAGAAGCAAATATTAGAGACCTATTCTGCACAGCTCCAAAAGTCCTGAAACTTCACAGAAGCTATTTTCAGAATATATAAAAATACTGAGTGCAAGAGGTTCCAGAGGGGGCATACACCCTAGCCACGAGGGTGGGGGCGCGCCCCCTACCTCGTGGGCCCCATGGTGGCCCTTCGGTACCCATCTTCTGCTATATGGAGTCTTTCGTTGAGGAAAAAAATCATAAGCAAGCTTTCGGTGCGAGACTCCGCCGCCATGAGGCGGAACCTTGGCGGAACCAATCTAGGGCTCCGGCGGAGCTGTTCTGCCAGGGACACATCCCTCCGGGAGGGGGAAATCATCGCCATCGTCATCACCAACGCTCCTCTCATCGGGAGGGGGCCAATCTCCATCAACATCTTCACCAGCACCATCTCCTCTCAAACCCTAGTTCATCTCTTGTATCCAGTTCTTGTCTCTAAGCCTGGGATTGGTACATGTAGGTTGCTAGTAGTGTTGATTACTCCTCGTAGTTGATGCTAGTTGGTTTATTTTGTGGAAGATCAAATTTTTTTGAAAGCAATAAGAGGCAATGGATACCAAATTGTCCCCAAACATGGGACGTTCCCTATAGAAAACCATCATGCTTGTTGTGAGAAGCTCCGGTTTGTGAGAAGCATATACCCAAACCTGCCCCATATGGGACAAAATTTGTACCACGGCATGTTGATGCCGCTCCATGATAGCATGCCAAGTTTCATGAATTTTAGACGAGTTTTGGATTTACTAGAATTCAAAAACCAGGCATCTCAATGTTTTGCCGGCAATCAACGGTGCCCCGGTGTTTGAAATTCATGCCCATTTCTTGCATGGGGCCTAAGCATGCACCCAAGGACACATATTTGATTTTTCAACCAATTTATATGCACTGGAGCATGTACATGTAGTTCAAATTTGAATTATGTACATAAAATGCATTGAAATCTCAGTTAATGCATAAAAATGTCCAAACGAACCCCGGAAAATCACAAAAATTCACACAACACTCCTGTTGTTCTATGTTGACATGAGAAAAAAAAATTAAAGCAATAAGAGGCAATGGATATCGTTTCGTCCCCAAAGGTGGGACGTTCCCTACCGAAAACCATCATGCTTGTTGTGAGAAGCATATACCCAAACCTGCCCCATATGGGACAAAATTTGTACCATGGCATGTTGATGCCGCTCCATGATAGCATGCCAAGTTTCATGAATTTCAGACGAGTTTTGGATTTACTAGAATTTAAAAACCATGCATCTCAATGTTTTACCGGCAATCAACGGTGCCCTGGTGTTTGAAATCCATGCCCATTTCTTGCATGGGACCTAAGCATGCACCCAAGGACACAGATTTGATTTTTCAACCAATTTATATGCACTGGAGCATGTGCATGTAGTTCAAATTTGAATTATGCACATAAAATGCATTGAAAACTCAGTTAATGCATAAAAATGTCCAAACGAACCCTGAAAAATCACAAAAATTCACACAACACTCCTATTGTTCTATGTTGACACGAGAAAAAAATTGAAAGCAATAAGAGGTAATGGATATCGTTTCGTCCCCAAAGGTGGGACGTTCTGTTACCTCTTGAGCGTGGTTGGTTTTCCCTTGAAGAGGAAAGGGTGATGCGGCAAAGCAGCGTAAGTATTTCCCTCAGTTTTTGAGAACCAAGGTATCAATCCAGTAGGAGACCACGCGCGAGTCACCTCGTACCTACACAAACAAATAAGAACCTCGCAACCAACGCGATAAAGGGGTTGTCAATCCCTTCACGACCACTTGCAAGAGTGAGATCTGATAGAGATAATAATAATAAGATAAGTATTTTTGGTATTTTTATGATATAAGTTGAAAGTAAAGATTGCAAAATAAAATAGATTGGAAACTTGTATGATGGAAAATAGACCCGGGGGCCATAGGTTTCACTAGTCGCTTCTCTCAAGGTAGCATAAGTATTACGGTGGGTGAACAAATTACTGTCGAGCAATTGATAGAATTGAGCATAGTTATGAGAATATATAGGTATGATCATGTATATAGGCATCACGTGTGTGACAAGTAGACCGACTCCTACCTGCATCTACTACTATTACTCCACACATCGACCGCTATCCAACATGTATCTAGAGTATTAAGTTCATAAGAACGGAGTAACGCTTTAAGCAAGATGACATGATGTAGAGGGATAAACTCATGCAATATGATATAAAACCCATCTTTTTATCCTTGATGGCAAAAATACAATACGTGTCGTTTCCCCTACTGTCACTGGGATCGAGCACCGCAAGATTGAACCCAAAGCTAAGCACTTCTCCCATTGCAAGAAAGATCAATCTAGTAAGCCAAACCAAACTGATAATTCGAAGACACTTGCAAAGATAACCAATCATACATAAAAGAGTTAAGAGAAGATTCAAATATTGTTCATAGATAATCTTGATCATAAACCCACAATTCATCGGATCTCGACAAACACACCGCAAAAGAAGATTACATCGAATAGATATCCAAGAGAGTCGAGGAGAACTTTGTATTGAGATCCAAAGAGAGAGAAGAAGCCATCTAGCTAATAACTATGGACCCGAAGGTCTGAGGCAAACTACTCACACATCATCGGAGAGGCTATGGTGTTGATGTAGAAGCCCTCCGTGATCAATGCCCCCTCCGGCGGAGCGCCGGAAAAGGCCCCAAGATGGGATCTCACGGGTACAGAAGGTTGCAGCGGTGGAATTAGGTTTTCGTGGTGCCTTCTGATGTTTTCAGGGTACGTAGGTATATATAGGAGGAAGAAGTAGGTCGGTGGAGCCACGAGGGGCCCACGAGGATGGAGGGTGCACCCATGGGGGGTAGGCGCGCCCCCTACCTCGTGGCTTCCTCGTTGGTTTCTTGACGTCCACTCCAAGTCCTCTGGATCATGGTTGTTCCAAAAATCACGCTCCTGAAGGTTTCATTCCGTTTGGACTCCGTTTGATATTTTTTTTCTGCAAAACACTGAAATAGGCAAAAAAAACAACAATTTGGGTTGGGCCTCCGGTTAATAGGTTAGTCCCAAAAATAATATAAAAGTGTATAAATAAGCCCATTAAACATCCAAAACATAATATATAATAGCATGGAACAATAAAAAATTATAGATACGTTGGAGACGTATCACGTTCCCTATCGAAAACCATCATGCTTGTTGTGAGAAGCTCCAGTTTGTGAGAAGAATATACCCAAACCTGCCCCATATGGGACAAAATGTGTACCACGACATGTTGATGCTGCTCCATGATAGCATGCCAAGTTTCATGAATTTCAGACGAGTTTTGGATTTACTAGAATTTAAAAACCAGACATCTCAATGTTTTGCCGGCAATCAACGGTGTCCCGGTATTTGAAATTCATTCCCATTTATTGCATGGGACCTAAGCATGCACCCAAGGACACATATTTGTTTTTTCAACCAATTTATATTCACTGGAGCATGTGTGTCAGGACCCCGATTCCAAGTCACATCGATCTAGCCGGTAACACCTCATATCACGTTGCGGCCTCACGCACGGTATCCCCACGGGTGTCGCCTTACCATGGCCCGTGACCGTTTGCGCCTTTTGGCTCACGTATATGATAGTGTCGCTAGCATCCATATGACAGAGAACCCAGGCCGACATGGCTAGTCGTGAACCCAAAGCGGCACTAACCCATAGGGACATGCATACATGAATCAACTTTGAGCATGTCGGTCAGCAGGGTGCGAATCCGGGCTGTAGCACTGGGCTAACAGGGCTCCGGTAACCCGGGCTGTAGCAGGCTAGGCAGGACTCCGGATGTCACCTCGTGACATTTCCCTGGAGGGGCAGACATAGGAACGAAGTGAAACACATGCCGGCCAGTCAAGTGTCCTGAGCAGTAGTGCTGGGCTAGCAGGACTTCGGTGAACCGGGCTGTAGCAGACTACTATGGCTCAAGAAAGCACTAGACTACATTTCCCGATAAGAGAGGCTACCAAGGATAAACAACTAGATTGTCGGATCCCACACATACCAAGTATTTCAATCATACACACAATATGCTCGATATGTGTAAATACAACATGGCATCACAACAAGGCTGTACGACTCAAGCATTTATTCATTAGGCTCCGAGGAGCGAGATATTACAAACATGGGTCTCATGACCCAACATTCAGAGCATAAAAGTCAAAGAACATGTGGAAGCTTAACATGTCTGAGTACAGACATCTATAAATGAAAAAGCTAAGAAGCCTGACTATCTACCAGATCCTGCCGAGGGCACAAGATCGTAGCTGAGGTATCAAGCTAAACGTCGAAGTCCACGCGGAACTACTAGCGAGACTGAAGTATCAAAACATAAATTAAGCAAATGTGAGTACATATGTACCTAGCAAGACTTACATCAGAACTATCTACATATGCATTGGTATCAACAAAGGGGGTAGTGGAGTTTAACTGCAGCAAGCCAGCTTTGACTCAGTGGCTAACCTGAACTACGACTACAAGCAACTCTTTTGAGGTGGCGCACACGAGTCCACATATTCACCATATCAATACACCACTATGGATCCGCTCCCGTCTCCCTACGAGAAGGCCATCCATATCACTCACGCTTATCTTGCGAGTTTTAGAGTATCCACTTCAAGTTATCTATGAACTGTATAGGCAACCAAGCAGTCCTTTACCGCGGACATGGCTACTCGAATAGATGATGTTAACCCTGCAGGGGTGTACTTCTTCACACACGCTCTCACCACTTACCGTCGTTTACACGACATGTACTCGGCAACCTTCAAGCGGAAGCCCAACGAGGGTGTCGGCCACGGCCTACCTAAACACTCAAGTCTCTAGTCCAGGTTTATCGCCTATCCAGGTTCCATCCGCAGGGAGTCCAGCCAAGGTTTCCACATACGGCCCCGAACGATGTGTATAGGGTTCCGAGACACCAAACGGGCGCTCGGCATGCCTGGCCACGGTGTATCTACCGCATCATAGCCCACCCCTGGGGTCAGCGCTACGCACGGCCGCCAACACATATCCTACAAACACCAGAAACTAGTTGCATCTCCTGGACAGAGGACTAGGGTGGTTAAGAAGCCGAGAGGGTCCATTGGTTTCGGGCCCAATGCATGGTAGTAGTTGGTTCTTAAATCACATATACAGATCTTGGTGCTTAAGGACGGTTCCAATGAAACAACCCACCATGTACTCCTACATGGCCTCTCATCGATACCTTTACCAAATCGTGTTCAACACACTTAGCTCACACACAGTAGGACATGTTCACAACTTTCCAATTCATCCCCGATGAATCAGACCTGACACAACTCTAAGCAATAGCAGGCATGACAAACAAGCATGAATGAGTAGGCACATCAGGGCTCAAACAACTCCTACTCATGCTAGTGGATTTCATCTATTTACTGTGGCAATGACAGGTCATGCAGAGGATAAGGGGTTCAACTACCGCAACAAGTAATAGATGAATCGTTGTTGTCCTAATGCAGTAAAAGAGAGCAGGAGTGAGAGAGTGGGATTGTATCGGAATGAACAAGGGGGTTTTGCTTGCCTGGCACTTCCGAAGATAGTATAGTTCTTCATCGGTGTCATCGATCACGTCGTCGGAAACATCGCCGACTGAGAGGGGACGGTTACCGGCAAACAGAGAAGGACACAATCAATGCAATGCAACAATATGATGCATGAATGTGACATGGCAATATGCTGTTGATTGGCCTAATGCAACTAGCAATAAATATAAATGGAGTTGGTTTGAACCAAGGGTTCAAATTCAAACTCCATATGTGCTTATTTAAATGTTAATTATGCAAATTGCCATGTACAGCAACCCTAGGTTGTTCAAACATGCATGCAAATGTCATAAACAGATTCCTTGATTTTTTCTGATAATGTTTCATATATAAATTATTTCATTTGGAGTTACGGTTGATTTTCTATGATTTTTAGAAGTTTAGGCAATTTTCTAGATTTTCTAATTATCTAGAATTAAACTAATTCCAGAAAATGAATTACTGTGTCAGCATTGCATCAGCATGACATAAGCGAGTCAACGGGGTGGCCCAGGTCAAACTGACCAGTGGGGCCCGCGTGTCTAACTAAACTAACCTAGTTTAATTAGCACTAACCTAGGTCAAACTAATTAAGTATAGACCTAAGCTAGTTCAATTAGTCGGGCGGGGCCCGCATGTCATAGACCCAGGGGAGGTCAAATCCCCAGGTCAACCAGGGCTAAACCACCGGCGGTCAAAGCGGTCAACCCGCCGGCGTTTAGCCGCCGACGAGGCCGAATGCGACGGAGGCATCGGGAATCGCCCACAGGCGACCATTTGCGCGGCGGAGAGGCTCTATGTGACGAGGAGACTCGTCCGCGTCCAGTGGTGGTGGTGTTTGGGCTCGGGGTGGTCGGAAAAGACGCCGGCGACGACGTTGGCGGCTGCCGGAGCTCGGACGAGTTCGGGGTCGTCGCTAGGAGGCAAGGAAGGAGATGCGGAGCGGTGCTGTGGGCTCCTGGGGACGTGGTGAGTGCGGTGACACGCTCGGTTCCGAGCTTACGCGTCTATGGCCACGACGGCGACATGGCCGGCGGAGCCGAGCTCTCGGCCGTGATGGCCAACAGGGTTAGGGGGCAGCTCGAGCGACGTGGCTAGGGGGAGAAGAAAGAGGTTATAGATGTTTTCCAGATGAGATACATTTGTTTATGTACCGTCTATGATGCTAATTTCGAAAGGTTATAGATGTTGCATGTGAAACTTGGTCCTGGTGTAGTTGTGTAATGGGGTAGCTGAGTGCTGAAGCTATATGATGTTGTACTCTGATGCATTTCAATTATGAAAATGAAACATATTGTGTGCTTAATATGAACTGTCAATTAGATTAATAAATGGATTATAAATAATCGGATAATTATCCTGCTAGTGGCGAATTAGCCTTCTAATTGGGTTTTGCTATTGCAAATGGTTGTTAAAAAAATACCGTGGGCGATGACCTCAGGCAACGCACACAATTTCTAGGAATAAACCGTGTTGAATCAATGAAAAATCACACATGACTATCTTGAAAACTGTTTGCGTTAGGCCACCTTGCGCAAACGTTTACCACATGAAAACTGTTCCAGGTGCCGTCATGGAAAGGGGTTTTAAACCGTTTGTTTAGGAGCTCGTTGTACTAGTGGAGCATCTTTATAATCACCCAGTTATGTTGTGACGTTTGATAGCACACAAGGTATTCCTTCGGTGTCCAGGAGTTGCATAATCTCATACTCGAAGGAATATATATTTGACATGAAGAAAGCAATAGCAATAAAACTGAACGATCATTATGCTAAGCTAATGGATGGGTCTTGTCCATCACATCATTCTTCTAATGATGTGATCCCGTTATAAAATGACAACTCATGTCCATTGTTAGGAAACCTTAACCATCTTTGATCAACGAGCTGGTCAAGTAGAGGCTCACTAGGGACATAGTGTTTGTCTATGTATTCACACATGTATTTAGGTCTCTGCAATACAATTCTAGCATGAATAATAAACATTTATCATGAATAAGGAGATATAAAATAACAACTCTATTATGGCCTCTATGGCATATTTCCTTCAAACACCGGACTGATAATTAATTGGGGGCAACATATGATTATTTTGGGCTATGAGGTATCGGTTGGCGGAACCAGGTCATATTAGAGAACCCTGTAGTAAAGACTCCTAGTATTCTTTTGATGTAGGAAAAATAAAACCAGCTTTTATGCAAAAACCCAGACACAGAGCCACAAAGCCATATTGCATATAATATAGTTTTATCATCTGCTTTCTTATAGTGATCTTGCTAGTACATTCAATGTACTGACCTTCACGGCTGCAATGTATCATGTTGTAGGATTTTACGACGAGTAAGAGAACGATATAGGGTTAAGATCTGCACTCAACTTGCCGATGGCGTTGATGGGAATCCACACCCATTTGACTGTTTTTGCTGAGACTTATGAGGTATATAGGGTTAAGATTGCATATATATTGATGTACTCTGTGTGCCAGCATACTGATCCAGGGATGGCATAGATACACAAAGGCTTGACCGTATTGGATCGGGTCGCTATAGATATGGTATCAGAGCACATGTTGACTGTAGGACGTGACCGTAGAAAATGGCTTAGAACTAGGAAGACCCTGATAGGAACAAGTTTTAATCTAGAATACTCTTGCAAGCTCTAAATTCTTTTTATTAAACCTTCCTTATTTCAAATAATAGATGGAGAGCTACATTCTGAACAAAAGAGAACACTACGACAAGGTTCTTGGAGTCCCATTCCTTGTGGAGCTAGTCCGACTATTGAAGATGTCGATACCCGAGATCAAGGCAACTAAGAGGACGTCCGAATCATGGGGAATCAAGAGTCAAGTTTTTGGCCAGAAAGAAGACCCCAAGACCGGAGACACCAACTTTGGAATGCTAAATCGTGACTATGACATGGGCATAAACACTGTCATCCATGATGCTATTGCACGCTTATGTTATCGTCATTGTGTTGCACTAAACCCACACTACTTTGGAAAGGTGGGATGGCAGAAGATTGATGGAGCAACTATTGCCCTGATAGATACGCATAAGATGAAGTTCTCCCCACTGTTGGTGTATAACCAGGATTTGGAACAATACATCAAGAATCTTCAGGTGGACCTTCTGGAAGCCTTGTTTAACAATGAAACACTACGAGAAGAGGTCGAGACCAAGAGGCTGAAGGTAATCAAGCTGGTAGAGGAAAATCTTGAGATCCCGAGGATGCGTCAGGAACTGAAGGGCAGCAGGATCATGGCCTGTGCTAAAGACGATGAGATCAAGAAGCTGAAAGAACAAATCCAGGACATACAGGGTCATCACAAGGAACTCCGTGTCGGCAGGGATAACCTATCAGAAGAATTGGAGGAGATCAAGTCCACACAGAAGAAGCCCAATGGAGACAAGGACCAGATCCCTGATAAGTTAGCTTAGTAGCAGCCGCACCATGAGAGAAATAAACAATGAACATTTTTCGATTAAAGTATCTGACCATACCAATGTATGTGGGTGGCGATACTATATTATTGAATGAATAAAGGAATGCTTGAATGGTTGATCTTTTGTATTTATTGAATGGTCAGATAGATGCGATATTCGTAGGGTTGTGTTTATTTCACCTTGAGAGATGTAAGTTATGGAAGAATAACAGGAGGCCTTCATATGGGAGAAGCATCAAGAATTGGAAACCCCGAGCATTGAAGACCTGAAGAAATGAAGACTTGGTAAAGAAACCGTAGTGAACTAGTCCATTACAAACGGTAGGAATCTTGAACTAGGAATTGTTTGTATGGATGTGCTTCTCTCTCTCTCTCTCTTATCTGAACTTAAAACCCTTGGACCCAATAGATGATGAATGAAGAAGGACTGGTATTCACTGGACCGATGACTCAGCCGGAGGCAGAGCCGTGGATTCAAAACATGGAGGATCACTTTGGGGATAATTTGATTGCAAGGAAGTATGAGGTTCGATATGCACTTCGGTACTTTACAGAAAGTGCTGTAACCTGGTGGAAAATGCATCAAGCCATAAAACAATGTAATGCAACAAGAACTAGGGTGGAATTCAAGAAGACTCTATTGAGATCACGTCTCATCTGGAAGCACTTGATAGCTCAAAGAAGATGTTTTGTGCCTGCAAAATTTGCGGAGAAATAGGACACACCCATGAAGAACACAAGGATGGATGCCCTCATTGCAAGGAAAATCACCCAACCAAAGAATGCCCGACTGGGCAGGTTACTTGTTTCCTGTGTGAAGGAACTACGCACTACCCTGCCCAGTGTCTCCTTTACCCCAAGGTACAAGAAATTACCAAGCAACAGAAAGGAGAATGATAACCCACAAGTATAGGGGATCGCAACAGTTTTCGATAAGTAAGAGTGTCGAACCCAACGAGGAGCTAAAGGTAGAACAAATATTCCCTCAAGTTCTATCGACCACCGATACAACTCTACGCACGCTTGACGTTCGCTTTACCTAGAACAAGTATGAAACTAAAAGTACTTTGTAGGTGTTGTTGGATAGGTTTGCAAGATAATAAAGAGCAAGTAAATAAAAGGTAGGGGCTGTTGTAAGTAAAGAAGCAATAAAGTAAATATAGCGAGTGTGGAAAAGTGGTGGTAGGAGTTGTGAAATTGCCCCTAAGCAATTGACTACTTTACTAGACCGATAGCAAGTATTATGTGGGAGAGACCACTACTAGCATGTCATCCCTGACTTGGAATTCTATGCACTTATGATTGGAACTATTAGCAAGCATCCACAACTACTAATGTTCATTAAGGTAAAACCCAACCATAGCATTAAGGCATATTGGTCCCCCTTCGATCCCGTATGCATCAATTTCTATGCTAGGTTGAAGCTTCTGTCACTCTTGCCCTCCAATACATAGTCCTATCAACATACAACTAACCCTAGGGTGTGATCCACGCGCGCAATCATATGATGGGCACCAAAGGACAGCAACATAACCACAAGCAAATTAAATCAATCATAGCAATTCATCAACCACCGATAGGACAACGAAAATCTACTCAGACATCATAGGATGGCAACACATCATTGGATAATAATATGAAGCATAAAGCACCATGTTCAATTAGAGGGTACAGCAGGTTGCGGGAGAGTGGACCGCTGTAGATAGAGGGGGGAAGGTGATGGAGATGTTGGTGAAGATGGCGGAGGTGTTGGTGTAGATCGCGGTGATGATGATGGCCCCCGGTGGCACTTCGGTGCCACTGGAAGCAAGGGGGAGAGAGCCCCCCCTCCTTCTTCTTATTCCTTGACCTCCTCCCTAGATGGGAGAAGGGTTTCCCCTCTGGTCCATGGCCCCCCTGGCACGGGAGGGGCGAGAGCCCCTCCGAGATTGGATCTTTCTCTCCGTCTCTCTCTGTTTCCGCATTCTCAGATTCTTCCCTTTCACCGTTTCTTACATTCCCGGAGATCCGTAACTCCGATTGGGCTGAAATTTTAACACAATCTCTATCCGGAAATTAGCTTTCTTGCGGCGAAAGAAGGGCACCAACCACCTTACGGGTGGCCCACGAGGGCACGGGCGCGCCTGCCTCGTGGCCACCTCGGGCACCATCTCGCATGGATTTTTCTTCCCAAAAATCATATATATTCCAAAAAAATCTCCGTCAGTTTTTATCCCTTTTAGACTCCGTTTGATATGGATTGCAAAACAAAAAACATGCCACAAACAGGAACTGGCAGTGGGCACTGGATCAATATGTTAGTCCCAAAAATAGTATAAAAAGTTGCCAAAAGTATATGAAAGTTCAATAATATTGGCATGGAACAATAAAAAATTATAGATACGATGGAGACGTATCCACATCCCCAAGCTTAATTCCTGCTCGTCCTCGAGTAGGTAAATGATAAAAAAATTAATTTTTGATGTGGAATGCTACCTAGCATAATCTTGATCATATGTCTAATCATGGCATGAATACTAAGACACGAGTGATTCAAAGCAATAGTCTATCATTTGACATAAAAACAATAATACTTCAAGCCTACTAATAAAGCAATCATGTCTTTTCAAAATAACAAGGCCAAAGAAAGTTATCCCTACAAAATCATATAGTCTGGCCATGCTCCATCTTCACCACACAAAATACTCACATCATGCACAACCCCGATGACAAGCCGAGCAATTGGTTCATACTTTTTAACATGCTTCAGCATTTTCAACCTTCACGCAATACATGAGCGTGAGCCATGGATATAGCACTATAGGTGGAATAGAATGGTGGTTGTCGAGAAGACAAAAAGGAGAAGATAGTCTCACATTAACTAGGCGTATCAACGGGCTATGGAGATTCCCATCAATAGATATCAATGTGAGTGAGTAGGGATTGCCATGCAACGGATGCACTAGAGCTATAAGTATATGAAAGCTCAAACTGAAACTAAGTGGGTGTGCATCCAACTTGCTTGCTCATGAAGACCTAGGGCATTTGAGGAAGCCCATCGTTGGATATACAAGCCAAGTTCTATAATGAAAATTCCCACTAGTATATGGAAGTGATAACTCAAGAGACTCTCTATATGAAGAACATGGTGCTACTTTGAAGCACAAGTGTGGTAAAAGGACAGTAACATTGCCCCTTGTCTCTTTTTCTCTCATTTTTTCTTTTTTTTTGTAGGCTTCTTTGGCCTCTCTCTTATTTGGGGGGCTTCTTTGGCCACTTTTATTTTGATAACCTCAAATGGGACAATGTTCTAATAATGATGATCATCACACTTTTATTTACTTACTACTTAATATCACAACTCGATATCTAGAACAAAGATATGACTCTATATGAATGCCTCCGGCGGTGTACCGGGATGTGCAATGATCTAGCATAGCAATGACATCAAAAAACAGACAAGCCATGAAAACATCATGCTAGCTATCTTACGATCGTGCAAAGCAATATGAAAATGAATGCTCAAGTCATGTATATGATGATGATGAAAGTTGCATGGCAATATATCTCGGAATGACTATCGAAATGCCATGATAGGTAAGTATGGTGGCTGTTTTGAGGATGGTATATGGTGGGTTATGGTACCAGCGAAAGTTGCGCGGTACTAGAGATGCTAGCAATGATGGAAGGGTGAGAGTGCGTATAATCCATGGGCTCAACATTAGTCATAAAGAACTCGCATACTTATTGCAAAAGTTTATTGGCCCTCGAAGCAAAGTACTACTACGCATGCCCGTAGGGGGATAGATTGGTAGGAAAAGACCATCGCTCATCCCCGACTGCCACTCATAAGGAAGATAATCAATAAATACCTCATGCTCCAACTTCGTTACATAACGGTTCACCATACATGCATGCTACGGGAATCACAAACCTCAACACAAGTATTTCTACAATTCACAACCACCCACCAGCATGAATCTAATATCACCATCTTTATATCGCAAAACTATTGCAAGGAATCAAACATATCATATTCAGTGATCTACAAGTTTTATGTAGGATTTTATGACTAACCATGTGAATGACCAATTCCTGCCATCTCTCTAAATAGATATAAGTGAAGCAAGATAGTTTAATTCTTTCTACAAAAGATATGCCCACGCTCTAACAAATATAAGTGAAGCAAAAGAGCATTCTACAAATGGCGGTTTTCTATGCAAAGAGAAACAGGTAATCCAACTTCAAATGATATAAGTGCAGCACATGAAGCATTCTATAAAGCCATACTCAAAAGATATAAGTGAAGTGCATAGAGCATTCTATAAATCAACCAAGGACTATCTCATACCAGCATGGTGCATAAAAGAAAAATTAAAACGAAATGCAAAAGACGCTCCAAGATTGCACATATCGCATGAACGAAACAAATCCGAAAACATACCGATACTTGTTGAAGAAAGAGGGGATGCCTTCGGGGCATCCCCAAGCTTAGACGCTTGAGTCTCCTTGAATATTTACTTGGGGTGCCTCGGGCATCCCCAAGCTTGAGCTCTTGCCTCTCTTCCTTCTTCTCACATCGAGACCTTCTCGATCATCGAACACTTCATCCACACAAAACTTCAACAGAAAACTCGGTAAGATCCGTTAGTATAATAAAGCAAATCACTACTCTAAGTACTATTGCAAACCAATTCATATTTTGTTTTTGCATTGTGTCTACTGTAATATATCTTTTTCATGTCTTAATCCACTGATATGAATCGATAGTTTCATCAAAACAAGCAAACTATGCATCAAAAACAGAATCTATCTAAAATAGAACAGTCTATAATAATCTGAACATTCACCATACTTATGATACTTGCAAAATTCTACAAAAATTAGGAAAAATATAAAATTTGTATAGGAAGACAGTGCGAAAAGAATCAGAACCATTTGATGTCTCAGCTAAAAATGTAAAATCGCGCACTACAGGCAAAGTTTCTGTCCTGCACCGTACAAACCATCAAGCAAATGTAAACATCCTAAAGGCAAACCTTGGCACATTATTTTTATTTCTAAACTTTATAAAAGCACACAACAGAAATAAATGACTCTCTAAAACTTCCGGGTTGTCTCCCTGGCAGTGCTTTCTTTAAAGCCATTAAGCTAGGCATATAGTGCTCAAGTAATGGATCCACCCGGATCCCAAGGTATATCAAAGCCAATTTTAATTAAAAATGATTTGTAATTTAGTGGTGAGCACAAGGTAACATATATCATGTAATGACGAAGTCTAACTCTCTTCGTATGCATCGGCATGTCATAAAAGAACAATTCATGCACACAAAGTAAAGGCCAATGCATAGTATAAACAGTTTCTTGCAATTTTATCATATTGGAAACATAGAGAGGTGGAGATATAGTTCCTCTCTCATAATAATTGCAAGTAGGAGCAGCAAGCACATGCATATTATATTCATCAAAATCATCATGTGCAACGGTAAAAGGCAACCCATCAATATATTCCTTAATAAGAGCAAACTTCTCCAATATAGTGTAGTTTGGAGAATTCAAAAAGATAATAGGACTATCATGTGTGGGTGCAATAACAACAATTTCATGTTTGACATAAGGAACTATAGCAAGTTCATCTCCATAAGCATAATTCATATTGGCATCTTGGCCACAAGCATAGCAAGCATCATCAAAAAGGGATATTTCAAGAGAATCAACGGGATCATAACAATCATCATAGCAATCATCCTTCGGTAAGCACGAAGGGAAATTAAACAATGTATGAGTTGAAGAGTTACTCTCATTAGAAGGTGCGAACGGGTAGCTAATCCGCTCTTCCTCCTTTTGTTCTTCGCTCTCCTCCTCATCTCTTTCATCCAATGAGCTCACAGTTTCATCAATTTCCTCTTCCATAGACTCCTACAAAATATTAGTCTCTTCTTGGACAGCGGAGTAGTACTCAATATATGGTTCAACATAGGCATTAGAAGCATAATTATCATAGCAATATTTAAGTATGGCAAAATTTTCAGATTTGTAAAGAGTAGCATCATACTTTTCAATCAAAGAAGCAATTTCATAAGCACCCTTAAAAGCAACAAATTCTTCAATTTGTTGAACATCATAGTAACAATAAACACCCTTAGCATACAAAGATACGATTCCATTATCACTAAACAAACATTGGTAGGGAAGGTGTTTCTTAGGGTCTTCAGAACAACAAGTATAATCATATATTTCACATAAATTCCAAGCATAGCATTGCAAACGATGAATTTAATCCAGTAAAGTTTTCCCTTTTTCAGATATTCGGTGTCACACATAATACGCATGCTCATCTAAAGATTTGCCCTCAACTAAGATAGTTGGGGTTTCAACACGAGCACATAGGGATCGAAGATGATCCAAGTAATAAGCTTCAGCAGTGTGATAGATTTTGAGTGGTTCTTCAACCATTGGTTTAGTAGGTACAACTAATTTTTCTGGTATTTTGCATTTCCTACCCATAAATAAAGATAGAAAAAAACTAAGAAAAACAAATAAAAATTACTTAGTGATAAAGCAAACAAGCACACACGAGAATATTCACCCCACGCTATTGCTCCCCGGCAACGGCGCCAGAAAAAGGTCTTGATAACCACAAGTATAGGGGATCGCAACAGTTTTCGATAAGTAAGAGTGTCGAACCCAACGAGGAGCTAAAGGTAGAACAAATATTCCCTCAAGTTCTATCGACCACCGATACAACTCTACGCACGCTTGACGTTCGCTTTACCTAGAACAAGTATGAAACTAGAAGTACTTTGTAGGTGTTGTTGGATAGGTTTGCAAGATAATAAAGAGCAAGTAAATAAAAGGTAGGGGCTGTTGTAAGTAAAGAAGCAATAAAGTAAATATAGCGAGTGTGGAAAAGTGGTGGTAGGAGTTGTGAAATTGCCCCTAAGCAATTGACTACTTTACTAGACCGATAGCAAGTATTATGTGGGGGAGGCCACTGCTAGCATGTCATCCCTGACTTGGAATTCTATGCACTTATGATTGGAACTGTTAGCAAGCATCCACAACTAATAATGTTCATTAAGGTAAAACCCAACCATATCATTAAGGTATATTGGTCCCCCTTCAATCTCGTATGCATCAATTTCTATGCTAGGTTGAAGCTTCTGTCACTCTTGCCCTCCAATACATAGTCTTATCAACATACAACTAACCCTAGGGTGTGATCCACGCGCGCAATCATATGATGGGCACCAAAGGATAGCAACATAACCACAAGCAAATTAAATCCATCATAGCAATTCATCAACCACCAATAGGATAACGAAAGTCTACTCAGACATCATAGGATGGCAACACATCATTGGATAATAATATGAAGCATAAAGCACCATGTTCAAGTAGAGGGTACAGCAGGTTGCGGGAGAGTGGACCACTGTAGATAGAGGGGGAAGGTGATGAAGATGTTGGTGAAGATGGCGGAGGTGTTGGTGTAGATCGCGGTGATGATGATGGCCCCCGGTGGCACTCCGGTGCCACCGGAAGCAAGGGGGAGAGAGCCCCCCTCCTTCTTCTTCTTCCTTGACCTCCTCCCTAGATGGGAGAAGGGTTTCCCCTCTGGTCCATCGCCTCCCTCGCACGGGAGGGGCGAGAGCCCCTCCGAGATTGGATCTGTCTCTCTTCCTCTCTTTGTTTCTGCGTTCTCAGATTCTTCCCTTTCACCGTTTCTTATATTCTCAGAGATCCGTAACTCCGATTGAGCTGAAATTTTAACACGATCTCTATCCGGAAATTAGCTTTCTTGCGGCGAAAGAAGGGCATGAACCGCCTTACGGGTGGCCCACGAGGGTCAGGGGTGCGCCTAGGGGGGGGGCGCGCCCTCTGCCTCGTGGCCACCTCGGGCACCATCTCGCGTGGATTTTTCTTCCCAAAAATCATATATATTCCAGAAAAATCTCCGTCAGTTTTTATCCCGTTTAGACTCCGTTTGATATGGATATTCTGCGAAACAAAAAACATGCAACAAACAGGAACTGGCACTAGGCACTGGATCAATATGTTAGTCCCAAAAATATTATAAAAAGTTGCCAAAAGTATATGAAAGTTCAATAATATTGGCATGGAACAATCAAAAATTATAGATACGATGGAGATGTATCAGAGACCTTAGGAAAAGTTTAGAAGAACCTATGATGAAGGAAGTTGTTGAAGACCCTGAAGAAGAAGGCCGAAACTGATTTTACTCCAACGCTTGCTATTCATGTGGAGAAGGACATTATTCCTAGTATTGCACAAAGGAAAGAGAAGAGTATCTCGGACACTTCCCGACAGCAGAAGTGAAGTTTGACCCTCAGGCAATAGAAGCTCTAGTCATTACGAAGAAATCCGGGAAGAGAAAATGAAGGCATCCCCAGAACAACCCAATTTCCGCAGAGAAGGACCCGAGTCATATCACTTGTTACAGGTGCAAGGATTTAGGTCATTACACTGACAAATGTCCAGAGAAGAAGCCAAGAACCCAAAGAGCAGACACCCTCCCCAAGAAGCCTAAAGACTTATCAGAAGTTATTTGTTTTTGTTGCAGGGGAGCAACACATTATGCTACTAAATGTCCCTGACAAGATGAGAGCTGGAGCTGAGTAGTTGGAATTTTTATATTGGTAATAAGTGTAGTAGGAAGCGAATTTATTTTCATGAGTACAATGAGTTGAGTTATGTAATGGGTGCTCAGGGATTGTAATGAGTTCATGAAATCAATAAATTTAAAGTGTCTGAATTTCACATGTTGAATTGTATGAGTTGTTACGCTATCAACATAGATTTGGACCAGTTTCGAGGATATGAGAAATATGGTCCATGGAAGAAATAGTGCATTTCAAGGGTGGTAGTACCTTGTGAGGACACTTGACCCATGGAAAGGATAATGATATTCCACAGAGTGGAGTTTGGACAATATAAGGTTGGTGTCATGCAATTGTCCCGACAGATGTCCTAGCAAAAGGACTTAGTCGTAGGGCCATCACAACTAGGAAGCTTAAAGGGGTTAATCGGGATAAAGGACACGAGAGGTTTTATACTAGTTCGGCTGCTTACGATGAACGTAAAAGCCTGCGTCTAGTTGTGTTGGAATTACTGGGGTTTCGATCACCAAGAGGCTAATCCGCCGGCTTGGTTATCGATCTCTTGTTTCTTGCCCTAAGCCGCCACCGGGTCGTCCCCTTATATACACGGGTTGACGCCTAGCAGCCTATAGAGTCCCGGCCGGCTCATAAAGCGTGTCCAGCTCGGTGACTTCTTTTACATGCCTTTCCTTACAAGTCTTTCTTTACATACGGCGGTTTACAATATTGGGCCTTAAGCCGCCTCTGGGCTTAGGCCTTCTATAGGCCTTAATAAACTATCACCTTGAATGTTTATTGGGCTTCCTTTGTGACCCGTCATTGGGACTGACCCGGCCCCTCCTGGGCGGGTCATAACTGATAGCTATATCCCCAACATTAGGCCCCAGGTTGACTTTGAACATTGTTCTTTGTCAATCTTCAATACTTAGAAAAAATCCATCTTCCTTTCTTCGCAGAAATTTTTATAACCCGCCATGACGTCATTTCCTGAAAACACAAAAAACCATTGTGACATCATCCCTCAACGGATCTTTATTCTTTAATGCCTTTCGAGAATCAAGGCGTCCGTTTAGTTGGATAATCATTATTCGGGTCTCCTTGATTTTCACGCCCGCCTGTTCGCTTACTCCCTTATAAATAGGAACGCCCCGGTCTTCCTCATTCTTCTCTCTTCTTCGTCTTCCTTCTCTCGCAATCTCCACTGCTGCTCGAGGTCCGCTGCCGCCAGAGAGCCTCTCACCTCCGTCGACCTCGGCGGCTGCATCGATCGGAATCAGTCCAGAAAAACGGCGGCGACTTTCCGTGGAAGCTCTGTGGCTGTAAGCGTTTCCCTTCTTATCCCTTAGATCTACATTAGGGCTTTCTAGGTTTCTGCATGTTCTTCGTAGTTCATCGTAGTTTCTCCGTAGTTCTTCCATGCAGCCTCTTCTTGATCCAAAAAGAGATACATGTTTGTGCAGTAGTTGTTTTGTGCTTGCTCTTGACACTAGTAGATCTCTTTTCCCAATATAAAGGCCTCATTAGGACTTACAAACTCATCTGCACTAAGCTTTTAGGTCTAGAAGTTTTCCTATTTTGAATAGCCATTTGATCTGGAATAATATCAAGCAATTTGGGAAACTTGTCTGTCTCAACACTTAGCTGAATTTGCTTTCTCAAATATCTGTAGTCATGGTGGCTTATTGTGCCGGCTTACTTTTCCTTATACGACATTAGCCCTTACTTAAGCCGCCATTACTCCCCTGTATCATCATCATTTACTTTCACCATTGTCATTGAATTAAGACGGTATGTTGCTTTCTTTTCAGTTCGTCTTTTGAACATCATGCCGTCCAAAGCACCAACTGTCTGCAACTGGGTTCCCTCAATAGTCACTGAGGACAATTGAAGGACTTCTTTACCATAGGTTTTTTTCCAGGGAAGAATGTTATGTCCTACCGTGTGCCTGACCCGGAGGAGGAACGGCCCAATCCAAAAGATGGTGAAGTTATCGTCTTTTCTGATCACATGAACCGTGGCTTTTCCCCACCCGGCTCAAAGTTCTTCAGAGATGTCCTCCATTTTTTCAAACTCCACCCTCAAGACATCGGGCCTAATTCCATATCCAATATCTGCAACTTCCAAGTTCTCTGCGAGGTGTACCTTCAAGAAGAACCGAATGTGGAACTCTTTAGAGAGTATTTTTATCTGAACCGCCAAAACGAGTGCACCAATGGCCCTAGCCTGGAACTTGGAGGTATCTCAATTCAGTGTCGACAAGGTGCCGTCTTCCCCCTAATAGTCTTGCCGAGTCATCCCAAGGACTGGAATCATACTTTGTTCTATTGTCAAGACACTTCACCAGCAAATGAGCATCCACTGCCGGGTTATCGCGGAGAGCGTCTTGACTCCAAATTTGCACTCCCTGACAGGCTCACTGCCGCCGAACGCAAGAAGCTGATACCATCCATTAAAAGGATTAGGGAACGGCTTAACTGGAGTTGACTTAACCCGTTGCTGGGTTGCGTGGCGGGTCAGCCCTCTAAGCCGCCGATCCAAATTGATGTACGAATAAGGTGGAGGCCCAGATGACTCTCTTCGTCACAGCTTTGTTCAATTAATGGAAGAAGATATTGTTTCAATGTCAACTCTTCTGGTGAATGGTAAATACGAAGACTGTAGTAAAGTTGGGTTAAACCCTTTCTGCAAGCTTAACCCGGTGCCAGAGGTAAAGAACCTCTGCTCTCTTCATCTTTGCATTTTCCTCAGCTGTTTTACATACTTGCATGACCTTTCATCTTGCTTGTTTGTTTATAGGCCAAATCTGATTTCTGGAAAGCCAAGTACGATCACAAAGCCGCCAAGAAAGCCAGAGCCGCCGCCATAACCACCAAGAAGATGACCTGGAGATCTAAGAAGAAGAAGACAAGCATTGCTGAAGATATGTTGAAGCTTGATGATGATACTTTTGAGTCGGAGGTAGCCCTTGACTCCCTTGGCCAGCTTTTTAACAATCTTATTAACACTGATCATTGCCAGGACGACATGGGGGGCAGTCAGGCCGTGGAAGAAGAGGTAACTATTTCCTCCGACTCAGCCCATTTGCCAAGACAGAAACTTCGAGTCGTAACCCGGAAAGTAAGGTTTTCACACCCTTTGGCTTATCTGGACCCTCATTTTCTTTTGAAAAAGCAGCAACATGAGAGCCGCCGTCAGGCCCGGAACGTCGATGAACCGCCTGCTGTTCTTCAACAAACTCCTCAAAAGTGCCAGAATGAGGTTTATTCCTTCGGTTTTTACTTTCCATTAATGGATCTTCTCCCTTGTATTATTAACTTTATTTTATCTTTGCAGGAGGTGTCCCGCTCTTCTGGCGACTCATCTCAAACTCAATTCCCGGCCTTTAAGACCGCCCCTGGGTAAGGAAGAAATCATCTTTCCTCCGTGTCTTTCAAACTGCTTTTTTATACTAACTTTTTCATAATATCTTTCTCAGTGGCCAAGCCAAGTCCAAGAAGGCCAAGGTGACTAGGCTGGCGGAAGACCCGCCACTTCTTGCACCTGAAGCGGCCATGCCACCTTCTCCCCCTCAGACGGAAGCAACAGAAGACCCGGCTGCCAATACTCAATCAGATCATCCTGAGCCGCCAGCTGACGCTACCATCGTTAATCCTTCTGCTACCGGACCATCCAGCTCAGCCAACCCGCCATCACTGTCTGCCCAAGATGTTCTGATCACTAGAAGCCGTTTTGTTGAGCCGGGGAATCCCACCGTGTTGGCTCATCACATGGCTAAACAAGAGGCTTTGGAGAGACAAAAAGTGCGTTTTGACATCTCTCATTATAGCCATATGAACGCCAATGACATATTGTCCAGCTATCTGAGCCATGTGCACTCCAGCCGTGACTCGATAATCGAAATGGTCAAGCAGTTGCAGCTGAAGTATGAGGTATGCTCTTCCAGCTTACTTATATTCTGCCAGCCCCCAAGTCTTCAGATTGTGATAAAACCTTGAATGATCTATAGACTTATGATATAGGCTAAAGCTTTACCTTTAGATATTTCTGGAGTCCAATAAAATAGAATAAACTTCACCAGTAGTCCCCAAGGGCCGGTTCACTTGACCATAAATGAGCCGGTACTTTGAATTTCATAACTGTCTTGTGCCGAACTCAACAACTATTGTAGTACGGCTTACTTTGAGATACTTGCTGAATATCATACATTATCCCCCAAGTGCTAAGTGTTGTTTCTTTCTAAAGTACTTGGGACTTGAAGTATAGTAGAGTCATAAAAATTTATTTTGGCATACATTAGCCCCCAAGTGTCAAGTGGTTTTGCAGTGCAAAGTACTTGAGACTTGAATCTTGACTCTTGGACTTTAATTGAAACCTTGACACACCTGTGTATGTTTTGTAGAATGCCTTATCTGAACTGAGCTCGCAATTAACTGATGCAAAGACCCGGCTGGCGGATCAGGAGGCAGAGATCAAGTCTGCCGACTCCAAGCTGCAATTAAGTCTTGCTGAGACGGAGACATTGAGAACCAGCTTGACCGCCAAGAAGAAAACCTGGGCTGAAGAGAAAACGCTATAGACACAACGCGCCGAAAAAGCTGAAGTAGCTCTCGAAGAAGTTACTATGGAGCTGTCCGGATTAAAAGACCGGGTGTCTCAGATGATTTCCTCCATCTTTGGTACGTCATCTGTATTGATCTTTTGTACCTTCTACTGACCCGGAATATAAACCGCTAGCTGACCCTTTGTTTAAAAAACATGTGCAGGCCCACGAAGCAAGAATCTCAGCCAAGACAACGTGACTAAACTGAAGGCGGTGCATACCTTAGTGGAGCAATTGTACATTGGCGCACAAATGGCACTTGCCGCTATCTCTCCTGCCAATCAAGGACCCAACCGGCTAAGTGATGTCTTAAAAAAGCTGTCAATCTTACCCACCATGTTCCAAGAAGTTAAGCGATCCTGTGCTAGAGCCGGAGCTTTGACTGCCCTGAGCCGCTCCAAGGCTTGGGTGCCAGATCTAGACCCAGCGGATGTAGCCAGAGGATACCCCGCGGTAAAGGAAGACGGGTCTCTGTTTGAACATGATGACTTCGTTGCTTGCGTGAGGGAGGTGCGACCTCAGGCCACCATTCTCGGAGATGAAACAAATATGGATAAATACCAGCCGGGTTTTGATTTGGACAATAAGAAGATGGAGACTCCCTCCTACAAGGTGACCGACCTTATCCTGCCAGTTCGTCAACATACATTTGCTCCGGATGTTGATCCAGCCAGCTTGATTGATGAAGAAGCAGAATTTATTGCTGTGAACGGTTTTGATTGGTCGAAACCCAGCTTCCAATCAGCAGAAGGCGGTGAACTGGCGAGGGAGGAATGAGGACCATCTTCATGGGCTTTTAAAAGCCTTGTAATAGATTATTTTTGAAAACACTGCCTATTTTGCCTATGCCATCGCGCATAAGACACCGTGTGTTACTCTGTGCTTCCTTATTTCAATATGTGCATCACAGCCATGGTTATCCTTGTAATATTTCCACTCTGTTCCTATAACAAAAAAGGAAATACTTGCCTGGCGGTTTAACACCGAACGGGTCATAAGACCTGGTTCATGACCAAAAGTTTTATCATAGTAGATAAGCAGAACTAAACATAAAGATAAAACAGGTTTGAAATAACCTTGGAGTAACACATAAAGAAACTGTTCATCAACAACAGTCATACCTGTATCTTCGACCTCTGGACCACCGGTTTATATGACCCGGGTGGTGAGGCTGACGATCCAGTCCTTTTTTGAGAAGTCAATGCTTCTAAATACCTGATGATTCTTATGCCTTGGCGGCTTATTGTCAAATAGTCAAGCCGGCAAAAAGACCATGCTGATTGTTTAAAATTGAAACAATAAAAGACAAATAAAACAAACACCAGGTGGTAAACAATATAAATAACCTTTTAATGAAAGGTTGGGGGTTTCTGATTCGAATACGATCAGTAAACCGGGCCAAAGGGGTTAAGCTAAGATTCGAATATGATCAAATAGCCCCTGGTGGCTTTGGCGTTACACCGATCAAAAGGGTACCGACAACTATGTTCTCTTTGGTTCGAATACGACCTATGTTTGAACAGGAAGCCCCCAAATGACCTTGAGAGGTTTTTAACGACCCTGATTCGAATACGATCCAAGTCGGACCCAAGAGGGGTTAAGCTATGATTCGGATACGATCAAGAAGCCCCCTAGTGAGTTTGGCTTTGAGCCGATCAAGAGGGTTACGACAACTATGTTCTCTTTGGTTCGAATACGACCTATGTTTGAACAGGAAGCCCCCAAGTGACCATGATAGTTTACAGCTAGATTCGAATATGATCATAAGCCAGACCAAAAAGGTTAGACTTGATTCAGATATGATCAACTCCTTAATAGTCATATTAAATAAAGATAGTAAAGATATGTAATCTTTGAAAAGGAAAAAGACCGAGGTCCTGCTTTATTACTTATCATAGTATATACAACGTCAAAGTATGTACATGATGAGAGCCGGTGGCTCAGGTGTAGTATGGCCGAAGTTGAGCAATGTTCCACGGCCGGCGGGTCTCCTCCTCCGACTTACGTGAGTCTCTGTGATCTCGAACGTCAATGAGGTAATATGACTCGTTGTTTAAGTTCTTGCTAACTGAGGGAGTCCTGGATTAGGGGGTCTCCAGATAGCCGGATTATATCATTTGGCCGGACTGTTGGACTATGAAGATACAAGATTGAAGACTTCGTCTCGTGTCCGGATGGGACTCTACTTGGCGTGGAAGGCAAGCTAGGCAATACGGCTATGTATATCTCCTCCTTTGTAACCGACCTTGTGTAACCCTAGCCCCCTCCGGTGTCTATATAAACCGGAGGGTTTTAGTCCGTAGGACAACATACAATCATACCATAGGCTAGCCTCTAGGGTTTAGCCTCTCTGATCTCGTGGTAGATCTACTCTTGTACTACCCATATCATCAATATTAATCAAGCAGGACGTAGGGTTTTACCTCAATCAAGAGGGCTCGAACCTGGGTAAAACATCGTGTTCCCTGCCTCCTGTTACCATCCGCCTTAGACACACAGTTCAGGACCCCCTACCCGAGATCCGCCGGTTTTGACACCGACATTGGTGCTTTCATTGAGAGTTCCTCTGTGTCGTCGCCGTTAGGCTTGATGGCTCCTCCTATCATCGATAGCTATGTAGTCCAGGGTGAGACTTTTCTCCCCGGACAGATCTTTGTGTTCGGCGGCTTCGCACTGCGGGCCAACTCGCTTGGCCATCTGGAGCAGATCGAAAGTTACGCCCCTGGCCACCAGGTCAGGTTTGGAAGCTTAAACTACACGGCCGATATCCGCGGAGACTTGATCTTCGACGGATTCGAGCCTCTGCCTTGTGCGTCACGCGGTCATGATGAGTACGATTTAGCTCTACCATCAGTTAGTGTTCAGGAGATCGCACCGGCAGCCGCTCCGACCCTCAATTCGGAGCCAGTTGCGCCGTCCATGGACGGGTGGATGGACCCCGCCACGGAAGCCTTATCCTCATCGGCGATCGAGCCGAACATCGACCTTACCCTGCACGAGAGCCGTGTTGTCAAACTGTCGGATCCTTCTCCGGCCACGGACTCCGAACCGCCTGCGCCCGTTCCTAGCGAATCCGATTGGGCGCCGATCATGGAGTTTACCTCTGTGGATATTTTTCAGCACTCGCCCTTTGGCGACATACTGAACTCATTAAAGTCTCTCTTCTTGTCAGGAGGATCCTGGCCGAACTATGTCCGGTAGGATTGGGATACGGACGATGAAGAAATTCGCGGCCCACCCACCACCCACTTAGTAGCCACTGTCGATGACTTAACCGACATGCTCGACTTAGACTCTGAAGACATCGACGGAATGGACGACGATGCGGGAGATGAAGAGGAACCACTGCCCACAGGGCACTGGACAGCCACCTCATCATATGATATATACATGGTGGACACACCCAAAGAAGGCAACGGCGAAGAGACAGCGGAGGATGACCTGTCCAAGAAGCAACCCAAGCGCCGACGTCAGCAGCGCCGCTCTAAGTCCCGCTAAAGCAAAAGTGGTGATACCGGCATAGGAGATAATAACACTCCAGATAGTGCCGAACATGGCAACAATCCCCTCCAACACGATCTAGGACAGGAGGATGGAAAGGCCAGCCCTCCAGAGAGAGCGGCAGATGGAGAAGCAGAGGATGATAATTACATGCCCTCCTCCGAAGACGAGGCAAGCCTCGACGATGCCGAATTCGTCGTGCCAGAGGATCCCGTCGAACAAGAGCGCTTCAAGCGCCGGCTTATAGCCACGGCAAATAGCCTTAAGAAAAAGCAGCATCAGCTTCAAGCTGATCAAGATCTGCTAGCTGACAGATGGATTGAAGTCCTCGCAGCCGAGGAATATAAACTCGAGCGCCCCTCCAAGAGTTACCCAAAATGCAGGTTGCTACCCCGACTGGAGGAAGAAGCGTATGACGCGGCTGATCGGCCAGCTCATGGCCGCGATAGAGAGGCATTCCAGCCAAAACTCAGCCTACACCCCGACGCCATTCAAATAAAAAGGCATGGGGAAATACGCCAGACCTGCGAGACATATTGGAGGACAAAGCAAAACATGCAAGATCAATCTACGGATCACGAGGGCGCGCCACTATGCAAGACGACAAATGTCATGCCGGATACAGTAAAAGTAAGTCCGGCCGGGCCGACCACAGCAGACACGACTCATTCGAGCTGCGTCCCGACATAGCCCAGTACAGAGGCGCCGCACACCCCCTATGCTTCACAGACGAAGTAATGGATCATCAAATCCCAGAGGGTTTCAAACCCGTAAATATTGAATCATACGACGACACAACAGATCCTGCGGTATGGATCGAGGATTTCCTCCTCCACATCCACATGGCCCGCGGTAATGACTTACACGCCATCAAATACCTCACACTAAAGCTCAAAGGACCAGCGCGACATTGGCTTAACAGCTTGCCAGCAGAGTCCATTAGCTGCTGGGAAGATCTGGAGGCCGCATTCCTTGACAACTTTTAGGGCACTTATGTGCGACCACCAGATGCCGATGACTTGAGCCACATAATTCAGCAGCCAGAACAATTGGCCAGGCAATTCTGGACTCGGTTCCTAACAAAGAAAAATCAAATCGTCGACTGTCCGGATGCAGAGGCCCTAGCAGCTTTCAAACACAATATCCGCGGCGAGTGGCTCACTACAGGAATCAGCTATTTTGCCGTCTGCCACGGCGGACGGCAAAGGCATGAACGGCGGACGGCAAAGGCCTTTGCCGTCAGCTGTGGACGGCAAAAGGCTCCAGCAAAGTAGGCTACGGTAAACAGCTACTTTGCCGTCTGCTTCCTGGCGGCTGACGGCAAAGGCCCTTTGCCGTCTGCGGCGGATGGCAAAGAGAGCGGACGGCAATAATTGCGCTGTCAGTCCGTTAAGTGGCTAACGGCAGGCCTTTGCCATCCGCCGCTGACGGCAAAATTTCTAGTGTCTTTGCCGTCCGCCGTATGATGTCATCTACACGTCACTACATGGCAGGTTCTTTGCCGTCTGCCACTGATGGCAAAGTCTTTGCCGTCTGCCTATGTAGGCAAACTGACCAAATGGGTCAGCTCCCAGGAAGCACAGCTGGATGCCACATGTCCTCTTTGCCGTCCACGGCGGACGGCAAAGAGCCCGTTGCCGTCGGTGGCCGACGGCAAAGAGCCTGCATATTGGGTCTTTTATCTGTTTTTTATTAAATCCAACAATTTTCATCACAAATATATATGACATATATAGATATATTTCAAAAGGCCATTACAGAGCAAACATATAAGATATCCAACACATAACTTCATCATCCAACCATATATATTACATGCATAGTTCCATCATACATAACAAGTTCAACATAGAGGCATCCAACCATATATATTACAATAGTTTCATCCAACGATACATGCATAGTTCAACGATACAAAAGAAATAGAGAAAGTGATAAGGAGCACTCCATCTATGCAAGCTTTCGTCAAGTGAATGAAATCTGCAAAATGAAAAATAAGAAAGTTAGAACAAGAAGAGTAGAACAAGAAGAAGAGTAGAACAAGAAGAGTAGAACAAGAAGAAGACTAGAACAAGAAGAGTATGTCATTTATGAGCTAACTTACGTGAAATGGATCATATATGAGCTAACTAAGTTGAAATGGGTCGTTTATGAGCTAGCTAAGGTGAAATGGATCATTTATGAGCCAACTTAGTTGAAATGGGTCGTTTATGAGCTAACTAAGGTTAAATGGATCGTTTTTGAGGTAACTAAGGTGAAATGGATCATTTTTTAGCTAACTTAGGTGAAATGGATCATTTATGAGCTAACTTAGTTGAAATGGATCGTTTTTGAGCTAACTTAGGTGAAATGGATCATTTATGAGCTACTTTAGTTGAAATGGATCTTTTTGAGCTAACTTAGGTGAAATGGATCATTTAAGAGCTAATTTAGATGAAATGGATCGTTTTTTAGCCAACTTGGTGAAATGGATCGTTTATGAGCTAAATTAGTTGAAATGGATCGTTTATGAGATAACCTAGGTAAGATGGGTCATTTTGGAGTTAACCTAGGCGAAATGGGTCATTTTAAAGCTAACGTAGGTAAAATGGATCATTTAGGAGCTAATCTAGGTAAAATGGGTCATTTTTGAGCTAACTTGGATGAACTGGATCATTTATAAGCTAACCTAGGTAAAATGGGTCATTTTAGAGCTAACTTAGGTAAAATGGATCGTCTATGAGCTAACTAAGCTAATTATGCAATTTTTGACATAAGTAAGCTAAGTACAGATCGTTTTAGAGCTAACTTAGGTAAAATGGATGGTTTTGGAGGTCAGTAAGCTTATTAAGTCATTTTGGAGGAGAAGAAGCTAAGTCTAGGTCATTATGGTAAGCATTGGAGGAAATAAAGCTAAGTCTAGGTCTTTATGCATGTGTTAAGCAAAACACTAGATAAACTTACCAAGATCCAGGAGGTGTAGGAGCAGGGTGGCTCGTGTCGGTAGCTGGAGAAGGATCGTGCGATGCTTGTCTGGAGTTACGCTGCACCAAAGATCATTTCCAATGTCTTGTTAGCATGATGACACTCAAATGTTAAGACTAGCAAGTAATGTACATTCAAATAAAACTCACCGTGGTCCCAGGAGCAATCACTGGCATCGGCGGAGCGGTCTGACCTGTCTTCTCGCACACAGAATGCACATTTGGTTTTGATGACTCAGTCATACTAGTTAGTAATGAGACAAACACTACATGAATGTTGTGGCTAATCTGCAGAAGAAACTTACCACAAGGAGCTCGTACATGGCCCTTGCCTGCATGTCATTCTGTGCCCTCTCCTCCTCCATCATCTTTGTCGTCCTCTCCTCCAACTCCCGCTGCCTCTCTGCCGCCTCCGCCAGAAGTTTCTCCGTTCTATCTCTCTCACTCTGTATAGCAGCCTGCAACACCACTCACATGACCATTTGTAATCATTGATGGAAGCGCACACAATGTAATGGAGAAAGATAACTGAGTACGTATCACTAACCTTGATGGCGAGTTGCACTGGCCGTTCACGAGGCCTTATCTCAGGAGCGGAGCTTGACTGGCGCGCCTTGATCTCTGGGAGAGTGCTAGGACAACGGATAAGTCCATCTCCAATGGCTATGGAGCCATGGGACCTCCCGCCACCAGATATCATCACCAGCTCTGGATCAATGGGACCCTAGCTCGGGTTAAAGTCCTCCCCTTTCCTCGCCTTCCCCTCATCTCTATATCTCACGAGCTTGTTGTGGGAGGAGATGTTGGTGAAGTTGTTTGCATCATCGAGGTCAGACTGAGAGAAAGCCTTGACTTTCTTGAAAGAGGCAGTGTGGGCCATGGCATATAGGTCGTACACCTCTGGCACCTTATCCGCCTTATTGTAGCGTGCCTGAAAGAGAGAAACAATGAAAATTAGTAATTAAAGGGCTCAAGCTAGCATGATGAATGAATTGCATGAATCATGAAGCAAACCACATACCCAGTTGTGCCCGAACTGATATAAGTTGGAGCTGCCTTGATGGTGTGGCACAACTTCCATTTGGGCACGTTTGTCCTTGGCCTCGTTGTGGAGGGCTAGCCATTGTTTTGAGCACCACTCATCGACCAACACCTCCCAACAATCCATCCGATCCACACACCATCTCGGAGGCGCCTAAGTTAGCAAATAGAAACTTGAGCGCTACGGCTAAGAATTACTAAATGAAGGAACTTATGTAGAGAAGGCCTTAAGAATTACCTTCATGTACTGCTCCTTACTCAGGAACTTATCGCGGCACGCCGACTTGGTCTTCTTTATACCACGCAAGGCGTAGTAGTCTCGAACAGCCTGCACCCGAGCCTTGTGCCGTAAGTTCTGGAGTAGGCGCTTGCAGACGTTCTCGATAACATGTGCCGCGTCCTCCTCGTATCCCTCCTCACACCTGTAGAATGTCTGCAATCAAATGAGACAATATTGATTAGTACAATTAATAACTAGCTAGTTGAAGATTTTTAAATGTGTAAAGGAGAAATTACCCAGAACTTTCTGATCACCATGTCTGCCCTCGTGTCGCACACGACACCGTCGATAATCTCATCCGGCGGGGCCGGGGCAGCCACGTAGTGCTCCCAGCTCAATCCAAGCTCTGGAAGCCGACCCTCACCAGGCAATGTGACAAACCCCGGGAAGTTTTGCCGGCAAAGAACTCCAAGGACGGAGTTGGGCCGGCAGACACTATGATGGTGGTCCCAACCCCTGCAGCATGACAAGGCCAACGCATTAGTTATTTGAAGAAACGTGAATGCAGAAGGTACAAAAATATTAAATGCACTTACGTACCTCTCCCCATCAGGGAAAATCAACCACCTCTGCTCGCGGGTCACCAGCACGGACGGGAGCCGTGTAGCACCACGCTGGTAGACGGTGCCCCCCTCCTCCTCAAGATTAGTCGGCTCCCCGCCATCATCAGCATGGCCACTCGGCTCCTCGGGCTGATCCAGCCAGGTACCCCATCCGGACGTGTGCTCCTCCGGGGTCTCGTGGGCCGAAGGCCAGTCAACCCGAGGCTCGTGGGCCCAAGACCCATGGACCGGAGGCTCATGGACCGGAGTCCGTGTAGCCTCCTCCTCGGACGACTCCACCCTAGCAGTCACGTGCTCGGGTGAAACAGCTGGGGGTGGCGGCGAGGAAGGCACCGTAGCAGTCACCCTACCTCCTCTCCCATGACCACGTGCCCCACCTCCTCTCTTCCTACCTCGTCCCCTGCTGGGCACCGCGGTCGACGAAGAAGGGCCCGGCGGTGTGGCCATACTATCCAGCAACGCTCGGCGGAGAGGTGCGTCTGGAATGGAAGACCTCAGACCACGCGCCGACGAAGAAGGGGCCTTGGCGCGCTCCCGACCAGCGCCCACCATCTTTCAACACCTGCCATGACAAACAGTAAACGAAATTAGTACAACATAAAAAAAGACCGACATGAATAATAATATGTGTATCACTTAAGTGTATCATCATCAAGTACAACATAAAAAAATTTAATACCTGACACTACTAATAATCTTGATCAGTATCATCAATAAATGCATAATCATCATCATCATCACTATAATCAATGACGGGCTCATAGGGTTCATTGGCATCAACATGTGCAAGGCCACCTTGACGTAATCGGTCAAGCATTGACAGGTCATCCGCAGCAGTAACCTCTTCTTGTTCCGGCTCTTCTTGTTCCTCCTCTGGGGTGATGTCAGATTCATTGTCGCTGTCTACTTCAATGTTTTGGGGTGAAGTATAGCGGTTCTTGAAACGCTTTTTGGAAAGACGTGTCTCTTGGAAGAATTCTCCTTCATATGTGTCTGGGTTAATGTGAGGTTCATAATCCTCTTCCTTTGGGGGAGAAAGTCTAGCACGTGGCGGCACTTCATAAACGACATCCCAACCTTTCAGATTTGGATTAGTTTGGCAGGCCCACGATAGATAGAATACTTGGGTCGCCTGTTGAGCCATAATATAGACATCAGGAACATCTAAATGAGTGCTTTGGTTGATTTCAACTAGCCCTATATGTTCATGAGTCCTTCTAGTCTCCTTCGGCTGAAACCAATAACATTTGAAGACTACGACATTCGGTGGGTTTTCACCATAGAACAGAACTTTATAAATTTCTTCAACTCTCCCATAATACTCGGTACCTCCTTCGCCGATAGCAGATACACAACAATTTGTAGACTTTCGGTCGGCCATAGATAGCTCTTTGCCATAGGTACGAAAGCGATACCTGTTGATGTCGTACTTGTCAAATGAACGGACCTTATAGTCAAAACCATTAGCGACTTGTCTCAATTTGGCGTCCATAGACTCTGAATTAGCGTACAAGTTTAATATGAAAGGATTGTTGCATTATGCACAAATTAGCGAATGAAATGAAATTGTCTAATAGAAATTACCGTTTCTTTGAACCAAGATATGAAACCGGGATAGCCACCTCCTTGCTTTGCGAGAAGCTCATACTCTTCGACGGAATCCTTTTGGATCTCCGCTCCATACGAGAATATGGCGACGTATCGACTGTATGACATATCCAGGAATAAGAGTAGTTCAAAGGAAATAGAAGTTGCGAAACAATGTACCGAGAACTTACTCGATGTACGGCCGCACTTCTATCAGGTTGTTGAAGATATACAACGAAATGGTCCGCCATTCTTCGTTATCCAAAGATATTGGATGTGAAACACTAGCTGGTGCGAGATTCCCTTTGAATAGGCTGAGGTTGGATCCACCCTTTTTAGGCTCGTCAGCATTGTACCGAGGCTTCGGATTATGCAAATGACGATTTTTGGCTTCGTAGTGCGCTGTTACGAAGTTTGCCGCCTCCTCTGTGATGAATGCCTCAGCCATCGATGCTTCAATTCTACGTTTATTTTTACATTTTTCTCGAAGCGTCTTCTGCATCCTCTCAGTTGGGTAGCACCAACGATTTTGCACGGCCCCCCCAATCTTGCCTCGGTCGGGAGATGCAAAATCAAATGCTGCATTGGATTAAAGAAGCCCGGTGGAAAGATCTTCTCTAACTTGCAGATCAACTCCGGCGCCAACTCTTCCATTTCTTCTAGCACGCCAGGCGATAGTTCTTTCGCACAAAGAACACGGAAGAAATAGCTGAGTTCTGCCAGTACTAGCCATTCATCCTCAGGGATGAAGCCATGCAACATCACTGGCATTACCTGCTCAATCCATATGTGCCAATCATGACTCTTGAGACCAAATATCTTCAGTTTATCAAGATTCGCTCCCCTCTTTAGATTCGCTGCATACCCATCGGGGAACATCAACTGCTGTCGCACCCACAAGAGAATTTCCCTCATAGCTGGCCTTCCAAGATTGAACCATGCCTTTGGCTTCTTCCAGTTCTGCTTTCCTTTCGGTTCTTTCATGTTTTGTAACGGCCTATCACATAGCGCCTCCAGATCGACTCTAGCCTTAGTATTATCCTTTGACTTCCCATCTATGCTGAACAATGTACCAAAAAGTGCCTCGGTGATATTCTTCTCAGTGTGCATCACGTCAATGTTGTGTGGGCAAAGGAGGTCTTTGAAGTAAGGCAGATCCCATAAGCATGTTTTGTGAGTCCACGCGTGCTTAGTATTATACCCCTTGAAGTACCCTGGACGTTGTGGATCTGGCTCGAGAGCGTTTAACTGATCTAGGGTCTGTTGGCCTGTCAATGCAGGTGGTGCAGAGTTTTTGACAACTCTACCCCTGATGAAGTTCTTCTTGTCTTTCCTGAACTTATGGCGAGGATCCAGGAACTGTCTATGCATGTCGAAGCAAGAAAACTTGCGACCGGCTTGAAGCCAACGAAACTCAAGAGCTCCCTTGCATGTGGGGCATGGGAACCTTCCATGCACACACCAGCCAATGAATAGCGCATATGCCGGCAAGTCATGCGTCGAGTACATGTACCAGACACGCATTATGAAGTTCCGTTTGCTAAAGGCGTCGTATGTCTTGAACCCATTATCCCAGGCTTCTTGCAATTCGTCCTTAAGCGGCTGCATGTACACATTCATATTTTTGCCCGGATAGTTGGGTCCTGGAATTATCAACGTCAGGAAAATGTTCTTTCTTTGCATAATCTGTCCGGGGGGAGATTGAGTGGAAAGACAAATACGGGCCAACAACTGTATTGGGCTGCCGTCATACCAAACACACTGAACCCATCCGTGCTGATGCCGACTCGAGGATGCCTCGGATCTGCCGCTTTGTCAGCATGTAATTCATCAAACTTTTTCCACGGAACACCATCCGATGTGTGTACCATCATCAGATTCCCATCTGCATCTAGTTCGGTTCTTTTGCCTATTTTGTGCCATGTCATCTGTCTGGCCGTCTCTTCGACCATGAAAAGACGTTGAAGTCTTGGTACGATTGGCATATACCGAAGAACACTAATGGGGATTTTGGTCTGTGTCTTCTCACCCATACCGTTGTCTACCACAATATACCTGGAAGACTTGCAAATGGGACAATAGTTCAAGTCCGCATAGTCAAGCCTAAATAAGGCACATCCTTTCTCACAGGCATGTATCTTCTCATAGGGCATCTTCAGTGCACGGAGGATTTTGTCCGACTGGTACAGGTTTGCAGGCATTACATGGCCTTTGGGTAGAAAGCGTCCAAATACTGTCATAATGTCATAGCATTCTCTGCCCAAGTTAAACTGAGCCTTCAGAGCCATTACTTGTGAGATGGCATCCAACTGACAAAGCTCAGTGTGCTCGTGGAGCGGACGTTTTGAAGACTCCAACATTTCATTGAAGGCCTTTGCAGATTCCTCCATCTCCTCGTCCGAATCCCGAGCATCATCATAGTCTTGCACCATGTTTCCCATCCCGGTACCATGCTCGTCGGTGCAACGACGATCCACCTCAGCTCGGTCACATTGGGCAGACTCACCATGAAATGTCCACACCGTATAATTGGGCATAAAACCACTCTTCTGCAGGTGTTTGCCCATTTCAGCCTATGTCCTCTTTTCCCAATTGCCGCACCAGAAACAGGGGCACCAGGTTTTCCTCTGGCCATATGCAAATGCGGCTTGCACAAACCCTTGGTTTTTGTGAACCATTCAGCGCTCCATTTGTTCTGACCAGTGTGACCGGTATACATCCACGCACGATCACTCATCTTGACTTTCAGAGCTACTTGACACACAACAATTATATATGTAATTCACCATGTAGATATTCATCAATTGATCTACTTTGTCAATTTTATTACGTCCATGCAACCTACACTCTAATAGGTACTGATAGGTCCTAATCCCACCCGTGTATGTGTAGATTGGGTTCATTTTCCCATGCTATGCTCCGGATCTGACGCAAAATTTCGGCAGCACCTCCCCGGTGTTCTCCTGATACACGTCTCTACAATAAACAGAGAGGATGTGTACCCGGAGAACAACAGGGGAGGCACTGACGAAATTTATGCGTCGGATCCGGAGCAAAGCATATGGGAAAACGAACCCAATCTACACATACTCGGGCTGTCCATGGATAGCGTTGGACAATTCGAAAGAATCAAGGTTATAAATATGCAAATGCATGCATATTTATAACTATGACGCTTTCGAACGGGAGACACATATTTGGTTACGCATACTGATGATTCAAGACACATATATAGCTAGCTATCAAGTTTCATCGGAATAGATCAAATAATTAATGGGGGGGAGGACATGTCATTTGTGCTCACCCACGAACGAAGGGGCAGAGCTCGTCAAACGCACGGCGAGGTCGTCGAACACCAAACCTCGCAGCGATGAAACAACTGCACATTTAAAACTACCCGATCAACACAATTATATATGATGTTTTTCATAACAAAATCGAAAAATATATGACCTAACTAATAATTGACAAATATATGACCCCGTCGGCCTCTGGAAGGCCAAAGAACACCTTTTCGGGAGGTGTCGGGGCACGGGGTCTCGTGTCGGTGTCGGGTGCCGTGTCGGGGTCGGGGTGCTGTTTCGGGGTCGGGGGGTTGGGGTGTCGTGTCGATGTTGGGGTAGTGCCGTGTCGGTGTCGGGGTGTTGTTTCGGGGTCGGGGTGTGGTGTCGGGGTCAGGGTCAGGGTGTCGGGTTAGGCTTGGGGTCGGGGTGTCGGGTCATGCTCGGGGGGTCGGGGTCGGGGTCGGGGTGTCGGGGTCGGGGTCGGGGTGTCGGGGTCGGGGTCTCGTGTCGGGGTCTTTTTTCCTTTTCTTCTTCTTCCTCTTCTTCCTTTTCTTCCCTTTCTTCCTTTTTTTTCCTTCTTCTTCTTCTTCTTCTTCTTCCTCCTTTCCTTTTTCCTCTTCTTCTTCTCCTCCTCTCCTGTTTTTTTCTTCTTCTTCTTCCTCTTCTTCTTGTTTCTTCTCCTCCTCCTCTTCTTCTTCTCCTCCTCTCCTATTTTTTTCTTCTTCTTCTTCCTCTTCTTCTTTTTTCTTCTCCTCCTCCTCTTCTTCTTCCTCCTTTCCTTTTTCCTCTTCTTCTTCTCCTCCTCTCCTGTTTTTTTCTTCTTCTTCTTTTTCTTTCCTAAAACTAAACTAAACCTAAAACTAAACCTAAATCTAATCTAAACATAAACCTAAAACTAAAAAAACAGAAAAAAGGAAAAAACTAAATCTAAACCTAAAACTAAACTAAGACTAAACCTAAACCTAAAACTAAACCTAAAACTAAAACTGAAACTAAATCTAAACTAAACATAAACCTAAAACTAAAAAAACAGAAAAAAAAGGAAAAACAGAGGAGAGGTAGAGCTCACCTGGGCCGGTGGAGGAGGTGGCCGGTGGAGGAGGGGGGCGGGGCGGCCTGGGGCGGCGGCGCCGGGCCCAGGGCGGTGGGGCGCGGGGGGGGGGGGGGCGGCGCCGCTGAGACGGGGGGCCGGTGGAGGAGGGGGGCGGGGCGGCGGCAGTGGCGACGAGGCGGGGGGCCGGTGGAGGAGGGGGGGCGGGGCGGCGGCGCCGGGCCCGGGGCGGTGGGGCGCGGGGGGGGCCGGGGCACGGCGGCGGCGAGTGGTGGTGGCGGCGGCGCGCGTATGGGAGCAGGGGAGAGAAACAGAGAGAGAGGGCGCAGGGTGGGGGGCGCGCCGTTAGATATGTTAAATCTTTGCCGTCCGCCCCCCTTTGCCGTCCGCTTATTTGCTCTTTGCCGTCTGCTAGTAGACGGCAAAGAGGGGGGGCCGTTAAGTTTTTTTAAGCATCTCGTCAGTGGGGCCCCTTCCTCTTTGCCGTCTGCTAGCCGACGGCAAAGAATCTTTGCCGTCAGCTAGCGGACGGCAAAGAACTGGCTGATGGCAAAGGCTTTCTTTGCCATCAGCCAGTTCTTTGCCGTCTGCTTTCGGGTAGCTGATGGCAAAGAGCTTCTTTGCCGTCTGCCAGACGGCAAAGAGCTGGCAGATGGCAAAGTAGCTGATTCCAGTAGTGGCTAGCCCGGCACCTTGGTCAGGAAAAGCCGAAATCTATGGCAGCCCTCACGACACTCATGACCTGCTTTTGTGCGGGAGAAGACAGCTGGGTAGATTGCAGTAATAACATATCAAAGAACCATGGTACTTCGGATACCAAGGACGGCAATGGCAGGTCACGTCAAAATAAACATAAGCGCCGCATTAACAGCGACAATACCGAGGATACGACAGTCAATGCCAGATTCAGAGGCTCTAAACTCGGTCAGCCGAAAAAGCCATTTAAAAGAAGCACTCCGGGCCCATCCAGTTTGGACCGCATACTCGATCGCTCGTGCCAAATACACGACACCCCCGACAAGACAGCCAAGCACACCAATAGGGATTGTTGGGTATTCAAGCAGGCTGACAAGTTAATTGCTGAAAACAAAGATAAGGGGCCACATAGTGATGACGAGGAAGAGCCCCGGCAGCCGAACACCGGAGGACAGAAGAGGTTCCCCCCACAAGTGCGGACGGTGAACATGATATACACAACCCACATCCCCCAGAGGGAGCGGAAGCATGCGCTCAGGGACGTATATGCGTTGGAGTCTGTCGCCCCAAAGTTCAACCCATGGTCCTCCTGTCTGATCACCTTCGACCGCAGGGACCACCCCACTAGTATCCGTCATGGCGGATTTGCCGCACTAGTCCTAGACCCAATCATTGACGGATTTCACCTCACTCAAGTCCTTATGGATGGAGGCAGCAGCCTGAACCTACTTTATCAGGACACAATGCACAAAATGGGTATAGACCCCTCAAGGATCAAACCCACAAAAACAACCTTTAAAGGCGTCATTCCAGGTGTAGAGGCCCATTGCACAGGCTCAATTACACTGGAAGTGGTCTTCGGATCCCCGGATAACTTCCTAAGCGAAGGATTAATCTTTGATATAGTCCCGTTTCACAGTGGCTATCATGCACTGCTCGGGTGAACCGCATTTGCAAGATTCAACGCGGTACCGCATTATGCATACCTCAAGCTCAAGATTCCAGGACCTCGGGGGGTCATCATAGTTAATGGAAACACAGAGCGCTCTCTCCGCACGGAGGAGCACACTGCGGCCCTCGCAGCCGAAGCGCAAAGCAGCCTCTCAAGGCAATTCACCAGTTCGGCGTTTCAAGACCCGGACACCTTCAAGCGCGCTCGGAGTAATCGACAACTAGACCGCCTGGCATGATCTGAGCTCACGTAGCAATGCGGCCCCCACCCCAACCCAAGCCAAATGGCGAAATTCGTGCCACGCATACATAATTACGCATTAAAAATACCATGGGCACAGGCGGGGAGGGGGCACAACTACGGCACGCCCCAATACGCGGCTTAAACCGCACTAGGGGCTTCCCGCTTTGTTATTTTTCTCTTTCAGTACTTTAATCTCTGGAAACCCTATCCGACAGCATGATTGCCGAACACATGATGCAGCAACCAAGGAGGCAGAAAGCTACGTCACACCACGAAACTCCCAGGTGGATTACGATAACGAGTGAAATATTTGCTTTAATACTATTCCTCAGCTTGCCCTTGGAAGGGACATAGTCCTACTTTTTGCTTATCGCACTATCTGTATCATTCTGCTTTAACGCACCTTTTTGAATAAACAATGCATAACATTACGACTATTATTGCATTCTTGTTTTATATATGTGTTCACTAATGACGCCTTGCAACCATACACTTTGGTACGGCCAATACACCAGGGGCTTAAGTACCCCACATTATGGTGTGAGAAGTCTGAGCACTCTCACAAGTGCGGCACCCCGAACTTATAGCATTATATGCATCAGCTCCGAATCATGTCTTTGGTCAAATGTTGGGTTTGCCCGGCTCCTATGTTTTGGTACCTTACGTTCCGCTCTATCGGCTAAGGTAGCACTAGGAGAACTACTGCGATTGTGCCCTAGTTCTGCTGGGCTAAGCACCTCAGTAGAGAAAGCTAAAACTGACTGTCATGATAAGGCGAGAGACTGGTCACTGTTCGGCGAGGTTTCGAGTCCCTAAAGACTTATGCCGCTTAGAGCGAGGAGCCGGTACTGTCCGGCTTAAAGGCGTGTATCGCGCCCCGAATTAGGCCTTCCAAATACCAGGGGCTTCGCGGAAATTTAAAATTATAGAATTCTATGGCTAAGTGAGAGTGATAAAGCATTATTAGTCCGGTTGCCTTGTTCGCTGTGCTGAGCACCTCCCTCGAAGGACCCAAAAATGGGAACAAGAGTGCTCAGGTTTATCCCAAACACCCCAGCACTCGCGGCATGGGGGCAGAAGCCAAGAACTAGCCATCTCTCAGATTGGATAAACAGCCAAACAGAAGGTAATATTTTAAATTCAAACAAGCATTGCATAGCGCATATGAAACAAGTTTTCATCATACAGGATCACACGAGCAAGTTTACTCAAATATTACATCCTTTGGACATTCGTCCGCTACAAGACGAGCACCGTTCAGGACACCCTCATAATAAATTTCAGGGGTGCGATGCTCCTTGCCCGGCGATGGTCCTTCCTTGATCAGCTTCACAGCGTCTAGCTTGGCCCATTGCACCTTCACACGGGCGAAAGCCCGGTGTGCACCTTCGATGCAGACGGACCGCTTGACGACTTCCAGCCGTGGGCAGGCATCCACCAGCCGCCTCACCAGGCCGAAGTAGCTGTTCGGAAGGGTGTCGCCAGGCCACAACCGGACTAGAAAGCCCTTCATGGCCTGTCCGGCCACCTTGTGTAGCCCGACCAGCCGCTTCAGCTAGTCGCTCATAGGCACCGGGTGTTCGGTCCCAGTATACTGAGACCAGAACAACTTCTTCGTTGAGCTTCCCTCCTCGGCCTGGTAAAACTGTGCGGCATCCGACACGCTGCGGGGAAAATATGTGAATGCTCCTGGAGAGCTCCGGATTCGGGTAAGTAATAGGTAATTTACTTTCACATGCTTGCTTTGAATATAGAATGCCTTACCCGCCGCTATTTTCTTCATCGCGTCAATTTCCTGGAGGGCCTTTTGGGCTTCGGCCTTGGCACTCTTTGCACTCTTGAGGGCCGCGGCAAGCTCAGACTCTCGCGTCTTCGAGTCAAGCTCCAACGCCTCGTGCTTCGTCACGAGAGCCTGGAGCTCTTGCTGCACCTCGCCCACCTGAGCCTCTTGCCTTTCCCGCTCGGTGCGCTCCTTGGCCGCTTTATCTTCGGCCTCGGACAACGCTTGCTTTAGGGTCGCCACTTCGGTCGTGGCCTGTCGATGTACTAGAGTAGGGGTACCCTAGTATCCCGAACTTGTGCACGGGCAGTCGCAGCATCCCGCGGCAAGGCTTGCCGGTGACCGCCAAGGTCCTCCGTGGTTCCTTTGGAGCCATTCAAGGACAAAGTATCCAAGCCAAGGAGACAAGACCCCGGCAAGAGGAGCTTGCCGGGAAGGCCAACCAAGGCATCTCAAGGAACTTGCCGTGACGCGCCACGCGTCCCGGCAAGGCCCGGTGAGCGACAAGCTCCCGGACGCGACAAGACAACAACCGCGGCAAGGCGCTTGCCGCGGCAAGCCACCACTCTGTGCCCGCGCTCCAGCACATCCACCAACGTGTCGCTCTGGGACCCTTCCAGGCGTACATGGTGGGAGGCTGTGCAGCCAGCGGCGCGCGGGGGCAAGCGGCCCTGACAAGATTGCCATCGTGGCGAGTGGTGGCGTCCCTAACGGTCCCTTTTGCACTATTTAGGCGACGCAGACGGGCATTTAATGCGCTTGTCCCCTGCCGTCAGGATTAGGTATGATACACTGTAGCAGGTAGCTGTACCAACCGCAACACCTTTCCATTTTTACCCTTGTCTACGTTGCCACCTGTCGGTGACCCCTTAAGCATATAAAAGGAGGCCCATGCGCAATGTAGAAAGGGGAGAAAAGAGAACACTCACGCTCGGTCTCGTTAGCTGCTGGAGTGTACTGTAGCACTCCGCGCTCCCGAGCAAGAACTCAATACAAACCACAAAGCAGGAGTAGGGTTTTACGCATCCGTGCGGCCCGAACCTGGGTAAACCGCTCATGTGCTTTGCCTCGATCCGCTCTTCGTGCGACCCTCGCCCCCGCCGAACCGAAAGGGACTCGGTCCGCCGGTCCCATAGGTGCTCGTGGATTAGACCCCCGGCATCTTTGGCGCGCCAGGTAGGGGCATCGAGGTTGTGTGAACCAGATCCGGCGTCCACGCGAGCTAGATCTTCATCATCTTCATCGACATGCCGCCGAAGAAGAAGGCTTCGGAGGCGGCTGCTCCGTCCGCGCCGAACCCACCACCGCCGGAGCAAACGGCTGATGGGGCAGACGCCGGCGGAAGAACGGGCGTCGACGAGGGAGCTCACGGTGCTGCCAGGTCCAAGGACAAGGCTGCGCTGCCCATCGGCGGCGTAGCCGGCTCCCACAACGACCGGGCGCACTCCAAGACCTCGGCGTCCGTACATGCACCGCGCCCATCTCAGGAGGCGCGGGACCGGCAGCGTCATGGTACTCACGGTACCATGCGTTTGCTGGACCAAGATCGAGCTGGTGGATCTCGGAGTGCTCAAGACCAGCATGCACGCCAACATGCTGGCACGAGCGAGGCACGGTCGCCTGGACGGGATACTGCTCCTTCTAACATAGTTAGAAGTCCGAGCATATCCCGCTCCTCGCACCGTTCGCCACCGCCACCCGCTACTACAGCAGAAGCTTTGGCGCGAGCTCAACTGCTCCTGGACTACCCTCCAATGGCAGACAAGATCGACGACTGGAGGGCCACCATTCAGAGTCTCATCGGCTTCGCCAACGGCGACACTCAACGGCAGCCGAGCATGTCGCAGCCGCGGCAAGTCAGCCAGGCACGAGCCGGTGGCGACAAGACCGGTGGGGGTGCAACCACTATGCACTCTCCACCCCGAAGGCCAAGATCGCCGACTCGCCGGATCCACCTTGACAGTGACTCCACCGCGTCATCAGATCCACAAGCTCGTCGCGATCAGCGCCAAGTTCTTCACGAACGACAGCAAGAAGACGCTCGTACTCGCATCGAGCGCTGAAGAGAAGCGCGACGTCAATCGGACCAGCGCGCTGGGCCCTCTGTCGACATGCATGCGCCAGGGGAACCAGGCGACTTGCCGTACGCGGTAGGTTGCCCTGCGTTTACTCATGAGCTGCGGCAAGTCCAGTGGCCCAGCACGAAGAATTTCAAGCCAGACGTACCGGAGAAGTACGACGGCAAGTCGCATCCGTCGGAGTTCCTCAGCATCTACACCATCGCGGCGCAGGCTGCCGGGGGGCGGGACGACAAGATCCTTGCCAACTACTTCCCGCTGGTGCTCAAGCCCAACGTCAGGTCCTAGCTCATGCACTTGCCGGACAACTCCATATCCTCCTGGGCAGACCTATGCCATCAGTTTGTCGGCGCCTTTACAGGCGGCCACAAACCTCATGGCCAAGAGAGTGACCTTCATCTGCTCGCCCAGAAGGAAGGAGAGCCCCTGCGCAAGTACATTCAGAGATTCAGCTGTGTACAGCACAACATCCCAGATATCCACCCTGCCGCGGTCATCAGCGCGTTCCATCAGAACGTGTGTAACCGCAGGATGCGGGAGGAGATGGCGATGTGCAGGATCAGAGACGTCAGTGAGCTGTATGCCCTGGCCGACAAGTGTGCACGTGCTGAGGAAGGGAGGAAACTCCCCGGAGAGAATACAGGAGCAGGAGGATCTGACAGCGAGGATGCTTCCCCGGCAAAGAAAAACCGGCGGCGGAACAACATGAAGAAGAAAGGCAAAGATGTGCTAGTCGTTGAGCAGTCCGGCAACGAAGGTGGCGCCAAGAAAGCCAAAGCTGGTAGCTCCGGCAAGGGGATTGCCGCATGCACCAACTGCCAGGCTGTGGCGGTCGCCGACAAGCAGGACGACACCGACAAGCAGTACTGCAAGATCCACCGCACCAAGGGCCATGACCTCCAGAGCTGCAAGAAGGTCGAGCAGCTTGTCCAGCAGCAAAAGGCTAAATACGAGCGACGCGACAAGGAGAGGGCCCAAGGAGGCGCTGGAGAATCCGTCAAGAAGTGCGCCGGCCGAGGAGGACGCCACGGCAAGGCCAAGCAGCGACAAGGAGACAGACCTCCCCGCGGCCGCGACAAGGATGAAGATGACGACGACGACGAAGACATGGATGATGTCGAGACCAGTGAGCAGGAGTTCCAGAAAGCCACAAAGGTCTTGTGCGTTGACGGCGGTGCTTCTCTGCATACTTCGCACCGCCAACTCAAGCAGTGGGTGCGGGAAGTCAATGCGGCGGAACCACCTGTCGAGTCACGCAAGCTTCTGAAATGGTCCAGCACGCCTATCATCTTTGATATTGAGGATCACCCTGACCGCACAACTGCGGTCGGGTGCTTGCCGATGTTGGTTTCACCAACTATCCGCAACCTCAAGGTCACTAAGATGCTAGTTGACGGCGGGGCCGGCTTGAACCTGATCTCCTCCGCTGTACTCCAGAAACTCCAGATCCCTGACAGCGAGCTTGAAGAGACCGGCACATTCCAAGGAATCAACCCGGGAAGGAGCAAGCCGAAGGGGAAGGTCACGTTGCCAGTAACATTTGGCAGCGAGGTGAACTTCAGGACTGAGAGGGTCACTTTTGACGTTGCCGATTTTCCATTGCCTTACAATGGGATACTCGGCCGTCCAGCACTCGCCAAGTTCATGGCAGCCTCTCACTACGCATACAACATGCTGAAGATGCCAGGCCCGATGAGCGTCATCTCTGTCCCTGGCGACTAGAAGGATGCTCTTATCTGCGCCGACAAGATCTACCGGGAAGCGGCAGCCGCAACAGATCGCAAGTCACCTGCCGTTGAAGCTCCCGGGGGGAAGAAGAAGACGAAGTCCGGCAAGAGTTCTGATGCCCACTCCGGCAAGCGCACCTCTTCGGAGTGCTGCACTGCTGTCGAGGACGCACCATCGAGCTCCACCGGCAAGTGTAAGAAGACAATGGCAGCTCCCCCAGAGACCAAGAAGGTGTTCGCCAAGGAGGACGGCACTGGTGGTACCTTCACCATCAGTGCCACTCTCGACCCTAAATAGGAAAGCGCGCTCATTGCTTTCCTGCGGGCGAACGTCGACGTGTTTGCGTGGCAACCGTCTGACATCCCCGGTGTTCCCAGGAAAGTAATTGAGCACCATCTTGCCGTTTGTCCTCATGCGCGGCCCGTCAAGCAGAAGGTCAGGAAGCAAGCGGTGGAGCGCCAAGAATTCATCGCAGAAGAGATCAAGAAGTTGGAAGCAGCAGGCCTTGTCAGAGGAGTGCTCCATCCTACGTGGTTGGCCAATCCTGTAGTCGTGCGCAAGGCGAACGGGAAATGGAGACTTTGTATCAACTTTACCGATGTTAACAAAGCTTGTCCCAAAGACCCATTTCCTTTGCCACGCATTGACCAGATTGTTGACTCCATGCCCGGATGTGACTTGCTTTCATTTCTTGACGCATACTCAGGATACCATCAGATCTTCATGGCAGAAGAGGATGAGGAGAAGACCGCATTCATCACTCCATATGGCACGTACTGTTTCATACGGATGCCTTTTGGTTTAAAAAATGCTGGTTCAACATTTGCAAGGGTAGTCCATGTCGCTCTTGAGCCACAAATACATAGAAATGTGGAAGCCTACATGGATGACATAGTGGTCAAGAGCAAGGACAAGGCAACTCTGATTCAAGATTTAGACGAGACCTTTGCAAATCTACGCAAGATCAGCCTCAAGCTCAACCCCGAGAAGTGTGTGTTTGGAGTCCCCTCCGGCAAGCTTCTCGGGTTCTTCGTGTCTCAGCGGGGAATCGAAGCCAATCCCGACAAGATCAAGGCCATTGAGCAGATTGAAGCACCAAAGCGCGTCAAGGATGTACAAAGACTTGCCGGTTGCGTGGCTGCTCTCAGCAGGTTTATCTCTAGGTCTGCTGAGCGCGCCCTGCCGTTTTTCAAAATATTGAAAAAGGCAGGTCCAATGAAATGGACTCCGGAAGCGGAGGCTGCGCTGCAAGACTTGAAGAGATACCTGTCCTCCACTCCAATACTTTTCGCACCTAAGCCACAAGAGAAGTTACTGCTGTATATAGCGGCAACAAATCAAGTGGTTAGTGCTGCGTTAGTAGAAGAGAGGGAGGCAGATGACAAGCCAGCAACCACGGCAGGCGCATCCAGCGACAAGCAGGGGGCTTCCCCGACAAGCTCTGGTCCCGACAAGGATGGATCTGCGCAGACGCGCGAGGAGATACAGAAGAGAATGGTATAGCGCCCAGTTTACTTTGTCAGTTCCCTTCTGCAGGGGGCTAGGTCAAGGTACTCTGGCGTGCAGAAATTGCTTTTCGGCCTTCTCATGGCCTCGAGAAAGCTGCGCCATTACTTCCAAGCACATGAGATCACAGTTGTCACTCGTTTTCCGCTGAAGAGGATACTACAGAATCCAGAAGCGACAGGCAGGATTGTTGAGTGGGCACTGGAACTGTCAAGCTTTGGCCTCAAGTTTGAGAGTAATTTAACTATCCAAAGCAGAGCATTGGAAGAATTCATAGCAGAATGGATGCCAACACCAGATGAAGAAATTCCAGAAACGAGCATCCCCGTCGAGGAAGCAAGCAAAGAGTGGCTGATGTACTTTGATGGTGCCTTTTCGCTGCAAGGCGCCGGTGCTGGCATGCTGCTTGTCGCACCCACCGGAGAGCACCTCAAGTATGTAGTCCAGATGCACTTTCCCAAGGAGCAAGCAACAAACAATACTACAGAGTATGAAGGCTTGCTTGCCGGTCTCAGGATCGCGGCAGACCTTGGGATCAAGAAGCTCATTGTCAGGGGTGACTCGCAGCTTGTCATCCGCCAAGTGAACAAGAGCTATCAGAGTCCGTTGATGGAAGCCTACGTTGACGAAGTGAGAAAGCTAGAAGAGCACTTTGACGGCCTACAGATGGAGCATGTTCCAAGAGCTCAGAACGCCATTGCCGATGGCCTATCAAAGTGCGCCGCACTTAAGTTACCTATGGAACCAGGGATCTTTGTGCTCAAGCTGACCCAACCGTCTGTAACACCATCAACTGGACAGAGCAAGAAGAGGAAGTTTATTTCTGGTGACTATTTTCCGGCAAAGCTTCCCGAAGCCGCCGCCAAGAAGGTCCCCAAGATCAACGCCAAGAGCGCTGAGGAGCAGTCTGCTCCGGCAAGCCCTAGGGTTTGTTCCGTTGAAGCAGAAGCTCCCGACAAGTTTTGCTCCGGCAAGCTTGCCGGGGAACGTCAAGCTCCGGCAGAGCCGCAGGTTCTCGCCGTAGAAGCGGATGTTCCCGCAGCAGCAGATTTGCCTTTAGTCCTTGTTGTCGAGCCACAAGCTCCAGCATGGGCACAACAGATTGTCCGTTTCCTTCATACAGGAGAACTTCCCGAAGAGCAAGAAGAAGCGGAAAGAGTAGCCCGACAGTCAAGTATGTACCAGTTTGTCGACAACACACTGTACAGAAGAAGACTCAACGGTGTGAAATTGAAGTGTATTCACCGGGAAGACGGACAAAAGCTGTTGGCAGAGATACATGGAGGCATATGTGGTCACCACATTGGCGCAAGAGCACTTGCCGGCAAAGCATTCTGGCAAGGTTTCTTTTGGCCGACAGCCCTCCAGGATGCAACTGCACAAGTAACCAAGTGTGAAGCGTGCCAGTTCCATTCCAAGCAGATACACCAACCAGCTCAAGCTCTCCAGACGATCCCTTTATCCTGGCCATTTTCGGTCTAGGGGCTCGACATCCTCGGCCCCTTTCCCCGAGCAGTCGGGGGCTTTGAGTACTTGTACGTTGCAATCGACAAGTTCACAAAGTCGCCGGAAGTGGAAGCAGTGAGGAAGGTGACAGCACAGTCAGCAGTCAAGTTCTTCAGGTCGATTGTTTGCCGCTTCGGGATCCCTAACAGGATAATCACCGACAACGGTACGCAATTCACGAGCCACACCTTCATGCAGTACGTCCAAGATCTTGGCGCCAAGGTCTGCTTCGCTTCTGTTGCTCACCCGAGAAGCAACGGTCAAGCGGAGAGGGCAAATGCTGAAGTGCTGCATGGGCTCAAGACCAGGACTTTCAACAGGCTGCACAAGTGCGGAAGAAACTGGATCGAGGAGCTGCCGGTGGCTCTTTGGTCGATCAGGACGACGCCAAATCGAGCCACTGGCCAGACACCTTTCGCTCTAGTCTATGGAGCAGAGGTAGTTCTCCCCACGGAACTCATATACGGGTCACCTCGAGTGCTCGCTTATGATGAGCTTGAGCAAGAGCAGCTGCGACAAGATGACGCGCTACTCCTTGAGGAAGACCGTCTTCAGGCTGCTGTACGAGCTGCTCGCTACCAGCAAGCTTTGCGCCGCTACCATAGCCGCAAAGTTAACGCCAGAAGTCTCGAGGAAGGCGACCTTGTTCTTCGGCGTGTTCAGTCCGCCAGGAATTCCAACAAGTTGACGCCAAAGTGGGAAGGCCCTTACCGGGTGAAACGAGTCACTAGGCCTGGCGCTGTCCGCCTTGAGACCGAACATATCATTCCGGTGAGCAATTCCTGGAACATTGAGCATCTTCGTAAGTTTTACCCGTAAGGCGCGGTTGCCGGAACCTGTTCCGGCAACCACCTTTTGTACAAGTCTTGCCGCTGTTGCATGTAATCCTTTGTACAAAGCCGGGCGCAGACCCCGTGCATAAGTAAAGCTCATATGCTCCGCACATCTTGTCAATTTCATGCTTTCTATTTTTTGCATATATGATCTGACACTTTGTGCAGCACCTACTCCCCGGTAAGCAATAACGAGCCGTAAGGCTCCATATCTTTATTTTCTCTTCTTTCTTTTTTCTCAAGGAAAGGAAGGTTCCCTCGCCCACAAGTTTGCCGGGGGGGAAAGGAGAAGATAATGGTATGGACCAGGCGTCGTTCAAGAAAGTTTCGCCTTACCGGGAAGCAAACAACAGAAAATCTAAGTTGCCAAAGTTTGAGCAATCAGATTTTTTAAAAATTTTAAGTTATCTCCCTTGAACGACCGCACTTTTTATGGAAAACCTGTGCGCGGAGGAACCAACTCGTAGCTAGTTGCGCCCTTACTTTGTTTCGAGTCCGCTCAACAACTTAAGTGAGCTGCGACTAGTTGCGACAAGGTTTCTTGTCGGTAGCGGCACCGCCAGCAGGCTGCTGACGTCCCGCACTTAGCGCTCGCGGCTAAGGTGCCTGCACCGGCAAGTTCCCTAAAAGCGTAGGGCAAAAACATACAAAGGGAGGAATCAAGTAAAGGGAATAACATTGCAATCATTACCCGGAATAGAGTTATATTACAAGGTAGCTTGTCGCGGCTCTAACAGATTGTTCTTATAACATGACCAGCAGCGACAAGAAAAGAAGAAAACGGGCGGCCTAGTCTACGCGATCGCCCTCAATCCTCTTGATCCCGCTTACCTTGTCCACAATGGGTGCGACAAGGGTCTTGAGCGCCTCCAGATTAGCATCCGGCGGCAGGGTCTTGAGGACGTTGGTGAGATTGAGGCCCGGGTTGCGGAAGACCACCTTCACCAACACCTTTTGAAGAGCTCCCGCGCAGATCTGGCGCGACTCGTCAGCCAGCTGCTTTGGGATCTTCTCCCGGAGCCGCTGGAGGGCTGTTGCCACGCCTTTGAAGAACAAGATGAGCTTGGCGCTGGGTTGGAGGTTCTCGTCGGAGGGATACCCGAGGTCCTCCATCCCCAGCTGCGCCAGCTCCCTATCAATGTCTGCGGCAACATTCACGAGACCCTTCGTCCAGTGCTCCACATTCTCCCTAAAAGCATTCTGGGCGGCGGCAGCACTCGCCAGCAGCGCCTTGTCGCCCTTGATCTCCTCCTTCAAGGCCACCTCCTGCTCCCTGGCGCCGTCCAGCGTCTTGGTCAAAGTGGTCAGCTTCAACTCAAGATCTGCATTGGAGTCCTTGGCGGCGCTGAGCTCCTTGCCCTTCTCGGCAAGACGAGCCTGCAGCTTTGAGTGGCTGTAGGCGTCCTTCTCCCGCTCACGCTTGAGCGCGGCAAGCTCCTCATCGCTCGCCTTGAGATCGGCCTCCAGCTGCGCCACCTTCGTCTCCAGCTCCTTCTTGACGGCCTCGGCGGCTGCGGCAGCATCCTCCGCTTTCTTGAGGGCTCCGCCGAATGTTCGCTCGCGCGCGGCAAGCTCCTCCTCGTGGGCGTCAAGGTTGACCTTCCGCTGCACCAGCTCGCCCTCCTGGGCAGACAGCTTCTCAGCGGCAAGCCGCTGTTGCTCTTCGACTCCAGCCTTCTCGAGGAGGAAGGCCTTCTGCTCCTCGGCGAGTTGCTCCCGCTCCTCTGCCAGGGACCGAAGAGCTTCCTGGTTGAGACCCCGGAGCTCCTCTGCGCGCTTTTCGATGTCCACTCCCGCCTTTGCAACAAGCGCCTCGCGGGATTCCAGCTTGGCTTGCTGGGCACGATAGAGCGACACCAGCTTCCGCAGCAGCCGCTCCTCCTCAGGCTCGCTGCTGCTGCTGCTCGGCGCGTCAACTAGCGTCAGCCCAGCGGAGGCGAGCACCTCTCCGTTGAAGCTTTCTCCTTCGACCGGCGCCCTGGAGCTCGACGCCCAGGAGAGGTTGATGAAGACGCCATCGCCGGCCTTCAAGTAGACGCCTGGCTGGGGCTCTTCGGAGCCTGGCGCTATGGCAGCGGCGGACGGGTCGGCGGTCGACGTAGCGCCTGGCGCTCCTGCGGCCTCAGGGCCGTCAGTGCGATCGCCAGACCCCCCGCCTGCTTCTGCGGCGGCAGCTTTGGTGGCGTCTGCGCCGGCGGGATCGTCAGCACCGGCTGCTTCTTCGGTGGCAGCGACGTCGTCGGCGGCAACCTCGGTCTCCATCGGCTCCGCAGCAGATGGGTCTGACGGCCGGAAAAGGGAGAAGAGTCAAGCAAATACCCAAAAAGAAGATCAAAAGAAGAAGAACCCAAGGGAAGTTTTGAAGCGAGAGGATTACTTGTACCGGGTTCTGCAGTCGTGGTCTCCGCCACCGGGGGGCCGCTGGTGCTGTCCCTTGCCGGAGAACTCTCCCTTGCCGGAGGACTCTCCCTTGGCGTTTCGGGGGTGGCCTCCGGGCGCTCCTGGTGGGGCCGCTCTGCCCCTACACGAACCAATGGTCAGATGTCAGCAAAGAAAGAGTATCCATGCGCCTAACAGCGGAAAGTGAACCATATACTTACGCTGGGGGCTGCTCTGGAGAACAGTTGCCGGGTCCGGCAAGGTTGTCTCGGACGCACCCCCTGCTATCGCAGTGGGTTCGTCCTCGATGATAATCACCGGGACCTTGGCCCTCTTCGCTGCTCTCTGGGCCAGAGTCCTAAAAAGGAATAAGTTCAGAGTAAAGCAAATGAGATACAAGACAAAACAGCAAGAATTGAAGAACTACAAGTACAACAAAAGAATCTTACTCTTCTTCTTCCTCGTCGGAGCTGAACATGGAGAAGTCGAAGTCCGGCTCACGTCCGGCGCGAGGAGGCGGAGGAGTAGTTTCCCTTGGCTGCTTGGCGGGAACAGTGGCGGTGGTCTGAGATGACCCCGCCCCGGCTGCCGCCGCGGCGTGAGAAGCGGCAGGAGCAGAAGCGGTGGTCCAGGTGGACCCCGCTCCAGTTGCCGCAGCAGCGTGAGGTGCTCCCGCGGCAACAGTGCTTGCCGCGGTGGAGCGTGTCGCGCGGCGCGGCGACTGTTGACTCGCCCGCCGCCCCGCTACGTCCCCGGCCTTGCGGAGATGCCTTCTTGGTGGGGATGGAGGCTCTGCTTGCGGCGAGTTGCCTGAAGATGAGGAGGAAGAGGAGTTGATCTCCAACAAGCCGCTCGTATCCTCGGCGGGCTCGCCCGACTCGACGTCATGCCCGGCAAGCTCTTTCTCGCCGACGAGCTCCTCTCGCTCCTGCAGGGGGGCGATGCGGCGGCGAAGAAAATCTGCGCCAACAGCGCCTACAGTGAGCCCGGCAAGCCTGAGGCGGTGGATCCGGGTGACGGCAATCTTCAGCCTATCATCTTCCGGGGTCACGTCACTCCAATCGCTGCCGCGTGCTACTGGGGCTTGGCGCCGGGCGGTAAACGGCTGTGGGTTCTCCTCGGCAATCCAGCACCAGTCTGCTCTCCATTCCTCTCACTTGCTGCGGAACTCTCCCTCCAGATAAGTGTCCTTCTTGCCGGCCCTCGAGATCCAGGCGATTCCGCCGGATAAAGGCTCTCCTCTCTCTACTCAGGGCATAAAGAAGTGGCGAAAAAGGGCTACATTGGGATAGACTCCGACAAAGTTTTCGCAGAGATGTGCGAAAACTGCCATGGTCAGAACAGCATTGGGGGTGAAGTCAAGGAGGCGGAACCCGTTGGTGTTCATAATATCGCAGAAGAACTCAGAGAAGGGCGGGCAGAGCCCGCAGTAGAAGAACAAGGCGAAGAAAGGATATCCGTTTGGAGCCATTTTCCAAGCGGTGGCTGGAAGTACCTTCGTGCGCGGATGCGCTCACGTCTCCGTCGACCAGAAGAGGTAGAAATTCTCCCTCAGCTCCCTCGTGGCGAGCTTGGGGGGGAAGATTGCCCGCTCCTTTCGTAGCGCCCCAAGCCGCTGCGCCTCGGTCGACTTCACAACCTTCCCCTTGTCGGCTCTCGGAGCCATGGCGGAAGTGGTGGAGGAGGTCGACGGCGTTGGTGGTGCTGGTGGCGATGGGGAGCGGGGCGCTGCTCTCTTTCAGCTTTGGGAAGACGAGGGAGCGGCGGAGGTTTCCGAGATTGGAGTAGCAACCGGCGAATGGGCGAACTACCCCTGTTTCCCATGCTTATAAAGAGGGAGGGGGCGGACGTTCCGCCTTTCCGAATAAATAAACCACCCACGATCTCTCCCACGACGCCGCATTCAACGCGTGCCGTTCGGGGAGGGCGCGGTGGATACGGGGAGAGATACGGCGTAACCCAGGCCGCGTGTGCCCGTGCCCTGTTTTGGGCCTGGCCCAACAGCGCTCGGCACCATGTATGGCCCAGGCCCGGGGGCTCCTGTCGGTGTACTAGAGTAGGGGTACCCTAGTATCCCGAACTTGTGCACGGGCAGTCGCAGCATCCCGCGGCAAGGCTTGCCGGGTGACCGCCAAGGTCCTCCGTGGTTCCTTTGGAGCCATTCAAGGACAAAGTATCCAAGCCAAGGAGACAAGACCCCGGCAAGAGGAGTTTGCCCGGAAGGCCAACCAAGGCATCTCAAGGAACTTGCCGCGACGCGCCACGCGTCCCGGCAAGGTCCGGTGAGAGACAAGCTCCCGGACGCGACAAGACAACGACCGCGGCAAGGCGCTTGCCGCGGCAAGCCACCACTCTGTGCCCGCGCTCCAGCACATCCACCAACGTGTCGCTTTGGGACCCTTCCAGGCGTACGTGGCGGGAGGCTGTGCAGCCAGCGGCGCGCGGGGGCAAGCGGCCCTGACAAGATTGCCATCGTGGCGAGCGGTGGCGTCCCTGACGGTCCCTTTTGCACTATTTAGGCGACGCAGATGGGCATTTAATGCGCTTGTCCCCTGCCGTCAGGGTTAGGTATGATACACTGTAGCAGGTAGCTGTACCAACCGCAACACCTTTCCATTTTTACCCTTGTCTATGTTGCCACCTATCGGTGACCCCTTGAGCATATAAAAGGAGGCCCATGCGCAATGTAGAAAGGGGAGAAAAGAGAACACTCACGCTCAGTCTCGTTAGCTGCTGGAGTGTACTGTAGCACTCCGCGCTCCCGAGCAAGAACTCAATACAAACCACAAAGCAGGAGTAGGGTTTTACGCATCCGTGCGGCCCGAACCTGGGTAAACCGCTCGTGTGCTTCGCCTCGATCCGCTCTTCGTGCGACCCTCGCCCCCGCCGAACCGAAAGGGACTCGGTCCGCCGGTCCCATAGGTGCTTGTGGATTAGACCCCCGGCATGGCCCCTGGCAAATTCATGATGATCCTGTCATTTTGCAATAGCATTCTTTTTATACATATCCATAGACTAGGTACTACTTACCTTTGTTCTCCTCGAGCTGCCTCTTGGCAAGGTCGAGCTCGTCCTTGGACCCTTTAAGGTCCTACTTCAGTGCGGCGACCTCCGCAGTCAGTGCGGTAGATGCCAGAAGTGAAGCCTGCATACACATATTGACATACTTATATTAGACTCCTGCGATATTGTTTGATCCTCTGTTCGGCTTTTCTTTATGAACACCGAACATAGCATCAGGGGCTACTGTCTATGCGGTAATATTTTTCCTATATTTTAAACACTTACGTCAAAGCCTGTTAGAAGGCTAGCATAGGCTTCAGTCAATCCGCTCTTGGCGGACTGAACCTTCTGGACCACCGTACTCATAATAGTACGGTGCTCCTCGTCGATGGAAGCGCTGTGAAGCGCTCCCATCAGATTGTCTGGCGCCTCTGGATGGACAGAGGTCACTGGCACAGGCGTCTTGCCCCTCTTTGAAGGAGGCCGCCTGCCCGAGTCCGGAACCACTGGAGGTTCCGGTGCGGTGTTCGGCCGAGGACCGAACTCGGAGCCCTCAGGGGCCTTGTTCCCTATGCTCCCGGAGTCCGGAAGGTCGCCTTGAGGCGCCTCCAGGACTGTCTCCCCTCGACCCGGTGCCTCTTGAGACAATACCTCGGCATCGTCCGCAGGGCAAGGGGAGGTGGCGGTCGGAAGTGGATCGCTATCCATATCCGACGAGCCCTGGGAGCCGTCCGACGATACATCGATACTGGCTCGTGGTGGCCTGCATAATAATATTCGGCGTTAGGGGAAGCAGTGCGACAAAGGAATGCTATGAGTTACTCTGGTATCCGAATACTTATGACTTCACCAGGGGCTTGGCCCTGAGCATCCACTCGTCTTCACCTTCGGCAGCGGTGGTGGAACTGTCCGGAAGGAGAGTCCTTCCCTTCTTGGACACTTCGGCCTCCCCAGTTGGGGCACCCTTCCTTTTCTTGTCTCCCCAACTGTAGGGGGAGCATCTTCTTCTTCCTCCTCGTCTTCGGGGGAGGAGTGTGCCGCAGAGTTATCGGACGATGAGTCCGATGACGCCTGGCGTCGGGAACTCTTTCGGGTTCCCTTGGCCTTCTTGGTCTTCTCCGGCACCTTGTAAGGAGCCAGAGTCAGCATCTTCGTCAGGAGAGCGTCTGCTGGGCCTTCGGGCAAAGGAGCCGGACGGTCGATTTGTCCGGCCGTCTCCTGCCAGTCCTGTCAAAGGTACGGGAGCTTAGATCCCGCATAGAGACAAACTATGAAAAACAAGTATCCGGTGAGAGGTAAAACAGCTTACCGCGCTGGCTTGGCGCTTCGCGCAGAATCCGCGATCCTCGGTAGTGGGAGGGGGAACCTCGGCACCCTTGAATAGCACCTTCCAGGCATCCTCTTGAGTTGTGTCGAAGAGCCTATTCAGAGTTCGGTGCTGGGCCGGGTCGAACTCCCACAAGTTGAAAGCCCGTTGTTGGCACGGGAGGATCCGGCGGATGAGCATGACCTGGACTACGTTTACGAGTTTGAGCTTCTTGTTCACCATGTTTTGAATACATGTTTGGAGTCTGGTCAGCTCTCCCGAACTACCCCAGGACAGGCCCTTCTCTTGCTAGGAGGTGAGCCGCGTGGGGACGCCAGATTGGAACTCGGGGGCCGCTGCCCATTTAGGGCCACGCGGCTCGGTGATGTAGAACCACCCCGATTGCCACCCCTTTACGGTCTCCACGAAGGAGCCCTCGAGCCATGTGACGTTGGGCATCTTGCCCACCATGGCGCCTCCGCACTCCACCTGGCGGCCGCTCACTACCTTCGGCTTGACATTGAAGGTCTTCAGCCATAAGCCGAAGTGGGGCTTGATGCGGAGGAAGGCCTCGCACACGACGATAAACACCGAGATGTCGAGGATGAAGTTCGGGGCCAAATCGTGGAAATCCAGGTCGTAGTAGAACCTGAGCCCTCGGGCGAATGGGTGGAGAGGGAATCCCAGTCCGCGGAGGAAATGGGTAAGGAACACTACCCTCTCATGGGGCCTGGGGGTGGGGATGAGCTGCCCTTCATCTGGGAGCCGGTGCGCGATGTCGTCGGGCAGGTATCCGGCTCTCCTCAGCTTCTTGATGTGTCCCTCCGTGACGGAGGAGACCATCCACCTGCCTCCCGCTCTGGACATGGATGGAGAAGGTTGAGGTGGGAAGTGCGGACTTGGGCGCTAGAGCTCGAGTGCGCGAAAATGGATGAGCAAAGGAGGAAGAAGGCGTGGATGAAAAGGTGAATCCTTATCCCTTTATATGGGCGGACGAAACTATGCGTCCCCACTAGCCTGGTAAAACTCGCTTATCCCCCAAGCGCCATAATCGATGGTGCGGTTGGGTTACCCACGTCCGTATTGATGAGAATCCCGTAATAAGGGGGACATGATCTCTGCTTTGACAAGACGTGTCAAAAAACTGCCTCGCGTTATGTGTGGTGGTAGTTAAAGGAAACGGTTCGAATAATCACCGGGCCATGGCATGATGTCGTGTTGCCAAAACAAGTCAGCAAATTGGATTTGTGGAAATATGATTCTCTCTACGGTGGTATGTGGAACTTATTTTGCAGGGTCGGACACTATCCTTGTATTCAAATTCTTCCGTGGTGTATTCGGAGGAGGAACCCGCCTTGCAATGCCGAAGACAATACTGCACGCCGGACTCATCGTCATTGAAAGCCTGGTTCAGGGGCTATTGAGGAAGTCCTGGATTAGGGGGTCTCCGGATAGCCGGATTATATCCTTTGGCCGGACTGTTGGATTATGAAGATACAAGGTTGAAGACTTAGTCTCGTGTCCGGATGGGACTCTACTTGGAGTGGAAGGCAAGCTAGGCAATACGGATATGTATATCTCCTCCTTTGTAACCGACCTTGTGTAACCCTAGCCCCCTCCGGTGTCTATATAAACCGAAGGGTTTTAGTCCGTAAGACAACATACAATCATACCATAGGCTAGCCTCTAGGGTTTAGCCTCTCTGATCTCGTGGTAGATCTACTCTTGTACTACCCATATCATCAATATTAATCAAGCAGGACGTAGGGTTTTACCTCAATCAAGAGGGCCCGAACCTGGGTAAAACATCGTGTTCCCTGCCTCCTGTTACCATCCGCCTTAGACGCACAGTTCGGGACCCCCTACCCGAGATCCGCCGGTTTTGACACCGACACTAACCACAAAGGGTCCTTCACAAGGCGGGGATAGTTTGTGTGCATCTGACAGATCCTGGATGAGCCGGAGCACCAGGTCACCTTCTTGAAAAGTCCTGGACTTAACCTGGCGGCTGTGATAACGGCGCAGGTCCCGTTGATAGATTGCTGATCGAGCCGCTGCTAAGTCTCTTTCCTCATCCAATAAGTCAAGTGCATACTGTCTGGCTTGCTTGTTATTAGCTTCAACATAAGCCGCTACACGGGGCGAGTCATGACGGATGTCACTAGGCAACACTGTTTCCACTCCATAAACCATGAAGAAAGGTGTATAACCTATAGACCTGTTAGGAGTGGTGTTGATACTCCACAGCACCGAGGGTAACTCCTCTACCCAACAACCCGATGTCCGCTGCAAGGGAACCATAAGCTAGGGTTTGAGACCTTTTAAGATTTCCTGATTTGCTCTCTCAGCTTGACCATTGGATTGAGGATGGGCTATAGAAGAAACATCAAGCCGAATGTGCTCACGTTGACAAAACTACTCCATAGCCCATTGGGATAGATTAGTGCCATTGTCAGTGATAATGCTGCGTGGAAAACCAAAACGAAAAATCACCTTTTTCATGAACTGAACCGCCGTGGCCGCATCACACTTACTCACTGGCTCTGCCTCAACCCACTTTGTGAATTTATCAACTGCCACTAAAAGATGTGTATTTTTATCCTTAGACCTTTTGAAAGGTCCAACCATGTCAAGCCCCCAGACCGCAAACGGCTGGGTGATTGAAATCATCCGCAACTCTTGAGCCGGCACATGTGCTCGCCGTGCGAATTTTTGACATCCATCACACCTACTGACCAGATCTTCTGCATCGGGATGAGCCGTTAACCAGTAAAAACCATGACGAAAATCTTTGGCCACAAGAGATTTTGACCTGGCATGATGACCACAGTCGCCTTCATGCATCTCACGAAGTATTTCTTGGCCTTCTTCAGGAGAAACACACCGCTGAAATGCTCCGGAGACGTTGCGATGGTATAACTCTCCGTCTGAAATCATCATTGACTTAGACCGCCGGGTTATCTACTGGGCCAGGGTCTCATCCGCTGGCAACTCGCCCCGGGTCATGTAAGCCAAGAATGGTATTGTCCAATCTGGGATGACGTGAAGAGCCGCCATCAACTGTGCCTCCGGGTCAGGAACGGCCAAATCCTCCTCTGTAGGTAACTTAACAGATGGGTTATGCAAAACATCCAAAAAGGTGTTAGGTGGCACCGGCTTACGCTGAGACCCCAACCCGCTTAGAGCATCCGCCGCTTCGTTCTTCCTACGGTCAATGTGTTCCACCTGATAACCTTTAAAATGTCCTGCAACAACATCGACTTCACGGCGATAAGCCGCCATGAGAGGGTCCTTTGAATCCCACTTTCCTGACACCTGTTGAGCCACCAGATCTGAATCGCCAAGACACCAGACCCGGCTCAGGCTCATCTCTTTGGCCATTCGAAGACCAGGGAGCAAGGCTTCATACTCTGTTGCGTTGTTAGTACAGGGAAACATCAGTCGTAGCACATAACAAAACTTGTCACCTCGAGGGGAAGTTAAAACAACTCCAGCCCCCGAGCCTTCCAATTGTCTGGACCCATCAAAGTGAATCATCCAATATGTGTTATCTGGTTTCTCTTCTGGCAGCTGCAGTTATGTCCAATCATTAATAAAGTCAACCAACGCTTGAGATTTGATCGCAGTATGTGGTACATACTTCAACCCATGAGACCCAAGCTCAATGGCCCACTTGGCGACTCGTCCAGTGGCTTCTCTATTTTGAATGATGTCTCCCAACGGAGCAGAGCTAACCACAGTGATTGGGTGACCTTGAAAGTAATGCTTGAGCTTACGGCTCGCCATGAATACCCCATATACGACTTTCTGCCAATGTGGATATCTTTGTTTAGACTCAATCAACATTTCACTGATGTAGTAAACCGGTCGTTGGACCTGGATGTTCCTTGCCAGCCTCCTAGCGTTCCACCACAATCGCCACACTAACAGCTCGGGAGTTAACGGCTACATATAACAATAACGGCTCTTTCTCGACCGGAGCAGCAAGAACCGGTGGCTCAGCAAGTTGTTTCTTCAGATCCTCAAAAGCAGAGTTTGCAGCATCGCTCCAAATGAAATCATCCGTCTTTTTCATATTCCGATACAAAGGCATTGCCTTCTCCCCTAACCGGCTTATGAACCGGCTCAAAGCAGCGACACGACCCGCCAGCCGTTGAACGTCATTGATGCATACCGGTTTGGCCAGGGAGGTGATTGCCTTAATTTTCTCCGGGTTAGCTTCAATACCTCTGTTAGACACCAAAAAACCCAAGAGTTTGCCAGCGGGAACTCCAAAAACACACTTAGCTGGGTTAAGCATCATCTTGTAGACCCGGAGGTTATCAAAGGTCTCCTTCAGATCTGTTACTAAGGTTTCCTCTTTTCTGGACTTCACCACGATATCATCTACATAAGCATGAACATTGCACCCAATCTGATTGTCAAGACAATTCTGCATACACCGTTGATAAGTCACCTAGGCACTCTTAAGCCCAAAAGGCATAGACACATAGCAGAAGGCTCCAAACGGAGTAATGAAGGATGTCTTCTCCTGGTCCTTAACTGCCATTTTGATCTGATGATAACCTGAATAAGCATCCAGAAAACTCAAACGCGCGCAACCCGCCGTAGCATCAATGATCTGATCAATACGAGGGAGGGCAAAAGGGTCAGCTGGACAAGCTTTGTTTAAATCAGTGTAATCCACACACATACGCCATGTGCCATTCTTCTTGAGTACAAGCACTGGGTTGGCCAACCACTCTGGGTGAAAAACTTCCACAATGAACCCGGTTGCCAAGAGCCGAGCCACCTCCTCTCCAATGGCCTTGCGCTTTCCTCGTTGAACCGCCGGAGGAACTATCTGACCGGCTTAAACTTTGGATCAATATTGAGAGTGTGCTCAACGAGTTCTCTCGGGACACCTGGCATATCAGAAGGTTTCCATGCAAAGATGTCCCGATTCTCACGGATGAACTCGATGAGCGCGCTTTCCTATTTTGGATCCAAGTTGGCACTGATGATGAACTGTTTGGATGAGTTGCCGGGCACAAAGTCAACCGTCTTGGTGTCATCAGCTAATTTGAATTTCAACACCGGCTCATGCTCCGTTGTTGGCTTCTTTAACGACGTCATGTCTGCCGGGTCAACATTATCTTCATAAAACTTTAACTCCTCTGTTGCACAAACAGACTCAGCATACACATCATCTCCTTCTTCACACTCCAGGGCTATTTTCCGGCTTCCATGCAGTGTAATGGTGCCTGTCGTGGGTTTGTCACGGCAGATGTCCTCGTGAAAGGACTTAGTCGTGGAGCCATCGCAACGGGTTAGCTTAAAGGGGTTAAACCGGACAAGGGGACACGGGAGTTTATACTAGTTCGGCCCCTTCAATGAAGGTAAAAGCCTACGTCTAGTTGTGATTGGTATTGCTAGGGTTTCGAAGGCCAGGGAGCGAATCCGCTTTGTCTGGCTCTCGAGTTGTTGTTGTCTGTCCCTAAACTGCGGCCGGGTCGTCCCTTTATATACATAGGTTGACGCCCGCCGGGCTACAGAGTCCCGAAGCCGGATCATAAACGTATCCGGTTTGGCCTCTCTCTTTCTATCTTACTATACAAGTTACATGACTAGGCCGGTTTACATTTTACAGACTGTAACCCGCCTTTGGGCCCTCCGTAAAGCGCCATCATCTTTACATCTTCATGTACTTCTAATCTTCAAAGAGTCAACCCGGCTACATAAGGCCAGTTTACCTCCAGTAGTAATATCCCCAACATTAGGCCCCAGATCGGTTTGAACTTGTTCATGTCAATCTTCCACACTTAGAAAAAATCTTCTCTCTTATCTTCATTTTTGATCTTGTAAACCGCCATGACGTCATACTTTAAAATTACGATAAACCGCCCTGACGTCATCCATCCGTTGATGCCGGAGATTTCCTTCATTTAACACATATCCATTCATCGAGGCGACACCTTTATTAACTTATCCATTTTTGGGCTCCTCGATTCATGTACTTACCATTTTATCACTTCGCCTTATAAATAGGACCGAGGGGTCATTTTCACTGTTTCCCCCCGTGCCTCTTCGCGTCATCTTCCTCGCGCCGCTCAGCCTCTGAAGCTCTGCTGCCACCGTCGACCGTCGCGTCTGCTCCGACCTTGGCCACTGCATCACCCTGAACGCACCAGAATACTGCGGCGCCCTTCCGCTTCCTCACCAGCTCCGGTAAGTTCACTGCTTTTTTCACCATAGATCTGTTCTAGGGTTTCGACATTCTTCGCAGTTCTTCCGAAGTTCACCAGTGCTATTCTTCCATGTTCTTCCTTTAATAAATGGACACTTTATGCTTCATGCATATCTTGCCATAGCTTACCTACCATGGTCATCACAAATCCTTATGCGCAAAAAACTGATCTAGTCTGTCAAAAATTGCTTCAGTTCTGCACCCCTTCAAGATCCAATTATTTTTGCTTTTCTGTCTTATCTTTAGATCCGAATGTTTTATACATCACTGTGAGATCTGTTTCTATGTTCCTGTGAGATCCGTTTCTCCTCGCACCAATATAAGCGGTTTAACATTTGTATAAATAGTCTATGCCATTAGCCCTCTGATAAACCGGAAAAGCATGTTACCTTCATAATTATGCTCCGGTTTAACAGTGTCTGATCAATCCTGCGCTAGCATTACCTTTTGTCTCTCATTATACTAGTCTCCGGGTTGTACCATTTATCATAGCAGTATGTTTCTTACTCCCTTGTCTCTTGTGTATAATCATGCGTAATTTATAAACCGGCCTTTCATTTTCAGTTTGTTCGCTTTGCAATGGCCAAACAATTCACTGCCTGCAACTGGGCTCGTTCCCGGGTTACTGAGGCTCAATTGAATGAGATGGTTAGCATCGGCTCTCTGCCTAAGAAAACTGAGATCAAATGGCGAGTTCCAGGAACTGAGAATCCTCCAACCCCAAGACAAGGCGAGGTGGTAATCTTTGTTGACCATATAGGCCGTGGTTTCAAACCGCCAGGGTCAAAATTTTATCGAGATGTGCTTGCCAGCTTCCAACTGCATCCACAAGATATTGGTCCCAACTCAGTCTCCAACTTATGCAATTTCCAAGTCTTTTGTGAAGTCTATTTACAAGAAGAACCAACTGCAGAACTGTTGCGGGATTTCTTTCACTTAAACCGGCGCACAGAGTTTGTGAATGGCCCGAACACAAAGCTTGGTGGTGTCTCGATTCAAAAGCGGAAAGAAGTGGAATTTCCTCATGCCAAACATCATAGCCACCCAAAGGAATGGAACCAAACATGGTTTTATTGCAGAGACACTTCGCCTGAGGATGAAAATCCCCTCCCCGGCTTCCGTGATCATAGATTATCCAATACTCACCCAATGCCACAACGCCTGAGCTCTTCAGAAAGGGCAAAATAGGCTCATCAAATCGCCAAACTCTGGGCCTTTATGGCAAACGGTTTAACAGGTGTGGATTTTGTGCGCTGTTGGATATCCTGGAGTATCTTGCCGCTAAGCCGGCGTCCCAGTTTAATGTGCGAATATACCGGTGAAGTTGATGATCCTCAACGCCATTGCAACATCCAATTATCTGAGGAAGAAGTTACTGAAGGTGTAAAGAAGATTCTAAATGAATCGGAACTGGTCTGTAGTCAAACCGGTCTGAGTCCCTTCTATACCAAGAATAAACCGCCTGCTGTAAGCATTACACTTCCTCTTCATCTCTAATATCTTTAACTTATACAAGCTGTAACCCTTCTTCTTTATATATAGGGTGATGACCCCTTCTGGAAACGGAAATCCATAGAGAAATCGGCAAAGCCAACTGGAGACAAAGTGGTCAAACCAACCCGCCCAAAGACCGAAGCCGTAAAATGGACGTCAAAGCGGAAAACAGCTGATCCGGATTAATATGGAACTTGATGATGATACTGATGACCCAGAAGTTGAGGTAGAACTTGACTCACTTGGCTCTCTTTTTATGCATCTTGTTAACAATGATCTTCCTCAGGAGGAGGCAGAAGCTAGTCAGGCTGATGACGTAGAGGTAATTACCCTTTCCTCCGGTTCAGACTGTATGCCAACACAAAAAACTCGCCAAACAATCCAGAAAGTAAGCTTTTCTCATCCTCTTGCTCACTTGGATCCAACATTTATTTTGAAGACTCAACAGCATGAACCTCGCCGGACAACCCGGCACAGTGGCCAACAGGTCACCTCTGCCGGTTTACCTGATACTCCGGTTCGGAAGCGCCGGTCTGAGGTCACTCCTACTTCTGACCATTCTTACCCCAAGGCAGGTTATTTTAGACAGCCTCTTAATCCGTCTGATTCAAATTATCAGGTGACACCTCCTTCCTCTTCTGGTGAATCGACAACAACTCAACTCCCCCCTTTGAAAACTGTGGCCGGGTGAGTTATGAAAAACCTTTCCTTTCAATGCGCCCTACATCTTTTGAACAGGATGTTAATCCTTTCTTATTCTGTTTGCAGGGCCAAAGCCAGACCCAGCAAGAAAGCTCGGGTCACCAATCCGCCAGAAGACCCTGTTGCCGAAGAAGAAGAACCAGGAGGTGAACCGGATCAGACTGGTGAACCGGATCAGACTGGTGAACCGGAAGGCCTCCATCCTGAAACAACTTTTGATGATCCGCCCCTTGACGGCCAACACACTGACGAACCAATAGATGCTGAGCCTACCGCCCCTGATACTGAATTGGCAGAACCAAACCGGGCTGATCCAATGAAAGACACTGAAATTCCATCATCATCCACCAAAAATCCTGAAGGCCAAGGTGATGAAGTTATTATTACTGGAATAGGCCACAGCTCTCCTGGTCATCCCGTCATTTTTGCTCAGCATAGTGCCAAAGAAGAGCAAATTGCCAAGGATAAAGTTAAATGGAGCAACGACTTATCAAACTATGCTCATCTTAACGCTGATGAGCTTCACTCCGGCTTCTTAAACCGTCTGCACTCAAACCGGGATTATGAAGCCGGTTTGGTGAATTTGATGAAAGAACGATATGAGGTAAATGCTTCTCCCTTGTACATTGATTTATAGCTGAAATATTATTCCAAGTAGCCTCCAAGAACCGTTTTATGATTGTTAATCATAAACCGGGTCTTTGTAACACTTCAAGCATCCCATCATTGATCCTTGCAAAGGCGTGTCCTCAATCATAGATAAGACTCATGTTTGAAAAAATTAGATAACGTTCTGCAGCTTGGCAAGTTAATCTGGTTTTAATCCACACTGCCGGTTTAGAACAAACATACATTAGCCCCCAAGTGTCAAGGATAATGCTTGCATTGCTCTGGAGACTTGTATAGAGGGTAGTATTTGAAAGCAAAGAGGCATTAGCCCCGAAGTATGAAGTGGATAACTTGTTATATGCTTTATACTTAGTGCATAAATATGTTGTTTTGTTGAATATACCTTCAATGTTGCAGGCTGAACTGAGAAACAAAGATGCCCAAAACTCTGACTTGCAAGAAAATGTGAAGTCTCAACAAGCCGAAGCTGCAAAAGCCAAAGAGGAGCTGACGCAGGCCCTGGCCAAAATGGAAAAGCTGAAAGAATCCTTAAACAAAGATCGTGCTGAATGGGAAACCGAAAAAGCCGATTTAACCAAAAGAGCTGCAGATGCCGAGGGTGCACTGAAACCGGTGGTTGAAGAACTAGCCGGTTTGAAGCGCCAAATCAATGCTATGACCTCTGCTATCTTTGGTAAGTGTCTATTTATGTATGTTGCACCAGTCAATGAATCTTAAAACTAACCAAAATGTTGATAAAATCTTTGGCAGGAACTCGGATCACTCATCTTGGTGCAGATATGCGAATGAAGCTCAAAGCGGCATATACATTGGTTGAGCAGCTATACTCTGGGTCTCAACGAGCCATTAGTACAACGGCTTATAACAAACCGGCGCCAACGTTGATTAAGGAGACCCTTGAGAAGCTGGGCATGTTACCGGCGTGTATTGCCGAGTTGAAAAGAGCCGCTGCGAGAGTAGGAGCATTAACCGCCCTTATTCGAGCCAAGGCCTAGATTCCAGACCTTGAAGCAGAGGATATCATTAAAGGATATCCAGGCGTTAAAGAAGACGGTTCAAACTTTGACAATGATGATCTTCGGCGGCTGAACAAACATATGCGGCCAGCGGCCAGCAAATTGGCTGAGGACACCGATTTGTCCCATTTTCAACCGTTTTATGATGCAGAAGGGAAAAGACAGCCAGACGAGATCCATGAAGTCAAAGAACTTGTGCCTCCGATTTGTAAGCACACTTATGCCCCTGATATTAACCCTTCTGATCTTATCCATGAGGAAGCAGTATTCCAAGCTTTAACCGGAATCGATTGGTCAACGGCTGATTTCCAGCGGCTGGGGAGGGATGAAGAAGTGCCTACACCAACTAATCCGCAACCGTCAAACCGTCATGATGAAGAATCCTGATCCGGTCGCCGGTTTATATGGCTACTGTGAAAAACAATGGCACTGTTTGAGCCGCTTTGAAGCTTCATGTAATAGGATAGCTGAAACTTTGTTTATCTGCCATGCCATCGAGCATGTTTCATAACGCTTTGTAACAATCTGTGCCGCCCTTCAGGATATATTTTATGCATAGCCTATGATGACTTGCCTTCCCGGGTCCAAAAAAACTTAAAAATGTCTAGCGGTTTGCCGCTAAACATGTCATAATATCCAAGAAGTATATAGTACTTTAGCTGAATAATCAAGTGTTTATACAAAAAATAATGTACAGAACATACCTCATTAATTGAACAAACGTGTATACAGCAAAGGTGTTTAACACCAACCCGATACGTTTGATAATTTCATCTTCATAATGCTGGTCTATGTATTAAACCGGACCGGTATAACTAACGGATTTTCTTTATAACACTGGTGATTTAGTAAAACCAGACCGGGTCAATGACCACCGGTTTATAATTGATCATGTGCCAACAACTGGTGGTTGGAAAGCAAGCCGGGTCAAGGACGCCGGTTTATCAAAAAATACTTATGATTGTCAACAAACAAAATTCAAATAGGAAAATATGCGAGGCTTTTTACGAGCTGCCAGGCTCCAAATCGAGGCTTTTCATGGGCTGCCAGGCCTCTGAGTTAAACCATTTAACAAAGCCTTTTAAGATGGGCCTCCAATTAACCAATCATCGTTTTAACTGTGACAAGTTCAGGGTCTGTGAAAGATTGACTTGTCACACGTTCGATGGGTCATGCCAGGATTACCTGGATAGGAGTGGCTTACTTGATGAAGGCAGGATAACCTGGGGTTTTAGGTGAATACACCAGGCTTCCAAGCCATGGCTTGATAGCCAATTATGAGGGTGCTTTCAAACTCTTTGTTGCTTTGCAAAAAAGAGCCCCCAAGTAACTTTGTGAGTGATGCTCAGCGTGTGCCTATGTTTGAGTTTGTACTGTGTACAATACTCTCTTTGGCTCCACAAATTTTTCCTTGTGTGGCTGAAATGCCTATCAAGAGGTGTAGCTGTGGTTCAAACATGACCAAGCCCCCTAGTGATTTTCTTTATCTTTACGCAGCTGCTAAAGCCGGTTTAACAAAGACTCTGCTTTGACCGTTAACTTGTAAAAGCACACATATGATATAAGAAAGAACAGATACCCCGCTTATAACGGAGGCTCCGGTTTATTATATGGTATATACACTGTCATAAATATGTACAGGTGAAGAGCCTATGGCCTCAAGTATAGTAAGGCCGAAGGAGAGCTATGTTCCATGGCCGCTTTGTCTCCTCCTCCGATTGACGTGAGTCTTCATGCTCTCAAACATCAATGAGGTAGTAGGATCCGTTGTGCAGATTTTTGCTGACCACAAAGGGTCCTTCCCAAGGGGGGGATAACTTGTGCATATCAGTCTGATCCTGGATGAGCCGGAGCACCAAATCACCTTCTTGAAAGGTTCTAGTTTTAACCCGGCGGCTGTGATAACGTCGAAGATCTTGTTGATAAATCGCCGAACGTGCTGCTGCAAGATCCCGCTCTTCATCCAACAGGTCTAGAAAATCCTGATGTGCCTTCTCATTATCAGCTTCAACATAAGCTGCCACACGGGGCGAATCGTGATGGATGTCACTAGGAAGAACCGCCTCCGCTCCATAAACCATGAAGAAAGGCGTGTAACCCGTAGACCTATTGGGTGTGGTGTTGATGCTCCATAACACAGAAGGTAGCTCCTCGACCCAACAACCCGGCGTCCGCTTTAAGGGAACCATAAGCCTTGGTATGATACCCCGTAGAATTTCTTGATTTGCCCTTTCCGCTTGACCATTAGATTGGGGGTGAGCCACTGATGCTAGATCAAGCCGGATGTGCTCACGTTGACAGAATTCTTCCATCTCTCCTTTTGATAAATTAGTACCGTTATCTGTTATAATGCTATGTGGAAAGCCAAACCAGAATATCACCTTTTTGATGAATTGAACCGCCGTGGCTGCATCACACTTGCTGACTGGCTCTGCCTCCACCCATTTAGTGAATTTATCAACTGCTACTAACAGGTGGGTCTTCTTGTCCTTGGAGAGCTTGAAGGGTCCAACCATATCCAGCCCCCAAGTTGCAAATGGCCACGTAGTTGGAATCATCCGCAACTCTTGAGCCGGAACGTGCGCACGGCGGGCAAACTTTTGACATCCATCACATCTTTTGACTAAATCCTCCGCATCAACATGCGCCGTCAACCAGTAAAAACCGTGGAGAAAAGCTTTGGCAACCAATGACTTTGAACTGGCGTGGTGACCGCAATCCCCTTCATGAATTTCTCGCAAAATCTCACAACCTTCTTGACGAGAAACACATCGCTGAATTGCTCCTGAAACACTATAACGATGTAACTCCCCGTTGAGTATGGTCATGGACTTGTAACGCCGGATTATCTATCAAGCCAACGTTTCCTCAGCTGGTAACTCGCCCCGGTTCATGTAATCCAGATACGGGATCGTCCAATCCAGTATGGCATGCAGAGCTGCCACCAACTGAGCCTCCGGATCAGGAATAGCCAAATCTTCTTCGGTTGGTATTTTGACTGACGGATTGTGCAATACATCAAGAAAGACATTGGGCGGAACCGGTTTACGTTGGGAACCAAGACGACTTAAAGCGCCCGCCGCTTCATTCTTCCGCCGGTCTATATGGTCCACCTGATAACCTTTAAAGTGACCAGCCACTGCGTCCACCTCTCGCCGATATGCAGCCATGAGTGGGTCCTTAGAATCCCAAGTGCCAGACACTTGCTGAGCCACTAGATCTGAATCGCCGAAGCACTTAACCCGGCTCAAATTCATCTCTTTAGCCATCCGAAGACCATGGAGTAAAGCCTCATATTCAGCTGCATTATTAGTACAAGGGAACATTAAACGGAGGACATAACAAAACTTGTCACCTCGTGGGGAAGTTAATACGACTCCAGCCCCCGAACCCTCTAACTGTCTGGACCCATCAAAATGAATAGTCCAGTATGTATTATCTGGTTTCTCCTCAGGTGCCTGTAACTCCGTCCAATCGTTGATGAAATCCACGAGTGCTTGGGACTTGATCGTCGTGCGGGGTATATATTTGAGCCCGTGAGGTCCAAGCTCAATGGCCCACTTGGCAATCCGGCCAGTTGCCTCTCTGTTTTGAATGATGTCGCCCAGAGGAGCTGAACTGACCACTGCGATAGGATGGCCCTGAAAATAGTGTTTGAGCTTCTCGCTTGCCATAAACACCCCATACACCAGTTTCTGCCAATGTGGATACCTCTGCTTTGACTCAATGAGCACCTCACTGATATAATAAACCGGCCGTTGAACCGGATACTCTTTGCCAGGCTCCTTGCGCTCTACCATAATGGCTACGCTGACAGCCCGGGTATTAGCAGCCACATATAATAATAATGGCTCTTTATCGATCGGTGCTGCCAGCACGGGCGGTTCCACTAGCTGCCTCTTCAGATCTTCAAACGCCTTATCGGCTGCCTCACTCCAGACAAAGTTATCTGTTTTCTTGAGCATCTGATATAAGGGGATGGCCTTCTCTCCAAGGCGGCTGATAAACCGGATCAAGGCTATAATCCGGCCGGCCAGACGTTGAACATCGTTAATACATGCCGGTTTAGCCAAGGACGTAATTGCTGCAATATTTTCCGGATTAGCCTCAATGCCTCTGTTTGAAACCAGAAAGCCTAAGAGCTTGCCTGCTGGGACACCAAAAACACACTTCTCCGGATTGAGCATCATCTTGTAGACCCGGAGATTGTCAAAGGCTTCCCGTAGATCATCTATCAATGTCCCCTCCTTTCTGGATTTGACCACAATATCATCCACATACACATGAACATTGCGCCCAATTTGCTTATGAAGGCAATTCTGAACACATCGCTGGTAAGTTGCCTGGGCACTCTTGAGTCCAAAGGGCATGAAAACATAGCAGAAGGCTCCAAAGGGAGTTATAAAGGCTGTCTTCTCCTGGTCCTTAACTGCCATTTTGATCTGATGATAACCAGAGTAAGCATCCAAAAAACACAAACGGTCACAACCCGCCGTAGCATCAATTATCTGATCAATGCGAGGGAGAGCAAAGGGGTCTGCAGGGCAAGCCTTGTTTAGATCTGTGTAGTCCACACACATGCGCCAAGTGCCGTTTTTCTTAAGAACCAACACCGGATTGGCTAACCACTCTGGATGAAAAACTTTGACAATAAACCCAGCAGCTAACAGACGGGCTACCTCTTCACCTATAGCCTTGCGTCTTTCCTCGTTGAAACGGCGGAGGAACTGTCGGACCGGTTTGAACTTAGGATCAATGTTGAGTGTGTGCTCAGCGAGTTCTCTCGGTACACCTGGCATGTCAGAAGGTTTCCATGCAAAGATGTCCCAATTCTCACGGATGAACTCGATGAGCGCACTTTCCTATTTGGGATCCAGGTTAGCGCTGATGTTGAACTGTTTGGATGAATCGCCAGGGACAAAGTCAACCATCTTAGTGTCTGTAGTTGATTTGAACTTCAATGCTGGATCATGTTCCGTAGTTGGCTTTTTTAAGGAGGTCATGTCTGCCGGATCAACTTGCTCCTTATAGAATTTTAACTCCTCCATGGCACAAACCGACTCAGCATAAGCCGCATTGCCTTCTTCACACTCCAAAGCAATCTTTCTACTTGCATGTATTGTGATAGTCCCCTTATGACCTGGCATTTTAAGCTGTAGGTAAACATAACATGGCCTTGCCATAAACTTAGCATAAACCGGCCGCCCAAATAAGGCGTGGTACAGACTTTTGATCTTCACCACCTCAAATGTCAATGTTTCTGACCTTGAATCGTAGTCATCTCCAAAAGCTACCTCCAAAGCTATCTTACCAACAGGATATGCAGACTTACCAGGCACCACACCATGAAATACCGTATTCGACGGTTTAAGATCCTTATCTATCAACCCCATACGGCGGAATGTATCATAATACAAAATATTGATACTACTTCCCCCATCCATGAGCACTTTAGTGAACTTGTATCCCCCAACTTGAGGGGCTACCACCAAGGCCAAATGACCTGGATTATCAACCCGGGGCGGGTGATCCTCTCTACTCCACAAAATAGGTTGCTCCGACCAGCGTAAATACTGAGGTACTGCCAGCTCAACGGAGTTGACTGCCCTTTTGTGAAGCTTCTGATCACATTTGCACAAACTAGTAGTGAAGACATGATATTGCCCGCTGTTCAGCTGTTTGGGATTGCTCTGATAACCCGACTGCTGCTTCTGCTGCTGACTCCCCTGATGGTTGTAGCCTCCCTGGTTGCCTTGGTGTCCTTGATTGACGTTTCCGGTTTGATTGCCTGGAAACCCTGAACCGGAACCACCACCTCCGTAACCCGGCCCGTGGAAACCTCCTCCTAAACCGCCGGGCGGGCCGCTGTCATTTTGGAACATATTGGAATTCTTGAAATCCCGCATGATATAACAATCTTTCCAGAGATGTGATGCCGGTTTCTCCTTCGATCCATGCTTTGGACATGGCTGATTTAACAAATGCTCCAAGTTATTGCCTGGACCTCCACCCCTCTGGGGCTGCTTGCCTTTACAGCGCTGGCCATTCTCCTGCGCGTTGGTATTTGCGACAAAGTCCAAACTACTGTCGGCCTTGCGCTTACCAGTATTTCCATGGCCTGCCGGATTATGTTGTTGGCCTTTGGCATTGCCGTTGTTCTTACCCTTCTCCGGTTTGTCCTCCTCTAAATCCGGATCCTTGGTATTATCTGAATCGGCATATTTAACCAAAGCGGCCATGAGTGTTGACATGTCGTTGCAGTGACGTTTGAGCCTTCCCAACTTCTGTTTCAACGGTTTGAAACGGCAATTGCCCTCTAACGTTAACACTACGGTGTCCGCATTGATATGATCTGATGAATGCAAAATCGCCGAGACCCGTTTGACCCAATGGGTCGTGGACTCCCCTTCTTCTTGGACACAAGCAGCCAGATCTACAATTGACCTTGGCTGCTTACACGTATCCTTGAAGTTCTGGATAAACTGGTGCTTCAGTTCGGCCCATGATCCAACAGAGTTGGATGGCAAGCTCTTCAACCAAGTGCGAGTTGTTCCTTCCAACATCATGGTGAAATATTTAGCACACACCGCCTCATCCACATCTAACATCTCCATTGCCATCTCATAGCTTTCCACCCACGCCTCTGGCTGCAAATCGGCGGTGTAATTTGGTACCTTACGGGGTCCCTTGAAATCCTTGGGTAGTCGCACATTACGCAAAGCGGGAGTTAAACATGGTACCCCTAAGGAACTGAACATCGCCCCTGGCTCCACGAAGGCGGTGGGGTGAACCGGAGTATGCTGTCGTGCTCCGTGTCGAGCTTTCAACTCGGCCTCTCGACGTGCGCGGCCATGGTCCACAACATCTTGCGCATTAGCACCTCCCCCAGCCGGGTTGTTCCCTCGTGGCGAATTTCGGCGACGTGCACTACTGGACACGGCCGGTTCGTCCTCCACGTGTGTGCTATAACTCCGGCTTGGACGGGGAGTGGAATGAATCCTCTCACGGCTGTGTGAATATGCTTGCTATTGATTTAGTGCTGTCTGAAGGAGATCCCTGGCCCGACGCGCTTCCACCGCAACCGGTGACTCGCCGTCGGTTGGGAGGGCCGCCAGGCGTGAAGCGGCGGCCACAATGTTGTCCAACGGGTTGGAATAATGCCCGGGCGGCGTTTGTGGTACAACATTGTTCTCGCGAGGCAGGTCCGTCGTGCGCGGCTGAACCGACGCTCCTGCTCCTGGCGCCCCCGCTCGGTTTAGCGTGGGTTGGTTACCAGCTCCTACACCTGGCGTGTTGAAAAGATTCTGCGGCTCATAAACTGACGGGAGACGTGATCGGTACCTTCTTCTCATGACTTCCTCTGAAGCATTCTGATCCAGTCTAATCCGGTAAGCCTGTGCTTCCAACTCGGCCCGCTCCGTAGCCATCCTGGCATTCTCTGCTGCCAGGTCCACTTTAGCCTGGGCTATCTAATCTTTCACTTTTACAATCTCCGCATCGTGTTGATCCCTAGCTGTTGCGTCCACCTCCGCGGACATCAATGTTGCCAGAGCGTCGAACAAATCAGACAAGACTTGGGCCGGAGGTGGCGCCGAGCTTCCTACCCCTGCTGTTGTGGCCGTCGTTGAACCGAATAGCATTGCTGCGGTGGTAGATGAATGAGGCGCCGATTGTGTGCCGGCCATGAAGATGGCGGCCTGGTTTGGCAGACCGGGGGAATCCGGAATACTGTTGCCCTCGGATCCTCCCTCAATCTGGCTGTCCTGCAACTGGTAAAGCGATTCGGTTTCTCCAGAAGACTCGTCATCAGAGCAGACTACGGTTTCTCCATCGGACACCGGTCCTTCCTCGTACCCCGATCCATGGACGACACCTACGAAAACATGCCTTGCCTCGGGCTGAACCGGCGAAGAACTTGCGCCCCGAGCCGTTTCGATGATGTCGGTGCAGATGTCCGGCTCGGGGGCCGGTTCGCCGATCTTGCTGATGAAGACGTGAATCCCACCAAAGGGGACCCGGTACCTGTATTCGATTGAATCGGTCTCGGGACCCCATCCTGCGTTGTTGATGTAGAGCTTGCCGCGGCGACTCTTCATCATCCGGCCCACAGCGTATCCCTTGAGTCCATCGAAGCTGCCCTTCAAGAACTCAAAACCATCATGGGATAGCCCCACGGTGGGCGCCAACAGTGCCCTTATAACCTGGCATCTTGAGCTGTAGATATACATAACACGGCCGATCCATGAACTTGGCGTAAGCCGGTCGTCCAAACAGAGCATGATATGGGCTTTTGATATTAACCACCTCAAAAGTTAACTTCTCTGCCCTGGAATCATATTCATCCCCAAAGGCTACTTCCAGCTCAATCTTACCAACTGGGTATGCCGATTTGCCAGGTACAACACCGTGAAAAACAGTGTTGGATTGCTTAAGACTCTTATCAGTCAACCCCATCCGATGGAACGTCTCATAGTAGAGGATTTTGATGCTACTACCTCCATCCATAAGCACTTTAGTGAATTTATATCCACTGACCCGAGGTGCTACTACCAAGGCTAAGTGACCCGGGTTGTCAACCCGGGGAGGATGATCTTCTCTATTCCACACAATAGGCTGTTTAGACCACCTCAAATAACGTGGTATCGCCGGCTCAACAGCATTGGCAGCCCTCTTATGAAGCTTCTGGTCCCTCTTGCACAAACTAGTGGTAAATACATGGTATTGCCCACTATTCAACTGTTTTGGGTTGCTCTGATATCCAGACGGTTGCTGCTGATTGCCTTGGCCGGGTTGTTGATTGTAACTTGCCTGGTTACCTGTATGGCCTTGACCGTGAAAACCGCTTCCACCTAAACCGGCGCCCGGGCCATGAAAGCCGCCTCCGCCTGAACCGCTGCCAGACCCGTGACCTCCGTCAAATGCGCTTGAATTTTTAAATGCCTTCATGATCGTACAGTCCTTCCACAGATGGGTTGCTGGCTTCTCCCGGGTGCCGTGTCTTGGGCAAGGTTCATTCAATAGTTGCTCGAGGGTGAGACCTGACCCGCCTGACCGAGGGGGTTGCCTACCCCTGCGCCATTGATTGTTACCCTGTGTATTGGTGTTAGCCACAAATTCATCAGCCTTACATTTATTACCTCCTTGATTTGCCGGGTTATGCTGGTGACCCTTGCCGTTGCCATTCTTCTTTCCCTTCCCTGTTTTCTCCTCATCAGACAAGGGATCCTTAGTATTATCAGAATCAGCATACTTAACCAGAGCCGCCATCAACTGGCCCATGTCATTGCAGTCACGCTTGAGTCGCCCCAGCTTCTGTTTCAGAGGTTCAAAACGGCAATTTTTCTCCAACATTAAGACTGCCGATCCAGCATCCATCTTATCAGATGAATGCATTATCTCCTTGACCCGGCGCACCCAATGGGTTGTGGACTCACCTTCCTCTTGTTTTACAATTAGTCAGGTCCACGATTGACATAGGTTGTTTGCATGTGTCCTTGAAGTTCTGAATGAACCGGGCTTTTAACTCCACCCATAAGCCGATGGAATTGGGGGGCAATCCTTTTAGCCAAGTGCGAGCCGTTCCATCCAACATCATAGTGAAATACTTAGCCATTGCCACGTCGCTGACCTCCAACAACCCCATTGCCATCTCATAACTCTCAATCCAGGCCCCAGGCTGCAAGTCAGCCGTGTAGTTAGGCACCTTACGAGGCCCCTTGAAGTCTTTTGGCAAGCGCTCATTACGTATGGCCGGCACCAGGCAAGGGACACCTCCGGTTCTTGTGGCCACTCCTGCCTCAATCGAGGTTGCTGGATAAGCCGGAAAAGTCTGATGAGCCGCCTGCTCCACTGCCAGCTGAACCGCTCGCTCAGCCTCTTGTCGGATCCTCTCCTAATCCGCTAAGTTAAGGGCTCCCGCCTGCATCGGCTCATGTCTGCGTGGTTGGTTGCGGCGCTGAGCGTTGCTTGACATATCAGCTGAGTCCATATGCCTGCTATAGCTCGGGCTCCGGCTCGGGCGAGAGGTTGAATGGATTCTGTCTCGACTGTAAGAGTACGCATCCTGCTATGCCAGAGCTGTCTGAAGAAGCTCCCTCACCCTTCGTGTCTCGATTGCTGTCGGAGAATCGCCTTCCATCGGGAGAGCCGCCAAACGAGCTGACGTAGCAATGAGGTTTTCCAAAGGATTAGAGAAGTGACCCGGTGGTGTTGACGCATAATGAGGCAGAGCGGTATACATGCGAGGTGGCTCCATGGTCCGCGGCTGAATCGGTGCTCCGGGTGTCGTGATCCGATTTGCTTCCGGTGGGTTACTTGGGACGGCCCCAGGTGTATGGAAAAGGTTCCTGGGATCGAGTGTCAGAGGTAGACGTGATTGAGTTTTCTGATGCCTCCTCCTCATGACCTCGTTTGACGCATTTAGATCCATCGAGAGCCGGAAAGTCTCCTGGCCTCTTTAGCTGCTAAGTTTTCCTTGGCCTGTGCCATCTCTGCGCGCACCCGTGCCACCTCCGCATCATTCTGGACCTTGTCCGCCGGTTCTACCACGGCAGTCAATAGGGCCGTCAGCTTATCCGTGAGGTCCATTAGTATCTGAGCCGGGGAGCGCGCGGGGTCTCCTGACTCGGCCGCTGCCGAACGGGTGGCCGTTGCTGTCGCAGCCATGGAGATCTGCCCGGGCTGGTGCCTGCCATGAAGACTCCAGCTCGATTCGGCGGCTCAAAGGGGTCCGGAATACTGCTGCCATCGGAACAGCCCCCAAGCATGCCATCCTGCAACTGATACAATGAGTCCATCTTGCCTGTGGATGACGTAGCGTCAGAACAGATGGCCGTCTCACCACCATCCATTGATCCTTCCGAATATTCACCTCCGTGGATGCAGCCCACAAAGACACGTTTTATGGCGGGTCAGGCCTGGGCGGGTCTCGCATGCTGAGCCGTCTCGATGATGTCGGTGCAGATGTCCGGCTCAGGGCCTGATTCGCCGATCCGGCCGATGAATACATGAATCCCGCCAAAGGGGACCCAGTACCCGTACTCGATTGAGCCGGCCTCGGGGCCCCAGCCTTCGTTGTCGATGTAGAGCTTGCCGCGACGACTCTTGGTCATCCGGCCCACAGCGTATCCCTTGAGCCCTTCGAAGTTTCCCTTCAAGAACTCAAATCCACCGTGCGCTGGCCCCACGGTGGGCGCCAACTGTCGTGGAATTGTCACGGCAGATGTCCTAGCAAAAGGACTTAGTCGTAGGGCCATCACAACTAGGAAGCTTAAATGGGTTAATCGGGACAAAGGACACGAGAGGTTTTATACTAGTTCGGCCCTTACCATGAAGGTAAAAGCCTACGGCTAGTTGTGTTGGAATTGCTGGGGTTTCGATCACCAAGAGGCTGATCCGCCGGCTTGGTTCTCGATCTCTTGTTTCCTGCCCTAAGCCGCCACCGGGTCGTCCCCTTATATACAGGGGCTGACGCCTGGCAGCCTACAGAGTCCCAGCCGGCTCATAAAGCGTGTCCGGCTCGGTGACTTCTTTTACATGCCTTTCGTTACAAGTCTTTCTTTACATACGGCGGTTTATAATATTGGGCCTTAAGCCGCCTCTGGGCTTAGGCCTTCTATAAGCCTTAATAAACTATCACCTTGAATGTTTATTGGGCTTCCTTTGTGACCCGTCATTGGGATTGATCCGGCCCCTCCTGGGCGGGTCATAACTGATAGCTATATCCCCAACAGTTGGGTTTGGATGATTACCTCAAGATTATGAAGGAATGAAGCAATATTGGAATTTAAGGAGGTGTAATGCAAGAATATGGAACAATAGTAACTCAAAGGATGAGTTAAAGCTGTGCAAGTATTGAAGTGGGCCTATAACCCATAGGCCCAGGAATTAATAAGGATCAAGTACTCCCTGGAAGAAGAAATTTGGAAGAAGTTGTTATTTGATCAACAAACGTTTCTTAGGGGGATACGAAAACTAGAGAGTTGCGATGAACGGTAGATGTTTTGTTCAGCTTGCAGAATCAATGGATATATCCGAACCCAGTTTGTCGACAAGACAATTTTTGCAATGCTTGTGAGGATGCCAATTGTTAGAATACGTGATTCATGGTCTATGTATGAAGTAATGATTCAAGTATGGGATGGATTGGCCCCCATATCTGAGACTTCTATCATGAACTATCATATATTGATGGAGAATCAGAGAGCCCTGAAAACCTTAGAAGAGTGTCGACACGATAAGCCATAAAACCATAGAATGGTAGAACGATGAATCCATGCACAGGCAACCGTTGCCAATCGCAGGTTATAGTGAGATTAAACCCAGACCTGTTTCCTGCAGAAACCATAAATTCTTGACCAACATGAGGTTTCGACAATGGTTTAGTATTGGCGACTAATCGGTTAGCTAAGAAGACCCAGTCTCAGAAGAACCTCGCCAAGATGAAAGGACACAAGATTTGAGAAAAGGTTATGCCCCAAATATAATGATTCAACACAAGAGGAGGCAAAGTATATTTATAAGCTTTAGCAATTGAGTTGTGAACTCACACCTGAAAACAAATACTTGCTCAAGAGAATTTATTAGTAGAAAATGTGATGGAGTGATTATAATGTGATTCCAGTAAAGTAATAGAAAACAACAATACTCAACAGTTGCCAAGTACACAGTATTTTAAAGAGACTAACAATGATCAAAAGCGTAGGCATAAGGATGGATAGTGGGATGTTGCATGGATAGAACAAATATGTAATGGCGATAATATAGGGTGGTCGTAATCTAGCTCAAATTCATTAACTTATGTATACATGCATTTCATTTACAGTTGTATGCTTGCAATAGGAACTTGCACACCATATTTTGTCCCACCCTCCCGTTTCAGTGGGATACTAATGAACATTAAGCGTAATTAAGGCACTCCTTTTACCAAGAACCAAAGAAAAGCATTGAACTTAATGAATACATGTAATCCTCAAGTTACTATCATTCACTTTGATACCCTGATTATTTTCAGTTTGAGATCTCCAGTTCAGAACAACAACACATGCGTATAACTTGTACGTTGATCTAAACACATTCGGTTCAGATATGAAATCATGACACTTATGCCTTACTGGCAAGCATTAAGCATAGCAAAGTCATATCAACATCAATCTCATAACCTATATGACACCAGTCATCAAACCCAAACAATTACGACAATTATTACATAAATGATCTCATCCAATTCCCATCCGCCACATGTGGCTACAGAGAAACGACGCACACATGAGTGGGGAGATCATGACAGTGATGATGGAGAAGGTGTTATTGATGAATATGAGAAAGAGCCCCCTCTCCGGAGGCCAAATTAGCCTCAAGAAAGCCCTTCGGGAAGAAGTCAGAGAAGGCGGTGGCTCCGCCTCAAAGAAAAATGACCAAAAATTTGTGCCACGGTTTTAGGTTAGGGGGGGGGGGGTATATGTGCGATATAGGCATGAGAGGCGGTGCCTATGGGCCCCATGCGTTATGCCCTTGCCCATGTCGCATGGTGGCTGTGGGCCACCCCTGGCCAGCCCTTGTGGTTCTGCGGCTTATTTCTTCTATTACTTTCAAAAGAAATCTCAGATCTTTTCTACATAGAAAATAGCAACATGGAAAATCTGCTGAAAACAACGTAAGTCCTGTAGTTTATATTCTAGCTATTCAAGTTAGCGTACAAAACAAATATCAAAGTGTTTAGAAAGGTAAATACATTTGAGACGTTCCATTGGGCTCTTCGGCAAGCTCCATGGCAATGGTATTGGTTGCTCCATAGGCCGAGTGGATGGCGAGAGGGCTGCGGTGAGTGATCCTGTCTATGCTGTCCCCCTTGGTAGCGGCTAAGACCTGATCCAGATTCGGAGTCCTCGGTCGTCGTAGTGGGTCTTCTGGCTTGAGTACCCTCGGCGAGGTGTGCGGGAGGAGCCGAGCAAGAGCTTTGAGCCTTGGGCTGGTGATGGCGATGCTTGCGAGTGTCGTGTCCCTCTTGGGGGACGCTGGTCTCCTCTTTTTGCCAACACTTAGGGTAAAAACCCTTGTCCGTTCCGGCAGACGGTCTTTGCGTCTTGACCCTTTTGGGGAATTCGCCGGTTAGTATGGGTACCTTTCGGTCACGGTAGCATGTTTGGGATGGTTGGGACCTCTAAGAAACAACGCCTTGGTTTCGACGGCTAGTGGTCTCGCCTGTGCCTTTCCTTTACACGTGACATATCCTCTCTTTGTCATTTCTATGTTGGTAGATTGACGCTCCTCGATCCGGAGCAAGAGGGCAGAGGGTATTCTTCGACAACAGTTCGATGATGTTGGTGCGACAAAGTCCAATGATTTCTTCCGAGTGGCGCGTGTTCGCTCGTCGTGAGCGGTCTTGGTTGTGTCTTATGATGGCCCGGCCTCTCATATGCTTTTTTTTGGCGGTGAGACGTCCAATAGTACCCTCGTGGTTATTGTTAACCTACTCGGTTTATTTTGCCGTGTTTTTCTTTGATTAATTTGTATGAGGATTTTCTCAACATCATGGTGTGACGTTTCTCTGCCTTCCTCCCCAACATCCTATATAACGAAATCTTCAACTCTCCATGAAGTCCAGCCGCGAAAACTCACGCGTACACACACACACAGGCGCACAGCATCCAAGGGAGCCGGCGATCGAGATTCGAGAAGCCAGCATGGGCAGTGCTGAGGAGGAGGATCTACCGGCAACGGACATGCCGCGGGTGGTGGGCGTCCTCTCCGCGCTCCTGGAGCGCGTAACGGAGCGCAACGACACGGCAGCGGGGCCGGGAGCGCTGGAACCGGCGTCACGGTCGGCGTTCCGGGCGATGACGAAGCCCGGCATCTCGGTGCGCGCGTACATGGCGCGCATCGCGCGGTTCGCGGGCTGCAGCCCCGCGTGCTTCGTGGTGGGTTACATCTACCTCGACCGCCTCCTGCGCCGCCGCCGCACCCTCGCCGTGGACTCCTACAGCGTGCACCGCCTCCTCATCACCACCGTGCTCTCCGCCGTCAAGTTCATGGATGACATGTGAGTTCTCGCCTTAACCTCACCCCCTGATCATGAGTATGACTGGCGCCTGTATGGTCGAGTTCCTAGTTTGTTTCAAAGTTATGTGTTCTTGAGGCCAGTTGGTCCTCAGTCTGCTAATGCCCACCTTACAGCAGAGAATTGGATCAGAAACAGGTGAAATTCTCTAGACCAGGCTACTATTTAGGATGACAAAAATAATTTTAGGAAGACTCAATTGGTGTGTAGGCACTGTTCTTATTCCCTTGAATCAAGATGTAGTGCACAGATAGCTTGATTCTCATATAAATTTTGTTCTTTTGTGCTCAAGCTGGGCAGCTTTATCCGCTTGATTTTTTAGGCCAAGCATTATCGCACTCGCAAACTCTTATCTGCTGCTTCTTTACGTGCTTGACAAAAGATCACTGTCAACCAGTTAATAGCTGGGGACCTTAATCAATCTAGCATGTCAAAACAACTTTTGGATTGCAAAGGGGCTGATTAGTCTGCTTCTCTGCCGTTCAAGTTGGTGCTAAACTAACTACTAATCGTGTCAGTGTCGCATGTTCTATAGAGCCACTGTAGACAATTTGTTGAGTTGTTCACAGAAGGCTCTGATGGGATAAGATCGACATCTAATTCCGGAATCCAGATCACGTAGGTTGCATTGGCAGAGAACATTCTTTAAGAAGCAGAACCCAACAACCCCTTCCCTAAATCCCAACAAGTACAGGCAATCGAAGGCTGCACCCACTATCAAAAGAAAATACTATTCCTATCGATTTGCATTTGGAGAATTCGTTATGTCATCTGCCCATGCCAGCACACCAAACACCAAGCAGAGTAGAGTATTATCTGCTCATGAGGTGATGTATGTGGTGTAGGCAAAATTATACCTGCAAACAAAGAGGCAATGGTGGCTCCATCCACTGCTCCTTCCATCCATGTTCCAACCACATTTGCACCTTGGGGGACCCAAGCCAAAGATTTAAGATAGAGGCCCCCCTCCCTTTCAGCAACCTTTTCTCTCTTTTTGGAATTTAATTCACTGTCAAGTACTTGCCATATGATAGGACGGTGGCAACTTGGCCCTTGCTGATGGATGCACACTACCTGTTCCAACTCCCTCTTGCCAGGAGCATCCAGCCCTATCTGTCCTTTTCCTGGAATCATTACCCAATTGATGATTTGTTGCATATTTCTTCCTTGACAGAATCACTATGGTTATTCTTAGTTTGGACGATTTAACATTCTACAGATTTGACTGTTTTTAAGGTGGATTCTGAATAACTGATTTGGTGTGTGTGCCTCTTCGGCCAATTTGGTTTGCCCTGCACTGCACAAATGTTTGGTGGCCTACTGCCACTGCCATTCTTGATTTCTCAAAAAGAAAAAGACTTAACATGATTGGTCCATATGGTCTGAATCCTGATACAAGCACGTATATAACATGTTAACATATGGTGCCTTGCTGATATCGCAGATGCTACAACAACGCCTACTTCGCCAAGGTGGGCGGGATCAGCCTGCCGGAGATGAACTACCTCGAGGTGGACTTCCTCTTCGGCGTCGGCTTCGAGCTCAATGTGTCGCCAGAGACGTTCGGCCACTACTGTGCCATCCTCCAGTCCGAGATGCTCTGCCTGGAGCTGGAGCCGGAGCCCCTTCTTCCCCCTAATGCCGCCGCTCCAGGCAGCGCAATGCATTGCTGCCTCTCTGAAGACGATGGCACTAGCGCCACCACCAGCAGTAGCAGCAGTACTCAGCAGCAGCAGCTGGCTGCGTAGGTGGTTAGAGGCGTATATATACAGTACACTGTGTGAGTGCGTACATGTACAGGGTCATGTTGCTCGTCCGAGCAGAGTACGCGAGCTTCCTCGGTGTGATGTGCTGCTCTTTGGTCCCTCTGGTATATAGCTTGTTTAGGTGACAGAGGTGGACACTGCAAGAGTGCAGACCGACTGTGAGGGAGTTGAATACAAGGTGTGTGATGTGCTCTAGTCCACAAGTGACGTGTATGTTGGATCATTTTTTTCTCTTTGCCACTACATGGGGTGGCATTTAGAATCTCTAGCCCTTCCTTCAAAAAGCTTTAACTCCTTAGAATTAGAAGAATTTCTAGCTCTTCCCCCAAAAAGCTTTATCTCTTTCAGATTTTTCTGTTTTAAGGAGTTAGACTCAGAGCACGACCAACCATTTTCCTCCAAATTTTGAGAAGTTACACCTCAAAACACTCATTGTGCTCAAATTTGAGCAGCTCCCACCAATTCTGCTCAAATATTTATGGTTCTAGCCCCCCCCCCCCCCCCTCTCCCACAAAAAAAAATTAAAAGGGTAATTTGATCTTTTGCCCTTAATTAATGAATTGTCTTGATTCAATCAGGTTGGCCCGCCGGACCGTATGTTGGAGCTGAACAGCAACAATGCGCTGCACAAATTCACCGACACGACAAATATGCACACTAAACAACCTCCTTCACATGTAGTGAACTTTGAGGGCAGCTTCCACCAACAAGTAAGTAGGGAAATAACACAAACAACATGCATATGTGACACAAGATTTAACGTGGAAAAACGTCCCCAACTTGAGGAGTAAACAACTATGGCTGTGGACCGACCAATCCACAAACTTCACTTATGAGAATGGTAAGTACAAAGTCTTCTCTAGATCCTCCAGAGAGATTTACAACACGCTAACCATGTTGCGAACTGGAAAGAGCAACAACAACCATAAGAGGCCAGATTTCAGCAAAGCAAAGTTTACACAGCTTCTGTCTCCTTCAGTGTTCTACAAACTGATCGTAAACCGCTGAACCAAATAGCACCAAATTTGGCAGACAAGTAGACACATGAGTTCCTGAGATCCTCTCAAAATTTTAGCTCAGTCGGACACAGTTTGCCTACCCAAACTATTCGTCTCCCAAAACTACTCTGTTTTGAAACTACAGTAGTCCGAACTGACAAAACCACACTCAAATCTGATGCTCCACTGACCCAATACTCAAGCCAGCTAACTAGATCGGAGTACACAAAGTAAGGAATTGCCTCACCAAGTTTGAGTTCAATCCAATCATGTTTGAGCCTCCAATCACCAGCTTGAACACTATCTAATCAGATGCGGCAAATCTGGACAGAACCTCCATATCTTCTTCTTCCTCTCTTTCACAGGTTGTGTGTTTTTCGTGTGTTCTCTCACTCTCATGAAAATAACAGCCACCACACAGCAGGGGTGGAGTGCTAGTGTTTTCTTCTCTACTCCCCTCACTAGGAAGCACTCACAACCATTGGATGAAACGAAGATCAACGGGTGGCATGTGTTGGACTTATGGGCTGATGTTGGGCTACCAAAACACCTCCATGTGGAGGAACATAGCCCATCAAACTCCCCTTCCCAGCATCATGGAGGGTCTCACGGGGATGCCGGAACATGTCAACGAGAAAGAAGAACAAAATTGGTACCGAGGAGACCGGTATAGTAAGCATGTGCATGACTCAAGAGGATACCGATATATCTCACCTCGTGTTTTTTAAAGTATTGCGAAGCAAAGACAATAACACATGATAACCAAGGGTTCAGTCGAATGTCATTCGTGTACACATAGAGATCGGTATGGACGTCCACGGTTCCGCCGTCGGTCATTGAACGAAAGGGGTTTTATTCATGTCTATGTTTTACCGAAACTACATGGTCACAGGCTTAATGTAATCCAGATCTATTGAGTGTTAGTAGGACAGGAGTAATGAGAAAGTATTTATAAAATAGTTTCATTAATATTCGAAATAGTTTCGAGAGGAACCGGAAGCGTTTGGGGTCATCGGAAGGGTTTCGGGGTTTACTAGGTAATACCGATAAATTATATATATATAGGTGAAAATAGTTTCTGGTGATGTTAAATTGATATTAAGAGACTCTAAATATGATTAGGAGGTTTTGTATTTATTTAAATATCAACGGGTTTATAAAGGCCAAGTGGTTGAAAGCATAATGGACCACTTGGGCCCAATAGGAGGTAGCGCCCCCTTCCCACTTGGGGAGAGGAAGGGGGAGGCCGAATTGGAGGGGGAATCCCCCTCCTCTTGGCCGCCAAAGGGGGGAAACCTTCCCCCCTTGTGTGGCACCCCCTCCTCCCCCTCCAACCTATATATACTAGAGGTTTTAGCACTTTTGGATACACAGGTTTTGGAGCCTCCCCTAGTTCTCTGTTGGGGAACATAGTAATTTCAAAAAAATTCCTATGCACACGCAAGATCATGGTGATGCATAGCAACGAGAGGGGGAGTATCGTCCATGTACCCTCGTAGACCGTAAGCGGAAGCGTTATGAGAACGCGGTTGATGTAGTCGTACGTCTTCACGATCCGACCGATCTAAGTACCGAACGCACGGCACCTCCGAGTTCAACACACGTTCAGCTCGATGACGTCCCACGAACTCAGATCTAGGAGAGCTTTGTGGGAGAGTTCCATCAGCATGACGACGTGATGACGGTGATGATGTTGCTACCGAGGCAGGGCTTCTCCTAAGCACTGCTACGATATGATCGAGGTGGATTATGGTGGAGGGGGGCACCGCACACGGCTTGGAACAATCAACTTGTGTGTCTTTAGGTGCCCCCCGCCCGTATATAAAGGAGTAAGGGGGGAGGCCAGCCGGCCTTGGTGCACCCCAAGGAGAGGAGGAATCCTCCTCCTAGTAGTAGGATTCATCCTTTCCTAGTCCTACTAGGAAGGGGGAAGGGGGAAGGAAAGAGAGGGAGAGGGAGAGGGAAAGAGGGGCCGCGCCCCCCTCCCCTGGTCCAATTCGGACTCCTCATGGGAGGGGGCGCGCCACCTCTTGGGCTGCTGCCCTCTCTCTCTCTCTCCTCAGGCCCACTAAGGCCCAATACTTCCCCGGGGGGTTCCGGTAACCCCTCCGGCACTCCGGTTTTCTCCGAAACCATCCAGAACACTTCCGGTGTCCGAACATAGCCGTCCAATATATCAATCATTACGTCTCAACCATTTCGAGACTCCTCGTCATGTACATGATCACATCCGGGACTCCGAACTACCTTCGGTACATAAAAACACATAAACTCATAATACCGATCGTCGCCGAATTTTAAGCATGCGGACCCTACAGGTTCGAGAACTATGTAGACATGACCGAGACTCATCTCCGGTCAATAACCAATAGTGGAACCTGGATGCTCATATTGGTTCCTACATATTCTACGAAGATCTTTATCGGTCAAACCGCATAACAACATACGTTGTTCCCTTTGTCATCGGTATGTTACTTGCCCGAGATTCGATCGTCGGTATCCTTATACCTAGTTCAATCTCGTTACCGGCAAGTCTCTTTACTCGTTCCGTAATGCATCATCCCGCAACTAACTCATTAGTCACAATGCTTGCAAGGCTTATAGTGATGTGCATTATCGAGAGGGCCCAGAGATACCTCTTGAACAATTGGAGTGACAAATCCTAATCTCGATCTATGCCAACTCAACAAGTACCATCGGAGACACCTATAGAGCACCTTTATAATCACCCAGTTATAAAGGGTGTTGCATAATCTCATAGTCATAGGAACATGTATAAGTCATGAAGAAAGCAATATCAACAAACTAAATGATCATCGTGCTAAGCTAATGGATGGGTCAAGTCAATCACATTATTCTCTAATGATGTGATCCCGTTAATCAAATGACAACTCATGTCTATGGTTAGGAAACATAACCATCATTGATTCAACGAGCTAGTCAAGTAGAGGCAAACTAGTGACACTCTGTTTGTCTATGTATTCACACATGTACTAAGTTTCCGGTTAAGACAATTCTAGCATGAATAATAAACATTTATCATGATATAAGGAAATATAAATAAAAACTTTATTATTGCCTCTAGGGAATATTTCCTTCAGTCTCCCACTTGCACTAAATGGTTACGATGAGCTCTTTGTCACCTCCATAAACGAGAAACATATCCTTAATCCTTTTCAGGTATTTTAGGATGTTCTTGATCGCTGTCCAGTGATCCACTCCTGGATTACTTTGGTACCTCCCTGCTAAACTAATAGCAAGGCACACATCAGGTCTGGTACACACCATCGCATACATGATAGAGCCTATGGTTGAAGCATAGGGAACATCTTTCGTTTTCTCTCTATCTTCTGCAGTGGTCGGGCATTGAGTCTGACTCAACTTCACACCTTCTAACAAAGGCAAGAACCCTTCCTTTGCTTGATCCATTTTGAAATTCTTCAAAACTTTATCAAGGTATGTGCTTTGTGAAAGTCCAATTAAGCGTCTTGATCTATCTCTATAGATCTTGATGCCCAATATATAAGCAGCTTCACCGAGGTCTTTCATTGAAAAACTCTTATTCAAGTATCCTTTTATGCTATCTAGAAATTCTATATCATTTCCAATCAGCAATATGTCATCCACATATAATATTAGAAATGCTACAGAGCTCCCACTCACTTTCTTGTAAATACAGGCTTCTCCAAAATTCTGTATAAAACCATATGCTTTGATCACACTATCAAAACGTTTATTCCAACTCCGAGATGCTTGCACCAGTCCATAGATGGATCGTTAGATCTTGCACACTTTGTTAGCACCCTTTGGATCGATAAAACCTTCAGGTTGCATCATATACAACTCTTCTTCCAGAAATCCATTCAGGAATGCAGTCTTTACATCCATTTGCCAAATTTCATAATCATAAAATGCGGCAATTGCTAACATGATTCGGACGGACTTAAGCATTGCTACGGGTGAGAAAGTCTCATCGTAGTCAACTCCTCGAACTTGTCGGAAACCTTTCGCAACAAGTCGAGCTTTGTAGACAGTAACATTACCATCAGCATCAGTCTTCTTCTTGAAGATCCATTTATTCTCGATGGCTTGCCGATTATCGGGCAAGTCAACCGAAATCCACACTTTGTTCTCAGACATGGATCCCATCTCAGATTTCATGGCCTCAAGCCATTTTGTGGAATCTGGGCTCATCATCGCTTCCTCATAGTTCGTAGGTTCGTCATGGTCAAGTAACATGACTTCCAGAACAGGATTACCGTACCACTCTGGTGCGGATCTTACTCTGGTTGACCTACGAGGTTCGGTACTAACTTGATCTGAAGTTACATGATCTTCATCATTAGCTTCCTCACTAATTGGTGTAGGAGTCATAGGAACAGATTTCTGTGATGAACTACTTTCCAATAAAGGAGCAGGTACAGTTACCTCATCAAGTTCTACTTTCCTCCCACTCACTTCTTTCAAGAGAAACTCCTTCTCTAGAAAGGATCCATTCTTAGCAATGAATGTCTTGCCTTCGGATCTGTGATAGAAGGTGTACCCAACAGTCTCCTTTGGGTATCCTATGAAGACACATTTCTCCGATTTGGGTTCGAGCTTATCAGGTTGAAGCTTTTTCACATAAGCATCGCAGCCCCAAACTTTAAGAAATGGCAACTTTGGTTTCTTGCCAAACCATAGTTCATAAGGCGTCGTATCAACGGATTTAGATGGTGCCCTATTTAACGTGAATGCAGCCGTCTCTAAAGCACAACCCCAAAACGATAGCTGTAAATCAGTAAGAGACATCATAGATCGCACCATATCTAGCAAAGTACGATTAAGACATTCGGACACACCATTACACTGTGGTGTTCCGGGTGGCGGTGAGTTGCGAAACTATTTCGCATTGTTTCAAATTAAGACCAAACTCGCAACTCAAATATTCTCCTCCACGATCAGATCATAGAAACTTTATTTTTTTGTTACTATGATTTTCCACTTCACTCTGAAATTCTTTGAACTTTTCAAATGTTTCAAACTTATGTTTCGTCAAGTAGATATACCCATATCTGCTCAAATCATCTGTGAATGTGAGAAAATAACGATACCCGCCGTGAGCCTCAATATTCATTGGACCACATACATCAGTATGTATGATTTCCAACAAATCTGTTGATCGCTCCATAGTTCCGGAGAACGGCGTTTTAGTCATCTTGCCCATGAGGCATGGTTCACAAGCACCAAGTGATTCATAATCGAGTGATTCCAAAAGTCCATCGGAATGGAGTTTCTTCATGCGCTTTACACCAATATGACCTAAACGGCAGTGCCACAAATAAGTTGCACTATCATTATCAACTCTGCATCTTTTAGCTTCAATATTACGAATATGTGTATTACTACTATCGAGATTCATAAAAAATAGACCACTCTTCAAGGGTGCATGACCATAAAAGATATAACTCATATAAATAGAACAACCATTATTCTCAGATTTAAATGAATAACCGTCTTGTATCAAACAAGATCCAGATATAATGTTCATGCTCAACGCTGGCACCAAATAACAATTATTTAGTTCTAAAACTAATCCCGAAGGTAGATGTAGAGGTAGCGTGCCGACCGCGATCACATCGACTTTGGAACCATTTCCCACGCGCATCATCACCTCATCCTTAGCCAATCTTCGCTTAATCCGTAGCCCCTGTTTCTAGTTGCAAATATTAGCAACAGAACCAGTATCAAATACCCAGGTGCTACTGCGAGCATTAGTAAGGTACACATCAATAACATGTATATCACATGTACATTTGTTCACCTTGCCATCCTTCTTATCCGCCAAATACTTAGGGCAGTTCCGCTTCCAGTGACCAGTCCCTTTGAAGTAGAAGCACTCAGTCTTAGGCTTAGGTCCATACTTGGGTTTCTTCACTTGAGCAGCATCTTGCTTGACGTTCTTCTTGAAGTTCCCCTTCTTCCCTTTACCCTTTTTCTTGAAACTGGTGGTCTTGTTGACCATCAACACTTGATGCTCCTTCTTGATTTCTACCTCCGCAGCCTTTAGCATTGCGAAGAGCTCAGGAATCGTCTTATTCATCCCTTGCATATTATAGTTCATCACAAAGCTCTTGTAGCTTGGTGGCAGTGATTGAAGAACTCTGTCAATGACACTATCATCGGGAAGATTAACTCCTAGTTGAGTCAAGTGGTTGTGGTACCCAGACATTCTGAGTATATGTTCACTGACAGAACTATTCTCCTCCATCTTGCAGCTGTAGAACTTATTGGAGACTTCATATCTCTCAATCCAGGCATTTGCTTGAAATATTAACTTCATCTCCTGGAACATCTCATATGATCCATGATGTTCAAAACGTTGTTGAAGTCCCGGTTCTAAGCCGTAAAGCATGGCACACTGAACTATCGAGTAGTCATCAGCTTTGCTCTGCCAGACGTTCATAACATCTGGCATTGCTCCTACAGCGGGTTTGGCACCTAGCGGTGCTTCTAGGACGTAATTCTTCTGTGCAGCAATGAGGATAATCCTCAAGTTACGGACCCAGTCCGCGTAATTGCTACCATCATCTTTCAACTTTGCTTTCTCAAGGAACGCATTAAAATTCAACGGAACAACATCACAGGCCATCTATCTACAACAACATAGACATGAAAAATACTATCAGGTACTAAGTTCATGATAAATTAAAGTTCAATTAATCATATTACTTAAGAACTCCACTTAGACAGACATCCCTCTAATCATCTAAGTGATCACGTGATCCATATCAACTAAACCATGTCCGATCATCACGTGAGATGGAGTAGTTTTCAATGGTGAACATCACTATGTTGATCATATCTACTATATGATTCACGCTCGACCTTTCGGTCTCAGTGTTCCGAGGCCATATCTGCATATGCTAGGATCGTCAAGTTAACCCGAGTATTTTGCGTGTGCAAAACTGGCTTGCACCCGTTGTATGTGAATGTAGAGCTTATCACACCCGATCATCACGTGGTGTCTCGGCACGATGAATTTTCGCAATGGTGCATACTCAGGGAGAACACTTATACCTTGAAATTTAGTGAGAGATCATCTTATAATGCTACCGTCAGTCTAAGCAAAATAAGATGCATAAAAGATAAACATCACATGGAATCAATATAAGTGACATGATATGGCCATCATCATCTTGTGCTTGTGATCTCCATCTCCAAAGCACCGTCATGATCACCATCGTCACCGGCTTGACACCTTGATCTCCATCGAAGCATCGTTGTCGTCACGCCAACTATTGCCTCCACGACTATCGCTACCGCTTAGTGATAAAGTAAAGCAATTACATGGCGATTGCATTTCATACAATAAAGCGACAACCATATGGCTCCTGCCAGTTGCCGATAATTGTGTTACAAAACATGATAATCTCATACAATAAAATTTAGCATCATGTCTTGACCATATCACATCACAACATGCCCTCCAAAAACAAGTTAGATGTCCTCTACTTTGTTGTTGCAAGTTTTACGTGGCTGCTATGGGCTGAGCAAGAACCGTTCTTACCTACGCATCAAAAACCACAACGCGGTATAGTGATTGCTTTTTGATCTTTAGAAAGAACCCTGTTCATTGAATCCGATTCAACTAAAGCTGGAGAAACAGACACCCACTAGCCACCTGTGTGCGAAGCACGTCAATAGAACCAGTCTCGCGTAAGCGTACGCGTAATGTCGGTCTGGGCCGCTTCATCCAACAATGCCGCTGAATCAAGAATCTACTAGTGACGGCAAGCAATATGTATATACCCACGCTCATAACTCCTTTTTGTTCTACACGTGCAGATAACATCTATGTATAAACCTGGCTCTGATACCATTGTTGGGGAACGTAGTAATTTCAAAAAAAATACTTTGCACACGGAAGATCATGGTGATGCATAGCAACGAGAGGGGAGAGTATCGTCCATGTACCCTCGTAGACCGTAAGCGGAAGCATTATGAGAACGCGGTTGATGTAGTCATACGTCTTCCTGATCCGACCGATCCAAGTACCGAACGCACGGAACCTCCGAGTTCAGCACATGTTCAGCTCGATGACGTCCCACGAACTCCGATCCAGCAGAGCTTTGTTGGAGAGTTCCGTCAGCACGACGGCGTGATGACAGTGATGATGTTGCTACCGACACAAGGCTTCGCCTAAGCACTGCTACGACATGATCGAGGTGGATTATGGTGGAGGGGGGCACCGCACATGTCTTGGAACAATCAACTTGTGTGTCTTTAGGTGCCCCCCGCCCCCGTATATAAAGGAGCAAGGGGGAGGCCATCCGGCCTTGGTGCGCCCCAAGGAGAGGAGGAATCCTCCTCCTAGTAGGAGTAGGATTCATCCTTTCCTAGTCCTACTAGGAAGGGGGAAGGGGGAAGGAAAGAGAGGGAGAGGGAAAGAGGGGCCGCGCCCCCTCCCCTAGTCCAATTCGGACTCCTCATGGGAGGGGGCGCGCCACCTCCTGGGCTTCTGCTCGCTCTCTCCCCTCAGGCCCACCTCATGGGGGGTTCTGGTAATCCCTCCGGCACTCCTGTTTTCTCTGAAACCATCCGGAACACTTCTGGTGTCCGAACATAGCCGTCCAATATATCAATCTTTATGTCTCGACCATTTAGAGACTCCTCGTCATGTCCATGATCACATCCGGGACTCCGAACTACCTTCGGTACATCAAAACACATAAACTCATAATATCGATCGTCACCGAACTTTATGCGTGCGAACCCTACGGGTTCAAGAACTATGTAGACATGACTGAGACTCGTCTACGGTCAATAACCAATAGCGGAAACTGGATGCTCATATTGGTTCCTACATATTCTACGAAGATCTTTATCGGTCAAACCGCATAACAACATACGTTGTTCCCTTTGTCATCGGTATGTTACTTGCCCGAGATTCGATCGTCTATATCCTTATACCTAGTTCAATCTTGTTACCGGCAAGTCTCTTTACTCGTTCCGTAATGCATCATCCCGCAACTAACTCATTAGCCACAATGCTTGCAAGGCTTATAGTGATGTGCATTACCGAGAGGGCCCAGAGATACCTCTCCGACAATTGGAGTGACAAATCCTAATCTCGATCTATGCAAACTCAACAAGTACCATCGGATACACCTGTAGAGCACCTTTATAATCACCCGGTTACATTGTGACGTTTGGTAGCACACAAAGTGTTCCTCCGGTACTCGGGACTTGCATAATCTCGTAGTCATAGGAACATGTATAAGTCATGAAGAAAGCAATAGCAACAAACTAAACGATCATCATGCTAAGCTAACGGATGGGTCAAGTCAATCACATCATTCTCTAATGATGTGATCACGTTAATCGAATGACAACTCATGTCTATGGTGAGGAAACATAACCATCATTGATTCAACGAGCTAGTCAAGTAGAGGCAAACTAGTGACACTCTGTTTGTCTATGTATTCACACATGTACTAAGTTTTCGGTTAATAAAATTCTAGCATGAATAATAAACATTTATCATGATATAAGGAAATATAAATAACAACTTTATTATTGCCTCTAGGGCATATTTCCTTCATTCTCTAGTTCTAGTTCTAGTTGATCCAATTAGAACTAGATCTAGATCCTCTAACCGTCATAATTAGAAGGCAGTCTGGTTCTTGTTGGGGAATGTAGCATGCAATTTCAAAAAAAAAATCCTACGATCACGCAAGATCTATATAGGAGATGCATAGCAATGAGAGGGGAGATTGTGTCCACATACCCTCGCAGACTGAAAGTGGGAGCGTTAGGTTAATGCGATTGATGTAGTCGAACGTCTTCGCGATCCAACCGATCAAGTACCGAACGTACGGCACCTCCGAGTTCAGCACACGTTCAGCTCGATGACGTCCCTCGAACTCTTGATCCAGCAGAGGGTCGAGGGAGAGTTTCGTTAGAACGGTGGTGATAACCCACAAATATAGGGGATCGCAACAGTTTTCAAGGGTAGAGTATTCAACCCAAATTTATTGATTCGACACAAGGGGAGCCAAAGAATATTCTCAAGTATTAGCAGCTGACTTGTCAATTCAACCACACCTAGAAACTAAATATCTGCAGCAAAGTGTTTAGTAGCAAAGTAATATGATAGTAGTGGTAACGGTGGTAAAAGGTAATGGTAGCAAAAGCAATATTTTTGGTGTTTTATAGTGATGATAACAATAGCAACAGTAAAGCAAATAAGCGAAGAACAATATATGGAAAGCTCGTAGGCAATGGATCGGTGATGGAGAATTATGCCAGATGCGGTTCATCATGTAACAGTCATAACCTTGGGTGACACAGAACTAGCTACAGTTCATCAATGTAATGTAGGCATGTATTCCGAATATAGTCATACGTGCTTATGAAAAGAACTTGCATGACATCTTTTCTCCTACCCTCCCGTGGCAGCGGGGTCCTAGCGGAAACTAAAGGATATTAAGGCCTCCTTTTAATAGAGTACCAGAACAAAGCATTAACACATAGTGAATACATGAACTCCTCAAACTACGGTCATCACCGGTAAGTAACCCGATTATTGTCACTTCGGGGTTAACGGATCGTAACACATAATAGGTGACTATAGACTTGCAAGATAGGATCAAGAACTCTCATATATTGATGAAAACATAATAGGTTCAGATCTAAAATCATGGCACTCGGGCCCTAGTGACAAGCATTAAGCATAGCAAAGTCATAGCAACATCAATCTCGGAACATAGTGGATACTAGGGATCAAACCCTAACTAAACTAACTTGATTACATGATAAATCTCATCCAACCCATCACTGTCCAGCAAGCCTACGATGGAATTACTCACACACGGTGATGAGCATCATGAAATTTGTGATGGAGGATGGTTGATGATGACGGTGGCGACGGATTCCCCTCTCAGGAGCCCCGAATGGACTCCAGATCAGCCCTCTCGAGAGAGTTTAGGGCTTGGCAGCGGCTCCATATCGTAAAACGCGATGAATCCTTCTCCCTATTTTTTTCTCCCAGAAAGTGAATATATGGAGTCAGGGTTGAGGTCGGTGGAGCATCAGGGGGCCCACGAGGCAGGGGGGCGTGCCCAGGGGTAGGGCGCCCCCCACCCTCGTGGACAGGTGGAGGCCCCCCTGATGTGGATCTTCCTTCCAGTATTTTTTATATATTCCAAAATAATTCTCCGTTGATTTTCAGGTCATTCCGAGAACTTTTATTTCTGCACAAAAATAACACCATGGCAATTCTGCTGAAAACAGCGTCAGTCCGGGTTAGTTCTTTTCAAATCATGCAAGTTAGAGTCCAAAACAAGGGCAAAAGTGTTTGTAAAAGTAGATACGACGGAGACATATCAACTCTCCCAAGCTTAAACCTTTGCTTGTCCTCAACTAGTTCAGTTGATAAACTGAAAGTGATAAAGAAAAACTTTTACAAACTATGTTTGCTCTTGTTGTTGTAAATATGTAAAGCCAGCATTCAAGTTTTCAGCAAAGATTATGAACTAACCATATTCACAATAACATTTAGGTCTCATGTTTACTCATATCAATGGCATAATCAACTAGCGAGCAAGAATAATAAATCTTGGATGACAACACTTCCTCAAAACAATCATAATATGATATAACAGGATGGTATCTCGCTAGCCCTTTCTGAGACCGCAAAACATAAATGCAGAGCACCTTTAAAGATCAAGGACTGACTAGACATTGTAATTCATGGTAAAAGAGATCCAGTCAAGTCATACTCAATGTAAACTAACAGTGATGAATGCAAATGACAGTGGTGCTCTCCAACTGGTGCTTTTTAATAAGAGGATGATGACTCAGCATAAAAGTAAATAGATAGGCCCTTCGTAGAGGGAAGCAGGGATTTGTAGAGGTGCCAGAGCTCGGTTTTTAAATAGATATGAATAATATTTTGAGCGGTATACTTTAATTGTCAACATAACAACCAAGAGATGGCGATATCTTCCATGCTACACACATTATAGACGGTTCCCAAATAGAATGGTAAAGTTTATACTCCCCCCTCCACCAACAAGCATCAATCCATGGCTTGCTCGAAACAACGAGTGCCTCCAACTAACAATATTCATGGGGGAGTTTTGTTTGCAATTATTTTGATTTGATTTGCATAAAGCATGGGACTAGGCATCCCGGTGACCAGCCATTTTCTCGTGAGTAAGGAGCGGAGTCCACTTCTCTTGAGAATAACCTGCCTAACATGGAAGATACGGACAGCCCTAGTTGATACATGAGCTATTCGAGCATACAAAACATAATTTTTATTTGAAGGTTTAGAGTTTGGCACATAGAAATTTACTTGGAATGGCAGGTAGATACCATATATAGGTAGGTATGGTGGACTCATATGGAATAACTTTGGGGTTTATGGAATTGGATGCACAAGCAGTATTCCCACTTAGTACAGGTGAAGGCTAGCAAAAGACTGGGAAGCGACCAGCTAGAGAGCGACAACAGTCATGAACATGCATTAAAATTAATCAACACCGAATGCAAGCATGAGTAGGATATAATGCACCATGAACATAAATATCGTAGAGGCTATGTTGATTTTGTTTCAACTACATGCGTGAACATGTGCCAAGTCAAGCCACTCGAATCATTCAAAAGAGGATACCACCCTATCATACCACATCACAACCATTTTAATAGCATGTTGACACGCAAGGTAAACCATTATAATCTCCTAGCTAATTAAGCATGGCATAAGCAAATATAATCTCTATTTGCCATTGCAAACATGTTTATTCATAATAGGCTGAATCAGGAACGATGAACTAATCATATTTACAAAAACAAGAGAGGTTGAGTTCATACCAGCTTTTCTCATCTCAATAAGTTCATCATATAATCATCATTATTTCCTTTTACTTTCACGACCGAATAGTGTGGATAATAACAATAGTGCACGTGCATTGGACTAAGCTGGAATCTGCAAGCATTCAATTCAAGAGAGAAGACAAGGTAATATGGGATCTTTGTTAGATCAACAATAATGCATATGAGAGCCACTTCAACATTTTAATTATGGTCTTCTCCTCTCGACCCCCAAAGAACAAGAAAAGAAATAAAACTATTTACACGGGAAAGCTCCCAACAAGCAAAAGAAGAACGAGAAATCTTTTTGGGTTTTCTTTTTAGTTACTACTACAAGCATGGAAAGTAAACTAATTAAAATCTACAACTAATTTTTTTTGTTTTTCTTAAGGTTTATTAAACACACATGAAGAAAGCATAAGAAAGGAAAATAAACTAGCGTGGATGATACAGTGAAAAAGTATGAGCACTGACAACTAGCAATGAGTGTGTGAACATGAATGTAATGTCGGCGAGAAATACGTACTCCCCCAAGCTTAGGCTTTTGGCCTAAGTTGGTCTATGGCCACGGCTGGCCTGGCGGATATCAAAAGTTGTAACTGGGGTCGTACTAAGATGCAGCAGCTATTGCCTCATGAGCTGTCGCTTGGAGACGGGTCATCTCTGTCCTCCTCTTATACTCGTTCGCCTCCTCCCTGGTTATAACATATCTCCCTTTTGCCTGAGAGTCAAAGAAAGCAGGAGCAGGGAGAGCGACGTGGTAGGTGCGTCGTCTGTCAAAGATTAGTCGGTACTGGAGGAACTGATCGTTCCTCTCAACAACCTGATGACGAACCATGGCCTCATAATCTAAATAAACGGGAGGCAACTCAATATCATACCCACGTATGGGTATATCAAGAAAATTAGCTAGTCGGGTTGCATAAATTCCACCAAAGAAATCTCCATTAAATCTATTATTATGCAACCTACGTGCAATAATGGCTCCCAAGTTGTATTGTTTATCTCCTAAAACAGCGCTTCTGAGAACGCTAAGATCAGGCACACACATGTGACATGCTTCATCCTTACCATTAATGCATCTACCTATGAAGAAAGCAAAATAATGTATAGCAGGAAAATGAATGCTCCCTATGGTAGCTTGTGTTATATCTCTAGATTCCCCCACAGTTATATTAGCAAGAAAATCTCTAAATTCACATTTGCGAGGTTCATTAGGACTACCCCATTGTGGAAGTTTGCAAGCAGTATTAAAATCCTCTAAGTCCATAGTATAAGAATTTTCATAAAGAGCAAATATGACAGTTTGAGAATTGCGTGATGATGAAAATTCAAACCTCCTCACAAAGTAATCAGTGAGATAGTGGTATTGGCGGCACTTATCTGCCTCGAAGCTCTCAAGATCGGCATTACGCACATACACGTTAAATTCTTCCTTAATTCCTGCTCGATCCATAAAGTCCTCTGACGGCCATTCACAAGCTCGCACTTGAGCTTCCCTCGGTGGTTCCTCATCGGCATCGCGCATTGCGAGCCTGGGTCCTTGCTTCCTTGAATGAGCACTTTGGTACATTTTCCTAAACATATTTCTTCCTCTGAAAAATTTCTGAAATTTTTAGTAACTTCAAAATAAAAGTGAACCAAAAACAATATTGATAGCAACTAGTCCTACAAGTGCCTAGAGGCAATATCATGCATCAAAACTACTTTTGACCACATAAATTTGACATGCAAGCTCAAGAACAGGGTCACCTAAGCAGCAAAAATATGCAATGAATAAAGCACTAGAACAAAAACTAATTGGACCATTGGAGGAGTCACATACCAAGGAACAATCCCCCAAAGCAGTTTTGTGAGAGGTGCTTTGAGCAAGGAGATCGAAAATGGCAGCAAATTAAGCTTGGACTCGGGTTTGAGCTGGTTAGTGATGTTTGTGGGAGGAAGAAGGAGTGTGTGGTAGCTAGAATATGTGGAGGGGAGCCATCATGGGCCCACGAGGCAGGGGGCGTGCCCTCCACCCTCGTGGCCAGGTGCTTGCTCCCCCTGCTGTGTTCTCAGTGCCAGATATTCTCAAATATTCCAGAAAAAAATCATATTTAAATTTCAGGGCATTCGGAGAACTTCTATTTTCGGGGTATTTTTTATTGCATGGATAATTCGAAAAACAGACAGAATATACTATTTTTGCTTTATTTCAACTAAATAACAGAAAGTAAAAAGAGGGTACAGAGAGTTGTGTTTTCTAAATTCATCCATCTCGTGCTCATCAAAAGGAATCCACTAACAAGGTTGATCAGGTCTTGTTAATAAACTCATTCCGAATAACATGGAACCGGAGAATTTTCGAATAACACTAGGTTACCTCAACGGGGATATCCACATCCCCAACAATAAGAATATCATATTTCTTCTTGACAGTAGGAAGAGGAAATTCAAAACCTCCAAAAATAATCCATGGAATTTTTCCAATAGAGTTAATACTGTGGACTTGAGGTTGTTTCCTTGGAAAGTGTACCGTATGCTCATTACCATTAACATGAAAAGTGACATTGCCTTTGGTGCAATCAATAACAGCCCCTGCAGTATTCAAAAAGGTTCTTCCAAGAATAATAGACATACTATCGTCCTCAGGAATATCAAGAATAACAAAGTCTGTTAAAATAGTAACGTTTGCAACCACAACAGGCACATCCTCACAAATACCGACATGTATAGCAGTTGATTTATTAGTGTAACACCCACGATGCGGCTATATCTCCCACGTGTCGGAGCACAACTTAGAGGCATAACCGCATTGTAGGCATGTCGCAAGAGGGGTAATCTTTACACATCCCATGTACTGAATAAGAAAGAGGTACAAAGTTGGCTTACAATCGCCACTTCACACAATACATAAGAATAGCATTACATCATCCAGATACAATCAAGGTCCGACTACGGAACCAAAATAAAAGAAGACCACCCCTAATGCTAGATCCCCGATCGCCCCAACTGGGCTCCACTACTGATCAACTGAAACGAAACAACACAATGAACGAGATCTTCATCGAGCTCCTCCTTGAGCTCGGTTGCGTCACCTGCACGGTTTTCATCGGCACCTGCAACTGTTTGAAGTAATCTATGAGTCATGGGGACTCAGCAATCTCACACCCTCGCGATCAAGACTATTTAAGCTTATGGGTAGGAAAGGTAGTGAGGTGGAGCTGCAGTGAGCACTAGCATATATGGTGGCTAACTTACGCAAATGAGAGCGAGAAGAGAAGGCAAAGCACGGTCGCAAACTAGAAGTGATCAAGAAGTGATCCTGAAACTAACGTTCAAACATAACTCCAACATCGTGTTCCCTTCCCGGACTCCGCCGAGAAGAGACCATCACGGCTACACACGCGGTTGATGCATTTTAATTAAGTTAAGTGTCAAGTTCTCTACAACCGGACATTAACAAATTTCCATCTGCCCATAACCGCGGGCACGGCTTTCAAAAGTTCAAAACCCTGCAGGGGTGTCCCAACTTAGCCCATCACAAGCTCTCACAGCCAATGAAGGATATTCCTTCTCCCAGGACGGCCCGATCAGACTCGGAATCCCGGTTACAAGACATTTCGACAATGGTAAAACAAGACCAGCAAAGCCGCCCGATGTGCCGACAAATCCCGATAGGAGTTGCACATATCTCGTTCTCAGGGCACACCGGATGAGCCAGACGTCGGGTTGGCATAGACCCTGGTTGCCCAGGGGGCGCCGAACATCGCTCAGGTTGGACCAACACTTAGATAAGCAGTGGCCCGGGGGGTTAAAATAAAGATGACCCTTGAGTCTGCAGAACCCAAGGGAAAAATGCTAGGTGGCAAATGGTAAAACCAAGGTTGGGCCTTGCTAGAGGAGTTTTATTCAAGGCGAACTGTCAAGGGGTTCCCATTATAACCCAACCGCGTAAGGAACGCAAAATCAAGGAACATAACACCCGTATGACGAAAACTAGGGCGACAAGAGTGGAACAAAACACCAGGCATAAGGCCGAGCCTTCCACCCTTTACCAAGTATATAGATGCATTAATTAAATAAGAGATATTGTGATATCCCAACAATAATCATGTTCCAACATGGAACAAACTTCAATCTTCACCTGCAACCAGCAACGCTATAAGAGGGGCTGAGCAAAGCGGTAACACAACCAAACAACGGTTTGCTAGGACAAGGTGGGTTAGAGGCTTGACATGGAAATATGGGAGGCATGATATAGCAAGTGGTAGGTATCGCAACATAACAAAAGAGCGAGCAACTAGCAAGCAAAGATAGAAGTGCTTTCGAGGGTATGGTCATCTTGCCTGCAAAGTTCTCCGAGAAGACGAAGGCTTGATCCTCGTAAGCGTACTCAACGGGTCCTCGATCACGTACTCGTCTCCCGGCTCTACCCAAAGCAAGAACACGAGCAAAGGAAACGACAGTCAACCACGTGCAATGCACAAGCAACATGATGCAAAACATGGCATGATATGTGGGATGCAATATGCAATGCATATGCGAGCTCCGGAAGGAAAAGATTGAACCAGGCCTCAACTTGGCAAACCAAGTGCGCCGCTGGAAAGATGAGTTGATTTCGGTCGAAATCGATATAAAGATCACCAGAATCGGATGCACGGTTTGCAAATGGCAAGCAAAACAATAATGGCACAATTCTCCGATTAACAGCACGATGCCATCTAAAATGCCACAAGAAACTAAGCTACTGCACTCCAACATAGCAACAAAGCACTTGGAAGTGATCTATTCAAGATGCTTGACAAAAGATGAACACTGAGCTACGGCTAAATCACACAAGAGCAGGTTCAAACAAGCATGGAAAAAGTGCAAAAGATAACAGCATCACAGACTTAGTGAAAATAACAACATGTCAGGAGTTAACATCAGGAAGTAATGTTTAGAGCAAGATAACAACATGCTACAGGAACATATCATGGCAAAACAAGGCATGGCATGAATCTACTCAAAGCATATAACAAAAGTCCCTTACTGACCATAAGCCAAAAAGGATTAGAAGATATGATGGCACCCATGTAAACATAGCAAGTTCCATTAACAGATTCAGACTTAGCAGAAAACTGGACATGGCAAAAACAGAGTTACGTGGGCATGTTTGCGAGCTCGATGCACTCACCACAAGGCATTGCATGACGACCTAAGCATACACCCAGCAACAAGACATGATGAAGAAGCTAAACATGGCAAGAACAATCTCATAGCATGTATGGATCAACTACAACAACCTTGACAAAATTGATTAACACGTAAACAATCTGCCAGGAACATTTTATAGCAAAAGTAGAGCAAGATTGAGTCATGCTAGGGCACTCCATAAATGCAAACAGGGACATGAGTGGATAGAGCACAACCATATCTCAAAATCATCCTTACTGAACATACTCAAAAGAAGCATGGATCACTCTGTAGCAACATGAATACATGACATACAAATAACATCAGGGAAATGACTTAGAAGAATTCTAAGTCCCTGAAATCAGCAACATCACGAGAGCTAATTTGCATGCTTGTGCTAGTCACCACATTGATCACAAAAATACATGGCATACACCCCTGTAAAGATGGCATGGCATATAACAAAACACATGTAGGGCTCAAGTTCATAGGAGGCATAGATTAAACATGGCAAAAATGACAAAAGCTCATAAACTGATAAGAATCAGGAACTAACATTTTATAGCACTCTTGCAACAGCATTTGGGGCATCAAGATGGGCTCGAACAAACATGGTGCAATGGAACAAAATGAAGAGCACATCTAGACGAACAATTTGATATATCATGCACGTGAAACGAAGCTACGATGATGAAGTTATGACATGATGAAGGTAGCCACAAAATATTGGAAACTTCGGGGACTTAGAGAAATTTCAGGGGTCAACCTTCTGGATCTGGATCTGAGCACAAATTTCGAGGATGACCGGAGTAGGGCTGCGCGGTTGCCGGAGAAGAAGAGGGAGGTCGCCGGATCCGGTCGCTCCTCGACCGGATCTGGCCGGAGGAGGGGAGCTCCGGCGAGCTCCTGCAGGGCGGCGCCGCACGGGGCTCGGAGCGCGTGGGTCCGGGGAAGGCGGCGCCGGAACCGGCCAGGATGAGGCCATGGAGGTCCGGCGGATCCCGCGGTGGAGGTGACCGCCGACGAGCTGCCATGGCAGGGCGGCGAGGTCGCGGGAAGACGATGCGGGCGCGGAGGTGGTGCGCAACGGCGGCGGGGTGCGGGCGGCGGAGTGCAGGCATGGTGGTGGCGGCAATGGCGATGGGCGGCGAGCGGCGGCCGGCGGCGAAGGACGGTGGCGGGGCGCGCGGACGCTCGGGAGGATGGCGGCGCGCGGGCGCGACCCGGTTCGTGCCCGGCGGGGGCCGGATCTGGGCCGGCGGGCCTCGGCGGCGCGCGAAATGGCGGTAGTGACATGTCGATACGTGATTGGCTCGGGCGCGGAGGCAGACATGTCCGGCGGCGGGAGATTTTGTCCGGTGGCGCGAGGTGGAAGGAGCTAGGGTTTCATCTGCGCGGAATTTTCGGAGGAGAGCACATATGTATAGGTAGAGGGAGCTAGGAGAGTCCAAATGAGGTGCGGTTTTTGGCCACGCGATCGTGATCGAACGACCGAGAGGATGGAGGGGTTTTGGATGGGTTTTGGGCCACTTTGGAGGGGTGTTGGGCTGCAAAACACATGAGGCCTTTACGGTTCCCCGGTTAACCGTTGGAGTATCAAACAGACTCCAAATGGCACAAAACTTGACAGGCGGTCTACCGGTGGTAAACCAAGGCCGCTTGGCAAATCTCGGTCCAATCCGAGAACGTTCAACACCCACACACGAAAAGAGGCAAAAGGGGGGCGCCGGATGACATAGGAGTGTCGGATCACGAAACGGGCAACAGGGAAAATGCTCGGATGCATGAGACAAACACGTATGCAAATGAAATGCACATGATGACATGATATGAAATGCATGACACGCAAAGAAATGACAAGGGAACAACAGCAAATAATTGGAAGACACCTGGCGCAACGGTCTCGGGCGTTACAATCAGCCATTTGCAAAGATATTTCAGTAGGTGTCAACTTATTCAAATCAAGTCTATGATATAGAGAGAGAGGCATAACGCTAACACCGGCTCCAAGATCACATAAAGAAGTTTTAACATAGTTTCTTTTAATGGAGCATGGTATAGTTGGCACTCCTGGACCTCCTAGTTTCTTAGGTCTTTCTTTTATTTGTAACAATTTCTTTCATGTACTTAGCATAAGGGTTCATTTTGAGCATATGAGTTAATCACATACGCAAAAAGATAGGTCTAATCATTTCAGCAAAGCGCTCAAAATCCTCATCATCCTTTTTCTTGGATGGTTTAGGAGGAAAAGGCATGGGTTTCTAAACCCATGGTTCTCTTTCTTTACCGTGCTTCCTAGCAACAAAGTCTCTCTTATCATAATGTTGATTCTTTGATTGTGGGTTATCAAGATCAACACCAGGTTCAATTTCTACATCATTATCATTGCTAGGTTGAGCATCAACATGAACATCATCATTAACATTATTACTAGGTTCATGTTCATTACCAGATTGTGTTTCAGCATCAAAAATAGAGATATCATTAGGATTCTTAAGTGTGTCAATAACAGGGTCACTAGAAGCATGCAAAGTCCTATCATTTTTCTTTTTCTTCCTTTTAGAAGGACTAGGTGCATCAATATTATTTCTCTGAGAGTCTTGCTCAATTCTCTTAGGATGGCCCTCAGGATACAAAGGTTCCTGAGTCATTTTACCACCTCTAGTCATAACTCTAACAACATTATCATTTTTCTTAATAGTCAATTCATTGATCAAATCATTCTGAGCTTTAAGTACTTGTTCTACTTGAGTGGTAACCATAGAAGCATGTTTACTAATAAGTTTTAGTTCACCTTTGATATTAGGCATATAATCACCCAAGTGTTCAAGCATATCAGCATTGCGTTTTAATTCTCTACCAAAATAAGCATTGAAGTTTTCTTGCTTAACCATAAAGTTATCAAACTCATCTAAGCATGGGCTAGCAAACTTAGTAAATGGGATTTCAGGTTTATCATATCTATAGAGAGAATTTACCTTTACTACCTGTGTCGGGTTATCAAGACCATGCATTTCTTAAATAGGCGGTGAATTAAGACCATGTATTTCTTCAATAGGAGGTAAATTCTTAACATCTTCAGCTTTAATACCTTTTTCTTTTATAGATTTCTTTGCCTCTTGCATATCTTCAGGACTGAGAAATAGAACACCCCTTTTCTTCGGAGTTGGCTTAGGAGTTGGTTTAGGAATTGGATCAGGAAGTGTCCAATTGTTTTCATTAGTCAACATATTATTCAATAAAATTTCAGCTTCATCTGGTGTTCTTTCCCTGAAAACACAACCAACACAACTATCCAGGTGGTCTCTAGAAGCATCGGTTAGTCCATTATAAAAGATATCAAGTATTTCATTTTTCTTAAGAGGATGATCAGGCAAATCATTAAGTAATTGGAGAAGCCTCCCCCAAGCTTGTGGGAGACTCTCTTCTTCAATTTGCACAAAATTATATATTTCCCTTAAAGCAGCTTGTTTCTTATGAGCAGGGAAATATTTAGCAGAGAAGTAATAGATCATATCCTGGGGACTACGCACACAGCCAGGATCAAGAGAATTAAACCATATCTTAGCATCACCCTTTAATGAGAACGGAAATATCTTAAGGATATAATAGTAGCGAGTTTTCTCATCATTAGTGAACAGGGTAGCTATATCATTTAATTTAGTAAGATTTGCCACAACAGTTTTAGATTCATAGCCATAGAAAGGATCAGATTCAACTAAAGTAATTATCTCAGGATCAACAGAGAAATCATAATCCTTATCAGTAACAAAGATAGGTGAAGTAGCATAAGCAGGATCATATTTCATTCTAGCATTCAAAGTTTTTTGTTTCAGCTTAGCTAATAATTTCTTAAGATCACTCCTATCATTCCAAGCAAGAAAATATCTAGCAGTTTCTTCATCCATAACATAGCCCTCAGGCACAACAGGTAATTCATATCTAGGGGGAGAGTCTTCGTCATCACATTCATCAATATTATCAGTTTCAATAATTTCATTCTCTCTCGCCCTAGCAAGTTGTTCATCAAGAAATTCACCAAGTGACACAGTAGTATCAAGCATAGAAGTAGTTTCATCATAAGTATCATGCATAGCAGAAGTGGCATCATCAATAACATGCGACATATCAGAATTAATAGCAGAAGCAGGTTTAGGTGTCACAAGCTTACTCAAGACAGAAGGTGAATCAAGTGCAGAGCTAGATGGCAGTTCCTTACCTCCCCTCGTAGTTGAGGGATAAATCTTGGTTCTTGGATCTTTCAAGTTCTTCATAATGATAAGAAGATATAAATCCCAAGTGACTCAAAGAATAGAGCTATGCTCCCCGGCAACGGCGCCAGAAAATAGTCTTGATAACTCACAAGTATAGGGGATCGCAGCAATTTTCGAGGGTAGAATATTCAACCCAAATTTATTGATTCGACACAAGGGGAGCTAAAGAATATTCTCAAGTATTAGCAGCTGAGTTGTCAATTTAACCACACCTTCAAACTCAATATCTGCAGCAAAGTGTTTAGTAGCAAAGTAATATGATAGTAGTGGTAACGGTGGTAAAAGGTAATGGTAGCAAAAGTAATATTTTTGGTGTTTTATAGTGATGATAACAATAGCAACGGTAAAGTAAATAAGCGGAGAAAAATGGAAAGCTCGTAGGCAATGGATTGGTGATGGAGAATTATGCCGAATGCGGTTCATCATGTAACAGTCATAACCTAGGGTGACACAGAACTAGCTCCAGTTCATCAATGTAATGTAGGCATGTATTCCGAATATAGTCATATGTGCTTATGAAAAGAACTTGCGTGACATGTTTTCTCCTACCCTCCCGTGGTAGCGGGGTCCTAGCGGAAACTAAGGGATATTATGGCCTCTTTTAATAGAGTAAGGGAACAAAGCATTAACACATAGTGAATACATGAACTCCTCAAACTACGGTCATCATCGGTAAGTATCCCGATTATTGTCACTTCGGGGTTAACATATCATAACACATAATAGGTGACTATAGACTTGCAAGATAGGATCAAGAACTCTCATATATTGATGAAAACATAATAGGTTCAGGTCTGAAATCATGGCACCCAGGCCCTAGTGACAAGCATTAAGCATAGCAAAGTCATAGCAACATCAATCTCAGAACATAGTGGATACTAGGGATCAAACCCTAAGAAAACTAACTCGATTACATGATAAATCTCATCCAACCCATCACCGTCCAGCAAGCCTACGATGAAATTACTCACACACGGCGGTGAGCATCATGAAATTGGTGATGGAGGATGGTTGATGATGACGATGGCAACGGATTCCCCTCTCCGGAGCCCCGAACGGACTCCAGATCAGCCCTCCTGAGAGAGTTTAGGGCTTGGCGGCGGCTCCGTATCGTAAAACGCGATGAATCCTTCTCCCTGTTTTTTTCTCCCGAAAAGTGAATATATGGAGTCATGGTTGAGGTCGGTGGAGCGTCAGGGGGCCCACGAGGCAGGGGGCACGCCCAGGGGGTAGGGCGCGCCCCCACCCTCGTGGACAGGTGGAGGCCCCCCTGACGTGGATCTTCCTTCTAGTATTTTTTATATATTCCAAAATAATTCTCCGTTGATTTTCAAGTCATTTCGAGAAATTTTATTTCTGCACAAAAATAACACCATGGCAATTCTGCTGAAAACAACGTCAGTCCGGGTTAGTTCTATTCAAATCATGCAAGTTAGAGTCCAAAACAAGGGCAAAAGTGTTTGGAAAAGTAGATACGACGGAGACGTATCAGACGGCGTGGTGACGGTGATGGTGATGTGATCCACGCAGGGCTTCACCTAAGCCCTACGTGAATATGACCAGAGGAGTAAACCGTGGAGAGAGACGCCGCCCACGGCTTGGAACAATTGGGGTATCTTCAAGGGGTGCCCTGCCCACGTATATAAAGGAGTGAGAGGAGGATGCCGGCCAGCAGGGGGTGCCGGAAGAGGGGGGAGTCCTACTAGGATTCGCCCCCTTTTTTCCTTCTCATGGAGGGGGAAAAAGGGAAGGAAAGGGAGACGGGGAAAGGAAAGGGAGGGGGCCCCTTCCCCTTGTCCAATTCAGACAGCCCATGGGGGGCACGCGCCACCCCTTGTGGGCTCCCCTCTCTCTCCCCTGTGGCCCATGTTGGCCCATTACTTCCCTGGGGGGTTCCGGTAACCCCTCGATACTTCGATAAATATCCGAAACGTCCCGAAACCATTCTGGTTTCCAAATACTACCGTCTAATATATCAATCTTTACCTCTCGACCAGTTCGAGACTCCTCGTCATGTCCATGATCTCATCCGGGACTTCGAACAATCTTCGGTCACCAAAACACATAACTCATAATACAGATCGTCATCGAATGTTAAGCATGCAGACTAAGGGAGTCCTGGATTAGGGGGTCCCCGGGCGCCCGGTCTATGTGGCATGGGCCGGACTGGTGGGCCGTGAAGATACAAGATAGAAGGCTTCCCCCGTGTCCGGATGGGACTCTCCTTGGCATGGAAGGCAAGCTTGGCGTTCGGATATGAAGATTCCTTTCTCTGTAAACCGACTCTGTACAAACCCTATCCCCCTTCGGTGTCTATATAAACCGGAGGGTTTAGTCCGTAGAGGCAATCATAATCATACATGCTAGACATCTAGGGTTTAGCCATTACGATCTCATGGTAGATCTACTCTTGTAACCCCTATAATCATCAAAGTCAATCAAGCAGGACATAGGGTTTTACCTCCATCAAGAGGGCCCGAACCTGGGTAAACACCGTGTCCCCTACCTCCTGTTACCTTCGATCCTTAGACACACAGTTCGGGACCCCCCCTACCCGAGATTTGCTTGTTTTGACACCGAATTAGTGCTTTCATTAAGAGTTCCACTGTGTCATCGCTAGAGGTTCGATGCCTCCATCGATCATCTACAACAATACCACCTTGAGGGAGACTTTTCTCCTCGGCCAAGTTTTTGTATTCGCGGCTTCGTACTGCACGCCAACTTGATTGGCCACCTGGAGCAGATCGACATCTACGCCCCCAGTCATTAGATCAGTTTTGGAAATCTGAACTATGTCGCTGATATCCGAGGAGAATTGATCTTCCAAGGGTTCATGGCCCCAACCGCCGCTCTGGTCTTAGATCCGGAGCACATCACCAGGTCCGAGGATGGGAGTTTAGAGCCCGCCAGACTCTCTGCAGCTATAGAGCTTGTCACCGGAGAACTGGAGGGGAGCACGTCACCGGCAGGCCCAGAGTTACGCCAGGCTTCCTCTATCATCATGAAGCCAGACTCTCCGTCGGACACTAGCTCCGAACCCTCAAAGTCTGCGGTACAAGAGCTCGACCAGGGAACTTCCGTCCCGCCCAACTCCACGGACTCTCGCTTCCCCGTCCAAACCTCACTCTTAAATGAGGCTTTGGACTTAATGCGATCCCTCTCCATCACAGAGGAATCGCTTTCAAATTGCGCCCGGACCGGACTAGGGGCTGAAAGCAGGGAAATTTACTTCCCACCCACCACCCACTTCGTAGCCACTGTCGAAGATTTAACTGACATGCTCGATTACACCTCCGAAGACATTGATGGTACTGACGACGATGCCGCAGATGAGCTAGGCCAGAACCCGTCGTTCACTAGATGCTGGATGGCCACTTCCACATATGACATGTATATGGTGGACACACCCAAAGAAGATGACGGAGATGGCAGGAAGGATCCGATTGAGGACAAGCCTGCTGAGGCACCTCCAAAACATCGACGTCAGCGACGCCGCTCGAAATTGCGTCGCGAAAAAGACAGCAATACCGGCGCCAAAGACAATAATACTCCGGAGAACTCCGAAGACCAAGAAGCCCCTATCGAGCCAACATCCGATCAGGACGATTGGGAGGATGGACAGGTTAACCCCGACGATCCTATCGGGAACAAGGGCTCGGAGGATAGTAACTAACTACTGACCTCTGAAGAGGATGTGAGCCTCGGCGACGGAGATTTCTTCGTGCCGGAGGAACCCCTCGAACAAGAGCGCTTTAAGCGTTGACTAATAGCCACTTCAAGAAGCTTGAAAAAGAAGCAGTAGCAGCTTCAAGCTGATCAGGATTTATTCAACGACAGATGGACTAATGTCCTGGTAGCCGAGGAATATGGCCTCGTACGCCCAACTAAGAGTTACCCAAAGCGCAAGCTGCTACCCCAATTCGATGATGAGACCCTGGAGTCTATACCGCCAGCGCATAACGCCGCTGACAAACCTGACCGACCACCACGTGGTCAGGACAGAGCGGCAACTCAAGTCGAACACCAGCCCGCACCACCTCGCCATAGAGGCACAGAGACAGCGGCCGCAGGATACACTTACGACCTACGACAAGACGGACAATAGAGCCGGTCAGACCAGATCAATCTACGGATCAAGGGGGCATGCCCCAGCGCGAGAAGACGGCCATCAGGCCTGGCGCGACAAGCACAACCTCACCCAGGCCAAAAACCGCATTCGAACTTCATCCGAACTGCGTCGAGACGTCGCTCGATACAGAGGCGCCGCACACCCCCTATGCTTCACCGGTGAGGTAATGGAGCACCAGTTCCCTGTAACACCCCGGATGTAACTTTCCCTATTTGTACTCCAACTCTTGCCGTTTCCGGCATTAAGTTATATTTATTTCTCGGGTTCGGGTCTTTGTCTCCGTGTGTTGTTTTTCGTTTTCATGCATCTCTTATCATGTCATCATGTGCATTGCATTCGCATACGTGTTCGTCTCATGCATTCGAGCATTTTCCCCGTTGTCCGTTTTGCATTCCGGCGCTTCGTTCTCCTCCGGTGGTCATTTCTAGCTTTCTTTCGTTTGTGGGGATTAAAAATTTCCGGATTGGACCGAGACTTGTCATGCGGCCTTGGTTTACTACCGGTAAACCGCCTGTCAAGTTTCGTACCATTTGGACTTCGTTTGATACTCCAACGGTTAACCGAGGGACCGAAAAGGCCTCGTGTGTGTTGCAGCCCAACACCCCTCCAATTTGGCCCAAAACCCACCAAACTCTGCTCCATGTCCTAGAGCGTTCGATCATGATCGCGTGGCCGAAAACTGCACCTCATTTGGACTCTCCTAGCTCCACTTATGCCTATAAATAGCCCCCCCCGTTTTCGGATCATCTCCTCCTACGAAACCCTAGCCCAAAAAAAAGGATCTCCGCGCCGGCCGGACACGTCCGATCCGACCGGACGCATCGCCGCAGCCAACCCGCCGTTGCCACGTGGCCTCCGCCACCTACCGCGCCGCCGGCCCGGGAGGCCCACGCCCGGCCCCCGACTCCGCCTCCTCCGCCCTCTTCCTCGCGCCTAGTGGCCGGAGCCACCGCGCCGCCTCTCCGGCGCCACCGCGCCGCCTCGCCAACTCCGTCCGTTGCCGGCCTCGTCTTCTACACCGGCGGCCGCCGCCGCCCGCCGCCTCGGGCCACTGCTCCGCCCCGAGCCGGTTGGCCGCCGCCCCGGCCTCTCCTCCACTCCGGCGAGCTCCCCACGCCCGGCCTCCTCCTCTCCAAGTCCGACAGCTATAGTAACGGCGGCGAACCTCGAGAACCGCGCCAGATCCAGATCTGGAAAAAAAATCACCTCGGTTGACTTTTCTTCCCCGAACCCTAATTTTTTGTGCATACTTTGACCAGCCGTATCTCCGCATCCGTAGCTCCGATTTGGGCATATAGTATAACAAAATGTTCGTCTCAACGAGTACATCATTTCATTCCATTGCATCATTTTAATTTGAGTTCATCTTGATGCCCGAAATGCTATTAGAAGGAGGCTTCGTGAGATATTTGTCAGATCTGCTAGTTCATCTTAGACTTTTGTCATTTTTGCTATGATTGTTGTGTGCATGATATGCCTGTGAGTCCTTCATATGTTTTGTTAAGCATTTCGTTATCTTTCCAGAGGTGCAACCCATGCATTTTTAGGATGTGTGTGGTGACTTGTGCAAGCTTGCAAAGAGAGGCACCCGGGAAATCTGTTTTCAGAGACTTAGTTGTTTTCACTAAGTCTGGGATTATTTAGTTCATGATGCCATATGTTCAGCTTGTTTCCTAGTGATCCGTGCCTCTTTTGAGGATGATCAGTAAAGGAGTTTTGTTAATCATGTTATGCTCTATCCATCCATGTCTTTATTTGCAATTATGGAGCACCTTAGCTTGAGTCAATCGAGCTCTACTTTTGCTTCGTGGTGAATCTGGGCAGATCGTCAACTCGTTTGCGATTTTGCCGATGCTATTGTAGTTGATCCGTGCATGCTATGCCATTGTTCTTGCCATGTATAGCTAGAATTTTGTTCCTTCTTAATGTATGTATGCTTGCCTTGCCATGACTTGCACCGTAGTGAGTGCATCGAGCTCGTTTACATGCCTTCGTGAGTTATATTTCAGCATGTCTCAGTTTTCACTAAGTCTGAAAACTGATTGTGTTTTAGCTATGTTCGTGTGCCCGTTAGTATATTTTGTGAACCCTTTTGGCCCCAGGTCACTTTGGGTCTTTTGTTAAGCTTGTTGAGTATCTCCATTCCATGTTCTTATTTATCATAATCAGGTCATGTATCATGTTGTTTTGCTGCTCCGAAGAGGGCTTCGTGATCTGAAATTCCAGACAAGTGTTAATTTCACTAAGTCTGAGATCTGTTTCGCATTTGCGTTTTTGCCATGCTTGTTTGAACCCCATAATGGATGAATTGGCCGTGGCTCAGTGCTAGTCTTTTGTTAAGCTTCTTGTGTGCATCCCTGTCATGCATTTTGTTGTCATGTTTGGGTGCTGTAGCATGTTCATTTCGTTGCATTTAGTTTCCTACTTGCTGTAAATCGCAGACCGGTGTCGTATCTTAAAACGCTTGCCATTTCCAAGCCGTAACTCCGATTCCGATGATCTTTATATCGTTTTCAAGCGATTTCATCCCATCTTTCCAGTGGCACACTTGGTTTTTCCAAGTTGAGGCCAGGTTCATGCATTTCCTGTCATATCTTGCATTTTGCATCCCGCATCGCATCCCGCATAGCATATCATCTTTGCATCGTGTGGATTGAGTTTGCACGTGGTTGACTGTATCCTTGTTGCTTGTTTGTCTTGTTTGGGTAGAGCCGGGAGACGAGTTCGCTAACGAGGAGTCCGTTGAGTTTGCTCTTGAGGATCCAGTCAACTCTGACAGCTTTGCAGGCAAGATGATCATACCCTCGAAATCACTACTATTTTTGCTATGCTAGTTTGCTCGCTCTTTGCTATGCCAATGCTACGATGCCTACCATTTGCTTGTCAGCTTCCCAATTGCCATGTCAAACCTCTAACCCACCTTGTCCTAGCAAACCGTTGATTGGCTATGTTACCGCTTTGCTCAGCCCCTCTTATAGCGTTGCTAGTTGCAGGTGAAGATTGGAGCCGTTCCTTGTTGGAACATCTTTTATTTACTTGTTGGGATATCATTATATTGCCATGTTATCTTAATGCATCTATATACTTGGTGAAGGGTGGAAGGCTCGGCCTCTCGCCTAGTGTTTTGTTCCACTCTTGCCGCCCTAGTTCCCGTCATATCGGTGTTATGTTCCCGGATTTTGCGTTCCTTACGCGGTTGGGTTATAATGGGAACCCCTTGATATTTCGCCTCGATTAAAGCTTTTCCAGCAATGCCCAACATTGGTTTTACCATTCGCCACCTAGCCCTTTTCTCTCCCTTGGGTTCTGCAGACTCAAGGGTCATCTTATTTTACCCCCCGGGCCAGTGCTCCTCTGAGTGTTGGTCCACCTGTCAGCTGCCGGTGGCCACCAGGGGCAACTCTGGGCTGGCCTACCCGTACCTAAGACAATCTGAGTGTGCCATGAGAAAGAGATATGTGCATCTCCTATCGGGATTTTTCGGCACATTCAGGCAGTGTTGCTGGTCTTGTTTTAACCTGTTGAAGTGTCTTGAGTTACCGAGATACCGAGTCTGATCGGAACGTCTTGGGAGGAGGTCTATTCCTTCGTTGACCGTGAGAGCTTGTCATGGGCTAAGTTGGGACTCCCCTGCAGGGATTGAACTTTCGAAAGCCGTGCCCGCGGTTATGGGCAGATGGGAATTTGTTAATGTCCGGTTGTAGATAACTTAAACATAAACTTAATTAAAATGAATCAACCGTGTGTGTTACCGTGATGGCCCCTTTCCGGCGGAGTCCGGGAAGTGGACACGGTGTTGGAGTTATGCTTGCGCATGTTGTTCTTCTAGATTCTCGCTCGCGCTTTGCCTCCTCTTCTCGCTCTCTTTTGCATATAAGTTAGTCACCACATATGCTAATCGCTTGCTGCAGCTCCACATATATATTTGCCTATCCTTCCTATAAGCTTAAATAGTCTTGATCGCGAGGGTGCGAGATTGCTGAGTCCCTGTGGCTCACAGATACTATAACTTCAGATGCAGGTCCAGGTGTTTCCGCTCCAGGTGACGAGTACGAGCTCAAGTGGGAGTTCGACGAGGACTCTCAGCATTACTACGTGTCTTTTCCTGATGGTCAGTAGTGGTGCCTAGTTGGGGTTCGATTCGGGACCATTGTCGCATGTTGGGTTTTCTTCTATTTTGGCGCCGTAGTCGGGCCATGAGTGTTTTGGATGATGTAATGTTATTTATGTACTTGTTTGACGTGGCGAGTGTAAGCCAACTATGTTCTCCCCTTATTATTCATATTTCATGGGATGTTGTGAAGATTGCCTAACTTGCGACATATGCCTTTAATGCGATTATGTCTCTAAGTCGTGCCTCGACACGTGGGAGCTATAGTTGCATCGAGGGTGTTACATTCCCAGAAGGGTTTAAACTCGTGAACATTGGATCATACGATGGCACAACAGATCCCGCAGTATGGATTGAAGATTTTCTTCTCCACATTCACATGGCTCGCGGTGATGATCTACATGCCATCAAATACCTCCACCTAAAACTTAAGGGACCAGCTCGGCACTGGTTAAATAGCCTCCCAGAAAACTCTAGTGGAAGCTGGGAAGACTTGGAAGACACCTTTAGAGACAACTTCCAAGGCACTTATATCCGGCCTCCGGACCCCGATGACCTCTGTCACATCGTCCAGCAACCCGGAGAGTCTGCCAGAAAATTCTGGACCAGGTTCCTAATTAAAAATAACCAAATTGTCGACTATCCGGACGCAGAAGCCTTAGCGGCCTTTAAGCACAGCATCCGCGACGAATAGCTCGCCCGACACCTCATCCAAGAGAAGCCAAAGTCCATGGCAGCCCTTACAGCACTCATGACCCGCTTTTGCATGGGGGAAGATAGCCGGCTAGCCCGTAGCAGCAACAGTACCAGTGACCCTGGCACTTCTGAAACCAGAAACGGCAACGGCAGACCCCGACGCAACAAAAACAAGCGTCGAAGCAACAATGACAATACCGAAGACACAACGGACAACGCCGGATTTAGTGGCTCCAAATCCGGTCAGCGGAAGAAGCCATTTAAGAGATACAAAGACGGTTCATCCAACTTGGACCGAATACTCGAACGAGCTTGCCAAATTCAAGGCACCCCCGACAAGCCTGCCAACCGTACCAACAGAAGTTGTTGGGTCTTTAAACAGGCTGGTAAGTTAAACACCGAACATAAGGGGAAAGGGTCGCCCAGCGAGGATGAAAGGATCGAGAAGAGGTGTCTAGAGGGGGGTGAATAGACTCTAAGTAAGAAAAGTTGCAGTTTTTAACTTCTTTAAGTTAATGTGGAGTTTTGGCACAAGTTTAAAAATTCACAATACATATCAAGCAAGCATGACAAGAGTATATGAGTAGCGGAACGTAAAGTATACACGTTGCAAGAATGTAAGGGGATGGGATTGGAGTGTGCAAACGCAATTGGAGACATGGAGATTTTTGGCGTGGTTCTGATAGGTGGTGCTATCGTACATCCACGTTGATGGAGACTTCAACCCACAAAGGGTAACGGTTGCGCGAGTCCACGGAGGGCTCCACCCACGAAGGGTCCACGAAGAAACAACCTTGTCTATCCCACCATGACCGTCACCCATGAAGGACTTGCCTCAGTCGGGTAGAAATTCACAAAATAGGTGATCTCCTTGCCCTTACAAACTCCTTGGTTCAACTCCACAATCTTGACAGAGGCTCCCAAGTGACACCTAACCAATCTAGGAGACACCACTCTCCAAGAGGTAATAGATGGTGTGTTGATGATGAACTCCTTGCTCTTGTGCTTCAAATGATAGTCTCCCCAGCACTCAACTCTCTCTCACTAGATTTGGATTTGGTAGAAAGAAGATTTGAGTGGAAAGCAACTTGGGGAAGGCTAGAGATCAAGATTTATGTGGTTGGAATGGAATATCTTGACCTCAACACAAGTGTAGGTGGATCTATCTCAGAAAATGTATGTTGGAAATGTAGGCATGTTCTGATGGCTCTCTCTACAAATGAAGAGTGGGTGGAGGGGTATAAATAGCCTCCATACAAAATCTAACCGTTACACACAAATCACCAAACTCGGTGGGACCGAATCATGAAACTCGGTCGGACCGATTTAGTTCAAAATGTGAACGTTAGGATTTTCGGTGGGACCGACATGATCAACTCGGTGGGACCGATGTGCTAGGGTTAGGGTAAAGCCTCAATTCGGTTTGACCGATTACACAAACTCGGTGGGACCGATTTGGGTAATAAGCGAAACAGCGAGTTGGCCAAGAAAACTCGGTGGGACCGATTGGATACCTCAGTGGGATCGAAATTATTGCAATAGGCAACAGAGAGTTTGCAATCCCATCTCGGTGAGACTGAGATCCTATCGGTGAGACTGAATTGATTAGTGTTTCTGGCAGTGGCTATGTCAAGAGAACTTGGTGGCGCCGGATAGAAAGTTTCGGTGGGGCTGAGTTTTACTTTTGGTTTGGGACAAATGTGGATATGAGAATGTGGTTGAGGGCTTTGGAGCATATCACTAAACACTTTGAGCAAGCAAGCCATTGAGCAACACCTCATCCCCTCTTTATAGTATTGGATTTCCTATGGACTCAATGCGATCTTGGATCACTAAAATAAAATGTAGAGTCCTGAGCTTTGAGTGTGAGCCAATCCTTTGTCCTCAGCATCTTGAAGGGGTTCCGCATCCTCTAGTCCATGCCACTCCATTGTTGAACTTATCTGAAACATACTAGGTAGAAACATTAGTCCACCAAGAGATATGTTGACATTAATTACCAAAATCACCCAGGGAGCACTTGTGCTTTCAATCTCCCCCTTTTTGGTAATTGATGACAATATACATCAAAGCTTTAGATAAAGATATAGAGAATAACAAGTAAAGCTTTGAAAAGACATGTAACATGCATAGGCTCCCCCTACATGTATGCAATCATGAAAATATGGAATATAGGAGCATGTGAATGCATAAGCATGACAGAGTAAGCAATGTGTTACATGTATCTTGGCTATATGCATCAGAGCAAATGATGTGAATATAGGAAATGTACCTTCATGCTCATGAGTCCTTCTTGCAAACAATATGTACAACAGCAAGAAATCCTCATACACATGATTGTGATGCATATACTTACCTTGTGGTCTTGAGTTGGCTTAGGAAGGAATAAACCTGAGTAAACCAGGTTAGATAACACAGATACACCTACTAGCCAGAGCGAACAAAAGAAACCACAAGAGTACCAAGACTGGGATGACATGTAGAGAGTGAGTACTGAGTACCCTATTGGATATAGACATGTCCCCAAAGGTAAAGATGTGCAATGAATTCAAGGATTTCCTTCCCTTAGATGTCTTGCTCCCCCTGAATCTTGCATGGGATATTGAGAGAAGATAGGGAACAAAAAATCAGAGCAACAAAAAGAAACAGAGCTAATGCAAATAATCAAATATGAACATGTATTTCCCCTCTTAAAGACATGTGACTTCTCTCCTCTAGAATACCAAGCATCTGGGGTTTCTTACACTCTCCCCCTGAGTATGCTCCCCCCTATAGAAATGATTAAGCTTAAGCTTTGATGTGATCTCTCTCTCCCCCTTTGACATCAATTTCCAAGAAGGGATCTTCTGGATTGTTATTACAAATGGATTTGGTCCTTGAGTCACAATGCAAAGTAGCAAGTCGAATGTGATGCTGGTAGAGGACAAGAATCATTGAGTGGAGCTGGAGCAAAAAGAATGCAGGAACAAGTGGCAAGATGTCTTTCCTGCAGTGAAATCAGTAACACCGAGTTGTGTGCTTCGGTGGCGCCGAAAGGATTCAGTTGGACTGAAAGAAACAAACCGGTGTGACCGAGTTCATCATAGTGAAAACACTTGTCATCTCAGCTCACTAGGCAATTTAGATCTCACAAGGATTTGCAAGGAATTAGCTGAAAGATTTGCAATGAATTGGATGCTGGGAATGCAGAACACAAATAATCAGAAAGGAAATCTAGATGAAGTTTTTTTAAAGGGGAAACAAGTATGCATGAGACAAATGCAAGAGCACAGAGAAACACAAGAGAACTTCATCTAGAATTGGTCGGCGACAAAGTCACCTATGTTAGAGTATATTGACTTAGGAGTCAAGTGAGGACACTTGATCATAGGTCATACTCATTGTTTAAGCTCAAAATGGGGTTACCATTTTTCGTTTAAGCATCTTGATGTATTCACATCTTGTTGAGTTGCTTTGATCCATGTCTTGGAGTAAAGCTTCTCTAATATGGAATAACATACCTTGGGTGGTGGTGTTGATCTTGATCATGTAGTTGAACTTGTGTGGGTTGCTCAAGGTTGATGTAGCTCATCAAGAGTTGGGAACACCACTTGGAATTTGAGTTCATCTTCCTACATGGGTTAGCTTTGCAAGGAAGAGCACTTGTATATCCAAGATGACAATCATAAAACTTAATGTAGAATTTGTCAAAGGATATGTTTGAAGGGTTTCGTGCTTCCTTGACTTCAACCACCATTGTGTAGAGACTTGGTGATGTAGAGATTGCTCAAGATATGAGTGAGTTACAATCTCATGGATTTATATTCATCCAAGTACCTACAAGGGTTAGGTAGCATGCAAGGGTGCAAGTATATCCAAGACATATAAATAGCATCATGAAAGAAATATCAAGGATTAGTCAAAGGCTCGTGCCTTGCATGTATCCAAATGGAGTTTCTACTCCAAGTTTGAAGCATCGATGATGTTCAATTCTCCTCTCAAATGGCAAAAGACTTTCTCATCAAGCAGTTTGGTGAATATATCCACCAATTTCTTATCGGTGCAAACATGCTTAAGATCAATGTCCCCTTTGGCAATGTGATCTCGAATGAAATGATGACGAACTTCAATATGCTTAGTTCGAGAATTTTGCATGGGATTGTGAGAAATCTTGACAAAGCAATGGAACATGTTTCACATATACACCATAGTCTTTAAGAGTTTGGGTCATCCAAAGTAATTGAGCACAACATGAACCAGCGGCAATGTATTCTGCTTCGGCGGTGGATAAGGATACCGAGTTTTGTTTCTTGGAAGACCAAGACACAAGAGATCTACCAAGAAATTGACAAGTACCCGAAGTGGAGTTTCTATCAACCTTCTCTCTGGCATAGTCCGAATCGGAGTAACCAACAAGATTGAAATAAGACCTCTTAGGATACCAAATGCCAAAATTTGGTGTGTGTATTAAGTATCTCACTATCCTTTTCACAGCCTTAAGATGACATTCTTTAGGAGCCGCTTGATATCGTGCACACATGCACACACTTAGCATAATATCGGGACGGGAGGCACATAGACATAACAATGAGCCAATCATGGAGCAGTAAACCTTTTGATCAACCGGTTCACCATCTTTGGTCAAATCAAGATGTCCACTAGTAGGCATGGGTGTAGTCATACCTTTGCATTCTTGCATGTTGAACTTCTTGAATAAGTCCATGGTGTACTTTGTTTGAGAGACAAGGTTACCTTCCTTAGTTTTTCTAATTTGCAAACCAAGAAAGAATTTGAGTTCACTCATCATAGACATCTCAAACTTCTCCGACATTAGCTTTCCAAACTTCTCACTAAAATGAGGGTTAGTCGAACCAAATATCATATCATCAACATAAATTTGGCACACAAATAATTCTCCATTAACCCTTTTAGTAAAAGTAGTGGAATCTATGTTTCCAATTTCAAAGTCTTTTTCAAGAAGGAACTTGGTCAAGCATTTATACCACGCTCTAGGAGCTTGTTTAAGACCATAAAGAGCTTTGTGAAGTTTGTAAACATGATTAGGTTTCTTAGGATTGACAAAGCCGGGAGGTTGCTTAACATAAAATTCCTCCTCAATTTCACCATTTAAAAAAGCACTTTTAATGTCCATTTGGTACAAGGTGATATCATGGTGATTAGCATGAGCAAGTAAGATGCGAATGGACTCAAGTCTAGCAACGGGGGCATATGTCTCACCATAGTCCATACCTTCGACTTGAGTGTAGCCTTGGGCAACTAGACGTGCTTTGTTGCGAACAACTTGTCCATTTTCATCTTGCTTGTTGCGAAACACCCATTTGGTACCAATGATGTTGTGGTTGCTGTCGGGCTTCTCAACCAATGTCCACACTTGATTTATCTCAAAGTTGTGTAGCTCTTCATGCATGGCGTTTATCAAATCTGGATCTTCTAATGCTTCTTCAACCATCATAGGTTCAATTCTAGAGATGAATGAATAATGTTCACAAAAATTAGCCAAATGAGTTTTAGAGCGAGTGATTCTCCCGGTTTGGATATCATTGTTGATTTGCTCGAGGGGTTGGTCTTTGGCGACTCTTGCTCGAATTCGTGGGAGCTTTTGCTTGGCTCGGGGTGGAACATCCTCTTCATCTTGTTCTTCTTCTTGGCCTTCTTCATTGTTGACGTTGTCATTCCCTTGTAGTGGTGGAGAAGGACGTTGTTGATGTTCATCTTGGTGTACTTCCTCGTTTTCTTCGTCTTGGTGTGTCCCACTTGTGGATGCTTCCGTATCAACTCTTGGTTCACCTTGTCGTGAGGTGGAAGCTTCCACTTGGATGGACAAGGTACTCTCCTTCACCTCCGTTGGACTAATCTTGCCAATAGACAAGTCTTTGATTGCTTCTGAAGGGTCTTTGTCTCCTACATCAATTGGCAATTGCTCTACTTGCGAGCCGTTAGATTCATCAAACTTCACATCTACCGTCTCTTCAACCTTTCGGGTGAAATTGTTGTAGACACGGTAAGTGTGAGAGTTTGAGCCATAACCAAGTCGGAAACCTTCATGAGATTTAGGAGCAAATTTAGAATGACGACGTTTATCAAGAATGTAGCACTTTGAGCCGAATACTCGAAAGTATCCAACTTGGGGTTTGTTACCGGTGAGGAGATCGTATGTCGTCTTGCCGAGTAGCTTGTGAAGATACAAGCGATGTGTTACATGAAAAGCTGTCTCAACCGCTTCCACCCAAAAGTGTTTTGGAGCCTTGTACTCATCAAGCATCGTTCTTGCCATCTCCATAAGAGTCCGGTTCTTCCTCTCAACAACTCCATTTTGTTGAGGTGTGTACGTAGCCGAGAACTCGTGTGAAATCCCCTCTTCGTCAAGAAAGGTATCCACATTTGCGTTCTTGAACTCTGTTCCGTTGTCGCTTCGAACCTTCTTGATCTTCACATCAAATTGATTTTGGGCCTTCCTAGCAAAGTTTTTGAAGATCTTTTGGACCTGCGATTTATCATCAAGAAAGAACACCCACGTAAATCTTGAAAAATCATCGACTATGACCAGACCAAATGAGTTACCACCGAGACTCTTGTAGGCATTGGGACTGTCGGTGTCAAAAGATGAGGCAAGCCTCGACGATGACGAATTCGTCGTGCTAGAGGATCCCGTCGAACAAGAGCACTTCAAGCGCCGGCTTATAGCCACGGCAAATAGCCTTAAGAAAAAGCAGCAGCAGCTTCAAGCTGATCAAGATCTGCTAGCTGACAGATGGACTGAAGTCCTTGCGGCCGAGGAATATAAACTCGAACGCCCCTCGAAGAGTTACCCAAAATGCAGGTTGCTACCCCGACTGGATGAAGAAGCGTATGACGCGGCTGATCAGCCACCTCGTGGCTGCGACAGAGAGGCATTCCAGCCAAAAGCTCAGCCTGCACCCCGATGCCATTCAAATAAAAAGACATGGGGAAATACGCCAGACATACGAGATGTATTGGAGGAAAAAGCAAAACATGCAAGATCGATCTACGGATCATGAGGGCGCGCCACTATGCGAGACGATAATCGTCACGCCGAATACAGTAAAAGTAAATCCGGCCGGGCCAAGCACAGCGGGCAAGACTCATTGGAGTTGCGTCGCGATATAGCCCAGTACAGAGGTGCCGCAAACCCCTTATGCTTCACAGACGAAGTAATGGATCATCAAATCCCAGAGGGTTTCAAACCCGTAAATATAGAATCATACGACGACACAACAGATCCTGCGGTATGGATCGAGGATTTCCTCCTGCATATCCACATGGCACGCAGTGATGATCTACACGCCATTAAATACCTCCCACTCAAACTCAAAGGACCAGCTCGACATTGGCTTGATAGCTTGCCAGCAGAGTCCATTGGCTGTTGGGAAGATCTGGAAGCCGCATTCCTCGACAACTTTTAGGGCACTCATGTGCCACCACCAGATGCCGATGACTTGAGCCACATAATTCAGCAGCCAGAGGAATCGGCCAGGCAATTCTGGACACGATTCCTAACACAGAAAAATCAAATCGTCGACTGTCCGGATGCAGAGGCCCTAGCAGCTTTCAAGCACAACATCCGCGACGAGTGGCTAGCCCAGCACCTTGGTCAGGAAAAGCCGAAATCTATGGCAGCCCTCACGACACTCATGACCCGCTTTTGTGCGGGAGAAGACAGCTGGCTGGCTCGCAGTAATAACATATCAAAGAACCATGGTACTTCGGATACCAAGGACGGCAATAGCAGGTCATGTCGCAACAAACATAAGCGCCGCATTAACAGCGACAATACCGAGGATACGGTAGTCAATGCCGGATTCAAAGGCTCTAAACCCGGTCAGCGGAAAAAGCCATTCAAAAGAAGCACTCCGGGCTCGTCCAGTTTGGACCGTATACTCGATCGCTCGTGTCAAATACATGGCACCCCCGACAAGCCAGCCAACCACACCAGTAGGGATTGTTGGGTGTTCAAGCAGGCCGATAAGTTAAATGCCGAAAACAAAGATAAGGGCCCACATAGCGATGACGAGGAAGAGCCCCGGCAGCCGAACACCAGAGGACAGAAGAGGTTCCCCCCACAAGTGCAGACGGTGAACATATATGCAACCCACATCCCCAAGAGGGAGCGGAAGCGTGCGCTCAGGGACGTATATGCGTTGGAGCCAGTCGCCCCAAAGTTCAACCCATGATCCTCCTGTCCGATCACCTTCGATCGCAGGGACCACCCCACTAGTATCCGTCATGGCGGATTCGCCGCACTGGTCCTAGACCCAATCATTGATGGATTTCACCTCACTCGAGTCCTTATGGTTGGCGGCAGCAGCCTGAACCTACTTTACCAGGACACAGTGCGCAAAGTGGGTATAGACCCCTCAAGGATCAAACCCACAAAAACGACCTTTAAAGGTGTCGTACCAGGTGTAGATGCCCATTGCACAGGCTCAGTCACACTGGAAGTGGTCCTCGGATCCTCGGATAACTTCCGAAGCGAAGAGTTAATCTTCGATATAGCCCCGTTCCGCGGTGGTTATCATGCACTGCTTGGGCGAACCGCATTTGCGAGATTCAACGCGGTACCGCATTATGCATACCTCAAGCTCAAGATGCCAGGACCTCGGGGGGTCATTACAGTTAATGGAAACACAGAGCGCTCTCTCTGAACGGAGGAGCACACTACGGCCCTCGCAGCGGAAGCGCAAAGCAGCCTCTTAAGGCAATCCACTAGTTCGGCGTTTAAGGACCCGAACACCTTCAAGCGCGCCCGGAGTAATTGGCAACAGGACCGCCTGGCACGTTCTGAGCTTGCATAGCAATGCGGCCCCCACCCCGGCCCAAGCCAAACGGTGAAACTCGTGCCACGCGTACATAATTATGCATTAAAAATATCATGGGCACAGGTAGGGAGGGGGCACGATTACGGCACGCTCCAAGACGCGGCTTAAACCGCACTAGGGGCTTCCTGTTTGTTATTTTTCTCTTTCAGGACATTAATCTCTGGAAACCCTGTCCGGCAGCATGATTGCCGAACATATGATGCAGCAACCAAGAAGGCAGAAAGCTATGTCACACCACGGAACTCCCAGGTGGATTACGATAACAAGTGAAATACTTGCTTTAATACTATTCTTCAGCTTGCCCTTGGAGGGGACATAGTCCTACTTTTTGCTTATCGCACTACCTGTATCATTCTGCTTTAACGCACCTTTTTGAATAAACAATGCATAGCATTAAGACCATTATTGCATTCTTCTTATATATATATGTGTGTGTGTGTGTGTGTGTTCATTCATGACATCCAGCACCCGTACACTCTGGTACGGCCAATACGCAAGGGGCTTAAGCATACCCCACAATACGGTGTGAGAAGTCCGAACACTTTCGACAGTGCGGCACCCCGAACTTATAGCATTATATGCATCAGCTCCGAATCATGTCTTGGGTCAATAGTTGGGTTTGCCCGGCTCCCATGTTTTGGTACCTTACGTTCCGCTATATCGGCTAAGGTAGCACTGGGAGAACTACTGCGATTGTGCCCCGTTTCTGCTGGGCTAAGCACCTCAGTAGAGACAGCTAAAATTGACTGTCATGATAAGGTGAGAGACTGGTCGCTATTCGAGAGGTTTTCGAGTCCTTAAAGACTTATGCCGCTTAGAGCGAGGAGTCGGCCCTGTCCGGCTTAAGGCGTGTATCGCGCCCCAAATTCGGCCTTCCGAACACTAGGGGCTTCGCCGAAATTTAAAATTATAGAATTATATGGCTAAGTGAGAGTGATAACGCATTATAGTCCGATTGCCTTGTTCGCTGTGCTGAGCACCTCCCTCGAAGGACCCAAAAATGGGAACAAGAGTGCTCAGGTTTATCCCGAACACCCCGGCACTCGTGGCATGGGGGCAGAAGCCGACGACTAGCCATCTCTCAGATTTGATAAACAACCAAAAAGAAGGTAATATTTTAAATTCAAACAAGCGTTGCATAGCGCATATGAACAAGTCTTCATAATATAGGATCACACGAGAAAGTTTACTCAAATATTATATCTTTCGTACACTCGTCCGCTACAAGACGGGCACCCTTCAGGACACCCTCATAGTACATCTTGGGGTGGCGATGCTCCTTGCCCGCCGGCGGCCCTTCCTTAATCAGCTTCACGGCGTCCAGCTTGGCCCATTGCAACTTCACACGGGCGAAAGCCTGGCGTGCACCTTCGATGCAGACGGACCGCTTGATGACTTCCAGCCGTGGGCAGGCATCCATAAGCCGCCTCACCAGGCCGAACTAGCTGTTGGGAAGGGCGTCGCCAGGCCACATCCAGACTATAAAGCCCTTCATGGCCTGTTCAGCCGCCTTGTGTAGCTCGACCAGCTGCTTTAGCTGGTCGCTCATAGGCACTGGGTGTTCGGTCCTAGTATACTGGGCCCAGAACAACTTCTCCGTCGAGCTTCCCTCCTCGGCCCAGTAAAGCTTCACGGCATCCGACACGCTGCGGGGCAAATCTGCGAATGCTCCTGGAGAGCTCCGGATTCGGGTAAGTAATAAGTAATTTACTTTTACATGCTTGCTTTGCATATAGAATGCCTTACCCGTTGCTATCTTCTTCATCGCATCAATCTCCTGGAGGGGCTTTTGGGCTTCGGCCTTGGCATTCTTTGCGCTCTCGAGGGCCGCGACAAGCTCGGACTCTTGCGTCGTCAAGTCAAGCTCCAACGCCTCGTGCTTCGTCACGAGAGCGTGGAGCTCTTGCTGCACCTCGCCCACCCGAGCCTCCTACCTTTCCCGTTGGGTGCGCTCCTTGGCCGCTTTGTTTTCGGCCTTGAATAGCGCTTGCTTCAGGGTCGCCACCTCGGTCGTGGCCCCTGGCAAATTTACAATGATCCTGTTATTTTGCAATCGCATTCTTTTTATATATATATCCATAGACTAGGTACTACTTACCTTTGTTCTCCTCGAGCTGCCTCTCGGCAAGGCTGAGCTCTTCCTTGGACCCTTGGAGGTCCTGCTTCAGTGCAGCGACCTCTGCAGTCAGTGCGGCAGAGGCCAGCAGCGAAGCCGGCATACGCATATAGACATACTTATATTAGACTCCTGCGATATTGTTTGATCCTCTGTTCGGCTCTTCTTTGTGAACACCGAACAGAGCATCAGGGGCTACTGTCTATGCATTAATATTTTTCCTATATTTCAACAACTTACATCAAAGCCTGTTAGAAGGCTGGCACAGGCTTCAGTCAGTCCGCTCTTGGCGGACTGAACCTTCTGGACCACCGCACTCATAATAGTGCGGCGCTCTTCGTCGATGGAAACGCTATGAAGTGCTCCCAGCAGATTGTCCGGTGCCTCTGGATGGACAGAGGTCACCGGCACAGGCGTCTTGCCCCTGTTGGAAGGAGGCCGCATGCCCGAGTCCAGAACCACTGGAGGTTCCGACGCGGTGTTCGGCTGAGGGCCGAACTCGGAGCCCTCGGGAGCCTTGCTCCTTCTGCTCCCGTAGTCCGGAAGGTCGCCTTGAGGCGCCTCCGGGACTGTCTCCCCTCGACCCAGTGCCTCTTGAGACAACACCTCGGCGTTGTCCGTAGGACAAGGGGAGGTGGCGGTCGGAAGTGGATCGCTATCCATATCCGACGAGCCCAGGGAGCCGTCCGACGAGGATATGTCGATACAGGCTCGGGGCGGTCTGCATAATCATAATTCGGCGTTAGGAGAAGCAGTGCGACAAAAGTATGCTATGAGTTACTCTGGTATCCGAATACTTATGACTTCGCCAGGGGCTTGGCCCTGAGCAGCCACTCGTCTTCGCCTTCGGCGGCGGTGGTGGAGTAGTCCGGAAGGAGAGTCCTTCCCTTCTTGGACCCTCTGCCCCCCCCAGTGGGGGCGGCCTTCCTCTTCTTGTCTCCCCCAACTGAAGGGGGAGCATCTTCATCTTCCTCCTCGTCTTCCGGGGAGGAGTGCGTAGCGGAGTTATCGGACGATGGGTCCAATAACACCTGGCGCCGGGAACTCTTTCGGGTTCCCTTGGCCTTCTTGGTCTTCTCCGGCACCTGGTAAGGAGCCTGAGTCAGCATCTCCGTCAGGAGAGCGTCCGCAGTGTATTCGGGCAGAAGGCCCGGACAGTCAATCTGCCCCGACGTCTCCACCCAGTCCTGTCAAAGTCATGGAGCTCAGACCCCGCACATGGTTAAGCAAGGGGAAATAAATATCCTACCGGATGTATAGAACTCACCGAATGCGCTCGGCGCTTCATGCTTAGCCCACGGTCCTCGCTGAGAGAGGGAGGGACCTCGACGCCCTTGAACAGCACCCTCCAGACGTCCTTGTGCGTCGTGTCGAAGAGCTCGCTCAGAGTTTGGTGCTGGGCCGGGTTGAACTCCCACAAGTTGAAATCCTGTTGTTGACACGGGAGGATCCGGCGGATGAGCATGACTTGGACTATTTTGACAAGCTTGAGTTTCTTGCTTGCTAGGTTCCGGATACATTTCTGGAGTCCGTCCAGCTCCACCGATGAACCCCACGACAAGCCCTTCTCTTTCTAGGAAGTGAGCCCTGTAGGGAATCTAGATCGAAACTCGGGGGCCGCCGCCAAGTTGGTGCCACGCGGCTCGGTGATGTAGAACCAGGCCGATTGCCACCCCTTTATGGTCTCCACGAAGGAGCCTTCAAGCCATATAACATTGGGCATCTTGCCCACCATGGCTCCGCCACATTCTGCTTGTTGGCCGCCCACCACCTTCGGCTTGATATTGAAGGTCTTCAGCCACAGACCGAAGTGGGGGAGGATGCGGAGGAAAGCCTCACAGACGATGATGATCGCCGAAATGTTGAGGATGAAGTTCGGGGCCAGATCATGAAAGTCCAGCCCGTAGTAGAACATGCGCGGACGAATGGATGAAGGGGAAACCCCAGTCCGCGGAGGAAGTGGTGGAGGAAAACTACCCTCTCATGAGGTTCCGGGGTAGGGACGATCTGCCCCGCAGCGGGCAGCTGATGCACGATATTCATGGCTAAGTATCTGGCTCCGCGCAGCTTTTTGATGTGTTCCTCCATAACGGAGGAAGCCATCCACTTGCCTCCCGCTTCGGACATATTTGGAGGAGGTTGAGGAGAAAGATGTGGACCTGGGCGTTGGGGCTCGAGTGCGCAAGAATGGATGAGCAAGGAGGAAGAAGGCGTGGGTAGAGAAAGGTTAAACCTTATCCCTTTATAAGGGTGGCCGAAACTATGCGCCCCCGCTAGCCTGGTAAAACTCGCTTATCCCCCAAGCGTCGTAATCGATGGCGTGGTTGGGTTACCCACGCCCGTATTGATGAGAATCCCGTAATAAGGGGAACACGATCTCTGCTTTGACAAGACATAGTACAGGGTGGCCTTCTCAAGCCAAATACTAAATTGGCAGTCCTGCCCGTGGACACTGTCAAACGAGTCCGGGCTACCCTGCAGAATGATAGTTCATCTCGTCAAGAGCTCAATTAGCAATTCGGCCTCCATCTCAGCCCCAACCAGAATGCAACATATGTACCACGCGTACATAATTACGCACTAAAGATACCATGGGCAAAGATGGAGGCATATTAAAGATAAAATCCACAATATGGCTCGATCCTACCTGGACCCTCATATCCTTTCTTTTCTTATTTTTTCAGGTTCCTTACAACCCACACCACCTTCCGATGGTAACAAGGGCCCCTTCTCCAGGCCCCTTATAAAAACCCGATCATTGTTCCTCTCAAAGGATCATACACCAAGGCGAAAAGCGGTGCAGACATGCGGCAGAGTATCTAAAGGATCTTTAAAGATGACCTCTTCCTTTTTTACAAACTGTACACAACTTTCCCTTGTGCGCGGCATGTAAAATGGCCTCGATGCTTACAACATTATTTGTACAAAGACGTTTTAACGTATCAATCAGACTATAATGGAAACAGTTTTTTCGCCCAACCTATTCGGTACTGGCTTATTTCCTAACTTGTATTCCCTCCTTTTTGTCCGATTGTCATGTACACCTCAGTACGACTTAAATTGCCAGGGGCTCCATTCAAGCCACGTACATTTCTTAAAATAAAGACCGAACACTTTTATAGTATAATTCGGCGTCCCGAATATAGCATTATATGTGTCGGCTCCGAATCATGTCTTTGGTCAATAGTTGGGTTGCCTGGCTCCTGTGGTTACTACCTTGCATTCCACTTGTTCGGCGGTAAAGGGAGAACTACTATGATTGTGTTTCTAGTTCATCCGGTTAAACACCTCAGTAGAGAAAGCCGAAAACTGACTGCCATGATGCGGTGAGAGCTGGTCAGCTATTCGGTGACTAAGTATAAATCTCTTGCAATTTATTCTGCATTATGCGACAGGCCGGCCTTCACCCGGCCGGGCATCCACAGCACCCACAATATAGGGGCTGCGCCTACACTCCCATTGTAAAACTCCTATGGCTAAGTGAGAGCGATAAAGCCATAAAGTCCGATTGCCTGGTTCGCCGCACTAACACCTCCTTCACGGACCAAGTCGTTGGGTCAAGTGTGTTTAGGTGCTATCCCGAACACCCCCGTACTACCTACGTGGGGGCTAAAACTGATGACTAGCCAACTCTTAGATATCATAAACGGCCGCACAGGAGGAAATATTTTCAAGTAAAGCAAGCAACATATCATACATAAGCCTTGTTTTATAATACATGATTGAACAACATAGATACATTCATTCAAAAATGATGTCCTTCGAACACTGGCCCTCTATAATGCGGGATCCTTCCAGGACATCATCGAAATACCGCTCTGGCGTGCGGTGTCCCTCGTTTGCGAGCTTGAAGACGTTCATCTTTGCCCACTGCACTTTGACACGGGCGAAGGCCATCCATGCATGTTCGATATAGACCGACCGCTTCAAGACATCAAGCCCGGGGCAGGCACTGACTAGCCGCTTCACGAGCCCGAAGTAGCTGTTGGGTATTGGTTCGGCAGGCCACAAACGGATTATAAAATCCCTCATGGCCAATCCGGCCACCCTGTGCAGTTCGGTCAACTGCTTCAGCTGATCGTTGAGGGGCACGGGATGCTCTGGCGCAAGGTACTGCGACCAGAACAACTTTTCCGTTGAGCTCCCCTCTTCGGCTCGGAAGAACTCCGTGGCATCGACAACACTCCGGGGCAGGTCCGCAAACGCTCCTGGAGAACTCCAAATCTGGGTAAGTAAGATATATTTCCTTTTCACAAATTTGCTCTGCATGTTAAAGGCCTTACCCGCCGCAATCTGATTCGCCTCTTGGATCTCTAGGCATGCGTTTTGGGCTTCGACCCGGGCCTCCTATGCACTTTGGAGGGATTTTGCAAGTTCGGATTTTTGATCCGCAATCTTGCGCTCTAAGGACTCACATTTGCTTATAGCATCCTTGAGCTCTTTCTGGACTTCCTCCACCCTTGACTCGTGTTTTAGGCGGGCGGCTCGTTCCTCCTCTGCCTCTTTCTTGGCCTCGGCCAGCGCGCTCTTGAGGGTCTCGACCTTAGATGTGTGAGCTTAGAGCAAAGTTATCACACTCACTCAGATGACAAATTATTGCTGATATTATTTCAGACTCATTTTCGGTATCACACACCTTGCTTTTCCTCTAACTTTCGCCTCAGCTCAGACGCTTCGGCGGCATGGGAAGTGGACGCTTGCATTGCAGCCTGTTTGATTCAAATAGATATGTATGTTAATCTCCTGTACGAGTTATTAGATCCTCTGTTCGGCCTTTCCTTGATAACACCGAACAGAGTCTTAGGGGTTACTATCTATATACAGTCATTCTTCTTATATAGATAAAAGGAATTATATTACATACCTCTAAGCCTCTCAGAAGGCTAGTGTAGGCCTCGTTCAATCCACTTTTAGCGGACCAAACTTTTTCAACCACCGTAGCCATAAGGGTACGATGTTCTTCCACAATGGTGGCACTCTGAAGCGCTTCCACCAGAGTATCCGGCGCCTCCGGATTGACAGAGGTTGTCGGCGGAATTGACGCACCACCTTCTTTCGAAGAAGGCTGCTCACCCGATTCCGGAGCCGTATGGGTCTCCGAAATAATATTTGGTTGGGGGCCGAATTGGACCTGGCCCCGTCGCCAGTTTCCATGGGGGTCAGTTCCCCCATGTTGCCGGCAGCAGAGGTACCGTCCTCTGGCGCCACCGTGGCGGCTTCCTGCACCTCTCCATGCCCCAGAAGGGTCCTTCGGGACAACACTTCGGCATTTTCGATAATAGTGGGGGGAGGCCGATGGATGCGACTCGCTATCCATCATGTTCGGACCCAGCGAATTCCCCAAAGACGGGGATCGCTAGGGGAGAACGCGAGCCGGACTGTAGCACGTAATTCGGTATATTAAAATCACAAGGCGGAAAACCGGATAGATATATAAGTACAAGTTCCTTTGGATGCTTACGATCCGGCCAGGGGCTTCGGCCTGGGGCGCCACTCATCGACGTCCGATTCGGAGTCATCCGTAAGGGAGGTTCTCCTTTTCTTGGACGCCTTCGCCTCCAGATCTGCGGAAGCCCCCCTTTTCTTATTTCCCTCCTGAAGGGGAGAATTACTCTCTTCCTCCTCTTCATCTTCGTCAGGGGAAGAGTGAGTCTCGGTGTCTTCGGACACTACGTCTGAAGCACCTTTATGGCGGAGGCCACTTTTTGCCTCCTTGCCCTTCTTCTTGGCCTTTCTTTTCTAGCGCCTGATACGGTGCCGGAACCAGCATCCTCGTTAGCAGAGGGATGGTTGGGTCTTTGGAAGCGGAGCCGGACAGTGAATCTGCTCCGCCTTCTTCATCCAGCCCTGTGGGAAGAATGGAAAGCTTAGTATGCTCCCTGGATTTACAAAATAAGTTCATCGGAAAACTTACAGGAGACGTTGCGTGAGTATAGTCGAGGTCGTCGGTCGTTTCCAGCCACGTCTTTTGGATCTTGAAGAGTAGCTTCCACATGTCTTCGTGCTTCGTGCCGAAGAACTGCCGTAGGGTCTGGGGACCGGCCGGGTCGAACTCCCACATATGCTGAGTCCGACATTAGCATGGGAGAATCCGGCGAAAGAGCATTACTTGGATTACGCTGGCGAGGCTGGTATTTTTTGTCTACCATGCTTTTGATGCGCTTCTGCAGTGTCACCACCTCGTCCAACGACGCCCAGTCCAGGCCATTGTTGAGCCAGGATGTAAGCCGCATTGGAGGCCTGGACTTAAATTCGGGAGGGGCGGCCCAGGTGGCGTCACGGGGTTCTGTGATATAGAACCACCCCTGTTGCCACCCCTTCACTGTAACACCCACGATGCGGCTATATCTCCCACATGCCGGAGCACGACTTAGAGGCATAACCACATAGTAGGCATGCCGCAAGAGGGGTAATCTTTACACATCCCATGTACTGAATAAGAAAGGGATAAAAAGTTGGCTTACAATCGCCACTTCACACAATACATAAATATAGCATTACATCATCTAGATACAATCAAGGTCCGACTACGGAACCAAATAAAGAAAAACCACCCCAAATGTATAGATCCCCGATCGCCCCAGCTGGGCTCCTCTACTGATCGTCCGGAAAAGACACATAATAACGTCTTGAATCCTCGTAGAACTCCCACTTCAGTTCAGTCGCATCCCCTGCACTGGCATCATCGGCACCTGCATCTGGTTTTTGGAAGTAATCTGTGAGTCACGGGGACTCAGCAATCTCACACCCTCGCGATCAAGACTATTTAAGCTTATGGGCAGGAAAAGGTAGTGAGGTGGAGCTGCAGCAAGCACTAGCATATATGGAGGCTAACTTCCGCAAATGAGAGCGAGAAGAGAAGCAAGGCATGGTCGAGAAACTATAATGATCAAGAAGTGATCCTGAAACTACTTACGTTCAAGCATAACCCGAGACCGTGTTCTCTTCCTGGACTCCGCCAAAAAGAGACCATAACGGCTACACATGCTGTTGATTCATTTTAATTAAGTTAAGTGTCAGGTTTTCTACAACCGGATATTAACAAATTCCCATCTACCCATAACCGCGGGCACGACTTTCGAAAGTTCAAAACCCTGCAGGGGTGTCCCAACTTAGCCCATCACAAGCTCTCACAGTCTACGAAGGATATTCCTTCTCCCAGAATGACCTGATCAGACTCGGAATCCCGGTTACAATACATTTCGACAATGGTAAAACAAGACCAGCAAAGCCACCCGATGTGCCGACAAATCCCGATAGGAGTCGCACGTATCTCGTTCTCAGGGCACACCGGATGGGCAAGACGTCGGGTTGGCATAGACCCTGGTTGCCCAAGGGGCGCCGGACATCGCCCAGTTTGGACCAGCACTTAGAGAAGCACTGGCCCGGGGGGGGGGGGGGTTAAAATAAAGATGAGCCTTGAGTCCACGAAACACAAGGAAAAAAGGCTTAGGTGGCAAATGGTAAAACCAAGGTTGGGCCTTGCTGGAGGAGTTTTATTCAAGGCGAACTGTCAAGGGGTTCCCATTATAACCCAACCGCGTAAGGAACGCCAAATCAAGGAACATAACACCGGTATGACGGAAACTAGGGTGGCAAGAGTGGAACAAAACACCAGGCATAAGGCCGAGCCTTCCACCCTTTACCAAGTATATAGATGCATTAAAGTAAACAAGATATAATAATGATATCCCAACAATAATCATGTTCCAACAAGGAACAAACTCCATCTTCACCTGCAACTAGCAACGCTATAAGAGGGGCTGAGCAAAACGGTAACATAGCCAAATAACGGTTTCCTAGGAAAGGTGGGTTAGAGGCTTGACATGGAAATATGGGAGGCATGATATAGAAAGTGGTAGGTATCGCAGCATAGCAATAGAGCGAGAAACTAGCAAGCAAAGATAGAAGTGATTTCGAGGGTATGGTCATCTTACCTGCAAAGTTCTCCGAGTTGGCGAAGGCTTGATCCTCGTAAGCATACTCAATGGGTTCCTCGATCACATAATCGTCTCCCGGCTCTACCCAAAGCAAGAACACAAGCAAAGGAAACAACAATCAACCACGGTGCAATGCGCAAGCAACATGATGCAAAACATAGCATGATATGCGGGATGTGATATGCAATGCATATGCGAGCTCCGGAAGGGAAAGATTGAACCAGGCCTCAACTTGGCTAACCAAGTGTGCCACTGGAAAGATGAGATGATTTTGGTCGAAATCGATATAAAGATCACCGGAAACAGATGCATGGTTTGCAAATGGCAAGCAAAACAATAATGACACAATTCTGCGATTAACAGCACGATGCCATCTAGAATGCAACAAGAACCTAAGCTACTGCACTCCAACATAACAACAAAGCACAGGGAAGTGATCTACTCAAGATGCTTGACAAAATATGAACACTGAGCTACGGCTAAATCAAACAATAGCAGGTTCAAACAAGCATGGCAAAAGTGCAAAAGATATCAGCATCACAGACTTAGTGAAAATACTAACATGTCAGGATTTAACATCAGGAAGCAATATTTAGAGCAAGATATCAACATGCCACAGGGACATAGCATAGCAATACAAGGCATGGCATGGATCGACTCAAAGCATATAACAAAAGTCCCTTACTGACCATAAGCCAAAAGGGCACATAAAATATGATGGCACCGATGTAAACATAGCAAGTTTTGTTAACAGATTCAGACTTGGCAGAAAACTGGACATGGCAAAAAAAACAGAATTATGAAGGCATCTTTGCGAGATCGATTCACTCACCACAAGGCATTGCATGACAAGATAAGCATAGAAATAGTAAGAAGACATGTTCATGAAGCTAACCATGGAAATAACAAACTCATAGCATGCATGGATCAACTACAACAACCTTGGCAAAATTGATTAACACGCAAACACCCTGCTAGGAACATTTTATAGCAAACGTAGAGCATGATTGAGTCATGCTAGGGCACTACATAAACGTATCCAAGCACCCTCTTAGTTTTATTTGAGGGGTGGGTTGTGCTGGACACCATTATTGTGACTAGCATTTTTAATAGTACTATATGCATAATTTGGCGACGAGCGCTCTCTATATGTACCACCTTTTTTTAATTTCAAGTTTTGCTCCATGGCGCAATCCATCGATACTATTGCTGTACAAAAGTATACATTTTTTAAAAGGCTAGAGGGCGGGGCAGTCCAGCTTGGTTGGTTTCACGAGAGGCGAGGGCCTTTGTGATTTGACGGCTCATTACTGCTGGAAGGCAGGGCCTTGTGATTTGACTACTCGTATAAATGCGCCGACGACCTGATCGAGGAGGAGCAAAGAAGCATGCGGTATACTCAAGTTTTCCACTGGAGTAGTACTGCGACGGAGGAGCACGAAACACGGCAGCCCAGTGCCATATGGCGATAAAAAATGATCTAATATGCTAGTCATCTCATTGTTAGCATTGTTCTATTCATTCCCTAAAAAACATTGTTCTATTCATGCCTCACAGAGAACGTGACATGTGCGGCGAAACACCCGAAGCAAAAGATGAAACACAGGAGCAAAAGAAGAAGGAAGATTATCACCCCAAATGAACTAATTTGCCACGGAGTCGTAACTGCTTCTTAATCGCCTCCACGACCTCCATCTCCTTGCGCGTCTCCTCCGCTATCTTCATCATTGTGTCCATGACGCGGCATTTCTCGATGCGAGCCTTCATCATCTGTTGCACGGCCATATTACGTACCTTGACAACAGCCGGGTGCTCGATGTGGAGCTTTGCCAACTCTTCCTTCTGTTCCATGGCGAGGGCCTGCAGCATCTTCATCGAGGAACTACTATTCTCATGCAGCTTCTTCCAGCCGGCGTTCTTCTCCTTCAACAGGTCGATCTCGTGGAAGAGCTTCGCATTGTCCTCCCGAAGTCACAGGATTTCGTCGGTCGCCTTCTTCTCCGAGGCAATGCTCTTCTTCAGCAAGATCACCAAGCCGGCGGTCAACTCCCCCTGCTGATTGAGCCTAGCGGGCATGTCGTCGAGGCTCTCCTTCGGCAACTCCATCAAGCCTTGGATGAACTCCTTCTCCTTATTGAGCTGATCGGGCATGCCGTCAAGGGATAACGACTCCAGCTCCGCCAGCTCGGCATGTTCGCCTCCACGGCTAGGGCGCTCCTGGGAGCCATCGCCTGCCCGTGAGAGATCTTTTGAGGTCTCTGCGTGGCGTCGAGCCCTCTTTTTTTCCATAGCCTTGGTTGCCGCTCCCTTGTTACGAGTAGTTCTCGACCTAGAGCTCTGCTCACCGGCCATGGCAACGACGGACGAAGAAGAAGCACTTATGAGGAGGAAAGGTAGTGTGATTTTCGGTTAGGTAGTTCCCCTTTTTATAACCTAAGTACTAGCACTAGTACTAATACCTGCATAGTGGGAACACGTTCAGGTTTGGTACGTACTACTAGTAGGTGTGAGTAGGCTTTTGAATGTGATGGGAACAAGGTAAAGATTAATTGATGGTTTTGGTTTCGAGGCCCGAAATGGCTCCCGATGAGTTTAGCGGAACATAAATTTCAAGTACTACACTGCTCAAATGCGTAAATATTATGTTACTATCAAAAATTGGCATAAAATACGAAGGATACCAATGGAAGTACTACTAGCAACCCACGATTTAACTACTCGCATGCGCGCAGTGGAGTAATAATGTCTTTCTTCCGCCCTCACGTCCACTCAATTTGCATGCGCTATATTAATTGACCATCAATGAAGTGAATGACTTTACACGCGTCAAATTATCACATGGGGTGGATCTTGGTACAAAATTGCGTTCTCCCGTGTACTCGCGTGTGCGTGCGAGGAATAAGTGCGTGCATGGTGTGCGTGCACATCTTCGCTTCATGCATGTACCGCCAGTATGGCTCAGGGAGGACGAGTACATCTTCTGGAACCAGCAGCACATCATTGTGATCAATCCACGCAAGGAGGTCGCGACAACGCTTACAATTATGCCACGTGGCTTCATGAACTGTAAGAGAGACACTGTGTAGCGTGCCATTGGTATTCTAATTTACGTGTTTTGCACATACTCGAAGTACTAGTAAGGTACACGTGCATTGCACGCATCAGATTTTGCAACCAAATTATGAATAAATACCACACTATAGCATGTAAGCTCTAAGTCATATATGCCTGATGTAGCCCTTCGTTTAATTCTTATAGTTCATCTCATTCAAAATCAATTAGTTTTTATAAAAAAGCTAAGAACATGGGAATAGGAAAAACATGGGATTATAGTGGAATGTCGTCTTGAATCCTACAGGATTGTACGAGTGTTTGATTGTGCATAGAAAAAACGCAGAATTCTTTCAAAGAGGTTTGAGTGGATGGGATGTTTCCTATGAAATCTAGTGAAAATGAATCATATGGAAAAATTCCTATGATTTACAATCCTACGAATGAAACAACCAAGATAGGAAAAATTCCTAATTATTCGAATCCTCCAAAATTCCTTTGAGAATCCTTTGAATCAAAGAAGCCCTTAATCTATTTTATGATTCATGGAATTGTGTGTTGTAAAGCATAAAGTAAAAACAAATAATGGCAATTCAACTAGAAAAAAGTTTGGGCAGTTATGATACGGAAGATTCTAGAACAAAAGAGAACCACTGTTGTTTTGAGGTTTGTGCATTATGCTTAAGTTCAACCATGGAGTCTGCTAGATTGTACATGTGGCAAAATCCGGTGGGGGCTAGAAGATGGTGCGACGGGCCGAGTGGAGGGATACTATGAAGGAATGCACAAGTGCGAGATCGATATTTAGAGAGAGGGGGTGAACACGTGCGCTGATGCGCGCAGTGGTGGAGCCATGAAAAATAAATGAGATAGGGGGCCAAGCATTGCTGATCCTTTACGAGGAGGGTCAATGCATGAACTTAAACCATTTTTAGTAGCAATTGTCTAATGATCACATTCATATTATCCTTGATATATAGTGATGTTAGGGGGGGGAGGGGGGCAGGGCCCTTACTGCCTCCTGTCTTCGCCATTGTGCACGCGTCTGAGAGATGAAGCGGAAGGCATGGATGATGAGAGGGGGACATTGGATACATAATTAATGTGGGTGTATTAGCCATATATATGTTAATACTATATAGAGAGGTATAGATTGATCGATGTGGACGTGGGAAAGAGGGTGAGACCTCACTGGATATATCGATTGATTGGTTTGTGTGGAAAACTATGAAAGACCTAGCTATATACACACATACATAGAGGAACATCGATCGTTGCGCATGCACGCATGAGAGATAAAGAATGCTCGATATGATGGAGAGGGGGGTGTGTGTTGGTGTGTGCCCTCATGGGAGACCGACCTGAAGAAAAAGATTGCATGCGTGCGATGAATAATGCCGACTGGTAGTGTGTGTGCATGCATGCACGAGAGAAAGTTAGTGGTATAGTTATAAAGAGAAGACTACTGTGTGGGTGTAAAAGAATAGCTGAATAGGTGAGGTCACAATCAATGTAAAGTTCAATTCAAATATTTGAATAAGAGATCCTGATGTTTGAAACCCATGCATGCATGAATATAACGGAGATCTGCGCGGTGTGGTTTGGAAACGAGCATGTTGTAATGTATACACATTGAATAAGGTCAGACTGATTTGAATTTGAGATACCGATGGCAGACATCATTTGGCCACGTTGCATCCGTGCATGGACACACTATTCTAATTGGAGATGATGGGCGGCTTTTGCATCACATATCTATATCTATACCCCTATATGTATATATTTTATTTTATTTTATTTTATTTTATATTGTGTGCGGGTAACTTTAGCTTTGAAAGATGGTCGTTGGATGAGGCGAATCCGATGGTCCAAAGATGGCAAATTTGAGCACTACTGGTCGTTGGATATCATCTAGATTCCACCAGATTTCGCCACATGTATAATCTAGAAGACTCCATGGTTGAACTTAAGCATAATGCACAAACATCAAAACACAAGCACTTCTTATTTGTTCTAGAATCTTCCGTATCAGAATTGCCCAAATGTTTTGTACATGATTTTCCATTATTTGTTTTTACGTTATGTCTTACGACGCACAATTCCATGAATATTAAAATAGATTAGCTTTCTTATAAAAACTAGATGATTTTGAATGAAATGAACTATAAGAATTAAACGAACATCTACATCATGCATATATGACTCAAAGCTTGCATGCTATAATGTGGTATTTATTCATAATTTGGTTGCCAAATCTCATGCGTGAAATGCACGTGTACCTTACTCTAGTCTAAATGGTGTTTGTGTGTGTGTTGTGCGTGTTGAGGTGCAAATTGTCTTTTTTGGGTACATGTTAAGCTTGTTCTTCCGATATTTCAAGCCACGCCTTGTTATGCCAAAAATTCAAGCTAGCGTCTCTGTCTATCGTGCTGCGAAACTCCCGCCTCTTCAACCCGCGCCTTGTTAGCCCGAAATATTTAAGATATATCTTTGTCTCGTTGTGCTCTGACAACTCCCTCCATCTCAACCCGCGCCTTGCTATTCCGAAATTACAACGCGCACGAAAACTCCCACCTCCTATGAAATCCCGACACGCAAAATGCCCGTGGTACCCCTGAACCGAAAGAACCGCCTCAAATTGGTGGGGGTACTTTCGTAACTTACCCCATATTTCGGACAAGTGTGTCTCTAAGCCATGGTTCCCCACTGCCATCCCATCCGCCCACCCATTCATACACTGGGGCCGCGAAAACCCGCGACGAAACCCCACACCCTTCTTCGTTCGCCACCCAGCCGGAGCCTCTTCCCCGACAACGTCGTCCACAACAACACCTCGACGTCCCTCATCCACCGTACCGGATGATGATCTGTCGTCGATCTCATCGTCCCACCGATTCAGCCACCCCGTCCTCCACCTCCAAGGAGCTGCCCCGACGTTCCCCTCGTCTTTTGCGCCACCTCCATTCCCACACCGCCGTCTTCACCTGCACCACCAGAAGAGCATCATCACCGTTTCCTCGGATGAAGCTGCGGCCTAATCGGCGCCACCAAAGACGTTGTACACTAATCGCCGCATTTTCTTCTTGATTCGATCTCACGGTGCTGTCGGTGCTCGGTCCCGAGCCGACACGGCGCGGCTCCATCCACGGCGGCGTCGTCGGCCACTTCCTCCACGGCGTCACTCCGTCGGCGGCGACGTCCACATCAGTAGGACCTGCTGCTGCTTTAGCTCTCGTTCGCGCTGCTGCTCTGCTCTTGCTCTCGGTCCCCTGCTGATACGTCTCCAACGTATCTATAATTTTTGATTGCTCCATGCTATATTATCTATTGTTTTGGACTATATTGGGCTTTATTTTCCACTTTTATTTTATTTTTGGGACTAACCTATTAACTGGAGGCCCAGCCCAGAATTGCTGTTTTTTTGCCTATTTCAGTGTTTCGGATAAACACAAGATCAAACGGAGTCCAAACGGAATAGAATCTTCGGAAACGTGATTTTCTCACCGAACGTGATCCAGGAGACTTGGACCCTACTGCAAGGGATCAAAGAGGTGGTCACGAGGGTGGGGGCGCCCCCCCTAGGGCGTGCCCCCTACCTCGTGGGCCCCTCGGTGCTCTACCGACGTACTCCTTCCTCCTATATATACACACGCACCCCCAAATGACAGAACAGGAGCCAAAAACCTAATTCCACCGCCGCAACTTTCTGTATACACGAGATACCATCTTGGGGCCTGTTCCGGAGCTCCGCCGGAAGAGGGCCGTCATCACGGAGGGCTTCTACATCATCCTAGCCCCTCCGATGAAGTGTGAGTAGTTTACCTCAGACCTTCGGGTCCATAGTTAGTAGCTAGATGGCTTCTTCTCTCTCTTTGAATCTCAATACAAAGTTCTCCCCCTCTCTTGTGGAGATCTATTCAATGTAATCTTCTTTTTGCGGTGTGTTTGTTGAGACCGATGAATTGTGGGTTTATGATCAAGTCTATCTATGAATAATATTTGAATCTTCTCTAAATTCTTTTATGCATGATTGGTTATCTTTGCAAGTCTCTTCAAATTATCCGTTTGGTTTGGCCAACTAGATTGGTAGTTCTTGCCATGGGAGAAGTGCTTAGCTTTGGGTTCGATCTTGCGGTGTCCTTACCCAGTGACAGAAGGGGCAGAAAGGCACGTATTGTATCGTTGCCATCGAGGATAACAAGATGGGGTTTATTTCATATTTTATGAATTTATCTCTCTACATCATGTCATCTTGCTTAAAGCGTTACTTTGTTTTTAACTTAATACTCTAGATGCATGCTGGATAGCGGTCAATGAGTGGAGTAATAGTAGTAGATGCAGAATCGTTTCGATCTACTTGTCATGGACGTGATTCCTATATACATGATCATGCCTAGATATTCTCATAATTATGCACAATTCTATCAATTGCTCAATAGTAATTTGTTCACCCACCTTAGAATACTTATGCTCTTGAGAGAAGCCACTAGTGAAACCTATGGCCCCCGGGTCTATTCTCAGCATATCAATCTCCATCACTTTTATATTGTTTTACTATTTTCTTTTCCTTTACTTTTTACTTTGCATCTTTATATCAAAAATAGCAAAAATATTATATCTATCAGATCTCACTCTCGTAAGTGACCGTGAAGGGCTTGACAACCCCTAATCACATTGGTTGCGAGTAGCTATCGCTTTGTGCAGGTACGAGGGACTTGAGCGTGGGCTCCTACTGGATTGATACCTTGGTTCTCAAAAACTGAGGGAAATACTTACGCTACTCTGCTACATCATCCCTTCCTCTTCGGGGAAAACCAACGCAAGCTCAAGACGTAGCAAGAAGGATTTCTGGCGCCGTTGTCGGGGAGTCTACGCAAAAAGTCAATATACCAAGTACCCATCACAATCCCTATCTCTTGCATTACATTATTTGCCATTTGCCTCTTGTTTTCCTCTCCCCCCAATTCACCCTTGCCATTTTATTCGCCCTCTCTCTCTCTATCCTCCCTCTCTGTTTGCCTCTTTTGTCCGCTTGCTTTTTGTTTGCTCGTGTGTTAGATTGCTTGTTTGTCGCAATGGCTCAAGATACTACCAAATTGTGTGACTTCACCAATACCAATAATAATGATTTCCTTAGCACTCCGATTTCTCCCCTTACCGATGATGAATCTTGTGAAATTAATACTACTTTGTTGAATCTGTTGTTATGAAAGATAATTCGCCGGCCTTCCTAGCGAAGATGTCGCTACTCATCTGAATAGCTTCATTGATTTATGTAATATGCAAAAGAAAAGGATGTCAATAATGATGTCGTTAAATTGAATCTATTTCCTTTTTCGCTTAGAGATCGTGCTAAAGCTTGGTTTTCGTCTTTGCCTAAGAATAGTATTGATTCATGGAAGAAATGCAAAGATGCTTTTATCTCTAAGTATTTTCCTCCCGCTAAGATCATCTCTCTTAGAAACAATATTATGAACTTTAAACAACTTGATCATGAACATGTTGCACAAGCTTGGGAGAGAATGAAATTAATGATACGTAATTGCCCTACTCATGGTTTGAATTTGTGGATGATTATACAAAAATTTTATGCCGGATTGAATTTTGCTTCTAGAAATCTTTTAGATTCGGCCGCGGGAGGCACTTTTATGGAAATCACTTTAGGAGATGCTACTGAACTCCTAGATAATATTATGGTTAATTATTCTCAATGGCATACTGAAAGAACTTCTAATAAAAAGGTACATGCGATAGAAGAAATTAATGTGTTGAGTGGAAAGATGGATGAACTTATGAAATTATTTTCTACTAAGAGTGTTTCTTCTAATCCTAATGATATGCCTTTGTCTACTTTGGTTGAGAATAACAATGAATCTATGGATGTGAATTTTGTTGGTAGGAATAATTTTGGTAACAATGCTTATAGAGGGAATTTTAATCCTAGGCCATATCCTAGTAATCCTTCTAATAATTATGGGAATTCCTACAACAACTCTTATGGAAATTATAATAAGATGCCCTCTGATTTTGAATATAATATTAAAGAATTTATTTCTTCGCAAAAGAATTTTAACGCTATGATTGAAGAAAAATTGCTTAAGATTGATGATTTGGCTAGGAACGTTGATAGAATTGCTCTTGATGTTGATGCTTTGAAACTTAGATCTATTCCACCTAAGCATGATATCAATGAGTCTCTTAAGGCCATGAGAATTTCAATTGATGAGTGTAAAGAAAGAACCGCTAGGATGCATGCTTCCAAAGATGCCTTTATTAAAACGTGTTCTTCCAATTCCTATGAAAGTAATGATGAAGATCTAAAAGTTATTGATGTGTCTCGCATTAAATCTTTATTTTGCAATATGAATCTTGATGAAACTGAATATGATCTTCCTTTACCTAGAAGGCGTTCTAAAAATTCGGAGTATTTAGATCTTAATGATGAAATTGATGAAAGTGGGATTGAAAGAAATAAAAATCTAGATGTTGCTAAACCCACTATATTGGATTTCAAGGAATTTAATTATGAAAATTGCTCTTTGATTGATTGTATTTCCTTGTTGCAATCCGTGCTAAATTCTCCATATGCTTATAATTGAAATAAAGCCTTCACCGAACATATTGTTGATGCCTTGATGCAATCTTATGAAGAAAAACTTGAGTTGAAAGTTTCTATCCCTAGAAAACTTTATGATGACTGGGAACCAACTATTAAAATTAAAATTAAAGATCATGAGTTTTATGCTTTGTGTGATCTGGGTGCTAGTGTCTCTACTATTCCCAAGACTTTGTGTGATTTACTAGATTTCCGTAATTTTGATGATTGCCCTCTAAACTTGCATCTTGCGGATTCCACTATTAAGAAACCTATGGGAAGAATTAATGATGTTCTTATTGTTGCAAATAGGAATTATGTGCCCGTAGATTTCATTGTTCTTGATATAGATTGCAATCCTTGTTGCCCTATTATTCTTGGTAGACCTTTCCTTAGAACGGTTGGTGCGATTATTGATATGGAGGAAGGGAATATTAGATTTCAATTTCCATTAAAAAAAGGGAATGGAACACTTTCCAAGAAATAAAATAAAATTACCATACGAAACTATCATGAGAGCCACTTATGGATTGCCTACCAAAGATGGCAATACCTAGATCTATCCTTGCTTGTTATGCCTAGCTAGGGGCGTTAAACGATAGCGCTTGTTGGGAGGCAACCCAATTTTATTTTTATTCCTTGCTATTTGCTCCTTTTAGTAATAAATAAATTATTTATCCTCTGTTTAGGTTGTGTTTTTTGTGTTTAATTAGTGTTTGTGCCAAGTAGAACCGTTGGGAAGACTTGGGGAAAGTCTTGTTGAACTTGCTGTAAAAAACAGAAACTTTAGCGCTCACGAGAACTGCTGCCATTTTTATTTTAGGAGTGATATTTAGTTAATTATTTTTTCATATTATTAATAGATAAATTACTCACGTCCAGAAATTTATTTTAGAATTTTTGGGGTTCAGATCTTGCGCTAGCTACAGATTACTACAGACTGTTCTGTTTTGACAGATTCTGTTTTTCGTGTGTTGTTTGCTTATTTTGATGAATCTATGGCTAGTAAAATAGTTAATAATCCATAGAGAAGTTGGAATACAGTAGGTTTAACACCAATATAAATAAAGAATGAGTTCATTACAGTACCTTGAAGTGGTCTTTTGTTTTCTTTCGCTAATGGAGCTCACAAGTTTTCTATTTTGAGTTTTGTGTTGTGAAGTTTTCAAGTTTTGGGTGAATTCTTTTGATGGATCATGGAACAAGGAGTGGAAAGAGCCTAATCTTGGGGATGCCCATGGCACCCCCAAGATAATCCGAGGACACCAAAAAGTTAAAGCTTGGGGATGTCCCGGAAGGCATCCCCTCTTTTCGTCCACTTCCATCGGTAATTTTCTTGGAGCTATATTTTTATTCACCAACATGATATGTGTTTTGCTTGGAGCATCTTGTATTATTTGCGTCTTTGTTTTCTAGTATACCACAATCATCCTTGCTGTACACACCTTTTGAGAGAGCCATACATGAATTAAAATTTGATAGAATACTCTATGTGCTTCACTTATATCTTTTGAGCTAGATAATTTTGCTCTATGTGCTTCACTTTATCCTTTGAGCTAGATAATTTTGCTCTGTGTGCTTCACTTATATCCTTTGAGCTAGATAATTTTTCTCTATGTGCTTCACTTAGATATTTTAGAGCACGGTGGTGGATTTGTTTTAAAGAAACTATTGATCTCTCATGCTTCACTTAAATTATTTTGGGAGTCTCTTAATAGCATGGTAATTTGCCTAATAATAATATGCTTGGTATTCTAGATTTGTGAAACTTTCTTTTGAGTGTGTTGGATACTAAGAGAATATTGAAGCATGATAATTGTTTTGAGATATGGAGGTGATAATATTAAAGTCATGCTAGTTGAGTAGTTGTGAATTTAAAGAATACTTGTGTTGAAGTTTGTGATTCCCGTAGCATGCACGTATGGTGAACCGTTATGTGATGAAGTCAGAGCATGATTTATTTATTGATTGTCTTCCTTATGAGTGGCGGTCGGGGACGAGCGATGGTCTTTTCCTACCAATCTATCCCCCTAGGAGCATGCGCGTAATACTTTGCTTTGATAACTTCTAAATTTTTGCAATAAGTATATGAGTTCTTTATGACTAATGTTGAGTCCATGGATTATACGCGCTCCCACCCTTCCACCCTTGCTAGCCTCTCTAATATCGTGCAACTTTCGCCGGTATCATACACCTACCATATACCTTCCTCAAAACAGCCACCATACCTACCTATTATGGCATTTCCATAGCCATTCCCAGATATATTGCCATGCAACTTTCCACCATCTAGTTCATCATGACACATCCATCATTGTCATATTGCTTAGCATGATCATGTAGTTGACATAGTATTTGTGGCAAAGCCACCGTTCATAATTCTTTCATACTTGTCACTCGTGATTCATTGCATATCCCGGTACACCGCCGGAGGCATTCATATAGAGTCATACTTTGTTTTAGTATCAAGTTGTAATCATTGAGTTGTAAATAAATAGAAGTGTGATGATCATCATTCAATAGAGCATTGTCCCAAAAAAAGAGAAAGGCCAATGAAAAAAAAGAAGGCCCAAAAAAAGGGGCAATGCTACTATCCTTTTTTCCACACTTGTGCTTCAACGTAGCACCATGTTCTTCATAGAGAAAGTCTCATATATTGTGCTTCAAAGTAGCACCATGTTCTTCATATAGAGAGTCTCATATGTTGTCACTTTCATATACTAGTGGGAATTTTACGTTATAGAACTTGGCTTGTATATTCCAATGATGGGCTTCCTCAAATTGCCCTAGGTCTTCGTGAGCAAGCAAGTTGGATGCACACCCACTAGTTTCTTTTGTTGAGCTTTCATACATTTATAGCTCTAGTGCATCCGTTGCATGGCAATCCCTACTCACTCACATTGATATCTATTGATGGGCATCTCCATAGCCCATTGATACGCCTAGTTGATGTGAGACTATCTTCTCCTTTTTGTCTTCTCCACAACCACCATTCTATTCCACCTATAGTGCTATATCCATGGCTCACACTCATGTATTGCGTGAAGATTGAAAAAGTCTTGAAAAAGTTAGAGTATGAAACAATTGCTTGGCTTGTCATCGGGGTTGTGCATGATTTAAATACTTTGTGTGGGGAAGATGGAGCATAGCCAGACTATATGATTTTGTAGGGATAACTTTCTTTGGCCATGTTATTTTGAGAAGACATAATTGCTTTGTTAGTATGCTTGAAGTATTATTATTTTCTATGTCAATATAAACTTTTGTCTTGAATCTTTCTAATCTGAATATTCATACCACAATTAAGAAGATTTGCATTGAAATTATGACAAGTAGCACTTCGCATCAAAAGTTCTCTTTTTATCATTTACCTACTTGAGGACGAGCAGGAATTAAGCTTGGGGATGCCTGATACGTCTCCAACGTATCTATAATTTTTGATTGCTCCATGCTATATTATCTACTGTTTTGGACTATATTGGGCTTTATTTTCCACTTTTATATTATTTTTGGGACTAACCTATTAACCGGAGGCCCAGCCCAGAATTGTTGTTTTTTGCATATTTTAGTGTTTCGGATAAACAGAATATCAAACGGAGTCCAAACGGAATAAAATCTTTGGAAACGTGATTTTCTCACCGAACGTGATCCAGGAGACTTGGACCCGACTGCAAGGGATCAAAGAGGTGGTCACGAGGGTGGGGGCGCCCCCCTAGGGTGCGCCCCCTGCCTCGTGGGCCCCTCGGTGCTCCACCGACATACTCCTTCTTCCTATATATACACACGTACCCCCAAACGATCAGAACAGGAGCCAAAAACCTAATTCCACCACTGCAACTTTTTGTATCCACAAGATCCCATCTTGGGGCCTGTTCCGGAGCTCCGCCGGAAGAGGGCCGTCATCACGGAGGGCTTCTACATCATCCTAGCCCCTCCGATGAAGTGTGAGTAGTTTACCTCAGACCTTCGGGTCCATAGTTAGTAGCTAGATGGCTTCTTCTCTCTCTTTGAATCTCAATACAAAGTTCTCCTCCTCTCTTGTGGAGATCTATTCGATGTAATCTTTTTTTTGCGGTGTGTTTGTTGAGACCGATGAATTGTGGGTTTATGATCAAGTCTATCTATGAATAATATTTCAATCTTCTCTGAATTCTTTTATGCATGATTGGTTATCTTTGCAAGTCTCTTCGAATTATCCGTTTGGTTTGGCCAACTAGATTGGTAGTTCTTGCCATGGGAGAAGTGCTTAGCTTTGGGTTCGATCTTGCGGTGTCCTTACCCAGTGACAGAAGGGGCAGCAAGGCACGTATTGTATCGTTGCCATCGAGGATAACAAGATGGGGTTTATTTCATATTGCATGAATTTATCTCTCTACATCATGTCATCTTGCTTAAAGCATTACTCTATTTTTAACTTAATACTCTAGATGCATGCTGGATAGCGGTCGATGAGTGGAGTAATAGTAGTAGATGCAGAATTGTTTCAATCTACTTGTCATGGACGTGATGCCTATATACATGATCATGCCTAGATATTCTCATAATTACGCACAATTCTATCAATTGCTCACCAGTAATTTATTCACCCACCGTAGAATACTTATGCTCTTGAGAGAAGCCACTAGTGAAACCTATGGCCCCCGGGTCTATTCTCAGCATATCAATCTCCATCACTTTTATATTGTTTTACTATTTACTTTGCCTTTACTTTTTACTTTGCATCTTTATATCAAAAATACCAAAAATATTATATCTATCAGATCTCACTCTCGTAAGTGACCGTGAAGGGCTTGACAACCCCTAATCGCGTTGGTTGCGAGTAGCTATCGCTTTGTGCAGGTACGAGGGACTTGAGCGTGGGCTCCTACTGGATTGATACCTTGGTTCTCAAAAACCGAGGGAAATACTTACGCTACTCTGCTGCATCATCCCTTCGTCTTCGGGGAAAACCAACGCAAGCTCAAGACGTAGCACCTGCCTGGTCTGCTCTTGCTATTGCTCTTGCTCGCGCTGCTGCTCTCGCTCTTACTCTTGCTTGCGATGCTGCTCCGATTTAGCTAAACTTCACTCCGATGCCGCCGGGGTGAAGGAAGAACCAGCCGCAGCGGGTAGGGGAGCTCGCCGGAGAGGTACCCCACTATCTATCTTAGGGTTTAGGATGGGGGCAGTGGTCGCCGGCGGTGGCGGGGCATTGGCGGGGCGGTGGCGTGGGGATCGTCGGAGAAAAAGCTCAGCTTGGGGGGCCTAGAGGGATGGCCAAGGCGGCGGCGGACCGACGGTGGGGAGTGTTTTCGGGGCGGGCGGGGCGGCGCACCGCCGGCCGCGGGCGGCAGGGGGGCTGCTGTTTGGCCTGCTCAGGGGGGTGGAGGTTGAAGATGAACCGCAGACCCTTGATTTCGTATCCAACGACTGCAAAATCGACTGACCAGAGATGAAAAAGTCAGTCGACCAACGTGTAGCCTCACCTTGCTAGTGCGTTTAGTTTCGACAGCTAAATTCAGTTTCGACAGTTAAGTTCAGTTTCAACAGTTAAGTTCAGTTTCGATAGTTAAACTCAGTTTCGACAGTTAAGTTCAGAGATGAGCGGCTGATGTATTTTACATCTAGCATTCCACTCAGGTTATGTATTTTACGTCATGTATTGGAGATGCTATTAGCATTCCACTCAGGTTAACGTTGTTCGTTGTCTCTCTTGTCCAGCTTCAGCCTCGGCGTCGTACAATTCACCGGAGCTGCTCCAACGATGAAACCCTCCATCACAGCGGAGCAGTACCTCGGGCTCCATCTCCAGACGCCTAAGATCTTCTTCCCCTCCTCCGACAGCCAAGTCAGCTGGAGCATCCTCACCGGCCGACCCAATCACGCTGAGATCGACATGGCTTCGCCAGAGAGGTTGTACACTTGTTGCATCTCTTTTTTTACTCTACATGTTATATATATTGTCCACTAAGCACTCGTAGTAACGGGAAATACGATTATTTTATCCTACTATATGACAAGGAGTGAGGTACCAGGCAACTTAGCTATCCGCCATGGACTCTCTTGAACGCCAACATTATTTATCTCTGCGTGTTTGAGCTGTGCATTTGTCGATGGGCCTAGGAGTTGAGCTAGTATGGCAGTGGCCTGGGTCCAAAGTAATAGAAGTAGCACAAAAACATTTTTTTAGTGCAGGATTTTCCTTGCTCAAGCCTGCCTACTAGAATCGCCAGTGCTTGAAAGGAAAAGTGAATGAAAAACATCGGAATTGGAAAGTTTCCTATGGTACTACTTTTCATGAATTTGGTGCAAAGGAATGGAGCAAAGGAAAACTGTAGGATTTGTTCCTTTAGTGTCTCCTTGAAAGAAAAACCGTAGGAATTCTAATTTCCACTTCTCCTCCTTTTCATTCCTATTCATCAAGCACAAGACTAAGAGATAGTAGCATAATAGCATTATAATCGTACATTTTCTTGTGGTTTGACTTAATCTCACCATGCTTTTTTGCATCCTGTGATCTTCCAATTGTTGTGAATCAAACACCCAGATTGGCAGAAATCCTGTGTTTTTAAATTCTCTATTTTGCACGTGCATTCCTATCCTATTCATGTCTATTTCCTATCCCTGCATTGTTAGAATCCTCAAATTCAAACAAGCCCTTACTCAATTACTTCTGTTACAGATATGTGTCAAAGAAAACCTTGTGTGGTTTGTCCTGCTCCTGCGGCACTGTGTTCCACCCCAGCTCAGCTGCTCCAACAACGGAAGGGTTCACCACAACAGGGATCCGCTCTCTAGACTGTCTTTCGCCGCCTCAGATCTTCTTCCCCGCCGCCGGCAGCCACGACAACTGCATTACCATCATCAACTAAGCAGATGACCTTGAGGACTACACGGGTCTGCAAGAGAGGTCGCACTCTTTCGTGTCTTCTTACGTTATGTGTCGCTTAATATTATGACATGCTACATTATCGTCGTGTTCACCTATTAGACTTCGAGTCAGGTCCAAACTAATGCTGAAACTTGAGTTTTTAAATGGTTTTGGGGTACATATTGGGGCAGCAATCAGTACTATCTGGTTAATCTCCGGTGTCTACTATGAGTTTCATGTTGGGTGCAAACAAACATTAAAGGAGCAATTATCTATATTTTTTAACTAAAGCTATTATCTTCCTGCTATCATTGGTTTTGGGTATATCCACAGTTTGCTACTATCACTCTGGATTTGTGCATGCACTCCTTACATAATCTCACTATGTTTTATTCCTATGCATGCCAGTTATTGTACACAATGGAACTGATCATGTAGAGCAGAAGAGACGAGCCTTGCGTGGCAATAAAATTTCATGCAAACGTCGTTCCATGGTGGGCGCAAAGGCAGCCCCCCTCCGCCCATTTTGGATCGTAATCAAGAGGAAGATAACTGTTATGAGGGGGATTCAGAAGGAGAAGACCACTCCTATTTACCCCATGAGGTCTTCGCTCTAACTTGGCATGCTGATGTTGGTAATATCATGCATATGGTGCCTTGCATTGCTTACTGTATACATTAAAGATGTCATCTTCTTAGTTTAGACATGCTTTGTGTCAATGCCATCTGTTTAGTTTCTTTATCGTATATGTGAATCATGCAATGCCATCTTGTCTAGCCAGGCATCATATATGTGAATTTTGCAATGCCACCCTGGTTAGCCAGTCATCTTATATGTGAATTATATCATGCCATCATTTTTTTATTACGTGTTAAACTTGTCAACAATTTTAGTACATTCAATTACTCTTCCTGTGCATCAGCCATTTGGCACGATCATGGAAAAATCTGGAGTGGAAACAAGGTCTTCAGAGCAGACAATGCTATCTGACAAAGCGCATGTCTTGCTGGTTACCGATAGCTCCTGAGAGGAGGATTTAGAGACAGATGACCAGTCATATTCCCCCCCTCCCCGGGGTGCATGTGATAACTTGGTAGGGTTATGTTGCTCATATCGTGCATATGGTATCTTGCATTGCTATGTCATTTGCTTAGCTTAGACATGCTTTGTGTGAATGCCACCTGTTTAGTGTCTAATTACCATATATGTGAATTATGCAATGTCATCTTGTTGCAAGACAATATATATGTGAATTATGCAATGTTATCTTGTTGCAAGGCATTATGTATGTGAATTATGCAATGCCATGCTGTTTAGGCAAGCGACATATATGTGAATTATATCATGTCGTCCTATTTTTGTATTTCTCATTGCTTTTGTCGACAATGTTTGTACATTCAACTGCTCTTCCTATGCATCAGCCATTTGAATTGGTGATGGAGAAATCTGGAGTGAAAACAAGGTCTTCAAAGTAGACAATGCTACCTGCTGAAGAAGATATCTTGCTGGTTACAGATAGCTCTTCGGAGGAGGATTCAAAGGCAAATGACCAGTCCTATTATCCCCCTGAGGTGTATGCTCAAACTTGGCAGGATTATATTACTCATATAATGCATATGTTGTATTGCAATGCTTAGTTTTTACATCATATACACAATATTGAATGCCATCTCCTTATTTGACACATCATATATGCGATTGCCCTCTGCTCACTTCCTTAGTGTATAAATCATATATTTGAATTATGTCATGCCATGATGTTTACATAGACAGCATGTATCTGAATTATGGCATGCCAACCCATTTTCTAAAGATATAATATAGTTATATCATCTCATCCTGTTTACATAGTCATCATATTTAAATTATGTCATTCTATCCGTGAATTATATCATGCCATCATGTTTCCATCGAACATGTTTGTGATTTATGGCATGCCAACCACTTTAATAGACACATCATATAGTTATATCGTGTCATCCTGTTTACATAGTCATCATATTTTGAAGTATGTCATTCTATCCTGTTTAGTTAGCCATCATACATGTGAAATTGTGTCATGCTATCTCGTTTAATTAGCCATCATATATGTGAAATTATGTCCTGCTATCATCCAGAACCGGGACTAAAGGCCCTCCACGTGGCCGGTCCACCTTTAGTCCCGGTTGGTAACACCAACCGGTACTAAAGGAAATTTTTTGAATTTTTTTTTGAAAATTTTTTTTGGAATTTTTTTTGAAAATTTTTCATTTTCAAATTTCTGAATTTTTTTAACCTCTAATCTCTAATCACCCTTCATCACTGCTCAATTTAATCTCTAATCACCCCTCATCATTCCAAATCATCTAACTTCCCGAACGGTCACCCATCCTCTCACTACTCCAGCCTGAGCACGCTTAACTTCCGGGTTCTATTCTCCCTCGTTTCCAAGTCTGCACTTGTTGTTTTCCTGACAATAGTAAGATGTTAATCCTATTAACCCTCAGGAATTTAGCTTGAGCATGAAGTCACATATTTCACTGTTTGAGTTTGAAACTATTGTTCTAAAAAACAATAATTTTTTAGTAACACTAATATTTCTTGAATAAGTAGTTTGACCATTGTTTGACCACAGTTTGACCATAGTTTGACCAGATTTGACCAAAATTCAAAAAAGGTGAAATAATTATTTAATAACACTAATATTCTTGAATAATTATTTAGTAACACTAATACTTCTTGAATAAGTAGTTTGACCATAGTTTGACCAGATTTACTGAAATTTAAAAAAAAACTGAAATTTGAGCATAACTTTTTTTCCTTTTGGAATTTGAGGATTCTACAAATTTGCAAACAGGCCATAGGCAGTCTCCATCGGATGTAACTTTTCGAGTAGATGATTTTTCATATAAAAAACGTTTTAATCCGAGTCCGGATGCAAAAGTTATGCCCATTTTACAAATTCCAGAGAGATTTTGTAAATAAAGTCGAAATTCATATTTGTAAATTTTCCCAACAACTAGACCACATATCACATGGGAAACTTATTTTATTTTTATTGACATTTCCATCATTTTCTTTTGTTTTTTCTAAAACTGAAAAGGCGGTCCACGGGGGCGGGGGGGGGGGGAGTTTGAAAATGGGACCTTTAGTACCGGTTCGTGCCATGAACCGATACTAATGCCTCAAAGCCCATTAGTCCTGGTTGGTGGCACCAACCGGGACTAAAGGTCTAACCTTTAGTACCGGTTGGTGCCACCAACTGGGACCAATGGGCATCGCACCCTTTAGTCCCAGTTCGTGGCATGAACCGGGACTAAAGGGCCCAGGTGAACCGATACTAATGCCTTAGCCGCACGAACCGGGATAAATGCACCCATTGGTCCCGGTTCTGGACTGAACCGGGACTAATGGGCTTACCCGGCCTAGACCAAAGCCCCCTTTTCTACTAGTGTATTCTGTTTGCTTAGACAACATAAATGTGAATATTTCATGCCCTTTTTTCTTCCCTACTATCCATTGCACATGTCTATCTTACAATGTCTGTACATTCAATTACTTTTCTTGTTTATCAGCCATTTCAATTGGAGGGAGTGATGGCAGTATCTGTGGTAGTAAAAACACGGTCTTCAGAAAAGATCATGCTACCTGTCGATGCAGATAGAACCACGGTTGTACCTGCCCAAGAACCAGCCCCACCACACATAACTCACACTCATGCAGATTGTACCCCTACCTAGTTGGACAGAGAACCAGCTACACCCCTTCTAACCCCAACCCCAGCAGATAGACACCTAGTTCCCGTTGACACAACACCGTCTCCACCACAGAGCACCCAAACACAAGCAGTTAGTAAGGCAACTGCAGTGCCCAAATCATGAGGACCACCACTCCGAACCCGAAGTCAACGCTTAAAGCAGAAGAAGAATTGTTCTCATGTCAGGTTCCATAGCTATGGTTCATACTACTTGGCTCTTGCATCACTGTATTTACTGATACCAACTAATTTCAAATTTGAAGGATGCAATTGAAACTCCAATGGCACAACAGGTATGTTTTAAACCTGTTTCTTCAATGTGTTTGGCCGTTTGCTGTTGTAACTTGCTCTATGTTGATTTCAGTTTCAATTGAATAAACAGTTATGTTCTCATGCCATGCACATTACAAGTGTTGTTATTGATGTGTAGTTTCCCACACTTATATTCTGTCTATGCTGCTTTGTCTTAAATAGATATGATTCGAACTGTACCTATCTTGATTTGGCAACATAAACTAGAATGATATAGACCATACAGTGACCATAATACATAGATATATGTTTGTTTCATGCTGTTATCCTGTCCACCTTACTATTGAACTGGTTTACCAAAATGAGTTCCATATACTACATTGTAAACCTGAGATGTATTTGTTTGTTTCTCTTTTAGAACGTGGATAAAATATTGGAGAAGAGTACCCTGTTATGCAATGGTAAAGGAAGTAATGCAGATAAGGTTCATGATAGTGAGACATCCCTGTTGGTCTCCAAGAAAGCTGATAAAAATTATATTGAAGACACTAAGACAACCCCAAAGTCCTGTCTTGATGTAGTGTTCGAGTTACTGGCTACCACAGCTGGCACCAGCTCTTCGAACTCATTGCCTGAATCAGTTCAGCTTCTTAAGTCTCGACTTCAAGTTGAAAGACATCGATCAGATGTTATGCGACAGGAAGCCGAAGGACTGAGGAAGTCCCTGCAGAATTCAGATGCATCATGTCGGTGTCAAAACCGGCGGATCTCGGGTAGTGGGTCCCGAACTGTGCGTCTAGGCCGGATGGTAACAGGAGGCAGGGAACACGATGTTTTACCCAGGTTCGGGCCCTCTTGATGGAGGTAAAACCCTATGTCCTGCTTGATTAATATTGATGATATGGGTAGTACAAGAGTAGATCTACCACGAGATCAAGGAGGCTAAACCCTAGAAGCTAGCCTATGGTATGATTGTTGTATATGGAGTTGATTGCCTACGGACTACAACCCTCCGGTTTATATAGACACCGGACAGGGTTAGGGTTACATAGAGTCGGTTACAATGGTAGGAGATCTTGAATATCCGCATCGCCAAGCTTGTCTTCCACGCCAAGGAAAGTCCCATCCGGACACGGGACGAAGTCTTCAAGCTACTTCGGGCTGGTGCGGCGGCTGGTGGAGGCCTGTCCAAGGCTCGAGGTCATCAAGCGCTCCGTCTGCATCGAAGGTGCCCGTCGGGCCCTTGCCCGTGCAAAGGTGCACTGGGGTAAGCTGGACGGTGAGAAGCTTGTGAAGGACGGGCCGCCGCCGGGGAAGGAGGATCGCAAGCCCGAGAACTATTACAAGGATGTTCTTGCGGGTGCCCGCCTTGTGGCGGATGAATGTACCAAGGATGTAATTTTTGAATAAACTCGCTCATTTTTATCCTGTGCGCTGAAAACTTGTTCATGGGCGCTTAAGCAATGCTTGTTGAATTTAAAATATTATTTTTTGTGCGGCCGTTTATCAAAAAATTGAGAGATGGCCAGTCGTCGGCTTCTGCCCCCATGCCACTAGTGCTGGGGTGTTCAGGATAAACCTGAGCGCTCTTTTTCCCATAGTTGGGTCCTTCGAGGGAGGCGCTCAGCACAACGAACCAGGCAATCGGACTATAATGCTTTAACACTCTCACTTAGCCATAGAACTTTATAATTTTAAATTTCGGCGAAGCCCCTAGTTCGGAAGACCGAGTTCGGGGCGCTATCCACGCCTTGGCCGGACAAATCCGGCTCCTCGCTCGAAGCGGCATAAGTCTTTAGGGACTCGAAAAACCTCTCGAACAGCGACCGATCTCTCGCCTCATCATGACAGTTAGTTTTAGCTTTCTCCACTGAGGTGCTTAACCCATCTCAACCGGGGCACAATCGCAGTGGTTCTCCTAGTGCTACCTTAGCCGATATAGCGGAACGTAAGGCACCAAAACATAGGAGCCGGGCAAACCCAACTATTGACCCAAATCATGATTCGGAGCCGATGCATATAGTGCTATAAGTTCGGGGTGCCGCACTTGTGAAAGTGTACGGACTTCTCACACCATATTAAAGGGTACTGAAGCCCCTGGCGTACTTGCCGTACCATGGTGTACGGGGTGCAACATGTCATTAATGAACATATATAAAAGAGAGTAATGCAGAAAATAGACAAAAGCTATGCATTGTTTATAGAGAGGCTATTTATCAAAGCCGAATGATACAAATAGTGCGGTAAGCAAAAGATATTGGACTATTCAGTATGTCCTGACCAGGGGCGGGCTACAGAATTGTATTTAAAACAGGTATACCGCTCGTAATAGAGACCACCTGGGAGTTCCATAATGCAGCATGGCTTGTCTGCCTCCCTGGATCTTGCATCGTTTGTGCGGCAGTAGAATTGCCGAACAGGTCGTCCGAAGTATGGAGTCCTGAAAGTAAGAAAAAATTAAAAAAAGAATCCGGCATCCCCTAGTACGTTTTAAGCCGTATTTTGGGCGTGCCATTATTGTGCCCCTTCCCCTGTGCCCATGGTATTTCAAGGGCGTAGTTATGTACGCGAGGTACTGGTTTCGCTATGTCGCGAAGGCTAGGGTTGGGGCCGCATTGCTACGCTTGCTCAGAGTGTGCCAGGCGGTCCTGCTATGGGTTACACCGGGCGCGCTTGGCAGTGTCTGGCTTTTCAATGGCCGGACTGGAGAATTGCCTGAGAAGGCTACTTTGTACCTCCGCTGCGAGAGCCGCCGTATGCTCCTCCGTACGGAGGGAGCGTTCGGTGTTTCCGTTGACCGTAATTACTCCTCGAGGGCCTGGCATCTTGAGCTTGAGATATGCGTAGTGCGGCGCCGCATTGAATTTTGCGAATGCGGTTCATCCGAGCAGGGCGTGATAGCCACTGCGAAATGGGACTATATCGAAGATTAACTCTTTGCTTCAGAAATTGTCCGGGGATCCGAAGACCACATCAAGTGTTACTGAGCCTGTACAGTTGGCTTCTACACCTGGAATAACGCCTTTACAGGTCGTTCTTGTGGGCTTAATCCTTGAGGGATCTATGCCCATTTTCCGCACTGTATCCTGATAAAGCAGGTTCAGGCTACTGCCGTCGTCCATGAGGACTCTTGTGAGATGAAATCCGTCGATGATTGGGTCGAGAACCAATGCGGCGAAGCCGCCATGATGGATGCTAGTGGGATGGTCCCTTCGATCAAAAGTGATCGGGCAGGAGGACCATGGGTTGAACTTTGGGGCGACTGGCTCCATCGCGTATACGTCCCATAGCGCACGCTTTTGCTCCCGCTTGGGAATGTGGGTTGTGTATATCATGTTCACCGTCTGCACTTGTGGGGGAAAGCCCTTCTGTCCATTGTTGTTCGGCGGCTTGGGCTCCTCGTCGTCGCTGTGCAGCCCCTTGTCGCTGTTTTCGACCCTTAACTTGCCTGCCTGCTTGAACACCCAACAATCCCTGTTAGTGTGATTGGCTGGCCTTGCGGGGTTGCCATGTATCTGGCACAAGCGATCGAGTATTCGGTCCAAACTGGAGAGGCCTTGAGGATTCTTTTTGAATGGCTTTTTCCACTGGCCGGATTTATAGCCTTTGAATTCAGCATTGACTGCCGTGTCTTCATTGCTGTCGCTGTTAACGCGGCGTTTTTGCTTATTCCGACGTGTCCTGCCACTTTTGTCCTTGGTATCCGAATTACCAGGGTTCTTTGATAAGTTGTTACTGCGAGCTAGCCATCTGTCTTCTCCCGCGCAAAAGCGGGTCATGAGTGTCGTGAGGGCTGCCATGGATTTCGGCTTTTCCTGTCCCAGGTGCCGGGCAAGCCACTCATCGCGGATGTTATGCTTGAAGGCTGCTAGGGCCTCTGCATCCGGACAGTCGACTATCTGGTTTTTCTTTGTTAGGAACCGTGTCCAGAATTGTCTTGGCGATTCTTCTGGCTACTGAATTATGTGGCTTAAGTCGTCGGCATCCGGCGGTCGCATGTAAGTGCCCTGGAAGTTGTCGAGGAATGCGGCTTCCAGGTCCTCCCAAGAACCAATTGAGTCTACTGGCAAGCTGTTAAGCCAATGCCGGGCCGGTCCTTTAAGTTTGAGCGGGAGGTATTTGATGGCATGTAGATCACCGCCGCGTGCCATGTGGATGTGAAGGAGATAATCCTCGATCCATACCGCCGGATCGGTTGTGCCATCGTATGATTCGATGTTTACAGGTTTGAAACCCTCTGGGATTTTATGATCCATTACTTCATTCGTGAAGCATAGCGGGTGTGCGGCGCCTCTGTACTGGGCTATATCACGACGCAGCTCGGAAGAGCTATGTCTATTGTGTTCGGCCCGGCCGGATTTGTTGTATCCGGAGTGAAGATCATTGTCACATGCCGTAGGGCGCCTGCACGATCCGTAGATCGATCTTGTTTGTCTTGCCTTATCCTCCAGTATGTCTCGCAGGTCAGGCGCATTTTCCTGTGCCTTAGTTGAGCGGCGTCGGGGCATGGCTTGGGTGGGGGGCGAGAGGCCTCTTGTGTCGCGGCCGCGAGGTGGCCGGTCTGCCATGTCATGCGCTGGTGATGTAGGTGCTTCCTCCTCTGATCGGGGTGGCGGCCTGCGCTTCGGGTAACTCTTGGAGGGGCGTTCGAGTTTATACGCTTCGGCCACAAGGACTTCAGTCCATCTGTCAGCTAGCAAATCTTGGGCAGCTCTAAGTTGTTGCTGCTTTTTCTTGAGGCTTCTTGCCGTGGCTAAAAGCCTGCTTTTGTAACGCTCTTGTTCAGCGGGGTCTGATGGTATGACGAATTCGTCGTCATCGAGGCTTGCCTCGTCTTCGGAGGGAGGCATATAGTTATCATCCTCGACCTCTCGGTCTGCCGCTCTCTCATGAGGGCTGGCTTCTCCATCTTCCTGTGCCGAATCTTGCTGAGGTGGGTGTTCTTCGGCGCTATCCAGGGTAGTATTATCTCCCGTGCTGGAATCACCGTTTTTGTTTTGGCGGGATTTAGAGCGGCGCCGCTGACGCCGGCGCTTTGGCTATTTCTTGGGGGCGTCATCCCCCACTGTTCCATCGCCATCTCCATCTTTTGGAGTGTCCACCATATATATATATATCATATGACGAGGTGGCCTTCTAGCGCCCTACAGGTGCTGGTTCCTGTTCGTCTCCTACATCGTCGTCCATGCCATCGATGTCTTCGGAGCTGAAGTCAAGCATGTCGGTTAGATCGTCGAGAGTGGCTACAAAGTGGGTGGTGGGTGGGCTTTGAATTTCCTCATCGTCCGTATTCCACCCTCGCTGACCGTAGTCCGGCCAGGGCTCTCCTGATAAAGAGAGAGACTTAAGAGAATTCAGGATGTCGCCAAAAGGCGAATGTTGAAAGATGTCTGCGGCGGTGAACTCCATTATCGGCGCCCAATCGGATTTGATTGGCAGGGGCGCGGGGGGTTTAGAGTCCGGGGAGGAGTCCGGATCCTCGGAGTCACGGGTAGTGCAGAGTGCGGGGCTAGCGTTCGGCTCGATCGCCTCTGAGATCGCAACCCCTGAGGCAGCGTCCAACCGCTGATCCTCGATCGGTGCAGTAGGCTCCGAATCAATGGTCGAAACCGATGCGTATGCGGCCTCCAAGGCGCTGTTCGGCGGCAGAGCTATATCATGCCCATCGAGACAGTGCGGCGCGCTTGGCTGTGGCTCGAATCCGTCGAAGATCAAGTCCCCGTGGATGTTACCCGTGTAGTTTAGGCTTCCAAACCTGACCTGATGGCCAGGGGCGTAGCTTTCGATCTGCTCCAGGTGGCCGAGCGAATTGGCCCGCAGAGCGAAGCCGCCGAAGACGAAGATCTGTCCGTGGAGCAAAGTCTCACCCTGGACTGCATCATTGTTGATGATCAAAGGGGCCATCGGGCCTAAAGGCGATGACACAGAGGAACTCTCAATGAAAGCACCAATGTCGGTGTCAAAACCGACGGATCTCGGGTAGTGGGTCCCGAACTGTGCGTCTAGGCCGGATGGTAATAGGATGCAGGGAACACGATGTTTTACCCAGGTTCGGGCCCTCTTGATGGAGGTAAAACCCTACGTCCTGCTTGATTAATATTGATGATATGGGTAGTACAAGAGTAGATCTACCACGAGCTCAAGGAGGCTAAAGCCTAGAAGCTAGCCTATGGTATGATTGTTGTATATGGAGTTGATTGCCTACGAACTACAACCCTCCGGTTTATATAGACACCGGATAGGGTTAGGGTTACACAGAGTCGGTTACAATGGTAGGAGATCTTGAATATCCGCTTCGCCAAGCTTGCCTTCCACGCCAAGGAAAGTCCCATCCGGACACGGGACGAAGTCTTCAATCTTGTATCTTCATAGTCCAGGAGTCCGGCTGAAGGTATAGTCCGGCTACCCGAACACCCCCTAATCCAGGACTCCCTCACATACTTTCTAGTGCAACAGCAAGCGCTGGAGGACTTAAGCGCCAAACAAGAGAAAGTTAATAAGCTTGCTAAGCATCTTGCCAGCATTATGGGTTCCCAGGATATTGTTTCTTGAGCTCTTCTGAAGTGGTTTCAGTTCTGGACTTGTTTTGCTGCGGCATTTATATGCTGCTGTGTTCCCTATATTTGCACTGGTGGCGAACTTTGATGCCCAGTGGATGTAATATGTGTAATAGCTGTGATAGCCTAGTGTAAGTTGCTTGCTTATTTATTTCCTTGTTGTCTTGTTTATTTGTTTGCTTGTAGTCAGTGCAGTTCTTTTTCTGCGGTTTGCTAGTGGCTGCAATAACCTATTTTTTAAAATTAGGCCACAATAACCATGGGCTAATATTTACTGTAGTGACACTGGGCCTCCTACGGACCATAGAAACAGTGGGCCTTCTACGGGCCGTAGAAAGAGTGGACCTTCTACGGGCCATAGAAACAGTGGGTCTTCTATGGGTCGTAGAAACAATGGGCCTTCTACGGGCCGTATCATCAATGGGCCTTCTACGGGCCGTATCATCAATGGGCCTTATACGGGCCGTATGATCGATTGGCCAAACATGGGCCAAACAGACCGCATTCTAGCCGTAAACGGGCTAGAGTTGGAATCGTCCGTTCATGGGCCTACCATAACGGGCCATCGTTAATAGGCCATATTTGATGACGCTATGAAAACGGCCCAACGAATTAACGGACCACAAACGGGCCGACTGTAACCACGGGCTGAATTTGGCCCACAAGCAGAAAATGATAGTAACGGGTCGTAAGTAAACGAATGCTGGAAATGAGCCCAAGAATAAATGGGCTCTGAGAAGGCCGAAAGATAACATGTGCTGGAGATGGCCCAACGGAATAATGGGCCGTTAATGGGTATAAAGTGATACACTGTTCATTACGGGCCAGTTTCACCACGGGCCGTTAATGGGTGTAAAGTGATACAATGTTCATTACGGGCCAGTTTCACCACGGGCCATTAATAGGCCAAGAGTTACATAGGGCCTCATATGGGCCGAAAGACGTCATGGGCCATACATGGGCCTGAAGTGAAAACGGGCTGGAATCATATTGGATGGCCCAGATGACGCTACTGGGCCTAATTCAGATAGGGTGTAACGGGCCTTGGGTTAGCGGGCTGTAAATGGGCTATATGCGAATAGGCCGTTTACAGGCTTTCCATGGGCCGGCCCGCCACCTTTTGACCAAGTCAAACGGGCTGGCCTTTTCACAGGAATGGGCCTCTGTTGGGCCGTGCCACGTGTCAATGTATCATAGGCGCCTTCTGTCCAATGAGTGGATGACATATGTCCCGACGATGAGCCTACACGTGTTTCCTCCAGCCAATGATGATTTTACACGTGGAAAATCCCCATTGGTCGGGGTTGTTAACGGGTTATCGGATCCAAAACCCGACCCGGTAGCTTAACGGTGTTCCGTTACGGTGGATGCCACGTGTCGGTCACCCTTGACAAAAGCACTTCTGTGACGCACGATTTATCGTCATGGAAGTGGACACTTCCGTGAAGATAATTTTGGTAATGTCATGGAACACTTCTACGACAACACTGGTATGACTATCTTGATTCTGTCATAAACTTGTCATGAATGTACATGCATGACAAAAAAGCGACCTAAAGTGACAAACACGTATCATCACAGAAGTGTATTTTTTTTGTAGTGTCCTTTTTTAAGAGATGGAACAAAACATCCTGATGAACATCTGATATATGTGGATGAAGTTTGTGGATTATTTAAGCTTGCAGGTGTACCCGGAGATGTTGTTAAGAAGAAGGTCTTCCCTTTATCTTTGAGGGGAGATGCATCGACATGGTATAGGCTATGTGATGATATGGGGTCTTGGAATTACAAACGATTGAAATTGGAATTTCATCAAAAGTTTTATCCTATGCATCTTGTTCATCATGATCGCAATTACATATATAATTTTTAGCCTCGTGAAGAAGAAAGCATCACTCAAGCTTGGGGGAGGCTTAAATCAATGTTATATTCATGCACCAATCATGAGCTCTCAAGAGAAATGATTATTCAAAATTTTTATGCTTGGCTTTCTGGTAACAATCACACCATGCTTGATACTTCTTGTGCTGGCTCTTTTATGATGAAGACTATTGAATTCAAATGGGATTTATTGGAAAGAATTAAACGCAACTCTGAAGATTGGGACCTCGACAATGGTAAGGAGTCAGGTATGACACCTAGTTTTGATTGTGTTAAATCTTTTATGGATACCGATATTTTTCGTAAATTTGGCACTAAATATGGACTTGACTCTGAGATAGTAGCTTCTTTCTGTGAATCTTTTGCTGCCTATGTTGATCTCCCCAAGGAGAAGTGGTTTAAATATCATCCTCCCATAGAAGTAAAAGTCGTTGCACCTATTAAAGTTGAAGAAAAGACTATCACTTATAATGATCCTATTGTTCCTACTTCTTATGTTGAGAAACAACCTTTCCCTGTTAGGATAAAGGATCATGCTAAAGCTTCAACTATAGTTCGTAAAAGCAATATTAAAACATATACACCTACTGAGCAAGTTAAATTTGAACCTAATATTGCTATTGTTAAAGATCTCTTGTCTAATAATATTGATGGGCATGTTATTTATTTCTGCGATGAAACTGCTTGAATTGCTAAACCCTGTGATAAAGATAAACCTAGACCTGTGGTAGGCATGCCTGTTATTTCTATTAAAATAGGAGATCATTGTTATCATGGCTTATGTGATATGGATGCTAATGCTAGTTCAATACCTTATTCCTAATACAAAGAAGTTATGCATGATATTGCACCTGCTGAGATGGAAGATATTGATATTACAATTAAACTTGCCAATAGAGATACTATTTCACCAATGGGAATTATTAGAGATGTTGAAGTCTTCTGTTGGAAAACTAAATATCCTGCTGATTTTCTTGTTCTTGGTTCCCCACAAGATAGCTTTTGTCCCATTATATTTGGTAGACCCTTCTTAAATACTGTTAATGCTACCATAGATTGCAAAAGAGATATTGTTACTATCGGTTTAGATGATATGACTCATGAATTTAATTTTTCTAAATTTAGTAGACAACACCATGAAGAAGAATTACCTAGTAAGGATGAAATTATTGGTCTTGCTTCTATTGCCGTACCTCCTAGTGATCCTTTAGAAAAATACTTGCTAGACCATGAAAATGATATGTTTATGAATGAAAGAAGGGAATTAGATGAAGTATTCTTTAAACAGGAACCTATTCTGAAAAACAATTTACCTGTCAAAATCCTAGGGGATCCTCCTCTACCCAAGGGTGATCTCGTATTTGAGCTTAAACCATTAACTGATACTCTTAAATATGCTTATCTTGATGAGAAAAAGATATATCCTATTATTATTAGTGCTAAGCTTTCAGAACATGAAGAAGAGAGATTATTGAAAACTCTGAAGAAGCACCGTGCTGCTATTGGGTATACTCTTGATGATCTTAAGGGCATTAGTCCCACTCTATGTCAACATAGAATTAATTTGGAAGAAGATGCTAAACCAGTTCGTGGTCATCAACGCCGGCTGAATCCTAAAATGAAAGAAGTCGTAAGAAAGGAGATACTAAAGCTCCTTGAGGCAGGTATAATTTATCCCGTTGCTGATAGTCAGTGGGTAAGCCCTGTCCATTGTGTCCCTAAGAAGGGAGTTATTACTGTTGTTCCTAATGATAAAGATGAATTGATTCCTCAAAGAATTATTACAGGTTATAAGATGGTAATTGATTTCCGCAAATTAAATAAGGCTACTAAAAAAGATCATTACCCCTTACCTTTTATCGGTCAAATGCTAGAAAGATTGTCCAAACATACACATTTTTGCTTTCTAGATGGTTATTATGGTTTCTCTCAAATACCTGTGTCAGCCAAAGATCAATCAAAGACTACTTTTACATGCCCTTTTGGTACTTTTGCTTATAGATGTATGCCTTTTGGTTTATGTAATGCACCTGCTACCTTTCAAAGATGCATGATGGCTATATTCTCTGACTTTTGTGAAAAGATTTGTGAGGTTTTCATGGATGACTTTTCCATCTATGGATCTTCTTTTGATGATTGCTTGAGCAACCTTGATCGAGTTTTACAGAGATGTGAAGAAACTAATCTTGTCTTGAATTGGGAAAAGTGCCAGTTTATGGTTAATGAAGGTATTTTCTTGGGGCATAAAGTTTCTGAAAGAGGTATTGAAGTTGATAAAGCCAAGGTTGATGCTATTGAAAAGATGCCATGTCCCAAGGACATCAAAGGTATAAGAAGTTTCCTTGGTCATGCCGGTTTTTATAGGAGGTTCATTAAGGACTTTTCCAAAATCTCTCGGCCTCTGACTAATTTATTACAAAAAGATATACCATTTGTCTTTGATGATGATTGTGTGGAAGCATTTGAAATACTTAAGAAAGCATTGATTTCTGCACCTATTATTTAGCCACCTGATTGGAATTTACCCTTTGAAATTATGTGTGATGCTAGTGATTATGTTGTAGGTGCTGTTCTAGGACAAAGAGTTGACAAGAAACTAAATATTATTCAATATGCTAGTAAAACTCTAGACAATGCTCAAAGAAATTATGCTACTACTGAAAATAATTCTTAGCATTTGTATTTGCTTGTGATAAGTTTAGACCTTATATTGTTGATTCTAAAGTAACTATTCACACCGATCATGCTGCTATTAAATATCTTATAGAAAAGAAAGATGCTAAACCTAGACTTATTAGATGGGTTCTCTTGCTACAAGAATTTGATTTGCATATTCTTGATAGAAAAGGAGCTGAGAACCCCATTGCAGACAACTTGTCTAGGTTAGAAAATGTGCTTGATGACCCACTACCTATTGATGATAGCTTTCCTGATGACCAATTAAATATCGTAAATGTGTCTCATACTGCTCCATGGTATGCTGATTATGCTAATTACATTGTTGTTGAGTTTATACCACCTAGTTTCACATACCAGCAAAAGAAAAAGTTCTTCTGTGATTTGAGGCATTACTTTTGGGATGACCCACATCTTTATAAAGAAGGAGTAGATGGTTTCATTAGGCGTTGTGTACCTGAGCATGAACAGGAACAGATCCTACGCAAGTGTCACTCCGAAGCTTATGGAGGACACCATGCTGGAGATAGAACTGCACATAAGGTACTGCAATCTGGTTTTTATTAGCCTACTCTCTTCAAGGATGCCCGTAAGTTTGTCTTATCTTGTGATGAATGTCAAAGAATTGGTAATATTAGTAGACGTCAAGAAATGCCTATGAATTATTCACTTGTTATTGAACCATTTGATGTTTGGGGCATTGACTATGTGGGACCTTTCCCTTCCTCTAATGGTTATACACATATTTTAGTTGTTGTTGATTACGTTACTAAGTGGGTAGAAGTTATTCCAACTAGTAGTGCTGATCATAACACTTCTATTAAAATGCTTAAAGAAGTTATTTTTCCAAGATTTGGAGTCCCTAGATATTTAATGACTGATGGTGGTTCACATTTTATTCATGGTGCTTTCCGTAAAATGCTTGCTAAATATGATGTTAATCATAGAATTGCATCTCCTTATCACCCTCAGTCTAGTGGGCAAGTAGAATTGAGTAATAAAGAACTCAAATTAATTTTGCAAAAGACTGTTAATAGGTCTAGAAAGAATTGGTCCAAGAAACTAGATGATGCATTATGGGCCTATAGAACTGCTTATAAAAATCCTATGGGTATGTCTCCATATAAAATGGTCTATGGAAAAGCATGTCACTTACCTCTTGAACTAGAACACAAGGCTTATTGGGCTATTAAAGAACTTAATTATGATTTTAAACTTGCCGGTGAGAAGAGGTTATTTGATATTATCTCACTTGATGAATGGAGAACCCAAGCCTACGAAAATGCCAAGTTGTTTAAAGAAAAAGTTAAAAGATGGCATGACAAAAGGATACAAAAGCTTGAGTTTAATGTAGGTAATTATGTATTGCTATACAACTCTAGTTTAAGAATTTTTTGCAGGAAAACTTCTCTCTAAATGGGAAGGTCCTTACGTTATCGAGGAGGTCTACCGTTCCGGTGCCATAATAATCAACAACTTCGAAGGCACAAATCCGAAGGTGGTGAACGGTCAAATAATCAAACATTATATCTCAGGTAATCCCATAAATGTTGAAACCAATGTTATTGAAACCATAAACCCGGAGGAATACATAAGGGACACTTTCCGGAATGTTAAAAACTCCGAAAAGGAATAGGTATGTGGTACGGTAAGTAAACCGACTCCAAAACAGTTTTTAAGGCAATATTTCTCCGTTTTGGAATATTTAGAAAAATATAAAAATAAGAAGCAGTCCGGGAAGGACACGAGGCCTCCACGAGGGTGGAGGGCGCGCCATACCCTACTAGGCGCACGCCCCTACCTCGTGGGCACCTCGTGTGCTCTCCGGACTCCGTTTTCGTACACAACATGTATTTTGGTCGGTAAAAATTCATTATATAATCTCCCAGGGATTTTGACTCCCGTATCACGCAAAAATCTCTTGTCTTTGTTTTGAGCTGTCCTGCTGCAGATAGAGCAACATGTCGTCCCAGGATTCGGAAGGAGAAGGCTACGTGGCTGATTACCTTGCAGATCCTAAGGTCTATGGGGATGTGGACCATTGCGGTTGGACTACGGAAGAAGAAGAGGACTATGAACCCAAGGGAAAGGAGGAGACGAGCTCAGATGAAGATAAAGTCCCACTACCTCAACCTGGGGACATGCATGTGGAATTCAAAAAGTCAAGCCTCCCGGATAGGGTAAAGAAACCTAAGATCAAGTTTATCCCTTTTCGCCTCTTGCAGGAGAACAAGTAGGAACTATGCAAAAAGATACTAAGCTTGGAGCAGGAGATCGAGGACCTAAGGGACCAAAATTATGTCCTCAAGCGCAAATTAAGGAAGAAGCCTACGCCATCAACAAAATCACCACCGTCTCCACCAACAAAGAAGAATTGAGTATCTGGTATGGGCACTCCACTTGGCAACTGCCAAGCTTGGGGGAGTGCCCCGGTATCGTATCACCATCACTTTATCTTTACCATTTTTCTTAGTTCGATCCTTTTGGTAATATCTTGATCTAGTAGAATAAAAGTTCTTAGTATGATTTAGTCGTGAGTTTTGCTTTATTATCCTTCTATGTAATCGAGTTCGTGAGCTATATAATAAAGATTAGTGTTGAGTCAAGGGCTTGATTATTTTGCCATGATCCTAAGTGAATAAAAGAAAAGAGAAAGAAATAAAAAGAAACAAAGAGATCATGTGAGTCTTATGGAGAGTAATGAGCTCACATAGAAAGAGTATGATGAATAAAAGTTATTGAGGGTTGACAAACACAGTTTTGGTCATCGTTGCAATTAATAGGAAGTAATAAAGAAAGAGAGGTCTTCACATATAAATATACTATATTGGACATCTTTTATGATTCTGAGCACTCATTAAAAATATGACATGCTAAAGAGTTGACATTGGACAAGGAAGACAACGTAATGGGTTATGTTTTCTTACATCTGAGATGAATTATATTGTCTTGGATCTTCCAACATGATGAGCTTGCTTTTCCCCCTCATGCTAGCCAAATTCATTGCACCAAGTAGAGATACTACTTGTGCTTCCAAATACCCTTAAACCAGTCTTGCCATAAGAGTCCACCATATCTACCTATGGATTGAGTAAGATCCATCAAGTAAGTTGTCATCCGTGCAAGCAATAAAAAATTGCTCTCCAAATATGTATAATTGATTGGTGTGGGGGAAATAAGCTTTATACGATCGTGTGATATGGAAGTAATAAAAGCGACAGACTGCATAATAAAGGTCCATATCACAAGTGGAAATATAAAGTGACGTTCTTTCGCATTAAGATTTTGTGCATCCAACCATAAAAGCGCATGACAACCTCTGCTTCCCTCTGCGAAGGGCCTATCTTTTACTTTTATCTCCTACACTGCATAAGAGTCATGGTGATCTTCACCCTTCCTTTTTACATTTTATCCTTTGGCAAGCACAATATGTTGGAAAGATCCTGGTATATATGGCTAATTGGATGTGAGTTTTCATGAACTATTACTGTTGACATTACCCTTGAGGTAAAACGTTGGGAGGCAAAACTATAAGCCCCTATGTCGGTGTCAAAACCGGCGGATCTCGGGTAGTGGGTCCCGAACTGTGCGTCCAGGCCGGATGGTAACAGGAGGCAGGGAACACGATGTTTTACCCAGGTTCGGGCCCTCTTGATGGAGGTAAAACCCTACGTCCTGCTTGATTAATATTGATGATATGGGTAGTACAAGAGTAGATCTACCACGAGATCAAGGAGGCTAAACCCTAGAAGCTAGCCTATGGTATGATTGTTGTATATGGAGTTGATTGCCTACGGACTACAACCCTCCGGTTTATATAGACACCGGATAGGGTTAGGGTTACATAGAGTCGGTTACAATGGTAGGAGATCTTGAATATCCGCATCGCCAAGCTTGTCTTCCACACCAAGGAAAGTCCCATCCGGACACGGGACGAAGTCTTCAATCTTGTATCTTCATAGTCCAGGAGTCCGGCTGAAGGTATAGTCCGGCTACCCGAACACCCCCTAATCCAGGACTCCCTCAGTAGCCCCTGAACCAAGCTTCAATGACGATGAGTCCTGCGCGCAAATTGGCTTCGGCATTGCAAGGCGGGTTCCTCCTCCAAGTCCTTCATAGAAGATTGTAAACACCAAGAGTAGTGTCCGGCTCTACAAAAATAAGCTTCCAGATATTGCCATAGAGAGAATAATATTAACACAAATCAAATCTGCTGACGTATTCCGCAGTGCGTCATCACACTATAGCCAGGTCCTTAACTCGAATCATTTTCACTCTTCCACCTCAGCGTGTTTTGCGAGGCGGTTTCCTTGGCACGTCTTGTCAAAGCAGAGATCGTGTGCGCCGCTTTTACGGGATTCTCATCAATACGGGCGTGGGTAACCCAATCGTGCCCGTTAGCATGTTTTCTTGATTAAAGGCGAGTCCTAAACGGTTACGGGGAGGGCTCCTGGTATTCAACCTTTTATAAAGGGACCAGGGCCTTACTCCTTTTCTCCAATCCCAAAACAAGTTCGCCCGTCGCCTCGAGTTCCAACACCCTAGGCTTCAGATTCCGGGCGCCTCAGACCTTCGACAATGTCCGGTTCCGACCTTCAAGGCCGATGGATGCCCTCCTCCATCACGGAGGAGGACATGCTAAAGTTGAGAGAGGCTAAGTTCTTGACCGCCGAAATTTCGCATAGGTTGCCTGCTCAAAGGCAGGCTATTCCCAGTCCCCAGCCCGGTGAGAGCGTAGTGTTCATGTCTCACTTCCTTCGGGGGTTAGGCTTCCCGATGGATCCCTTCGTGAGGGGGCTGCTGTTTTATTACGGGCTGGAATTTCATGACTTAGCTCCGGAGTCCATCTTCTTCATTTCCTCATTCATCATTGTGTGTGAAGCGTTCCTCCGTGTTACTCCTCACTTCGGATTATGGCTCAAGACTTTTGGAGTGGAGCCGAAGATGATCGAGGGACGGCACGCAGAGTGCGGAGGCGCTGTCATAAGTAAGAATGTTGATGCTCCATGGCCCGAGGGCTCCTTTCAATAGGAGCTCGGCTTGTGGCAACGAGAATGGTTCTATATCACCGCTCCCAGGAGCGCCAAGTGGGCGGCGCCTCCTGCCTTTCGCTCGGGTCCCCCATCACGGCTAGCGTCATGGGTCAACAAAGGATTAGATTGGGGGTTATCCAAAGAAGTGCCCTTGTTGCAGGGCCGCATCAGGGATCTCTTAGAAAGAGACCTCAACCTGGTCAAGGTGACGCAGGTCATGCTGATTCGCCGAACACTGCCCGGCAAACGTCGCTCCCTTCGTCTGTGGGAGTTTAATCCGGAGGGACCACGACCTCTCCATCATTTTATGGGCGCAACGCCCGTGGAGATGTATAAACTGTTCTTCGGATCACAAATTATGTGTCCGTATTTGACCGAGGACGCAGGCCTAAGCTGCAATCGCCCGGATACCGAAGTAAGTAACCTTGTGCCCAGACCTACTATCCATATAATCGTCATAAACTTGCCCCTAAAGGAGCTGTCCTTTTAAACAGGAGTGGATAGCGAAGGCAAAGCTGATCAGGTGTCCGGCTCCCCTTCCTGAAACCAGGCCGGATCCCGTGCTTGTCAGGATGTTGAAGATAATGCCTTTGGAGGGAAGTAAGGGGAAGGACAAGGGAACTATGGCCTCCTCGAAGGAGGCTGCTCCGAAGGGAGGAACCAACAATTCCTCTCCCAAGGGGAAGAAGAGGGCCGCCTCTGACGACCCGGAGACCATGGCCCCGAAGCGGGGGAGAAAATCCTCGTTAGAGGGTCCGACGCTGGGGAGTTCCTCGGCCGAACTACGCCCTCAAAGGGATCAGCCCTCCAGCGAGCCGTAAGTAGAGAGAGGTTTTCCTTTTGAGGGATGAGAGAAATCCTTGATTTATATCTGAGAAGATTAACCAAAATTTTACCTTGTAGCTCGGACCTCAGCCCTTCTCAGCAGAGCTCATCTTCGGGGGATCTTCTTCCGAAGATGATGGAGAGCGGGACGCCTCCCCCTGCCGTACCGCCTAGCGAGGCGGGCGACCCTGAGGTGTCATCGCGGAGGGTTTCTCTGAATCCGGCAGGGGCGGAAGATAGCTATGTGGCCCCCCAAGGCTCTCCACGTCCGGCCTTCGAAAGAGGCCATAGGACAAGTCCGGCACCGTCTGGTGCTCGGCCGGAGGAGCTAAAGATTCTGCTGGGGCGAGCTTCCATCTCAGAGGAGCACCGTGCATTGATGGGCACAGTGATTGAAAGGATTTCATCCGCAGAAAGCGGATTGTATGAGGCCGTCAAAAGTTTACTGACGGGTTTTGAGGTACGTTAGATAATGTACACTTTTGTCAGTTGCGCATAAGTAAGGTGCGCCCTGTGTAGATAGTAGCCCCTGAGACTCTGTGCGTTGTCAAGAAATGACGGCACGTAGAGGATCATAATCCCAGGTCTAAGATGTCGCCTTTGAATGTAGGTGGCGAGGTGTCCGGAATCAAGCCGAACTGATGATGTGGCCGAACTAAAGCGGCAACTGGACGTGGCAGATGCCGATATCGCGCTTGTCAACAAGCGGCTTGATGAGTCTCAAGGTATGTAATTCTTTGGGCGGCATCAGGTAAGAGGAGCTTCATGCCAGTGTCTTACAATGTGTGTGCTCGACGCAGATGGTACGGCCGCCGTGGAGAATCTTAGGGCAGAACTTGCCCGAGCTAAGGAGCAAGCCATAAAAAGTGATGCGGCTGCCGAGAAGGCCCTTGAAGAGCTGAGAGCCGAACAGGCTGCTCATTGCCGAAGCAAGGAGGAGATGGCCGAGATGGCCAAAAAGTTAAAAAGCGCTACCGACCATTGCAGACTTATTGAAAAAGAAGACCAGGCGAAATAGACAGACTTAGAGAAGGCCGTTGCCAATGCCAAGGACGCGCGCTCTGCGATGAGAGCTGCGAAGGAGGAGCTGCGTCAGGCCGAACAGATTACGGCTGGAAAGCCCTTTATGCTGCGAAGGAAATTTTGTGATCCGAAGTTTGCTCCGTTGGACCAGATGTGGAGTATGGAGGATACCTATCTGGACTTGGCAGCGAGTGCTACTGATGCGACCAAACACTTTCAAGATCAAAAAGATCGCGAAGTGGAAAAGCTTTTCTAGTCGCAGTTTCACAATCCAGAGCGTCCACTGGCAGTGGATGATCGTTTGGCTCAATGGGCCGAACTGAATAGGTTGTCTGGACTCTCCATGAAGTACGTCATGGGTCACCTGTGGCCGGGGAGATCGGAGCCGAAGAGTTATTTCAGCTTGGTGCAGCAATTCCTTGACGCGGTGCCGCGTATAAATGCAATGAAGAGGTTAGCATGCATAGAGGGCGCTAGGATGGCTCTTGCCCGTGTTAAGACATACTGGGCAGAGATGGAGACCACCGTTGTTGCGTCCCGAGATTCGGACAAAAGCCGAGTACCCTCCGAGCACTATTTTCAGGAAGTTCTTGAAGGCGCTCGTGTAATAGAGACGCAGTGCCCGAAAGATGCTATGTTATGATAGCATATGTATTTATAAAGTAATATTTTGATAAACTGTAGTGGCCTTTTTTATACTTGTGCCTCCAAGTATTGGGAACACCTCCTGTGCGGCCGTTTTAAGATATATATATATATGTATATATATATATAGAATCTGAAAGATGGCAGTCGTTGGCTTCAGCCCCGACGCACATAGTGCGGGGGTGCTCGCAGAAGACGCATTTTCACACTTAACCCAACGTCTTGGTCCTACAAAGGAGGTGATAGCGCAGCGGGCCAGGCAACCGAACTATAATGCTTTAACACTTTCACTTAGCCATAGGAGTTTGACAATGAGACTCTTTAGGTAGCTCCTTGGTGGCAACTGCGCTTGTCCGAATTCGGGGCGCGTATGTGCCTGACCGGGAAGCGGCCCTTCGTTAAAGCGGAGGAATCCGATAGATTCCGATAGGTCATCGAGTGGCTGACCAGTCTCACGCTACATCATGACAGTCAGTTTTCGGCTTTCTCTACTGAGGTGCTCGCCCGGCCGAACCGGGGGCACAATCGCAGTAGTTCTCCTGGTGCTACCTTAGCCGTTAGAGCGGAACGTAAGGTAGCCGAACTCAGGAGCCGGGAAACCCAACATTTGACCAAAGACATGATTCGGAGCTGATGCATGTAATGCCAAAACTCGCGACGCCGAACAGTCCCTAAGGTGTTCGGTCTTTATGAGTGCGGGCGAAACAACACTCTTTATTAAAAAAGCCCCTAGTGTCCAGGTACGTGCAAAAATTCTGACGTGGCCACATGCCAAGACGCCAGCCTCCTCCTTGGTTATATCAGAAAGAAAAAACCAGGGGATGTGTAGCAACAAGAGACAGTAAAAAAGGTTTAAGCAGGGTCTTAATCTAAAAAGAATCCTTTAGGACGGGTCCCTACTCCACGTCTGCGCCTGTGTCTCCGTTGTGCCATGTCCTAGACGGGTGCCGCACGACGTTCATCTGTAAAAGAGAGGAACTGAGTTGAAAACGGGTCGTGCCGAAAAAAGTTTAAAATAAGCAAAGTATAAAGTAAGATATATAAGATTGAGCTTTATTGTCTCTTATTGTATATGCGTGGAGCCCCTAGTGCGGGGTTATATGGCTTCTAGGCCTGCATCAATGATGATTTTGCACCGAACTCGTCCATCCGCGTTCGTGGTCTTGAATGACCTATTTCGAGGTTTCTTTTGGCCGGTGAGGCCATTTTGCTGTGGGGCTGTCAAAGCGGCCGCACAGTCCTCCGCTTGGGGAGGCGCACTTTAGTGCTTCCCCTTCAAAGAGATGATGCCTCGTGGACTGGGCATCTTAAGCGTAAGAGATGCATAGTGCGGTATTGCGTTAAAGCGAGCGAAAGCTTCGCGTCCCAGTAGTGCTTGAAAGCGACTTGAGAACGGGATGATATGGATGGTCAGCTTTTCACGGCGGAGGTTATCGGCAGAGCCGAATATGACTTCGAGCCGGAGAAAATCCATACAATGGGTGTCCGGACTAGGTATTACCCCTTGAAAGGAGGTTTTGCTGCGGCAGATTCTTGCTGGGTTTATTCCCATGTGCTGGATTGTATCCTGATATATCAGGTTTAGTCCACTGCCGCCGTCCATAAGGACATTTGAAAACTGGAGTCTGCCAATTATTGGGTCAAGTATCAAGGCAGTCCAGCCTACATTCTTGATATTCCTAGAATAATCTAGCTGATCGAAGATGATCGGTTTTGACAACCAGTGGCAGGACCCTTCGGGCCGTGTAGTGCGTACCTTTACGGGCGCCGCATGTTTTGTTATGTGAAGTGAGTTCACTGTTTTTACTTCTTGTGGGAAGTTCTTTTGTTTCCTGGTGCTCTGCTTTTGGGGTTCGTCCTCGTCTTCGCTTGGTGTGTCGAGCCCCTTGTGTTCGGCATTGAGTCTGCCGGATTGTTTGAAAACCCAACAGTCTCTGTGGGTATGGTTAGCAGGCTTCCCGGGAGTACTGTGTATCTGACATATCCTATCCAGGATTTTACTTAGGTTGGATGGATCGTCCTTGTTATCCTGGGGGGGCGATTTTTCCTGATTTTGTCGTGAGCCTTTGAATCCGGCATTGCCTATCGTGCTCTTCCGACTTTTGTCCTTAGTCCAGCGATGGTCCTTGTTGCATCGCGGTTTTCCTTTTCCATCCCTAGTTTCGGATGTACTTGGGTCGCTGGGGCTGCACCTTGCCAACCAGCTGTCCTCCCCTGCACAAAAGCGGGTCATGAGGCTTGTTAGTGCGGCCATTGTTCTTGGATTTTCTTGGCCGAGGTGTCTGGCGAGCCATTCGTCTTGGACATTATGCCTGAAAGCTGCTGAGGCTTCGGCGTCCGGACAGTCGACTATCTGATTCTTTTTAGTGAGGAATCTATTCCAGAACTGCCGAGCTGATTCTCCGGGTTGTTGAGTTATGTGACTAAGATCATCTGCATCCGGAGGGCGGACATAGGTCCCTTGAAAGTTTGCTCGGAAAGCATCCTCGATCTCTTCCCAGCTTCCAATTGTGTTTTCGGGAAGGCTTTTAAGCCAATGCCGGGCTGGCCCTTTAAGCTTAAGGGGTAGATATTTTATGGCGTGGAGATCATCTCCTCTAGCCATGTGTATGTGGAGGATATAATCCTCGATCCAGACTCCAGGGTCTGTTGTTCCATCATATGCCTCTATGTTTACGGGTTTGAATCCCTCTGGGAATTCATAGTCCAGTACCTCATCGGTGAAACATAGGGGGTGTGCGGCGCCCCTGTATTTGGGTGTGCCGGATTCTGATGATGGCTTCATAGCGTTGCTTACGAGAGCTTGCTTTCTTGGCCCATAAATGGACCTGACTGGGCCATGATGCGAATCTTTAGGTGGGTCGCATGCCGATTTAGGTGCGACGCCGCTTGCCGCTTTATGGGGTCGTCTATCCGACCATGTGGCTTTTTCATTTTTTGAATGTGAGGGCTCTAGGGCCTCTTCGTCGAATTCAGACAGTAGCTTTCTTTTCGGATAGCTTTTAGTGCGGCAACTATCGCCGTACTTATCTGTGGTGTTGATTATTTTGCTCCATCTAATCCGGAGTGCGTCTTCCGCTGTTTTTAGCTTTCGCTTCTGCTTCTTTAGGCTGCGTGCAGTTGCAACGAGCCTCTCGTGGAGGTTCTTCTGCTCCATAGGTTTATTCGGCGTGAGGTCGTCCGGAATGCCGTTTTCGTCGGAGGAGGGATGTTCGGTTTCTCTATCCGTGTTGCCCTGTTTGGACGGTTACTCTAAGGCCTGCTCGTCGTCTACCGGCTCGTCCTGCTCTATGGCTGGGTTTTTGTTGAGGCGGGGCTTGGGTCGGCGTTTACGCCGATGCTTTGATTGCTTTTCGGGGGGTCGATCTCCCGTCCCATCCCCTTTTTCCTCATTGTCGCTTCCTTTAGGGGTATCCACCATGTACACATCGTGAGATGAGGTGGCTGTCCAATGCCCTATGGGCGTTGGTTCGTCGGTATCTCCTACATCGTCATCCATGCTATCGATGTCTCCGGAGTCGAAGTTGAGCACGTCATTTAAATTGTCGACAGTGGCTACCAAGTGGTTGGTGGGTGGGCTTTGAATTTCTTCATCGTCCGTATCCCACTCGCTGACCGTAGTTCGACCAGGGCTCTCCTGATAAGGAGAGAGTCTTGAGAGAGTTCAGGATATCGCCACAAGGCGAGTGCTGAAAGATGTCTGCGGCGGTGAACTCCATTATCGGCGCCCAATCGGATTCGATTGGCAGGGGCGCGGGGGGTTCGCAGTCCGGGGAGGAGTCCGGATCCTCGGAGTCATGGGTCGTGCAGAGTGCGGGGCTAGCGTTCGGCTCGATCGCTTTCGGGATCGCAGCCCCCGAGGTGACGTCCAACCGTTCATCCTCAATTGGTGCAATAGGCTCCGAGTTAGGGGTCGGAGCCGATGCGTGTGCGGCCTCCAGGACACTGTCCGGGGGCAGAGCTAGATCATGCCCGTCGAGATAGTGTGGCGCGCTTGGCCGTGGCTCGAGCCCGTCGAAGATCAAGTCTCCGCGGATGTCAGCCGTGTAGTTTAAGCTTCCAAACCTGACTTGATGGCCAGGGGCGTAGCTTTCGATCTGCTCCAAGTGGCCGAGCGAATTGGCCCGCAGAGCGAAGCCGCAGAAGACGAAGATCTTTCCGGGGAGAAAAGTCTCACCCTGGACCGTATCGTTGTTGATGATCAAAGGAGCCATCGGGCCTAAAGGCGACGACACAGAGGAACTCTCAATGAAAGCACCAATGTCGGTGTCAAAACCGGCGGATCTCGGGTAGTGGGTCCCGAACTGTGCATCCAGGCCGGATGGTAACAGGAGGCAGGGAACATGATGTTTTACCTAGGTTCGGGCCCTCTTGATGGAGGTAAAACCCTACGTCCTGCTTGATTAATATTGATGATATGGGTAGTACAAGAGTAGATCTACCACGAGATCAAGGAGGCTAAACCCTAGAAGCTAGCCTATGGTATGATTGTTGTATATGGAGTTGATCGCCTACGGACTACAACCCTCCGGTTTATATAGACACCGGATAGGGTTAGGGTTACATAGAGTCGGTTACAATGGTAGGAGATCTTGAATATCCGCGTCGCCAAGCTTGTCTTCCACGCCAAGGAAAGTCCCATCCGGAAACGGGACGAAGTCTTCAATCTTGTATCTTCATAGTCCAGGAGTTCGGCTGAAGGTATAGTCCGGCTACCCGAACACCCCCTAATCCAAGACTCCCTCAACCGTCGTGGTAGAGCCGGTGGATAAATCCCTACACGACGCGGAGGTGGCACGCGTACGTGAGGAGATGGTGCAAGCTAAGTTTTGGATGCTCGTGCTCAACAACTTCAAGCGGAGACTTTCCGGCTCTCGATGGACCTTAACGCATCAAATGAGGTCATGAGGAGGAGGCATCAGAAAACTCAATCACGTCTACCTCTAACGCTTGATCCAAGGAACCTGTTCCATACAGCCAGGGCTGGGGGGAGCAACCCGCCGGAGGCAAACCGGATCACGACACCCGGCGCACCGGTTCAGCCACGCGCCATAGAGCCACCTCGTATAAATACCGCTCCACCTCATTACATGCCAATACCGCCGGGTCACTTCTCCAACCCCCTTGGAAAACCTCATCGCAGCATTGGCTCGTTTGGCAGCTCTCCCAATGGAAGGCGACTCGCCAGCAGCAATTGAAACACGGAGGGTAAGAGAACTTCTTCAAACGGCTCTGGCGCAGCAGGATGCGTACTCCTACAGTCGAGACAGGATCCATTCAACTCCTCGCCCAAGCCGGAGCCCGAGTTACAGTAGGCATATGGAGTTCGCAGATATGTCAAGCAATGCTCAACGCCACAACCGGCCATACATGCATGAGCCGGTGCGGGCTGGAGCCCTTAACTTGGCGGATCAGTAGAGGATTCGTCAAGAGGCGGAATGAGTAGCTCAAATGGAAGCAGATCAGGTGGCTCATCAAACCTTTCCGGCTTATCCAGCAACCTCGGTTGAGGCAGGAGTGGCCACAAGAACCGGAGGCATGCCTTGCTTGGTGCCGGCCATACGCAATGAACGTTTGCCAAAGGACTGCAAGGGGCCTCGTAAAGTGCCTAATTACACGGCTGACCTACAGCCGGGGGCTTGGATTGATAGTTATGAGATGGCTATGGAATTATTGGAGGTCAGCGATGCTGCAATGGCCAAGTATTTCACCATGATGTTAGATGGAACAGCTCGTACTTGGTTGAAAGGATTGCCACCCAATTCTATCAGCTCATGGGCGGAGTATAAAGCCCGGTTCATCCAGAACTTTAAGGACACGTGTAAGCAGCCTATGTCAATTGTGGACCTGATCAATTGCAAGCAAGAGGATTGTGAATACACAACCCATTGGGTGTGCCGGGCCAAGGAGATAATACATTCATCTGATAAGATGGATGCCGGTTCAGCAGTTTTAATGTTGGAGAAAAATTGCCGTTTTGAACCTCTGAAGCAGAAGCTGGGGCGGCTAAAACGTGACTGTAATGACATGGGAACGTTGATGGCGGCTCTCGTCAAGTATGGTGATTTTGATACTACAAAGGACCCGGTGTCTAACGAAGAAAAGGCAACGAAGGGAAAGAAGAACGGCAACGGCAAGGGTCACCAGCATAACCCGGCAAATCAGGGAGGTAATAAACATAAGGCTGATGAGTTTGTTGCTAACACTAATGCACAGGGTGGTAATCAACGGCGCAAAGGCAGACAGCCCCCTCGGTCGGGCGGGTCAGGTCCCACCCTTGAGCAGTTGTTAAATGAACCTTGTCCAAAGCACGGCACCCGAGTGAAGCCAGCCACCCACCTGTGGAAAGATTGTACGATCATGAAGGCGTTTAAAAATTCAAATGCGTTTGATGGAGCTCACGGCCCAGGTGGCGGTTCAGGTGGAGGCGGTTTTCACGGCCCGGGCGCCGGTTCAGGCCGAGGAGGCTTTCACGGTCAAGGTTATCCTGGTCACCAAGGAAGATATAATCAGCAACCCGGCCAGGGTAATCAGCAGCAGTAATCCGGTTATCAAAGCAACCCGAAGCAGCTGAGTAGTGGGAAATACCATGTATTTACCACCAGTTTATGTAAGAGGGACCAGAAACTTCACAAGAGGGCCGTCAATGCTGTTGAGCCGGCGATTCCACGTTATCTGCGTTGGTCTAAGCAGCCTATTGTGTGGAGCAGAGAGGATCACCCGCCCCGGGTTGATAATTCGGGTCACTTGGCCTTGGTAGTGGCACCTTAGGTTGGTGGATACAAGTTCACTAAGGTGCTCATGGATGGAGGCAGCAGCATTAACATTCTCTACTATGAGACATTCCGCCGGATGGGATTGACTGATAAAAATCTTAAACAATCTAACACTGTTTTTCACGGTGTGGTACCTGGTAAGTCGGCATACCAAGTTGGTAAGATTGAACTGGAAGTAGCCTTCGGGGATGAGTATGACTCCATTGCAGAAAAGTTAACCTTTGAGGTGGTTAAGATCAAAAGTCCATATCATGCTCTGTTTGGACGGCCGGCTTATGCCAAGTTCATGGTTCGGCCGTGTTATGTGTATTTGCAACTCAAGATGCCGGGTCATAAGGGTACCATTACGGTACATGGGAGTCGGAAGATAGCCTTGGAGTGTGAAGAAGGTGATGCTACCTATGCTGAATCTGTTTGTGCAACAGAGGAGTTAAAATTTTACAAGGATCATGTTGACCCGGCAGACATGACGTCATTAAAGAAACCAACAACAAAGCATGAGCTTCCGTTGAAATTCAAATCAGCTGATGATACTAAGATGGTTGACTTTGTGCCTGGCGACTCATCCAAGCAGTTCATCATCAGTGCGAACTTGGATCCGAAATAGGAAAGCGCGCTCATCGAGTTCATCCGTGGGAACCGGGACATCTTTGCATGGAAACCTTCATACATGTTGGGTATCCCGAGGGAACTCGCTGAGCACACTCTTAATATTGATCCAAAGTTCAAACCTGTCAGACAGTTTCTCCGAAGGTTCAATGAGGAAAGGTGCAAGGCCATTGGAGAAGAGGTGGCCTGGCTCTTGGCGGCCAGTTTCATTGTGGAGGTCTTTCACCCAGAGTGGTTAGCTAACCCGGTGCTTGTACTAAAAAAGAATGGCACCTAGCATATGTGTGTAGATTACACCGATCTAAGCAAGGCTTGTCCGGCTGATCCTTTTGCTCTCCCCCATATTGATCAGATCATTGATGCTACGGCGGGTTGCACACGTTTGAGTTTCTTGGATGCTTATTCCGGTTATCATCAGATTAAGATGGCGGTCAAGGATCAAGAGAAGACAGCTTTCATTACTCCTTTCGGAGCTTTCTGCTATGTGTCTATGCCTTTTGGGCTTAAAAGTGCCCAGGCGACTTACCAACGGCGTGTGCAGAATTGTCTTCACGATCAAATTGGGCGTAATGTTCATGCTTATGTGGATGATATAGTGGTAAAATCTAGGAAAGAGGAAACCTTGGTCACAGATCTGAAAGAGGCTTTTGATAATCTCCGGGTCTACAAGATGATGCTTAACCCAGCCAAGTGTGTTTTTGGAGTCCCAGCCGGCAAGCTCTTGGGTTTTTTGGTATCCAACCGAGGTATTGAAGCTAACCCGGAGAAAATCAAGGCAATTACATCCCTAGCCAAACCAACATGCATCAATGACGTCCAGCGGCTGGCGGGTCGTGTTGCTGCTTTAAGCCGGTTCATAAGCTGGTTAGGGGAGAAGGCAATGCCTCTGTATCAGATGATGAAGAAAACAGATGCTTTTGTTTGGAGCGATGCGGCGAACGCTGCTTTTGAGGATCTGAAGACACAGCTTGCTGAGCCGCCGGTCTTGGCTGCTCCCATTGAGAAAGAGCCGTTGTTGTTATACGTGGCTGCCAACTCACGAGCTGTTAGTGTGGCTATTGTGGTAGAACGCAAGGAGGCTAGCAAAGAGATCCGGTTCAACGGCCGGTTTATTACGTTAGTGAAGTGCTAATTGAATCTAAGCAACGATATCCACATTGGCAGAAGCTTGTATATGGGGTGTTCATGGCAAGCCGGAAGCTTAAACATTATTTCCAGGGTCACCCATTCACTGTGGTCAGCTATGCACCTTTGGGAGACATCATTCAAAACAGAGAAGCCACTGGGCGAGTCGTCAAGTGGGCAATTGAGCTTGGGTCTCATGAGTTGAAGTATGTGCCACGTACTGCGATCAAATCTCAAGCACCGGTTAACTTCATCAATGACTGGGTAGAGATGTGGGTGCCAAAAGAGAAACCAGACAACACGTATTGGACTATTCATTTTGATGGGTCCAGACAGTTGGAAGGCTCGGGGGCTGGAGTTGTGTTAACTTCTCCACGAGGTGACAAATTTTGTTATGTGTTATAGCTGATGTTTCCTTGTACTAACAACGCAGCAGAGTATGAAGCCTTGCTCCATGGTCTTCGAGTGGCAAAAGAGATGAGTTTGAGCCGGGCCAGATGTCTTGGCGACTCAGATCTAATGGTTCAATAGGTATCTGGCAAGTGGGATTCCAAGGACCCTCTCATGGCGGCTTATCGCCGGGAGGTTGATGCCGTTGCAGGGCATTTTAAAGGTTATCAGGTGGAGCACATTGACCGTCGAAAGAACGAAGAGGCTGATGCCTTAAGCCGGTTGGGGTCTCAGCGTAAGCTGGTTCCAGCTAACACATTTTTGGATGTTTTGCATAACCCCTCTGTCAAGTTGCTCACAGAAGAAGATTTAGCTATTCCTGACCCGGAGGCGCAGTTGGTGGAGGCTCTTCATGTCATCCCAGATTGGACAGTCCCGTTCTTGGCTTACATGACCCGGGGAGAGTTGCCAGCGGATGAGACCCTGGCTCGACAGATAACCCGGCGGTCTAAGTCAATGACGATTTTAGATGGAGAGTTATATCATCGCAGTGTTTCCGGAGCGTTTTAGCGGTGTGTTTCCCCTAGAGAAGGTCAAGAAATCCTTCGTGAGATCCATGAAGGCGATTGTGGTCATCATGCCGGGTCAAAATATTTGGTGGCCAAGGCATTTCGTCACGGTTTTTACTGGTTGACGGCTCACGCTGATGCAGAAGATCTGGTCAGTCAATGTGATGGATGTCAAAAGTTTGCACGACGAGCGCATGTGCCGGCTCAAGAGCTCCGGATGATTCCAATCACTTGGCCGTTTGCGGTCCGGGGGCTTGACATGGTGGGACCTTTCAAAAGGTCTAAGGATAAAAAGACACATCTCTTGGTGGCAGTTGATTAATTCACCAAGTGGGTTGAGGCGGAGCTTGTGAGTAAGTGTGACGCAACCACGGCGGTTCAGTTCATGAAAAAGGTGATCTTCCGTTTTGGTTTTCCACACAGTATTATCACTGACAATGGCACTAATCTATCCCAAGGGGCTATGGAGGAGTTTTGTCAACGAGAGCACATCCGGCTTGATGTTTCTTCTGTAGCTCATCCTCAATCCAATGGTCAAGATGAGAGAGGCAATCAGGAAATTTTGAAAGGGCTCAAACCCCGGCTTATGATTCCTTTACAGCGAACGCCGGGTTGTTGGGTAGAGGAATTACCCTCGGTGTTGTGGAGTATCAACACCACACCCAACAGGTCTACAGGTTATACACCTTTCGTCATGGTTTATGGAGCAGAAGTAGTGTTGCCTAGTGACATCCGTCATGACTCGCCCCGTGTGGCGGCTTATGTTGAAGCTAATAATGAACAAGCTAGACATGATGCACTTGACTTGTTGGATGAAGAAAGAGACTTAGCAGGGGCCCGGTCAGCAATTTATCAACAGGACCTACGCCGTTATCACAGCTGTCGGGTTAAGTCCAGAACTTTTAAGGAAGGCGACTTAGTGCTCCGGCTCATCCAGGATCTGTCAGATGCACACAAGGTATCCCCACCTTGGGAAGGACCCTTTGTGGTCAGTAAGAACTTAAACAACGGGTCATATTACCTCATTGACGTTCGAGAGCACAAAGACTCATGTAAGTCGGAGGAGGAGACCCGCCGGCCATGGAACATTGCTCAACTCCGGCCATACTACACCTGAGCCACCGGCTCTCATCATGTATAAACTTTAACATTGTGTATACCATGATAAGCAATAAAGTAAGACCATCGGTCTCTTTTCTTTTCAAAGATTATGCATCTTTGTTATTTCTTATTTTCAAATGACTATTAAGGAGCTGATCATATTTGAATCAAGTTTAACCTTTTTGGTCCAGCTTATGATCGTATCCGAATCTAGCTGCAAATCTCATGGTCACTTGGGGGCTTCCTGTTCAAACATAGGTCGTATTCGAACCAAAGAGAACATAGCTGTCGTAACCCTCTTGACCGGCTCAAGGCCAAACTCACTTGGGGGCTTCTTGATCGTATCTGAATCATAGCTTAACCCCTTTTGAGTCCGACTGGGATCATATTCGAATCAGGGTCATTAAAAACCTCTCAAGGTCATTTGGGGGCTTCCTATTCAAACATAGGTCGTATTCGAACCAAAGAGAACATAGCTATCGGTACCCTCTTGATCGGCGCAATGCCAAAGCCATTGGGGGCTATATGGTCGTATTCGAACCTTAGCTTAACCCCTTTGGTCCGGTTTACTGGTCGTATTCGAATCAGAAACCCCCACCTTTTGAATACAGGATTAAATTATGCTTATTATCTGTTGCTTTCCGTTTAGTTTTTTGTTGTTTCAATATTACAAACAATTAGCCTGGTCTTCTTCACCGGCTCGACTATTTGACAACCCAGCCGCCTGGGTCATTCACACCGGCGGCTTACGGATCAAAAGGTGCAACCTACCAAGGTATAGTAATCATTGAGTATTCAAAAAAAAGCGTTGGCTTCTCATAAAGATTGAATTATCAAATTCATCACCCGGGTTATTTAAACTGGTGGTCTAAGGATCAAAAGGGACAAGGTATGGTTATTACTTATACGCACTTACCTGTTGCATTAACTAAAGAATTAGTTTCAGCCCTTGTCCTTTATTTATATCTGTCTCTGGTTCTTACTGAGGTAAACGTATTGGCTATAAATTGGGTGTTTTAACCCGTTTGGTTCTAAACCGCCAAGCCAGTCTTTTCTTTGTATTTACAGGAACAGAGTTCAAACATTGTAGAGACAAACATTAAATACGATGCATACATTGGCATCAGGAAACACAGATTCACATAAAAGTATTTTATGCGCGATGGCATAAGCAAACATATGGTGTTTTCACAACTAAGTTATTACAAGGCTTTATAAGCCCATGAAGATGATCATTGTTCCTCCCTCGCCGGTTCACCACCTTCTGCCGGCTGGAAGTTGGGTTTTGACCAATCAAAACCATTCACGGCGACAAATTCGGCTTCGTCGTCGATCGGGCCGACCGAGTCAACTTCCGGGGCAAATGTTTCTTCTCTCACTGGTGGGATAAAATCTGTTACCTTGTATGAGGGAGTGGCCATCTTCTTATTCTCACTATCAAAACCCGGCTGGTATTTATCAACATTGGTATCATCTCCAAGGGTAGTTGCCTGAGGCCGGACTCCGCGCACGCAAGCCATGAAGTCATCCTGATCAAAAGGAGACCCGTGTTCCTTCATGGTGGGATAGCCCCTGGCTACATCCGCCGGGTCTAGGTCTGGCACCCAAGCCTTGGAGCAGCTCACGGCAGTCAAGGCTCCGGCTCGTGCACAGGAGCGTTTTACTTCTTGAAACCTGGCGGGAAGGATTGACAGTTTCTTCAGGACGTCGCTGAGCCGGTTGGGTCCTTGATTAGCAGGAGAGATGGCGGCCAGAGCCTGCTGTGCGCCGATATACAGTTGTTCAACCAAAGTATATACTGCCTTCAGTTTAATCAACGGGTCTTGGCTTAGATTCTTGCTTCGAGGGCCTGCATAAATTTTATACGCAAAGTCAATTGGCGAATTATACTTCGGATCGGCAAAAAGCACATAAAAGTTAAAGTCAGACGGCTTACCAAAGATGGCAGCTACCATTTGGGACACCCGGCCCTTTAACCCGTTCAACTCTGTTGAAATCTCTTTCAGAGTTGTTTCGGCCGTCTCAGCACGTTGGGTCAAAAGCGTTTTTTCTTCTTCCCAAGTTTTCTTCTTGGCAGTGAAGCTGGTCTTTAAGTTTTCCATTGCAGAGAGACTTACTTGCAATTTGGAATTAGCGGATTTGATTTCTGTCTCCTGACTTGCTAACCAGGTCTTCGCGTCAGACAGTTGAGAGTTCAATTCAGATAAGGCATTCTGCAAAACATTCAGATAAAGTCAAGGTTTGGTTTCAAGTTTAAAAATCAAGATTCAAGTCTCAAGTACTTTACAAAAAACCACTTGACACTTGGGGGCTAATGTATGTCAAATCAAATTTCTACGACTCTACAGACATATTTAAGTCCCAAGTACCTTACAAAGTAACAACACTTGGCACTTGGGGGCTAATGTATGCAGTTTAGCAAGTTTATCAAGGTTAAACCGGAGTATTAAGTACTTTGAATACGGTCTCAAAAAAAATTTAAAGTATCGATTCATTTATTATCAAAATGAACCGGCCCTTGGGGACTACAGGTGAAGCTGTGATCTATTAAAGTCAAGAAAGGTTTCAACGGTAAAGGTTTCAACCTATATTTTAAAGTCTATAGATCATTCCGTTTCTCTCATAATCCGAAGACTTGGGGGCTGAAGGAATACAGATAAACCAGAAAAACATACCTCGTATTTCAACTGAAGTTGTTTGACCATTTCAATCTCAGAGTCGCGGCTGGAGTGTACATGATTAAGATAGCCGGACAAAATATCATTGGCATTGAGACAGTCATAGTTGGCAACGTCAAAGCGAACTTTTTGCCTCTCCAACGCCTCTTGTTTTGCTGTACACTGAGCCAGCACGGTTGGGTTCCCCGGCTCAATAAAGCGGCTCCCGGTAATTTGAACATCTTGTGCAGGCGGAGACGGCGGGTTGGCTGAGCTTGATGGTCCGGTTGTAGAAGGGTTCACAGTGGTTTCGTCAAATGACATCTCAGGAGGATTTGCTCCGGTGTCAACAGGCGGGTCTTCTAGAGCGTCAGTTAATGGAGAAGGCGGCCTAGTCGGGTCAGATGCCAGCACCGACGGTTCTTCCGCCAGTTTAGTTGCCTTCGCCTTTTTGGAGTAAGCTTGGCCACTAAGAAAACATGTTACAGGATTGTCAGTATAAAGGTACAATTAAACAACCCGAAAGAAAGGAGGATTTCTGATTACCCGGGAGCAATTTTGAAAGCCGGGAACTGCGTTTGCGATGAGTCGCCAGAAGAGCGAGACACCTCCTGAAAGGATAAAAAAGAATTAAAAGAAATACAAGGAGAAGGATCCATTAAACACAGTTAAAGACAGAAATAAGTAAACCTCATTCGGACGTTTCCGAGGAGTTTGTTGAAGAACGACAGCCGGTTCATCTTCAATCCCATCTTGATGGTGGCTTTCATGTTGCTGCTTTTTCAAATGAAAGTTGGGATCCAAGTGAGCTAAAGGGTTAGAAAACTTTACTTTACGGATCACTCGTCGAACTTTGTGCCTTGGTAAGGGCTCTGAGTCGGAGGAAATGGTAGTTACCTCTGCTTCCCCGGCCTGACTGGCCCCAGTGTCATCCTGGTAATGATCAGTGTCAATAAGATTGTTAAAAAATTGGCCAATGGAATCAAGGGCTACCTCCGAATCAGACATGTCATCAAGCTTCATCAAATCTTTAGCAGTGTTCTTCTTTTTCTTCTTCGACTTCTGGGTCGTTTTCTTGGCGTTCATGGTGGCGGCTTTCGCCTTCTTGGCAGCCTCGTGGTCATATTTCACTTTCCAAAAGTCAGAGTTGGCCTGCAGACAGGCAAAGACAAGATGAAAGATCAGTGCTAAACAATACGGCTGGGCAAAATACAAAGGAAAAGAGATTAGAATATCCTTACTTCTGGCACCGGGTTAAGCTTACGGAAGGGATTTAACCCAACAATACTGCAGTCTTCATATTTCCCATTCACCAAAAGGTTTGACATTGAGACAATGTCTTCTTCGGTTAGTTGAACCGAGCTATGACGAAGAGAGTCGTCCGGGCCTCCACCATATTCATACATCAACTTTGACCGACGGCTTAAAGGAATAACCCGCCATGAGATCCAGCAGCGGGTTAGATCAACTCCAGTCAACCCATTCCCTAACAGAGCATTGATCTTTTTGATGGATGGCATCAATCTCTTGCATTCAGCAGCAGTGAGTTTATCTAGAAGCGCGAACTTCAAGTCAAGACGATCGGGGCGGTAACCCGGCAATTGCTTCTCGTTTGCTGGTGAGATGTTCTAACAGTAGAACCAAGTTTGGTTCCAATCCTTTGGGTGACTTGGTAAGACTATGAGAGGGAAGACAGCACCCTGCCGGCGCTGAATTGAGATGCCTCCAAGCTCTAAGCTAAGGCCGTTGGTGCACTCGTTCTGCCGGTTCAGATAAAAGTATTCTCTAAACAGCTCTACGGTCGGCTCTTGCTGAAGATACACCTCACGGAGCACTTGGAAGTTACAAATATTAGATATGGAATCGGGCCCGATGTCGTGAGGATGGAGTTTGAAAAAGTGAAGGACCTCTCTGAAGAACTTCGAGCCGGGCGGTGAGAAGCCACGGTTCATGTGGTTAGTAAAAACAATCACTTCGCTGTCTCTTGGATTGGGTCGTTCTTCTTCTGGGCCAGGGGCACGGTAAGACATGACGGCTTTTGATGGCAGAAATCCTATGATGAAGAACTCTTTTAAGCGTTCCTCAGTTATGGTTGAGGGAACCCAGTTACAGATGGTTGGCGTTTTGGACGGCATGATGTGCAAGGAACTGAAAAGAAAAGTAACATGCCGGTTCAGTTTTATGGTGAGGTTAACAGTTAAAGGATGGAGATGCAAAACAAGTAATGGCGGCTTAACTAAGGGCTAATGACATATAAGGAAAAGAAAGCCGGTGCGGTAAGCCGCCATGACTACAGATTATTTCAGAAAGCGGATTCAGTTAAGTGTTGGCACAAACAAGTTTACCAAGCTGTCATTACTATTTTGGATCAAATGGTCGTTCCGAAAATAAAATATTCTAGACCTAAAAATCTAGTACAGATGAGTTCGTGAGTTATAATGAGGCATCTGTACAGAAAAAAGGGATCTACGGGTATCAAAAATGGACGCAAAACAACTACCGGACGAGTTATGTGTTCCTTTTTGGATCAGAAGAGGCTGCGGAAGAAGAACTACAAGAAGATCCGTGATGAACAGCGAAGAACACCGATGAACTTGCAACCCTAATACAGATATAAGTGCGTGAAAAAGAAGGAACTTATGAGATGCAGATCTACTGCGAAGAGTCGCCGCAGTTCTCTGGACGAGCTCAGGATGATGCAGCGGCCGACGTTGAGGGCAATGGTGAGTGCTACGGCAGCGGCGGAGCTCAAGAAGCAGAGAGGTAGCGAGAAGATGGAAGGAAGAAGAAGAAAGAAGAAGGGTCGGCCAAGCCTATTTATAAGGGAAAGAAGTGAACAGGCAGGCGCGAAAATTGAGGAAGACCAAAATAATGATTATCCAGCTAAATGAACGCCTCGATTCTTGGAAGACATTAAAAGATAGAAGATCCGTTGAAGATGACGTCATAGCAGGCTTTCATGTTTTCAGAAGATGACGTCATGGAGGGTTACAGAGTTTTTTCAGACAGAGGAAGATGGATTTCGTCTAAGTGTTGAAGATTGACAAAGAACAAAGTTCAAGTCAACCTGGGGCCTAATGTTGGGGATATAGCTACCAGGTATGACCCGACCAGGAGGGGCCGGGTCAACCCCAATGGTGAGTTACAAAAAGAAGCCTAGTAATATTCAAGGTGATAGTTTATTAAGACTTGTAGAAGGCCTAAGCCCAAAGGTGGCTTAAGGCCCAATATTGTAAACCGCCATATGTAAAGAAAGACTTGTAAAGAAAGGCATATAAAAGAAGTCACCGAGCCGGACACGTTTTATGAGCCGGCCGGGACTCTGTAGGCCGCCAGGCGTCAACCCATGTATATAAGGGGACGACCCGGTAGCGGCTTAGGACAAGAAACAACAAGTCGATAACCAAGCCGGCGAGTTAAGCCTATTGGTGATCAAAACCTCAGCAATACCAACCCCAACTAGATGTAGGCTTTACCTTCATCGTAAGGGGCCGAACTAGTATAAAACTCTCTCGTGTCCTTTGTCCCGATTAACCCCTTTAAGCTTCCTAGTGCGATGGCCCTATGACTAAGTCCTTGCTCTAGGACATCTGCCGTGACAACTCCACGACAGAAGATGTTTTCTAAATATATAAAAAATACTGAGAGCAAGAACTTCACCAGGGGGCCACACCTTGCCAACGAGGGTGGGGCGTGCCCTACCCCCCTGGGCGCGCCCCCTACCTCGTGGGCCCCTGGTGGCCCTCCGGTGGCCATCTTCTGCTATATGGAGTCTTTCGATGGAAAAAAAATCATGAGCCATCTTCTTGGACGAAACTCTGCCGCCATGAGGCGGAACCTTGGTGGAACCAATCTAGGGCTCTGGCGGAGTTGTTCTGTCGGGGAAACTTCCCTCCCAGAGGGGGAAATCATCGCCATCGTCATCACCAACGCTCCTCGAATTGGGAGAGGGCAATCTCCATCAACATCTTCACCAGCACCATCTCATCTCAAAACCCTAGTTCATTTCTTGTATCCAATTCTTGTCTCTAAGTCCATGATTGGTGCTAGTAGGTTGCTAGTAGTGTTAATTACTCCTTGTAGTTGATGCTAGTTGGTTCAATTGGTGGAAGATCATATGTTCAGATCCTATATGCATATTAATACCCCTATGATTATGAACATGTTTATGCTTTGTGAGTAGTTACTTTTGTTCCTGAGGACATGGGAGAAGTCTTGCTATTAGTAGTCATGTGAATTTGGTATTCGTTCGATATTTTGATGAGATGTATGTTGTCTCTCCTCTAGTGGTGTTATGTGAACGTCGACTACATGACACTTCACCATTATTTGGTCCTAGAGGAAGGCATTGGGAAGTAATAAGTAGATGATGGGTTGCTAGAGTGACAGAAGCTTAAACCCTAGTTTATGCGTTGCTTCGTAAGGGGCTGATTTGGATCCATATGTTTCATGCTATGGTTAGGTTTACCTTAATACTTTTGTTGTAGTTGCGGATGCTTGCAATAGAGGTTAATCATGAGTGGGATGCTTGTCCAAGTAAGGGCAGCACCCAAGCACCGGTCCACCCACATACCAAATTAGCAAAGTACTGAACGCGAATCATATGAACGTGATGAAAACTAGCTTGACGATATTCCCATGTGTCCTCGGGAGCGCTTTACATCATATAAGAGTGTGTCCAGGCTTGTCTTTTGCTACAAAAAGGATTGGGCCACATTGCAGCACCTTATTTACTTTTGTTACTTGTTGCTCGTTACAAATTATCTTATCACAAAACTATCTGTTACCACTTATTTCAGTACTTGCAGAGAATACCTTGCTGGAAACCTCTTATCATTTCCTTCTGCTCCTCGTTGGGTTCGACACTCTTACTTATCGAAAGGACTACGATAGATCCCCTATACTTGTGGGTCATCAATTAGCCATATATACCAGGATCTTTCCAACATATTGTGCTTGCCAAAAGATAAAATGTAAAAAGGAAAGGTGAGGATCACCATGACTCTTATGTAAGTTGGGAGATAAAAGTAAAAGATAGGCCCTTCGCAGAGGGAAGCAAAGGTTGTCATGCGCTTTTATGGTTGGATGCACAAAATCTTAATGCGAAAGAACGTCACTTTATATTGCCACTCGTGATATGGACCTTTATTATGCAGTCCGTCGCTTTTATTTCTCCATATCACAAGATCATATAAAGCTTATTTTCTCCCACACTAATAAGTCATACATATTTAGAGAACAATTTTTATTGCGTGCACCGATGACAACTTACTTGAAGGATCTTACTCAATCCATAGGTAGATATGGTGGACTCATGGCGAAACTGGGTTTAGGGATATTTGGAAGCACAAGTAGTATCTCTACTTGGTGCAAAGAATTTGGCTAGCATGAGGGGGAAAGGCAAGCTCAATCATGTTGGATGATCCATGGCAATATAATATCTTAGATGTAAGAAAACATACCCCATCATGTTGTCTTCCTTGTCCAATGTCAACTCTTTAGCATGTCATATTTTAATGAGTGCTCACAATCATAAAAGATGTCCAAGATAGTGTTTTTATATGTGAATACCTCTCTTTCTTTATTACTTCTTATTAATTGCAATGATGACCAAAACTATGTTTGTCAACTCTCAACAACTTTTAATCATCATACTCTTTATATGTGAGCTCATTACTCTCCATAAGATCCATATGATCTGTTTTATTTCTTTTTATTCTTTCTCTTTTATTTTATTCACTCAAGATCATGGCAAAATAATAAAGCCCTTGACTCAACACTAATCTTTATTATATAGCTCACGGACTTGATTACATATGAAGATCATAAAGCAAAACTCACAACTAGATCATACTAAAACTTTATTCTACTAGATCAAGATATTATCAAAAGGATCGAACTAGGAAAAACGGTAAAGATAAAAGTGATGGTGATACGATGCCAGGGCACTCCCCCAAGCTTGGCAGTTGCCAAGGGGAGTGCCCATACCCATGTGATTATATCTCTTTTGCTGGTGAAGGAGTTGGAGTTGTTGATGATGTAGGCTTGTCGTCCCTCTTCCAAGGCATAGGCTCACCATCATAGAAGGATGATCGAGTCTCCTGAATCCTCAAATCTGTAGCCAAACTCATCCTTTTGAATCTATATTCATACTCACTGTTTTGATTTTGCAGGTCATAGATCTGGGCTTGGAGGTGCTCGATTTTCTCATGAAGCTTGAAGATGGCCTCCCCAATGTCCTTGATGCCCAGCTTGTGGTTGTTGGTAAACTCCGTGATCATAATGTGATTGGAGTCGAGTCCACGCTCCACCATCTCCTGACACTTGAAAACTTGTTGCTCCAATGCCTCGAGCCTTCCCTCCGTGCTTCCGGTCTTCTTGGTCCCTCAACATCGCGGATGTGCAACAACCCCTCACGCATCTCAATGGTTTGAGGCTGTTGCAGCACCTCCGCGGGGTAGGGGTTGTTGACCTTCTTGCAGAACTTGTCCTTGGGGGCACTTGAAGACGACATGACGACCTAGATCTGTCAGAAAAACATCTCGAAACAAAGACGAGAGATATTTGTGTGATATAGGAGTCAAAACCTCTGGGAGATTATATAATGAATTTTTACCGACCAAAATATGTAGCGTGCAAGAAAACGGAGTCCGGAGAGCGCATGAGGTGCCCACGAGGTAGGGAGCGCGCCCAGGGGGCTAGGGCACACCCTCCACCCTCGTGGGGCCCTCGTGTCCTTCCCGGACTGCTTCTTATTTTTCTATTTTTCTAAATATTCCAAAACAGAGAAAAAATTGCCATTAGAAATGTTTTGGAGTCGGTTTACTTACCATACCACATACCTATTCCTTTTCAGAGTCTGAAATGTTTCGGAAAGTGTCCCTTATGTATTCCTCCGGGGTTAGGGTTTCAATAACATTGGTTTCAACATTTATAGGATTACCTGAGATATAATGTTTGATTCTTTGACCGTTCACCACCTTCGGATTTGTGCCTTCGAAGTTGTTGATTTTTATGGCACTGGAACGATAGACCTCTTCGATAACGTAAGGACCTTCCCATTTAGAGAGAAGTTTTCCTGCAAAAAATCTTAAACAAGAGTTGTATAACAATACATAGTCACCTACATTAAACTCACGCTTTTGTATCCTTTTGTCATGCCATCTTTTAACTTTTTCTTTAAACAATTTGGCATTCTCATATGCTTGGGCATTCATCAAGTGAGCTAATGTCAAATAACCTCTTCTCATCGGCAAGTTTGAAATCATAGTTGAGCTCTTTAATAGCCCAATAAGCCTTATGTTCTAGTTCGAGAGGTAAGTGACATGCTTTTCCAAAAAACCATTTTATACGGAGACATACCCATAGGATTTTTATATGCAGTTCTATAGGCCCATAATGCATCATCAAGTTTCTTGAACCAATTCTTTCTAGATCTATTAACAGTCTTTTGCAAAATTAATTTAAGCTCTCTGTTGCTCAATTCTACTTGAGCACTAGACTTTGGGTGATAAGGAGATGCAATTCTATGATTAACATCATACTTAGCAAGCATTTTACGGAAAGCAGCATGAATAAAATGTGAACCACCATCAGTCATTAAATATCTAGGGACTCCAAACCTCGGGAAAATAACTTCTTTAAGCATCTTAATAGAGGTGTTATGATCAGCACTACTAGTTGGGATAGCTTCTACCCACTTAGTAACGTAATCAACAGCAACTAAAATATGAGTATATCCATTAGAGGCAGGAAAAGGTCCCATATAATCAAAGACCCAAACATCAAATGGTTCAATAACAAGCGAATAATTCATAGGCATTTCTTGACATCTACTAATATTACCAATTCTATGACATTCATCACAAGACAAGACAAACTTACGGGCATCCTTGAAGAGAGTAGGCTAATAAAAACCGGATTGCAATACCTTGTGTGCAGTTCTATCTCCAGCATGGTGTCCTCCATAAGCTTCAGAGTGACACTTGCATAGGATCTGTTCCGGTTCATGCTCAGGTACACAACGTCTAATAACACCATCTACTCCTTCTTTATAAAGATGTGGGTCATCCCAAAAGTAATGTCTTAAATCATAGAAAAACTTTTTCTTTTGCTGGTATGTGAAACTAGGTGGTATAAATTTAGCAATAATGTAGTTAGCATAATCAGCATACCATGGAGCAGTATGAGAAGCATTTATGACATTTAATTGTTCATCAGGAAAGCTATCATCAATAGGTAGTGGGTCATTAAGAACATTTTCTAACCTAGACAAGTTTTCTGCAACGGGATTCTCAGCTCCCTTTCTATCAATAATATGCCAAACAAATTCTTGTAGCAAGAGAACCCATCTAATAAGTCTAGGTTTAGTATCTTTCTTTTCCATAAGATATTTAATAGCAGCATGATCAGTGTGAATAGTTACTTTAGAATCAACAATATAAGGTGTGAACTTATCACAAGCAAATACAACTGCTAAGTATTCTTTTTCAGTAGTAGCATAATTTCTCTGGGCATTGTCTAGAGTTTTACTAGCATATTGAATAACATTTAATTTCTTATCAATCTTTGCCCTAGAACAGCACCTACAGCATAATCACTAGCATCACACATAATTTCAAAAGGTAAATTCCAATCAGGTGGCTGAACAATAGGTGCGGAGATCAATTCTTTCTTAAGTATTTCAAACGCTTCTACACAATCATCATCAAAGACGAATGGTATATCTTTTTGTAATAAATTAGTCAAAGGCCGAGAAATTTTTGAGAAGTCCTTAATGAACCTCCTATAAAAGTCGGCATGACCAAGGAAACTTCTTATACCTTTGATGTCCCTGGGACACGGCATCTTTTCAATAGCATCAACTTTAGCTTTATCAACTTCAATCCCTCTTTCAGAAATTTTGTGCCCCAAGACAATACCTTCATTAACCATAAAGTGGCACTTCTTCCAATTCAAGACAAGGTTAGTTTCTTCACATCTCTGCAAAACTCGATCAAGGTTGCTCAAGCAATCATCAAAAGAGGATCCATAAACGGAGAAATCATCCATGAATACCTCACATATCTTTTCACAAAAATCAGAAAATATAGCCATCATGCATCTTTGAAAGGTAGTAGGTGCATTACATAAGCCAAAAGGCATATGTCTATAAGCAAAAGTACCGAAAGGGCTAGAAAAAGTGGTCTTAGATTGATCATCAGCTGATACAGGTATTTGAGAGTAACCAGAATAACCATCTAGAAAGCAAAAATGTGTATGATTGGATAATCTTTCTAGCATTTGATCAATAAAAGGTAAGGGGTAATGATCTTTTTTAGTAGCCTTATTTAATTTGCGGAAATCAATCACCATCCTATAACCTGTAATAATTCTTTGCGGAATCAATTCATCTTTATCATTAGGAACGACAGTGATACCTCCCTTCTTAGGAACACAATGGACAGGACTTACCCACTGACTATCAGCAACAGGATAAATTATATCTGCCTCAAGGATCTTTAGTATTTATTTTCTTACCACTTCTTTCATCTTAGGATTCAGTCATCGTTGGTGATCAATAACTGGTTTGGCATCTTTTTCCAAATTTATTTTGTGTTGACATAGAGTGGGACTAATGCCCTTAAGATCATCAAGAGTATATCCAATAGCAGCACGGTGCTTCTTTAGAGTTTTCAATAATTTTTCTTCCTCCTTCTCTTAAAGGTTAGCACTAATAATAACAGGATATATCTACTTTTCATCAAGATAAGCATATTTAAGAGTATCAGGCAATGGTTTAAGCTCAAACACGGCATCACCCTTTAGTGGAGGAGGATCCCCTAAGATTTGAACAGGCAAGTTGTGTTCAGAATAGGTCCATGTTTAAAGAAAACCTCATCTATTTCCCTTCTTTCATTCATAAACATATCATTTTCATGGTCTAGCAAATATTGTTCTAAATGATCACTAGGAGGTACGGCAATAGAAGCAAGACCAATAATTTCATCTTTACTAGGCAATTCCTCTTCACGGTGTTGTCTACGTGTAACGCCCCGTATGTAACTTGCCATATTTGTATTCCAACTCTTGCCATTTTCGACACTAAGTTATGATATTCCCTCGTGGTTGGGTTTTGTCTTCGTTTTGCTTTTTTCCTTGTCATGCATCTCATATCATGTCATCATGTGCATCGCATTTGCATACGTGTTCGTCTCATGCATCCGAGCATTTTCCCCGTTGTCCATTTTGCATTCCGGCGCTCCAATGTCCTCCGGCGTCCCCTTTTGCCTCTTTTAGTGTGCGGGTGTTAAACATTCTCGGATTGGACCGAGACTTGCCAAGCGGCCTTGGTATACTACCGGTAGACCGCCTATCAAGTTTCGTGCCATTTGGAATTCGTTTGATACTCCAACGGTTAACCGAGGAACCATAAAGGCCTCGTGTGTGTTGCAGCCCAACACCTCTCCAAAGTGGCCCAAAACCCAGCTAAACCCCCTCCATCATCTCGGTCGTTCAATCACGATCGCGTGGCCGAAAACGGCACCTCATTTGGAGTCTCCTAGCTCCTATGTATAAATAGGACTCCCCCACCGAAATTTCGGGCAAAAACCCCCCTAAACCTGGCCTCTTCCTCCTCCAGCCGCCGGACGCGTCCGGATCGGGCCGGACACGTCCCTCCGCCGCCGCCCGACCAATATGCCATCGCCACGTGTCCCCGCCGCCGTCTCGCACTGCGCGCCGCCGCGGGCCCGCGAGCCCAGATCCGGCCCCCGACGGGCCCGAACAGAGCCGCCGCCTGCCGCCAGTGCTCGCGCCCCGCGCCGCCCGCCTCCGTCACCTGAGGCCTCGCCGCTCCGCCACGCCGTTCGCCGCCGTCCGCCGTGCCTCCTCGCCGCCCCACGCCGGCTCCAGCGATGCCCCGTGTCAGCTCCGCCGCTCGCCGCCTCCCCTGCTCCTCGTCGCCGGCGAGTCAAGTCTGGCCGCCTCCCTCTTCTCGGGCAAGTCCGGCAATGGCTCCGGCGACCCCGCACTATTCCAGCAATCTTTGAAGAACGTGCTCAGATCCAGATCCAGAGAGGGTTGACTTTCGTTTTCTCTAAGTCCCCAATTTTCAGTATTTTTAGGCATCTTCATCATGTCATATATTTGCATCTGTAGCTCCGTTTTGGGTGTGTAGCATATCAAATTGTTCGTCTGGAAGTGCACTTCATTTATTTCCATTGCACCATGTTCATTTGAGTTCATATTGATGCCCTAAATGCTGTTGCAAGAGTGCTATGTAATGGTAGGTTCTGATTCTTATCAGATTATGGACATTTGTCATTTTTGCCATGATTAATGTGTGCCTCCTATGAACTTGAGCCCTACATGTGCTTTGAGCTATGCCATGCCATCTTTACAGGGGTGTATGCCATATATTTTTGTGATCAATGTGGTGACTAGCACAAGCATGCAAAGTAGCTATCGTGATGTTGCTGATTTCAGGGACTTAGAATTCTTCCAAGTCATTTCCCTGATGTTATTTTTATGCCATGTATTCATGTTGCTACAGAGTGATCCATGCCTATTTTGAGCATGTTCAGTAAGGATGATTTTGAGATATTGTTATTATCTATCCATCCATGTCTTTGTTCGCAATTATGGAGTAACCTAGCATGACTCAATCTTGCTCTACTTTTGCTATAAAATGTTCCTGGCAGATTGTTTACGTGTTAATCAATTTTGCCGAGGTTGTTGTAGTTGTTCCATGCATGCTATGAGATGGTTCTTGCCATGGTTAGCTTAGTGATCATGTCTTCTTGCTGGGTGTATGATTACTTTGTCATGCAATGCCTTGTGGTGAGTGCATCGAGCTCGCAAACATGCCTGCGTAACTCTGTTTTTGCCATGTCAGTTTTCTCCTAAGTCTGAATCTGTTAACGAAACTTGCTATGTTTACATGGGTGCATCATGTTTTCTGATCCCTTTTGGCTTATGGTCAGTAAGGGACTTATGTTCCTGTAGCATGTTGTTATCTTGCTCTAAACATTGCTTCCTGATGTTAAATCCTGACATGTTGTTAGTTCACTAAGTCTGTAAACCTGATATCTTTTGCACTTTTGCCATGCTTGTTTGAACCTGCTATTGAGTGATTTAGACGTAGCTCAGTGTTCATCTTTTGTCAAGCATATTGAGTGGATCACTGCCATGTGCTTTGTTGCTGTGTTAGAGTGCAGTAGCTTATTTTTCTTGATGCATTTAAATGGCATCGTGCTGTTAATCGTAGAATAGTGCCATTTGTTTTGCTTGCCATTTGCAAACCGTGCATCCGATTCCGGTGATCTTTATATCGATTTTGACCGAAATCAACTCATCTTTCCAGCAGCACTCTTGGTTTTCCAAGTTGAGGCCTGGTTCAATCTTTTCCTTCCGGAGCATGCATATGCATTGCATATCACATCCCGCATATCATGCCATGTTTTGCATCATGTTGCTTGCGCATTGCACCGTGGTTGATCGTGGTTCCCTTTGCTTGTGTTCTTGCTTTGGGTAGAGCCGGGAGACGAGTACGTGATCGAGTAACCCGTTGAGTACGCTTACGAGGATCAAGCTTACGTCAACTCGGAGAACTTTGCAGGCAAGATGACCATACCCTTGAAATCACTTCTATCTTTGCTTGCTAGTTGCTCGCTCTATTGCTATGCCTATGCTACGATACCTATCATTTGCTTATCATGCCTCCCATATTGCCATGTCAAACCTCTAACCCACCTTGTCCTAGCAAACCGTTGTTTGGCTATGTTACCGCTTTGTCCAGCCCCTCTTATAGCGTTGCTAGTTGCAGGTGAAGATTGGAGCTTGTTCCTTGTTGGAACATGTTTCTTGTTGGGATATCATTATATATCTTGTTTACTTTAATGCACCTATATACTTGGTAAAGGGTGGAAGGCTCGGCCTTATGCCTGGTGTTTTGTTCCACTCTTGCCGCCCTAGTTTCTGTCATACCGGTGTTATGTTCCTTGATTTTGCGTTCCTTACACAGTTGGATTATAATGGGAACCCCTTGACAGTTCGCCTTGAATAAAACTCCTCCAGCAAGGCCCAACCTTGGTTTTACCATTTGCCACCTAGCCTTTTTCCCTTGGGTTTCGCGGACTCAAGGGTCATCTTTATTTTAAACCCCCCCCCCCCCGGGCCAGTGCTCCTCTGAGTGTTGGTCCGAAATGAGTAGACTGCGGGGCCACCTCGGGGAAACTTGAGGGTTGGTTTTACTTGTAGGATGTCTCATCCGGTGTGCCCTGAGAACGAGATACGTGCGACTCCTATCGGGATTTGTTGGCACATCGAGCGGTTTTGCTGGTTTAGTTTTACCATTGTCGAGATGTCTTTTAACCGGGATTCCGAGTCTGATCGGGCCGTCCTGGGAGAAGGAATATCCTTCGTTGAATGTGAGAGCTTGTGATGGGCTAAGTTGGGACACCCCTGCAGGGATTTGAACTTTCGAAAGCCATGCCCGCGGTTATGGGCAGATGGAATTTGTTAATGTCCGGTTGTAGAAAACCTGAAACTTAACTTAATTAAAATGGATCAACAACGTGTGTAGCCATGATGGTCTCTTTTCGGCGGAGTCCGGGAAGAGAACACGGTCTTGAGTTATGCTTGAATGTAAGTAATTCTAGGATCACTTCTTGATCATGGATTCTCGAACGTGCTTTCCCTTCTCTTCTTGCTCTCATTTGCGTATGTTAGCCACCATATATGCTAGTGCTTGCTGCAGCTCCACCTCATACCTTTTACCTACCCATAAGCTTAAATAGTCTTAATCGCGAGGGTGTGAGATTGCTGAGTCCCCGTGACTCACATATTACTTCCAAAACCAGATGCAGGTGCCGATGATACCGTTCTAGGAGATGCGACTGAACTCAAGTGGGAGTTCGATGAGGACTCAAGACGATACTATGTTTCCTTTCCAGACGATCAGTAGTGGAGACCAGTTGGGGCGATCGGGGATCTTATGCATTTGGGGTTGTCTTTATTTTGGTTCCGTAGTCGGACCTTGATTGTATCTGGATGATTGTAATGCCATATTTATGTATTGTGTGAAGTGGCGATTGTAAGCCAACTATGTACCTCTTTCTTATTTAGTACATGGGATGTGTAAAGATTACCCCCTCTTGCAACATTGCCTACAATGCGGTTATGCCTCTAAGTCGTGCTCCGACACGTGGGAGATATAGCCGCATCGTGGGTGTTACAAGTTGGTAATCAGAGCCTTCCCCGACTTAGGAGCCCCCTGCTTGATCGAATCGCTGGCGTTGTTGAGTCTAGAAAAAATGTTTTGAGTTTTTAGGATTATATATATCGGAGAGTAGGATTATTTTTACTCCTCAATCCCTTTGTCGCTCTAGTGAGGCATCTTGACGTAGAGTTTTGACTCTTCTCTTCTCAAATTTCACTAAAAAAATTTAGGATCATGCAGGTATCTTGGAATTGTTCTGATGGTTTTGTGACGAGAACATTGTTCTTGGTGCCTCCTGACATTTAGGGGTTGTGGCAGTGTCCCGGGGAGTTGAGCTCCGAGGTGTTGTCATCACAATTTTATCGTTGCAGTTCTGGAATACCTGAGTTTCGCCGACATCGAAAATCTCTTTTATGCAGTTGTTGGTGAGATAACCTCGATGCCACCCTGTACTGGGGCGGGAGTTCGGGATTATTTCCATAACTAGTATAACAGATGCTTTTCGAAGGTTGAGGTAAATGATTTCCGAAGGTTTCTTGGTTATGTGTTGAACGATGGATACAGCTGGATGTAGGATTTGCTAGTTTTGGGTGAGATATTATGATTCCCCTGTATCCCCAACACCTGATTGCATAACCGGAAAATTTCAGGTGTTTCATAGGTGGGAATTCATGTAGCTCTAGTATTTCTTCCGTGGATATTTGGTTTGTGATTGGGTAATCCTTACCAAGTCTTTGTTCATATCCGTACCTTGTTGTTTTATTCATCTACATATATCTAAGTGGCTTCTCAATTTATGGAAGTGTGATCATTTAATTTGGAATTCATTCGTTCATTCTTGTTCGAATGTTAAGGCTATATGTTGCAATTTCGATCATTTTGATTCAGCTTGAATATATGTCATTCAAGATGCTAACGGATGTCACCCTCTTCAGGATGGCTCCTCCAACGCATCTGAATCCGGATCCGCCGCCACCACCTCCACCTCCAGAGGCATGGAAAGCTGTGATGGCCGCTACCAACGCCAACACACAGATGCTTATGCAAGTCTTGCAAGAGCGCAACCAAGGAAATCAAGGCCATGGCAACAATCAAAATCAGTTTGCTACCCTCAACCAGTTCCTCGCAAACCAGCCAAAGACATTCAGTAACTGTGTCGAGGCCACAGACGCTGATGATTGGCTCGTGGATATTTGCAAACATTTCGAGTGCAGCAATGTTAGGCCTAAGGACTTTGTCAAGTTTGCTTCGTTCCAACTCAAAGACCAAGCTGTAGAGTGGTATCAACAATACAGAGATTCCAGAGGAGGTCATGTGATTACCTGGTGTCGGTGTCAAAACCGGCGGATCTCGGGTAGGGGGTCCCGAACTATGCGTCTAGGCTGGATGGTAACAGGAGGCAAGGGACATGAAGTTTTACCCAGGTTCAGGCCCTCTTGATGGAGGTAAAACCCTACGTCCTGCTTGATTAATATTGATGATATGGGTAGTACAAGAGTAGATCTACCACGAGATCGGAGAGGCTAAACCCTAGAAGCTAGCCTATGGTATGATTGTTTTTCTGTATGTTGTCCTACGGACTAAAACCCTCCGGTTTATATAGACACCGGAGAGGGTTAGGGTTACACAAAGTCGGTTACAATGGTAGGAGATCTACATATCCGTATCGCCAAGCTTGCCTTCCACGCCAAGGAAAGTCCCTTCCGGACATGGGATGAAGTCTTCAATCTTGTATCTTCATAGTCCAGGAGTCCGGCTGAAGGTATAGTCCGGCCATCCCAACACCCCCTAATCCAGGACTCCCTCAGTAGCCCCTGAACCAGGCTTCAATGATGACGAGTCCGGCGCGCAGTTTGTCTTTGGCATTGCAAGGCGGGTTCCTCCTCCAAGTACTTCATAGAAGATTCTGAACACAAAGAATAGTGTCCGGCTCTGTAAAATAAATTTCCGCATATTTCCATAGAGAGAATAATGTTCACACCAATCTAATTTGCTGATGTATTCCGTAGCATGACAACACCACGGCCAAGCCTTTATTCTAATCGTTTTATTATCCCACCTCAGCGTGTCATGCGAGGCGGTTTCCTTGGCACATCTTGTTAAAGCAGAGATCGTGTCCCCTTATTCCGGGATTCTCATCGATACGGGCGTGGGTAACCCAACCGCATCTACGACTCCTAGACTATAGGCAAGTCCAAACGGCCACGGAGAGGACGCTTGATATTCACCTTCTTTATAAAGGGACAAAGCTTTTATTTTTTCCCTCCCGTGCTCAATCGAATCCTTCCCCCACCTCAAGCTCAAACACCCAAAGTTCAGGTCAGGTGCTCCGAACCTTCAATCATGTCCGGATCTAGCCTTCAAGGCCAATGGATGCCTTCCTCCGTCACGGAAGAAGACATCAAAAAGTTGAGGGAGGCCAGATATCTTTCCGCCAAGGTTTCGCATCGGCTGCCTACCCAAGGGCAGGCCGTCCCCTCCCCCGAACCCAACGAGAACGTCGTGTTCGTCTCCCACTTCCTCCGAGGTCTAGGCCTTGCTCTGGATCCTTTCGTCAGGGGTTTGATGTTTTATTACGGGCTAGATTTCCATGATCTAGCTCCGGACTCCTTTCTTCATATCACGACATTTATTGTCGTGTGTGAGGCCTTCCTTCGGGTTACCCCTCACTTTGGCCTGTGGCTCAAGACCTTTGAAGTAAAGCCGAAGATGATCGAGGGGCAACATGCAGCGTGTGGAGGTGCCTCAATATGCAAGATGACGGGAGATCCATGGCCCAAAGGTTCCATTCCAGAGGTGTCTGAATTGTGGCAACAGGAGTGGTTCTACATCACGGCTCCTAGAAGTGCCAAGTGGGCGGCCGCCCCTGTTTTCCGCTCGGGCCCTCCACCACAACTGATGTCATGGATCAGCAGAGGTCTGAGCTGGGGTCCAGCCAAGGACGTGCCTATACTGCAAAGCCGCATTCGAGATCTCTTCAATGGAGATTTTAGTTTGGTTGCGGTAATACAAGTTATGATGGTTCGTCAAGTCCAGCCTTGCAAACGCCTGCCCCTTCGCTTGTGGGAGTTCAATCCCGAGGGACCACGTGTCATTCAAAATTTCCTCGGCCTGACGCACGAGGAGATGTACAAGTCATTCTTCGGACCTCAGGTAGAGTGTCCGGAAATCACCGAGGACGTGGGCCTGAGCAGTAACCGCGCCGCCGAACAGGTAAGGAATCTTCCGGCCAAACATACTATCTCTCATTTGTTACGAAGTAATTTCTGAGAGTTCGCTTTTTGACCAGGAATGGCTAACAAAGGCGAAGTTGATTCAGTTTTTGGCCCCCCTCCCTGAGGGTTTGGACAATCCGGTATTGGAAAAGATGCTCCAGGTCGCACCTTGCCCGGAGCCCTTGAAGGAAGATACTGGGGAGGACAATACGGGTGGACGCGGGCCCCCAACGCTGCCCATTCTAACCGAGGGAGCGAGCGTCTCCATGAAGGAAGACGACCGGAGGAGGAAAAGGACTGCGCCCGGGGATTCGGAAGCCAAAGCTTCCAAACGGGAGAAGAAGTCTCCCATAGAGGGTCCTACCTTGGGGGGTGCGTTTGCCCCACAAAGTCCGCGGGGGGATCAATTCTCCAGCGAGTCGTAAGTGACCCGAAATACTTTAATAGTACAGGTATGCCATCTTTTTTTTCTGAGAAAATAACCACCGCATATATCTTTGCAGTTCGGGCCTTAGCCCCTCTCAAATGAGCTCATCTTCGGGGGATCTTCCTCCAGAGATGATGGAGAGCGAAACGCTTCCTCTGGACTCCTCCGCCCCGGAAGCGGGCGACCCCGAAGTGTCGTCGCAGAGGGCCTCTCCGAGTCCGGTGAGGCCAGAAGATAATCCCATTGACCCCCGAAGCTCCCAGTGTCCGGCTCCCGAAGAGAGCAGACAAAAGAGTCTGGCACTGTCTAGTGTGCGATCGTATGTTCTGAGGGAGTTGGTGGGGCGAGCGGCCATCTCAGATGAACACCGTACGCTGATGAATACAGTGATGGAGAGAATCTCGTCCGCCGAAAGCGGATTGCATGAAGCTTTTATGAGTCTACTGACAGGCTTTGAGGTACGTAAAATAATGTATGATAGTCCTGCACATGCTAGGTGTGCCCTGTGTAGATAGTAGCCCCTGAGACTCTGGTTGTCATCGGAAACGACGACGACAAAGGATCATATTCCTAGGTAATAACCATACTGCCTCTATGTGCAGGTGATGGAAGCTCCAGTGGCTAGCCGGACTAGCGAGTTTGCCCATTTAAAACGGCAGTTGGATGCGGCAGACGCCGACATCGAGCTTGTTAACAAAAGGCTTGACGAGGCACAGGGTAAGTGTCATTATCTGGTAAACGCCACATAGTAAGAGCAGCATGATGTCAGTATCTTTAATATGTTGTGACTGCAGATGGAGCTGCCACTGTTGAAGCCTTGCGGGCAGAACTCGCCCAAGCCAAGGAACAAGCGAGGTTTGGTAATGCGGCTGCTTTGAAGGCGGCCGAAGAGTTGAAAGCCAAGAAGGCCGCGCATGGCGAGAGCCGAGATAAGATGGCCAAGATGGCCATAGAATTAAAAGCCGCCGCCGACCTTGCCGGGTTCTTGAAAAGGAAAACCTAGCGAAGGCATCGGACCTTGAGAAGGCTGCTGCGACGAGAAAAGACATCCGCTTTGCTATGAGGGCGAAGAAGGAGGAGCTGTGGGAACCCGGGGATATTGTAGCTGGGAAATCCTTTATGTTGTGGAGGAAGTTCGGAGATCCACGGTATGCCCCTCTGGATCGGCTGTGGAGTTCGGAGGATGTGTATATGGATTTGGCGGCGAGCGCTGCCGATGCGGCCAAGTACTTCCAGGGTCAGACGGACCATGAAGTGGACCAGCTGTTTTGGACACAATTCCATTCTCCCGAGCGTCCGCTTTCATTGACTGACCAATTAGCCGAATGGGCCGAACTGAATAGGTTGTCCGGACTCGCCATGAGGTCTGTTGTGGATCAGCTATGGCCGGAAAGGCCAAAACCAAACAGCTATTTCAGCTTGGTGCATCAGTTCCTTGACGTGGTGCCGCGCATTAATGCGATGAAGAGGTCGGCATGCATAGAGGGCTCACGGATGGCCTTTGCCTGTGTTAAAGCATACTGGGCGGAGATGGATGCTACCACTGTTGCAGCGCGGGATTCGGCCATAGGCCGAATGGCTGCTGAGCACTACTTTGAAGAAGTTCTTGAGGGTGCTCGTTTGATAGAGACCCAGTGCTCAAAAAATATTATGTTTGAGTGATATGTAATCTCATTGTAAGCGAAATGCTTTTATAAATTTTTATAAGGCTATTTTTATACTTTTTCCTGAAAGTAATATGATGCCTCCTGGGCGACCGTTTATGTATACATGTGTATAACCTGAAAGATTGCAGCCGTCGGCTTCAACCCCCATGCATATAATGCGGAGGTGCTCACAAAAAACACGCGTTCACACTTAACCCAACGTCTTGGTCCTATTAAGTCGGTGATAGCGGAGCGAGCGAGGCAACCGGACTATAATGCTTTAGCACTTTCACTTAGCCATAGGAGTTTGACAGTGGGGCTACTAGATAGCCCCTGGTGGCTCCGCGCTCTCCCGATCCCGGGGTGCGTACATGCCTGGCTGGAAAACGGCCCTTCGTTAAGGCGGAGGAATTCTAACATTCCAACAGGTCATCGAGTGGTTGACCAGTCTCACGCTATATCATGACAGTCAGTTTTCGGCTTTCTCTACTGAGGTGCTCGTCCGGATGAACCAGGGCACAATCGCAGTAGTTCTCCTGGTGCTACCTTAGCCGGTAAAGCGGAACGTAAGGCACCAAAACACAGGAGCCGGGCAAACCCAACATTTGACCAAAGGCAATGATTCAGAGCTGATGCATATAGGGCCAAACTCGCGACGCCGAACACTCCCTAAGGTATTCGGTCTTTGTGCTATAAACCGGGCCTAAATAATGGCCTTTGTAAGAAGCCCCTTGTGTCCAGGTACGTGCATTGTTCTGGCGTGGCCACATGCCAAGACGTCAGCATCCTTCTCAACGGTGGATATGTATCAACAAGAGACAGTAAAAAAGGTTTACGCAGGGTCTTAATCTAAAAGGAATCCTTGGAGCGGGTCCCTGTTGCACGTCTACGCCTGTGTCTCCGTTGTGCCATATCCTAGACGGGTGTAGCACGATGATCGTCTGTAAAAGAGAGGAATTTAGGTGAAAAAGTTGTCGTGCAAAAAGATAGTTTTTAAAGAAACCATGTATAATTCAAGATGAGAAAAAATTGCCACTTGTCTGCGTGTTGAGCCCCTTGTATTGACAAATAGGGGTGTGACCATTTATTCGGTATAAATAATGGCGCCAGACTTGATTAGTTGTGTCTGAGGTCTTGAAGACCTATTGGATGCTTTCGCTGGTCCGGGCGCCTTTAGTGTGCGGCTGCCAAGGCAGCCGCACTCTCTTCGGCACGCAGAGATCGCTTGATATTTCCGTTCACTGAAATGATGCCACGTGGACTGGGCATCTTGAGTGTGAGGGAGGCGTAGTGTGGTATTGCATTAAAGCGAACGAAAGCTTCGCGTCCGAGCAGTGCTTGATAGCCACTTTGGAACGGAGCGATGTGGAAGGTTAAATGCTCGCGACGGAAGTTATCGGGGGAGCCGAATATAACTTGTAGTAGGAGGGAGCCTGTACAACGAGCCCCTGGGCTTGGCGTTACTCCTTTAAAGGTAGTATTGCTATGGCGAATTTTTGTTGGGTCTAACCCCATCCCGCGGATTGTATCCTGATATATTAGGTTTAGATTGCTGCCACCGTCCATCAAGACTCGTGTGAAGTGATATCCGCCAATTACTGGGTCTAATACCAGGGCAGCCCATCCTGCGCGTCGGATACTTGCTGAGTAATCGTGATGGTCGAAAGTGATCGGTTGAGACGACCAGTGGAAGGACTTCACGGTGACAGGCACTTGGGTATATTTTCCTGGGAGTGCCGCGTTGTTTTTTCCCTTGATCACGTGTAACACGTTTACTGTTTTGACTTCTGGTGGAGATTTCTTTTGTTCCCCAGTGTCTTGCTTGGGAGGCTCGTCCTCGTCTTCACTTGGTGTATCCTCCCCCTTGTGTACGGCGTTGAGCTTACCGGACTGCTTGAAGACCCAACATTCTCTGTGGGTATGATTAGCAGGTTTACCAGGGGTACTATGGATCTGACATACTTGGTCCAGAATTTTGTTGAGGCTGGACAGTTCATCCCTGGTGCCTTTAGAGGGCAGCTTTTGCTGACCTGGCTGAGAGCTTTTGAATCCGGCGTTTACTGTCGTGCCCTTCGTGATGTCTTCTTTATTTCGGCGTTTGTTATTGTTGTTGCGCCGTGATTTCCCGTTTCCATCTCTAACTTCAGATGTACTGGGGTCGCTGGTGCTGCATATGGCTAGCCAGCTATCCTCACCCGTGCAAAAGCGGGTCATGAGGCTTGTTAATGCGGCCATCGTTCTCGGCTTATTTTGGCCGAGGTGTCTGGCGAGCCATTCGTCACGGACGCTATGCTTAAAAGCTGCCAAGGCTTCGGCGTCCGGACAGTCGACAATCTGGTTCTTTTTAGTAAGAAACCTGTTCCAAAGCTTTCGGGCTGACTCTCCGGGCTGTTGAGTTATATGCCTCAAATCGTCCGCATCCGGAGGTCGGACATAAGTCCCTTGAAAATTTGCCCGAAAGGCGTCTTCGAGCTCTTCCCAACTTCCAATGGAGCTTTTGGGGAGGCCTTTAAGCCAGTGACGAGCTGGCCCTTTGAGCTTGAGGGGTAAATACTTGATGGCGTGGAGATCATCTCTGCAAGCCATATGGATATGAAGGATGTAGTCCTCAATCCAGACCCTAGGGTCTGTTGTTCCGTCGTATGTCTCTATGTTTACGGGTTTGAATCCCTTTGGAAATTCATGGTCCAGCACCTCATCGGTGAAACATAGGGGGTGTGCAGCACCCCTGTAGGTGGGTGTACCGCGTTGCTCGGATGTTTGTTGTGTTGCATTGTATGCTTGGGCGCGCTTGCGTGGTCCATAGATGGATCTTGTTGCGCCGTCCTTTGGGTGCGAGCCCTCGCATGGGTCGCGTGTTGTATTGTGAGTGGCGTCGTATGCCGCTCTGTGTTGGCAGAGGGGTCGTCTATCCGGCCAGGTGGCTGCTTTGATATTTGGTTGTGGGGGGTCTGAGGCCTCCTCATCGAATTCAGGTAGCAGCTTCCGCTTTGGGTAGCTCTTGGAGGGGCGATTGTCGCCGTACCTCGCTGCTGTGTTGAGTATTTTACTCCATCTGATTTGGAGTGTGTCTTGCGCAGCCTTGAGCCTTTGCTTCTGCTTTTTAAGACTCCTCGCGGTGGCAACAAGCCTTTTACGGCCATTCTGCTGCTCCGGGTGCCTGTCCGGCGTTATGTCGTCCGGACTATTATCCTTGATAGAATTTGTTTGTTCGGTTTGATTATCCGGATTACCGTTGTCCGGCAGCGGTTCGCCCTGCTCCAGCACTGGGTATGTGTGATCGTTATTTCTGTCGAGGCGGGATTTGGGGCGGCGCTTGCGTCGCCGCTTTGACTGCTTCTCGAGGGAACAAGCCTTCGGTGCGTCCTTCCGCTCCTCGTCGTCATCTTTTGGTGCGTCCACCATGTATACGTCATATGATGAGGTGGGCGTCCAGCGCCCTGTGGGCGGTGGTTCTTCTTCGCCTCCCGCATCGTCGTCCATACCGTCGATGTTTTCAGAGTCGAAGTCGAGCATGTCGGTTAAATTGTCGACAGTGGCTACAAAGTGGGTGGTGGGTGGGCGTCGAATTTCTTCGTCTTCCGCATCCCAATCCTGCTGGCCATGATCCGGGCAGGGCTCTCTTGACAAAGAGAGAGACTTTAGTGATTTCATAATATCGCCGAAGGGCGAGTGCTGAAAGATGTCCGCGGCGGTAAACTCCATGATCGGCGCCCAATCGGATTCGATCGGCAGGGGCGCGGAAGGTTCGGAGTCCGGGGAGGATTCCGGCTCCTTGGAGTCACGAGTCTCGCGGAGTGCGGGGCTGGTGTTCGGCTCGATCGTCGTTGGAATCGCAGCCCCCGAGGCGGTGTCCAACCACCCATCCTCGATCGGCGCAGTTGGCTCCGAATTAAGGGTCGAAGCCGATGCGGGTGCGACCTCCAGGGCACTGTTCGGCGGCAGAGCTAGATCATGCCTGTCGTGATAGTGCGGCGCGCTCGACAGTGGCTCGACTCCATCGAAGATCAAGTCCCCGCGGATGGCAGCCGTGTAGTTTAAACTTCCAAACCTGACCTGACGGCCAGGGGCGTAGCTTTCGATCTGCTCCAGATGGCCAAGCAAATTAGCCCGCAGTGCAAAGCCGCCGAAGACAGAGATCTGTCCGGGGAGACAAGTTTCACCCTGGACCGCATCACTATTGATGATAGTAGGAGCCATCAAGCCTGACGGTGACGACACAGAGGAACTCTCAATGAAAGCACCAATGTCGGTGTCAAAACCGGCCGATCTCGTGGTAGAACTACTCTTGTACTACCCATATCATCAATATTAATCAAGTAGGACGTAGGGTTTTACCTCCATCAAGAGGGCCCGAACCTGGGTAAAACTTCGTGTCCCTTGCCTCCTGTTACCATCCGGCCTAGACGCACAGTTCGGGACCCCCTACCCGAGATCCGCCGCTTTTGACACCGACACCTGGGATGATTTCCGCCAAGACTTCAAAGCTCACCACATTCCTTAGAGTGTTGTTGAGAGCAAGCGTGAGGAGTTCTACAATCTGAAGCAAGGCAGCTTGTCTGTTTACCAATACAACATCATGTTCCAGAAGCTCGCTCGTTTCGCTAAGCAAGACGTCCCTGACGAGAAGAGCATGATTTATCAGTTCAGAGGTGGCCTCAAAGAAGATCTGCAACTAGCTCTTGTGCTTTTTGAGCCGAAAAAGTATGATGAGTTCTACAACATGGCACTGAAGCAAGAGACTTCTCAGCTCAAGTGCGATGCTTCCAAGAAGAGAGTCAGAGATGCAACTCCTTCTTCTTCAACTCAAGTGGCAGCTAAGCAGCAAAAGTATTGGTTGCCTCCTCCTCCTTCGTTCTGTCAGCCTTATCAGCAGAAGAGCAAAGGTGGCAATGGATCTTCCCGCCCACCGAACCCAGGCTTTCAGAACAAGGCTTCGTCTCATGCTCCAAGATCAAGTGCTCCGTATCACCGTCCGCTCTCAGAGGTCACGTGCAACAAGTGTCAGCAGCAGGGTCACTATGCAAACAAATGCTTCAACCAGAGGCGTCTTCCTCCTCCTCCTCCTGTGAGATCTGCCAGCACCGCAGTGGTCAAGCATAATCCCAAGTTTGCAAAGGTCAACATGATGAACGCAGCTCAGGCAGAGGACTCGTCAGAAGTGATTATGGGTAACCTTCCTGTTAATGATATTCCTGCAACATTTCTTTTTGATACTGGTGCATCGCATTCTTGCATGTCATTCCCTTTTGCATCGAAGCACAATGTTGACACAGAGGTTTTGTCCAAAGTCATGCAAGTTGTTTCTCCCAGAAAGCTTATGACTTCTAGTTTTGTTGCTCCCGATGTCTCTGTTCAGTTTGGAGACTATAAATTTCTGTCCTCTCCAGTGGTCCTTGGTAACTCGGATATTGATCTTATTCTCGGAATGGACTGGCTTTCTAAGCACAAGGCTCAGCTTGATTGTGCTGCCAGGCAGATTCAATTGACACATTCGTCTGAGGATGTAATCATCTTTGCCGCTCGTGATGATACCATTCGACTGTTTTCTCTCAATGAGAAGGGCAAGTTGAATGCCATCTCTCAGATTCCAGTCGTTTGTGAATATCAAGACGTCTTTCCAGAAGAACTTACAGGAATGCCTCCTCACTGGCCAGTTGAATTCGTTATCGATCTTGAGCCTGGCACGGAACCTTTTTGCAAACGTCCTTACAAGCTTGGACCAGAAGAGTTGAAGGAGCTGAAGAAACAACTCGATATACAAGAGCGTATGGGTCTCATCCGACCAAGTTCTTCTCCATGGGGTTGTGGTGTTCTTTTTGTTAAGAAGAAGGATGGAATGGACCGACTTTGTGTCGACTACCGTCCATTGAACAAGAAGACCATAAAGAACAAGTACCCACTTCCCAACATCAATGAGCTTTTCGAGCAACTCAAAGGTGCTCAAGTATTCTCCAAGCTTGACCTCCCTATGGGCTATCATCAGATTCGCATTCGTGAACAAGATATCCCCAAGACAGCATTCAGAACAAGCTATGGTTCCTATGAATACACTGTCATGTCTTTCGGCTTTGTCAATGCTCCTCCAACATTCTCTCGCATGATGAACTTCATCTTCAACCCCTACACAAATGACTTCGTCTTGGTCTATCTCAATGACATTTTGGTTTTTTCCAAGAACAAGGAGGATCATGCCAAGCACTTGAGATTGGTGCTGGACAAACTCAGAGAACATCAGTTCTATGCGAAGTTTTCAAAGTGCGAGTTTTGGCTCGATGAGGTTCTCTACCTTGGGCATATCATCTCCGCCAAGGGTGTAGCTGTTAATCCTGAGAAGGTGTCTACAATTGTGAATTGGGAACCGCCTCAGAATGTGAAGCAGCTCCGCAGCTTCCTTGGGCTCGCAAGCTATTGTCGAAGGTTCGTTGAGAATTTCTCTAAGATCGCGAAGCCTCTTTCCAACCTCCTCCAGAAGCATGTGAAGTATGTCTGGACGCCTGAATGTGACATCGCTTTCAACACCCTCAAAGAGAAGTTAGTCATAGCTCCAGTTCTGACTCCTCCTGATGAATCCAAACCATTCGAGGTTTTCTGTGATGCTTCCCTTCAAGGTCTCGGTGCTGTGTTAATACAAGAGAAGAAAGTTGTGGCCTATACCTCTCGCCAGTTGAAGCCCAATGAAAAGAACTACCCCACTCATGACCTCGAGTTGGCGGCAGTTGTCCATGCTCTCTTAACATGGAGACATCTCTTGTTGGGAAGGAAAGTGGACATCTTCACTGATCATAAGAGTCTCAAATACATCTTCACTCATGCAAACCTCAACCTCAGGCAGACTCGTTGGGTCGAAATGATTCAAGAGTATAATCTAAGTATCAAATATACTCCAGGAAAGGCCAATGTCATTGCTGACGCATTGAGCAGGTCAATAGTTTGATTATCAAGCCCTACCAACCAGAGCTTTGTGAAGCTTTTCGCAAACTTAATCTCCAAGTTGTTCCTCAAGGATTCCTTGCCAACCTCCAAGTCTCTCCTACTTTGGAAGATCAGATTCGTGAGGCTCAACTTCTTGATGCTATGCTGAAGAAGGTGGAGATTGGGATTGCCAAGAGCCAACCCAAGTACAAGTGCTATCTCCTTGATGACAAGGATACTCTATTCTTCGAGGATCGCATTGTTGTTCCTGAGGGTGACCTTTGTAAAGTCATTATGAACGAGGCTCACAATTCACTCCTCTCTATTCACCCTGGAAGTACAAAGATGTACCATGACCTCAAGCAGTCGTATTGGTGGACTCGAATGAAGCGCGAGATTGCTCTGTTCGTGAATGAATGTGATGCCTGCAGAAGAGTGAAAGCAGAACACCAACGACCAGCTGGTCTCCTCCAACCTCTTGCCATTCCAGAATGGAAGTTTGACCATATTGAGATGGACTTCGTGACTGGATTTCCCAAGTCCAAGCGTGGCAATAATGCTATCTTTGTTTTCATCGACAAGCTCACTAAAGTGGCTCATTTTCTTCCTATCAAAGAATCTATCACAGCAGCTCAATTGGCAGAGCTATATACCTCCAGGATTGTCTCTTTGCACGGCATTCCGTAGTTGATATCTTTAGATCGTGGGAGCATCTTTACCTCAAAGTTATGGGATTCCTTTCAGAAGGCTATGGGCACCAACATTCGCTTCAGTACAGCCTTTCATCCTCAAACTAGTGGCCAAGTCGAGCGAGTCAATCAAATTCTTGAAGATATACTCAGGGCTTGTGTCATTTCTTTCGGTATGAAGTGGGAAGATTGTCTTCCATATGCCGAGTTCTCCTACAACAACAGCTTCCAAGCGAGTTTGGGCAAGGCCCCATTCGAGATTCTCTATGGCAGAAAGTGTTGTACTCCTCTTAACTGGTCAGAGACTGGTGAACGCCAACTTCTTGGCAATGACTTGATCACAGAGGCTGAAGAAATGTGCAAAGTCATTCGTGAAAATCTCAAAGCCGCGCAATCGCGTCAGAAGAGTTACTATGATAGCAAGCATCGTGACTTGGCTTTCGAGATCGGAGACCATGTCTACCTCTGCGTCTCTCCAATGAAAGGTACTCGTCACTTCGGTATCAAAGGGAAGCTTGCCCCTAGATACGTGGGTCCTTTCAAGATCATTGGCAAAAGAGGCGATCTCGCCTATCAACTTGGGCTTCCATCCAACTTTGCAAACGTGCACGACGTGTTTCATGTGTCTCAGCTTCGCAAGTGTTTCAAGACTCCTGACAGCACCATCAACTTCGAAGAGATTGATCTCCAAGAAGACCTGTCTTATCATGAGCATCCCATTGTTATTCTTGAAGAAACTGAGCGCAAGACTCGCAACAAGTCTATCAAGTTCTGGAAAGTGAACTGGTCACATTCCGACCATGAAGCCACCTAGGAACGCGAGGACCACCTCCATTCCGAATACCCGGAGTTTTTCCAGTCGTAGATCTCGGGACAAGATCCTTTCGTAGTGGTGGAGTGTTGTAACGCCCCGTATGTAACTTGCCATATTTGTATTCCAACTCTTGCCATTTTCGGCACTAAGTTATGATATTCCCTCGTGGTTGGGTTTTGTATTCGTTTTGCTTTTGTCCTTGTCATGCATCTCATATCATGTCATCATGTGCATCGCATTTGCATACGTGTTCGTCTCATGCATCCGAGCATTTTCCCCGTTGTCTATTTTGCATTCCGGCGCTCCTATGTCCTCCGACGTCCCCTTTTACCTCTTTTCGTGTGTGGGTGTTAAACGTTCTCGGATTGGACCGAGACTTGCCAAGCGGCCTTGGTATACAACCGGTAGACCGCCTGTCAAGTTTTGTGCCATTTGGGCTTCATTTGATACTCCAACGGTTAACCGAGGAACCGTAAAGGCCTCGTGTGTGTTGCAGCCCAACACCTCTCCAAAGTGGCCCAAAACCCAGCTAAACCCGCTCCATCATCTCGGTCGTTCAATCACGATCGTGTGGCCGAAAATTGCACCTCATTTGGAGTCTCCTAACTCCTTCTATGTATAAATAGGCCTCCCCCTCCATAATTTCGGGCAAACCCCCCCTAACCCTAGCCTCTTCCTCCTCCCGCCACCGGACGCGTCCGGATCAGGCCGGACATGTCCGTCTGCCGCCGCCCGACCAATCTGTCATCGCCACGTGTCCCCGCCGCCGCCGTCTCCCACTGCGCGCCGCCGCGGGCTCGCGAGCCCAGATCCGGCCCCCGTCGGGCCCGAACTGGGCCGCCGCCTGCCACCAGCGCTCGTGCCCTGCGCCGCCCGCCTCCGCCGCCCGAGGCCTCGCCGCACAGTTGCCGTCCGCCGCGCCTCCTCGCCACCCCACACCAGCTCCGGCGACGCCCCGTGTCAGCTCCGCCGCTCGCCGCCTCCCCTGCTCCTCGTCGCCGGCGAGTCAAGTCCGGCCGCCTCCCTCTTCTCCGGCAAGTCCGGCAACAACTCCGGCGACCCCGCACTATTCCGGTGATCTTCGAAGAACCTGCTCAGATCCAGATCCAGAGAGGGTTGACTTCCGTTTTCTCTAAGTCCCCAGTTTTCAGTATTTTTAGGCATCTTCATCATGTCATATCTTTGCATCCGTAGCTCAATTTTGGGCATGTAGCATATCAAATTGTTCGTCTGGATGTGCACTTCATTTCTTTCCATTGCACCATGTTCATTTGAGTTCATCTTGATGCCCTAAATGTCGTTGCAAGAGTGCTATGTAATGTTAGGTTCTGATTCTTATCAGATTATGGACATTTGTCATTTTTGCCATGATTAATGTGTGCCTCCTATGAACTTGAGCCCTACATGTGTTTTGGGCTATGCCATGCCATCTTTACAGGGGTGTATGCCATGTATTTTTGTGATCGATGTGGTGACTAGCACAAGCATGCAAAGTAGCTCTCGTGATGTTGCTGATTTCAGGGACTTAGAATTCTTCCAAGTCATTTCCCTGATGTTATTTTTATGCCATGTATTCATGATGCTACAGAGTGATCCATGCCTCTTTTGAGCATGTTCAGTAAGGATGATTTTGAGATATTGTTATTCACTATCCATCCATGTCTTTGTTTGCAATTATGGAGTAACCTAGCATGACTCAATCTTGCTCTACTTTTGCTATAAAATGTTCTTGGTAGATTGTTTACGTGTTAATCAATTTTGCCGAGGTTGTTGTAGTTGTTCCATGCATGCTATGAGATGGTTCTTGCCACGGTTAGCTTAGTGATCATGTCTTCTTGCTCGGTGTATGCTTAGTTTTTCATGCAATGCCTGGTGGTGAGTGCATCGATCTCGCAAACATGCCTACCTAAATCTGTTTTTGCCACGTCCAGTTTTCTGCAAAGTCTGAATCTGTTAACGAAACTTGCTATGTTTACATGGGTGCCATCATGTTTTCTGATCCCTTTTGTCTTATGGTCAGTAAGGGACTTTTATTATATGCTTTGAGTAGTTTCATGCCATGCCTTGCTTTGCCACGATATGTTCCTGTAGCATGTTGTTATCTTGCTCTAAACATTGCTTCCTGATGTTAAATCCTGACATGTTGTTAGTTCAGTAAGTCTGTAAACCTAATATCTTTTGCACTTTTGCCATGCTTGTTTGAACCTGCTATTGAGTGATTTAGACGTAGCTCAGTGTTCATCTTTTGTCAAGCATATTGAGTGGATCACTGACATGTGCTTTGTTGCTGTGTTAGAGTGCAGTAGCTTATTTTTCTTGATGCATTTAAATGGCAACGTGCTGTTAATCGTAGAATAGTGCCATTTGTTTTGCTTGCCATTTGCAAACCGTGCAACCGATTCCGGTGATCTTTATATCGATTTTGACCGAAATCAACTCATCTTTCCAGCAGCACTCTTGGTTTTCCAAGTTGAGGCCTGGTTCAATATTTTCCTTCCGGAGCATGCATATGCATTGCATATCACATCCTCCCGCATATCATGCCATGTTTTGCATCATGTTGCTTGCGCATTGCACCGTGGTTGATCGTGGTTCCCTTTGCTTGTGTTCTTGCTTTGGGTAGAGCCGGGAGACGAGTACGTGATCGAGGAACCCGTTGAGTATGCTTACGAGGATCAAGCTTACGTCAACTCGGAGAACTTTGCAGGCAAGATGACCATACCCTCGAAATCACTTCTATCTTTGCTTGCTAGTTGCTCGCTCTATTGCTATGCCTATGCTACGATACCTAAGATTTGCTTATCATACCTCCCATATTTCCATGTCAAACCTCTAACCCACCTTGTCCTAGCAAACCGTTGTTTGGCTATGTTACCGCTTTGCCCAGCCCCTCTTATAGCGTTGCTAGTTGCAGGTGAAGATTGGAGCTTGTTCCTTGTTGGAACATGTTTCTTGTTGGGATATCATTATATATCTTGTTTACTTTAATGCACCTATATACTTGGTAAAGGGTGGAAGGCTCGGCCTTATGCCTGGTGTTTTGTTCCACTCTTGCCGCCATAGTTTCCGTCATACCGGTGTTATGTTCCTTGATTTTGCGTTCCTTACACGGTTGGGTTAAAATGGGAACCCCTTGACAGTTCGCCTTGAATAAAACTCCTCCAGCAAAGCCCAACCTTGGTTTTACAATTTTCCACCTAGCCTTTTTCCCTTGGGTTTCGCGGACTCAAGGGTCATCTTTTTTTTAACCCCCCCCCCCCCCCCCGGGCCAGTGCTCCTCTGAGTGTTGGTCCAAAACGAGTAGACTGCGGGGCCACCTCGGGGCAACTTGAGGGTTGGTTTTACTCGTAGGATGTCTCATCCGGTGTGCCCTGAGAACGAGATACGTGCGACTCCTATCGGGATTTTTCGGCACATCGAGCGGTTTTGCTGGTTTAGTTTTACCATAGTCGAGATGTCTTGTAACCGGGATTCCGAGTCTGATCGGGCCGTCCTGGGAGAAGGAATATCCTTCATTGACCATGACAGCTTGTGATGGGCTAAGTTGGGACACCCCTGGAGGGATTTGAACTTTCGAAAGCCGTGCCCGCGGTTATGGGCAGATGGGAATTTGTTAATATCCGGTTGTAGAAAACCTGAAACTTAACTTAATTAAAATGGATCAACAGCGTGTGTAGCCATGATGGTCTCTATTCGGCGGAGTCCGGGAAGAGAACACGGTCTCGAGTTATGCTTGAACGTAAGTAATTCTAGGATCACTTCTTGATCATAGATTCTCGAACGTGCTTTGCCTTCTCTTCTCGCTCTCATTTGCGTATGTTAGCCACCATATATGCTAGTGCTTGCTGCAGCTCCACCTCATACCTTTTACCTACCCATAAGCTTAAATAGTCTTGATCGCGAGGGTGTGAGATTGCTGAGTCCCCATGACTCACAGATTACTTCCAAAACCAGATGCAGGTGCCGATGATACCATTCCAGGAGATGCGACTGAACTCAAGTGGGAGTTCGATGAGGACTCAGGACGATACTATGTTTCCTTTCCAGACGATCAGTAGTGGATCCCAGTTGGGGCGATCGGGGATCTTATGCATTTGTGGTTGTCTTTATTTTGGTTCCGTAGTCGGACCTTGATTGTATCTAGAGGATTGTAATGCCATATTTATGTATTGTGTGAAGTGGCGATTGTAAGCCAACTATGTACCTCTTTCTTATTCAGTACATGGGATGTGTAAAGATTACCCCCTCTTGCGACATTGCCTATAATGCGGTTATGCCTCTAAGTCGTGCTCCGACACGTGGGAGATATAGCCGCATCGTGGGTGTTACACTACGAAATTTAGAAAAGTTGAACTCATGAGACATAAAACCTAAACCAATAGTAACAACATCCTTTTTGCAGTCTATCCTAGCATTAACAGTGTTTAAGAAGGGTCTACCAAATATAATGGGACAAAAGCTATCTTGTGGGGAACCAAGAACAAGAAAATCAGCAGGATATTTAGTTTTCCCACACAAGACTTCAACATCTCTAACAATCCCCATTGGTGAAATAGTATCTCTATTGGAAAGTTTAATTGTGACATCAATATCTTCTAACTTTGCAGGTGCAATATCATGCATAATTTTTCCGTATAAGTCAATAGGTATTGCACTAGCACCCATATCACACAAGCCATGATAACAATGATCTCCTATTTTAACAGAAATAACAGGCATGCCTAACACAGGTCTATGTTTATCTTTAGCACAAGGTTTAGCAAGTCTAGCAGTTTCATCACATAAATAAATAACATACCCATCAATATTATCAGCCAATAGATCCTTAACAATAGCAATATTAGGTTCAACTTTAACTTGCTCAGGAGGTGTATAGGTTCTAATATTGCTTTTACGAACCACAGTTGAAGCTTTAGCATGATCTTTTATCCTAACAGGAAAAAGGTGGTTTCTCAACATAAGCAGTAGGAACAATAGGATCATTATAAGTGATAGTCTTTTCTTCAACATTAATAGGTGCAACTACTTTTACTTCAATGGGAGGATTATATTTAAACCACTTCTCCTTAGGAAGATCAACATAAGTAGCAAAAGATTCACAGAAAGAAGCTACTATCTCAGAGTCAAGTCCATATTTAGTGCTAAATTTACGGAAAACATCGGTATCCATAAAAGATTTAACACAATCAAACTTAGGTGCCATACCTGACTCCTTACCTTTGTCGAGATCCCAATCTTCAGAGTTGCGTTTAATTCTTTCCAATAAATCCCATTTGAATTCAATAGTCTTCATCATAAAAGAGCCAGCACAAGAGGTATCGAGCATGGTGCGATTGTTATCAGAAAGCCGAGCATAAAATTTTGGATAATCATTTCTCTTGAGAGCTCATGATTGGGGCATGAATATAACATTGATTTAAGCCTCCCCCAAGATTGAGCGATGCTTTCTCCTTCGCGAGGCCAAAAATTATATATATAATTACGATCACGATGAACAAGATGCATAGGATAAAACTTCTGATGAAATTCCAATTTCAATCGTTTGTAGTTCCATGATCCCATATCATCACCTAGCATCTACCATGTCAATGAATCTCCCTCCAAAGATAAAGGGAAGACCTTCTTCTTGATAACATCATCGGGCATACCTGCAAGCTTAAATAATCCACAAACTTCATCCACATATATTAGGTGCTCATCAGGATGTAATGTTCCATCTCCTGCAAAAGGATTAGCTAGCAGTTTTTCTATCATACCCGAAGAAATTTCAAAGTAGACATTTTCATTTTAAGTAGGTTCAGTAGGTTCAGTAGGTTGAGGAGCAACTCTTTGCTCTACTGTTCGGGGTGAAGATACCCCGAACAAGCCCCTCAGAGGATTACTTTCCATAGTAACAGGTGACAGTAAATTTCAGCACACTATATAAATTTTTCCTTACCAAATTCCACCTACCAAAGACGCTTCACTCCCCGGCAATGGTGTCAGAAAAGAGTCTTGATGACCCACAAGTATAGGGGATCTATCGTAGTCCTTTCGATAAGTAAGAGTGTCGAACCCAACGAGGAGCAGAAGGAAATGATAAGCTGTTTTCAGCAAGGTATTCTCTGCAAGCACTGAAATTATAGGTAATAGATAGTTTTGTGATAAGATAATTTGTAACGAGCAACAAGTAACAAAAGTAAATAAAGTGCAGCAAGGTGGCCCAATCCTTTTTGTAGCAAAGGACAATCCTGGACAAACTCTTATATAGAAGAAAGCGCTCCCGAGGACACATGGGAATTATCGTCAAGCTAGTTTTCATCACGTTCATATGATTCGCGTTCGGTACTTTGATAATTTGGTATGTGGGTGGACCGGTGCTTGGGTACTGTCCTTACTTGGACAAGAATCCCACTTATGATTAACCTCTATTGCAAGCATCTGCAACTACAACAGAAGTATTAAGGTAAACCTAACCATAGCATGAAACATATGGATCCAAATCAGCCCCTTATGAAGCAACGCATAAACTAGGGTTTAAGCTTCTGTCACTCTAGCAACCCATCATCTACTTATTACTTCCCAATGCCTTCCTCTAGGCCCAAATAATGGTGAAGTGTCATGTAGTCGACGTTCACATAACACCACTAGAGGAGAGACAACATACATCTCATCAAAATATCGAACGAATACCAAATTCACATGACTACTAATAGCAAGACTTCTCCCATGTCCTCAGGAAAAAACATAACTACTCACAAAGCATATTCATGTTCATAATCAGAGGGGTATTAATATGCATATAGGATCTGAACATATGGTCTTCCACCAAATAAACCAACTAGCATCAACTACAAGGAGTAATCAACACTACTAGCAACCTACAGGTACCAATCCCAGACTTAGAGACAAGAATTGGATACAAGAGATGAACTAGGGTTTGAGAGGAGATGGTGCTGGTGAACATGTTGATGGAGATTAGCCCCCTCCCGATGAGAGGAGCGTTGGTGATGACGATGGCGATGATTCCCCCCTCCCGAAGGGAAGTTTCCCCGGTAGAACAGCTCCGCCAGAGCCCTAGATTGGTTCCGCCTCATGGCGGCGGAGTCTCGTCTCGAAAGCTTGCTTATGATTTTTTTTCTCAACGAAAGACTCCATATAGTAGAAGATGGGCATCGGAGGGCCACCAGGGGGCCCACGAGGCAGGGGGGCGCGTCCAGGGGGTAGGGCGCGCCCCCACCCTCGTGGCTGGTGAGCGGCCCCCCTCTGGTACTTCTTGCGCTCGGTATTTTCTATATATTCTGAAAATAACTTACGTGAAGTTTCAGGACTTTTGGAGCTGTGCAGAATAGGTCTCTAATATTTGCTCCTTTTCCATCCCAGAATCCCCGCTGCCGGCATTCTCCCTCTTTATGTAAACCTTGTAAAATAAGAGAGAATAGGCATAAGTATTGTGACATAATGTGTAATAACAGCCCATAATGCAATAAATATCGATATAAAAGCATGATGCAAAATGGACGTATCAATGGTCGTGCCTTGAAGCCGAAGCTAGGGCTGTAAAACGGTTCAGAATAATAACAAGGCCAGAACATAATGTCTCACCGAAAAAGTCGCCAGTGGATGTGACTTACTTTTTTTTAAGTATTTGTGCCCTCGCAGCTTAGGGTTGTGTTTATTGAACAGAGCCGGATATAGTTCCTATGTACAGAAGACTGCTTTGGAGTATTCGGAGAAGGAACCCGCCTTGCAATGCCGAAGACAATCTACACGCCGGACACATCGTCATTGAAGCCTGGTTCAGGGGCTACTGAGGGAGTCCTGGATTAGGGGGTCCCCGGGCGCCCGGGCTATGTGGCGTGGGCCAGACTAGTGGGCCGTGAAGATACAAGATAGAAGGCTTCCCCCATGTCTGGATGGGACTCTCCTTGGCGTGGAAGGCAATCTTGGCGTTCGGATATGAAGATTCTTTTCTCTGTAAACCGACTCTGTACAAACCCTAGCCCCCTTCGGTGTCTATATAAACTGGAGGGTTTAGTTCGTAGAGGCAATCATAATCATACATGCTAGACATCTAGGGTTTAGCCATTACAATCTCGTGGTAGATCTACTCTTGTAACCCATATACTCATCAAAGTCAATCAAGTAGGATGTAGGGTTTTACCTCCATCAAAAGGGCCCAAACCTGGGTAAACACCGTGTCCCCTGCCTCCTGTTACATTCGATCCTTAGACACACAGTTCGGGACCCCTTACACGAGATCTGCCGGTTTTGACATCGACACAGACCCTAAAGGTTCGAGAACTATGTAGACATGACCAAGACACATCTCCGGTCAATAACCAATAGCGGAACCTGGATGTTGATATTGGTTCCTACATATTCTACGAAGATCTTTATCGATCAAACCACAATGACAACATACGTAATTCCCTTTGTCATCGGTATGTTACTTGCCCGAGATTCGATCATCGGTATCCTCATACCTAGTTCAATCTCGTTACCGGCAAGTCTCTTTACCTATTCCGTAATGCATCATCCCGAAACTAACTCATTAGTCACATTGCTTGCAAGGCTTATCATGATGTGCATTACCGAGAGGGACCAAAGATACCTATCTGATACACGGAGTGACAAATCCTAATCTTGATATATGCCAACCCAACAAATACCTTCGGAGACACCTGTAGAGCATCTTTATAACCACCCAGTTACGTTGTGACATTTGATAGCACACAAGGTGTTCCTCTGGTATTCGGGAGTTGCATAATCTCATAGTCAAAGGAATATGTATAAGTCATGAAGAAAGCAATAGCAATAAAACTTAACGATCATTATACTAAGCTAACGAATGGGTCTTGTCCATCACATCATTCTCCTAATGATGTGATTCGGTTCATCAAATGACAACACATGTCTATGGTCAGGAAACTTAACCATCTTTGATTAACGAGCTAGTCTAGTAGAGGCATACTAGGGACACTTTATTTTGTCTATGTATTCACACATGTATCAAGTTTCCGGTTAATACAGTTCTAGCATGAATAATAAACATTTATCATGATATAAGGAAATATAAATCACAACTTTATTATTGCCTCTAGGGCATATTTCCTTCAGTCTCCCACTTGCACTTGAGTCAATAATCTAGTTCACATCGCCTATGTGATTTAACACCAATAGTTCACATCTTCATGTTATTAGTACCCATAGTTCACATCGCCATGTGACCAACACCCAAAGGGTTTACTAGAGTCAATAATCTAGTTCACATCGCTATGTGATTAACACCCCAAGAGTACTAAGGTGTGATCATGTTTTGCTTGCGAGAGAAGTTTAGTCAATGTGTCTGCCACATTCAGATCCGTATGTACTTTGCAAATTTTCTATGTCTACAATGCTCTGCATGGAGCTACTCTAGCTAATTGCTCCCACTTTCAATATGTATCCAAATCGAGACTCAGAGTCATCCAGATTGGTGTCAAAACTTGCATCAACATAACTCTTTTACGATGAACTCTTTATCACCTCCATAACCGAGAAATATTTCCTTAGTCCTCTTTAGGTACCTAAGGATAGTTTTGACCGCTGTCCAGTGATCTACTCTTGGATCACTATTGTACCCCTTACAAAACTCATGACAAGGTACACAATAGGTCTGGTATATAGTATGGCATACTTTATAGAACCTATGGCTGAGGCATAGGGAATGACTTTCATTCTCTCTCTATCTTCTGTCGTGGTCGGGTTTTGAGTCTTACTCAATTTCATACCTTACAACTCAGCACTAGTAGAAAAATGACTTTTAGTACCGGTTCGTAAGGACCTTTAGTACCGGTTCTGGAACCGGCACTAAAGGATGGGGACTAAAGGTCCGCCCCCTTTAGTCCCGGTTCAACATGAACCGGGACCAAAGGCCCACCACATGGCATGAGGCGTGCCGTGGTCCGGGGGACCATTAGTCCCGAGTTTTTTTGATTTTTTTGAAATAAAGAAAAAACAGCCCGCCTACAGGGCCGGCACGGCCTGCATACGACTAGAAACCCAACCTCTAGTTGGGCCAGGATGCAGGCCCAGTAGGCCCAGTAGGCCCCATAGGGCAGAAGACTTGCAAATAGGCCCACAAAGGCCTACTTAGAGAGGAGCTCGACAAGGTAGCCGTGGCGGGGCTTATAAACCGGTGCGAGCTCCTCTCAACTAGTGAGGTGGGACTAAACATTGTGCACTGTGGGTGGCAGTGCACCACCTTTAGTACCGGTTGGTGGCTCCAACCGGTACTAAAGGGGGGTCTTTAGTACCAGTTGGAGCCACCAGCCCATACTAAAGGCCACCACCTTTAGTACCCGTTGGTGGCTCCAACCGGTACTAAAATGGGGGGTCTTTAGTACCGGTTGGAGCCACCAACCCATACTAAAGGCCACCACCTCTTTAGTACCGGTTCGTGGCACGAGCGGGTACTAAAGGTTCGCCACGAACCGGTACTAATGAGCGCCGCCCGCCTAGCCATTGGAACTGGCACTATTGGTCACATTAGTGTCGGCTCAAATACAAACCGGGACTAATGAGCTGAACATTTGACCCTTTTTCTACTAGTGCAGGCAAGAACTCCTTCTTTGACTGATCCATTTTGAACTCCTTCAAAATCTTATCAAGGTATGTACTCATCAAAAGTCTTATCAAGCGTCTTGACCTATCTCTATAGACCTTGATGCCCAATATGTAAGCAGCTTCACTGAGGTCCTTCTTTTGAAAAACTCCTTTCAAACACTCCTTTATGCTTTCCAGAAAATTCTACATCATTTCCAATCAACAATATGCCATTCACATATACTTATCAGAAAGGCTGTAGTGCTCCCACTCACTTTCTTGTAAATACAGGCTTCTCCGAAAGTTTGTATAAAACCATATGCTTTGATCACCTCATCAAAACGTATATTCCAACTCCGAGATGCTTGCACCAGTCCATAGAGGGATAGCTGGAGCTTGCACACTTTGTCAGCACCTTTAGGATTGACAAAACCTTCTGGTTGTGTCATATACAACTCTTCTTTAATAAATCCATTTAAGGAATGCGGTTTTGACATCCATTTGCTAGATTTCATAAAATGCGGCAATTGCTAACATGGTTCGAACTGACTTACGCATCGATACGAGTGAGAAAATCTCATCGTAGTCGACACCTTGAACTTGTCAAAAACCCTTTTGCGACAATTTGAGCTTTATAGATAGTAACACTACCATCAGCGTCCGTCTTCCTCTTGGAAATCCATTTATTCTCAATGGCTTGCTGATCATCGGGGAAGTCCACCAAAGTCCACACTTTGTTCTCATACATGGATCCCATCTCAGATTTCATGGCCTCAAGCCATTTTGCGAAATCTGGGCTCATCATCACTTCCACATAGTTCGTAGGTTCGTCATGGTCTAGTAACATGACTTCCAGAATAGGATTACCATACCACTTAGGTGCGGAACGTGCTCTAGTTGACCTACGAAGTTCGGCAGTAACTTGATCTGAAGTTTCATGATCATTATCATTATCTTCCTCTCTAGTTGGTGTAGGCATCACTGGAACTGATTTTTGTGATGAGCTACTTTCCTATTCGAGAGAAGGTACAATTACCTCATCAAGTTCTACTTTCCTCCCACTCATTTCTTTCGAGAGAAACTCCTTCTCTAGAAAGGATCCATTCTTAGCAACAAAGATCTTGCCTTCGGATCTGTGATAGAAGGTGTACCCAACATTTTCTTTTGGGTATCCTATGAAGACGCACTTCTTCAATTTGGGTTCGAGCTTATCAGGCTGAAGCTTTTTCACATAAGCATCGCAACCCCAAACTTTAAGAAATGACAACTTAGGTTTCTTGCCAAACCACAGTTCATATGGTGTCAGCTCAACAGATTTAGATGGTGCCCTCTTTAACGTGAATGCAGCCGTCTCTAATGCATAACCCTAAAACGATAGTGGTAAATCGGTAAGAGACATCATAGATCGCACCCTATCTAATAAAGTACGGTTACGATGTTCAGACACACCATTACATTGTGGTGTTCCAGGTGGTGTGAGTTGTGAAACTATTCAACATTGCTTTAAATGAAGCCAAACTCGTAACTCAAATATTCGCCTCCGCGATCATTTTGTAACACCTATTTCGAGTTACTAATCTTAGCAACTGAACCGGTATCGAATACCCTGGTGTAAGTACATCTAGTGCCACCCCTAGTTGGTTTTGGAGTATTGACGACAAACCTAGTTGAGGGACTAATGTGTTTGTGAGAATTGCAGGATAACACAGGTAGAAGTCCCTTATGATTCGGTTTCACTACCAGAGATGACCCCTAAAAATGTATGAAGACATTGAAGTCAAAGGTGGTATATGAAGATATTCACATTGAAGACTATGACAAGAGAAGACACGATATGAAGCCTATGGAGCTCGAAGACCTAGATCTTTCGTAGTTCTTTTTCTTTTGTGTTGAGTCATAGGAACCACCGTACTGTTAAGTGGGGTCTAAGAGAACCAGTCAGAATGACTGAAGTGATGCCTAAACCAAAAACCTATGTCTTCGAGTGAAGACTATGAGAGCGAATCTTGTCCAGAGTCGGACAAGTCAGCTTTGCTTGTAGCCCAAGTAAAGTTGCCGCGTGAGTTTGAAATCTGACCGTTGGGACACGTGTCAGTTCCTTAGTGACCCAGGGTCATTTCGGACAAATCAGGTCGGGTTGCCAAGTGGCTATAAATAGCCCACCCCCTACAACCATAAACGGTTGGCTGCTCAGATTGAGAGTACGACTTTTGTCGTTTGAGAGCAACCCACCTCGAAGCCTTTGAGAGAGAATTCCTTGCGAGGATAAAGCCCTAACCACCCAGAGCCAGAGAGAATTGGGCATCACTTAAGTCTTCTTGTCTGTGTGATCTGAAGACTTATTACACTTGAGGACTGTGTATCCTCCAGCCGGTTAGGCGTCGCGTTCTGAGCATCCAAGAGACATTGTGGATTGCCAGTGAACGAAGTCTGTGAAGGTTTGGGAGTCTACCTTGAAGACTTACCGGAGTGATTGGGCGAGGTCTATGTGACCTTAGCTCAAGGAGAATACGGTGAGGACTGGGTGTCCTGAACTGCGTGTTCAGGACTGGGTGTCCGGGACTGTGTGTCCTAAGGTTTAAATACCTAGCCGCTCCAACCAGACGTACAGTTGTCACAGCAACTGGAACTGGTTCAACAAATCATTGTCTTCAATGAGTCACTGGTTTCATCTTCACTTCACTTTACTTACTGTTCCTCCTTGTGAAGACATTGTATGTTTGCTCTATCATTTGTCTTCACTGAGTGACTGCATGTTCTGTTTGGCTTCACAATATCTTCCTACCTGATCCTTACTACCTAGCTGCTATTAGTCTTTGTGCTTTCACTTCATTACATATTTGACTATGGTTTGCCTAGTGTAGTCTACCTTCCGCTGCATGGTAATAGGTTTAATTTTATTGTTTGTCTTCAAAACTCCCATGTTTTGAAGACTTCCATAAAAATCGCCTATTCACCCCCACCCTCTAGTCGATATAACGCACTTTCAATTGGTATCAGAGCCAGGTGCTCCCTTGTTCTGTGTGATTCGGTTTAACCACCTGGAGTTTTAGCTATGTCGACTGCAGGGATAATTAAAGTCTCCGCTGTGTGCCCCGTCTTCGATGGAACTGAATATCCCTACTGGAAGAATAAGATGCGTATGCATCTTGAAGCCATTGACGTTGACATATGGTATGTCGTCGAGAACAGCGTTCCCAAGGCAGGAGAAGTTATCACTGCTGCTGATGTCAAGAAATTCGTTCAACTGGACTCTACTGCCAAGAATATCATCTGTGGTCATCTGACCAAAGGACAGTATGGCCGTGTGAGTGCTTTGAAGACATCCAAGCTGGTCTGGGACTGGCTCTCCAAGGTCAATGAAGGCATCTCAACCCAGAGAGATCAGAGAATCGGTGTCCTTCGCAACCTCTTCAACCACTTCAAGCGAAACGACACTGAGAATGTCCAGCACACATTTGACCGACTCACTGACATCACAAATGAGCTTCAAGCCCTCGGCGCCACTGAGATTACCAAACACGAAGTCGTCAAGACGCTGCTGAGATCACTTGATAGTTCGTTTGACATCCTGGCCCTGATGATTCAAGAACGTCCTGATTTCAAGACACTCGAACCGTCTGACATACTTGAGAGGCTCAACACACATGAGTTTCAGCTTTCTGAGAAAAGAGAGATCTATGGTCCAAACTATGGGCGAACTCGTGCCTTGAAGGCAAAAGCTGTCTCCTCATCTGAAGAAGAATCTGACAGCAGTTCTGATGACCCTGAAGACATTGGAAGGGAACTTGCTATGCTTGTCAAGAAGTTCCAAAAATTCACCAAGAAGAAAGGCTTCAGAAAGTCTTCCCGATCAAGTTCAAGGAATGATGAAGCTCCTGCTCATGACTACAAGAAGAAAACATGTCACAAGTGCAAGAAACTTGGCCACTTCATCTTTGAGTGTCCACAGTGGGACAATGAGAACAAAAAGAAGAAGAAGAGCAAGGAATATGACTCTGACGACAAGAAGAAGAAGAAGAAATACTCAAAGTCTTCTTCCAAGTCTTCCTCAAAGTCTTCATCACACAAGAAGAGCTCATCTGGCAAGGCACGTGCGTTTGTTGGAAAGGAAATGGATTCAGAGGAGTCTGCTTCTGAGGAGGCGGAGGTGGAGTCTGAGGAGGAATCCGACTCAGGCGTCGCAAGTCTGGCTACAGCATACGTTGCCAAGTCCATCTTCAACACTGAAGACAATGACTTCATCACCGACACCGATGCAAATGACAAGGACTACTCCGCTTCTACCTACTGCTTCATGGCACACGGTGCCAAGGTAAACACACGCACTACTCACTATCAAACATCTAGTGACGATGACTCTGACTGTGGTTCAAAACCTAGCTACAAAACACTTGCTAAAATTGCAACTGAACAACAGAAAGCTATGGAACATATTCAAAAACTGTTAGACAGAAGCGATGATCTGTTAGGTGCTGAAATGACTCGATCTGAATCCTTAATTGAAGACATAAAAAATCTTCACGTTAAGTATCAGGAACTTGAAAGTCGTCATGAAACTCTCTCAACAACTCATGAAAAGCTTTCCTATGATTACCTTCAAAGGAAGCAAGATCTTGAGAAATTGAGAGCGGTTCATGAAGATCTTCAAACGGAAAATGAGTCACTTCGCGCCAAACAGATCAGTCCCGCTCAGGAAGGATTTGAACCACCATGTCTTAAATGCATTGAGCGTGATAATGCTACTTCTGTTGTTGAATGTTCTACTGCTACTGCTGTTGCAATATCTTCAACTGTTGATGCGGTAACTAACCCCTCTGCTGAGGATACCACCGCTATTGTTGATGAGAATGCTAGGTTGAAGACATTGCTTGAAACAGGGATGTACAAAAGTCTTCAAGGGCATCAGACACTATGTGATGTCCTCAAAAAGCAGATTCTGAACCGAAACCCTAGGAAAGAGGGTGTTGGGTTCGTAAGGAAAATGAATGCAGATGGCTCTTACTGGAAACCTGAGCAGTACCCCAAAACCATGTGGGTTGCTGCAAAGGAACCTTCAGCAGATCCATCCAATCTAACTGGCTTCACTTGTGCTAAACCCATTATCATTGATGAATCCTTTGATGCAAACTACATACTGTTTAAGAATCAGAATGGTGAAGTGTTTGCCAGGTACATTGGTACTAACCGCAGGAATGGACCGCCTATGAAGAAGATCTGGGTTCCGAAAAAGTGTCTGGAAAATCTTCCTGTGAATGTCTTCATGACACCTCACTTGAAGAAGACAAACCTCAGACCAAAGGCTTCATACGGTCCAAAGGCTTCATACAAACAGAGGACTCACCTGAGTCGCACTAACGCAAATGTTTTGCAGGGAAACCATACTCAGGCATATGAATATGAGAGCGGTTCATCAAACCGCCATGTTCATAAGACCAAGAACTATTCTGCTTATTCTTATGAGTACTATTGTCTGCCTGCAGGACTATTTGCTAAGGCTTCAAAGCCAAAATTCTCAGATGCTGCACTTAGACTTATTGCTTCTAAGCCACCCTTGAAAATGTGGGTGGTTAAGAAGGCTTAACTCTCTTTTGCAGGGAAAGGTCTCCAGCAGAAAACCAAAATCGTCTGACGCTATTGCTGGGGACCTTAAACATCTTGTAGGGCGCAAGATCAAATGCCCAAATGGTCTTACTATGTACTTCGTACCTGAATCGCTTGCTACTCTCCCTATTAGTCCTAACCTGGATCTAAGCTTTCATAACCCACTGGTTCATCAAATGTTTTTGCTTCACAATGCTCTTGGTGAAGCCTATCCCCCTAACTGCACTATAGGGTACGACACCAGCGTCTTCAGAATGGATTATTGACAGTGGGTGTACAAATCACATGACTGGCAAAAGAAGTCTTCTTATGGACTCAACCTTACGTCCATCCGACAAGAGCCACATCACATTTGCTGACACTGGTAAAAGTAAGGTATTGGGTCTAGGTAGAGTTGCAATCTCAAGGGATCAACACATGTATAAAGTCATGCTTGTTGAATCCCTTGGCTTCAACTTAATTTCTGTCTCAATGCTTTGCGATTTGAACATGATCGTAATGTTTGGAAAATATCGTTGCCTTGTACTAATGGAATCTGACAAGTCTCTAGTGTTTGAAGGGTATCGAAAAGATGATTTGTACATGGTAGATTTCTCGGCAGGGCCACAGCTTGCAGTATGTCTTCTAGCAAAGGCTTCAGAATGCTAGCTCTGGCATCGGAGGCTTGGACATGCTGGCATGAGGAACCTCCACACCCTTGTGAAGAAGAAGCATGTCATAGGCATCGAGGGCGTCAAGTTCAAGAAAGACCACTTATGCGGTGCCTGTGAAGCAGGGAAGATGACGAGGGCCAAACATCCCTCGAAGACAATCATGACTACTACTCAACCCTTCGAATTGCTCCACATGGATATTTTCGTTCCCACTCATTACTCAACTCTTATTACTACTGCTTGTCTCTATGGCTTTGTCATTGTTGATGATTATTCTAGATATACTTGGGTGCACATAATCCTTTACAAGACTGAAGTGCAGGATGTCTTCAGACGCTTCGCCAATCGAGCTATGAACAATTTTGGCGCCAGGATAAAGCACATCAAAAGTGACAATGGCACTGAATTCAAGAACACTGGCCTTGATACATATCTTGATACCTTGGGCATCACACATGAATTCTCAGCCTCGTACACGCCACAGCAGAATGGCGTCGTCGAACGCAAGAACAAAACACTAATTGAGATGGCCAGAACGATGCTAGATGAATACAAGACCCCAAGAAAATTCTGGCCCGAAGCCATTGATACTGCATGCCATACAATCAATCGTGTTTATCTTCACAAGCTACTGAACAAGACATCTTATGAGCTCCTTACTGGCAAAAAGCCAAATGTCAGTTACTTCAGAGTATTTGGCGCAAGGTGCTGGATCAAGGACCCACATCACACCTCAAAATTTGCACCAAAAGAACATGAGGGTTTTATGCTTGGATAGGAAAGGATTCGCACTCCTACAGAGTCTTCAATCTCTTTCATTACAAAGTGGTTGAAATAGTGGATGTGCGGTTCGATGAGACCAACGGCTCACAAAGAGAGCAGCTGCCAAGTGTGCTAGATGAAGTTCCATCCAGTGAATCAATCAAGCTAATGGGAACTGGAGAAATTGTACCTTCTGAAGCTCATCCCGAAGAAGAACTTATCATTTCAACACCTGGTCAACATGAAGACAATGCTCAGCCTGAAGACATTCCTTCCAATAACGACAATGAACAGCAAGAGCAAAGTCTTCGCCCTGTACATCCTCGCGTTGCCAATGAAGTGCAGATTGAAAGAATAATTGATAGCATCAATGCACCTGGTCCACTCACTCGTTCAAGGGCAACTCAGCTAACAAATTTCTGTGGGCACTTCGCATTTGTCTCAATATCAGAACCCAAGAAAGTTGGAGAAGCCTTCATGGAACCTGAATGGATTCAAGCTATGCAAGAAGAGCTTCAACGGTTCAAGCTGAATAATGTATGGGAACTGGTTAAGCGTCCTGATCCACGGAAGCACAATATAATAGGCACCAAATGGATATACCGCAACAAGCAAGATGAGCATGGTCAAGTTGTCAGAAACAAAGCTCGTCTCGTTGCTCAAGGATATACTCAAGTGGAAGGCATTGACTTCGATGAAACATTTGCTCCTGTGGCTAGACTTGAAGCCATACGCATACTGCTGGCCTATGCAAATCATCATAACATACTTCTATATCAAATGGATGTGAAGAGTGCCTTTCTCAATGGCAAGATTGAAGAAGAAGTGTATGTTGCACAACCGCCTGGCTTTGAAAATCCAAAACATCCTGACATGGTATACAAGCTCAACAAGGCACTGTATGGACTCAAACAAGCCCCTAGGGCCTGGTATGACACACTCAAATACTTCCTGAAGAGCAAAGGCTTCATACCTGGTTCCCTAGATCCCACTCTCTTCACAAAGACATATGATGGTGAACTGTTTGTGTGCCAAATATATGTGGATGACATTATCTTCGGCTGCACCAATCAGAAGTACAGTGAAGAGTTTGGATATATGATGCAAGAGCAATATCAGATGTCCATGATGGGGGAGCTGAAGTTCTTCCTTGGTCTTCAAATACGACAACAACGCAATGGCATCTTCATATCTCAAGAGAAGTATCTCAAAGATTGCCTGAAGAAGTTCGGTATGCAAGACTGCAAAGGCTTCACAACACCAATGCCAGCCAAACATCATCTGGGTCCTGACGACAATGGTAAAGAGTTCGATCAAAAGGTATACCGCTCCATGATTGGTTCTTTACTTTATCTATGTGCATCTAGGCCAGATATTATGCTCAGTGTTTGCATGTGTGCTCGATTTCAAGCGGCACCAAAGGAGTCGCATCACTTAGCTGTGAAGCGAATTCTTCGATATTTGGCTCACACCCCAACTCTAGGATTATGGTATCCAAAGGGCTCAGAGTTTGATCTGGTTGGATTCTCGGATGCTGATTATGCTGGTGACAAAGTTGATCGCAAGTCTACATGAGGCACATGTCACTTTCTGGGACGATCACTTGTATGTTGGTCTTCAAAGAAGCAGAACTGTGTATCTCTCTCCACTGCTGAATCTGAATACATTGCTGCTGGATCTTGCTGCACTCAGCTTCTGTGGATGAAGCAAACACTCAAGGACTATGGCATTCATCTGAAGCAAGTGCCACTTTACTACGACAACGAAAGCGCCATCAAGATTGCTAACAACCCAGTTCAGCACTCGAAGACAAAGCACATTGAAATTCGTCATCACTTTCTCAGAGATCATGTTGTGAAGGAAGACATTGCTATCATACACGTCAACACTGAAGAGCAATTAGCAGATATCTTCACCAAGCCCTTGGATGAGAAGAGGTTTTGCAAGTTACGGTGTGAGCTAAATATCCTGGAATCCTCAAATGTCCTGTGATCAGGCACACATCCTAACCCTTATGCATATTGATGACTTAGATGTGCAACACACGAAGTGAAGTATATCTTCAATCAATGAAGACATACATTCTAAGTGTGAATACATTAATGTGGAATTTGACTTCGGAGCGCCACGATAATTGTGCGCCGTGTTTGGGTCTAATACTTCCTATACGGTGGGTAACGCCACCACCAAACGTTCTATTTTGAAGTGTTTCACTCATGGCGTTACCTTGCAATGTCTTCACATTTGGTTTGGCTTCGGACTCAACATATTTTCATGATTATCTTCACTATGTTGATTATAGATATATATATATATATATATATATATATGCTAGTGTGCTGTCCTCTACAGCATTCACTTATAGCTATGTCTTCGTGTTGAATCTTTTGAACTAAGTGAATGTGATCGGACCCCAACTTCTCTATGCTTTCTATCTCAAACTCTATCTCTCCAAGTCATATGCATTCTATTGAAACTGTCGAATGTCTTCTCCGCATCCTTGTCAGCAGAAGATATAGAGACAACCATTAAGTCCATTTTCAATGCTCATTCCTCCACATGAAATCCGGAGAAGTAGGAACGACCACCCGACAATCTAGGCGTGCGTGGGACGTGGAACAAACCCCAAAATTCCGCATACTGGCCACGTGTTCCTCAGATGCGAATCGCCAGGGGCACCTGTGTAATAGCACAGTGCCGCCCCTATGCCTATAAATGCACACTCACAGCGGTAATTATCTCTTCTTCCACCCTCGCACGAACCCTAGCGCCACCGCTAGCTCTCGACGACGCCGGCGACGAAGCGCTTCGCTGCCGCAACCTCTCCGACGCTGTCTTCACGCCGACCGCGAACATCATCCTCTCCGTCGTCGCCGTAGGTCTCCTCCGTCGCCAAGTTAGGGCACGAAAGAGTGAACTGCTCGGCCTCATCTCCCACTCCGTCTAGCAGTTCTCAGTGTGGTAAATAAAACTCCCTTTTTATAGCACCGTTGATCCTATTGATCTGTCACTTTCTACCACAAGTAGTTTCAGTTCACACAAGCTAGATCTCTCTCATACTGCATCTCATAACATGCCTAGTATATTCACTTATGCTTCACAAAGTAGTTAGATTCCTCACTTGTATCTGTGGATTCGTACAAATCTGGAACCAACTTCTTATCTATGAGTGAATGTCTTCGCACGATGAGGTCAATGTCTTCTAAACTGATTTATCTTCAAAATCTTCTGAGAATGCATATGACCTCTTCCCCTTCCCTCGGAACTTAATGCTGTCACAGGTACATGTCCGTGGGAGAATCCTTTGGTTCTCATAGTCTGCATTCATTTGCAGAATTCTTACAGCATCACATAAATTCTCCTTAAGCCAGTTCCTGTTGGTCCAGCAAGAGAAAGCCTTTGAAGCTGTTGAACGTCTTGAAGCCTTTCAAGTTAAAGTTTATGGCTTCAGAGAAAGCAGCAAGGAAGGGGGGCAGACAACGTCGTGGCGGAACATCCAGAGATCTGCCTGATGAACTCGCAGAAATGTATAAGACAGATCCTGAAGAGGATTATGGTCAGCGCAAGACCCGAATCCAATGGATTCGACGCTATTGGGCGGAACAATGGTTCAAATACCGCTTCACAACCCAAGAGTATGCTGAGAAAAGTGCCATCAAAAGACCGTGGGGAGACATCTTATACAAGAATCTTCAACCCAGGTCCAGAGATGAAGCTATTGCCCAAAGCTTCTATCCATGCATGGTTCGTGGACCACAGCCTGATGATGCACATCCGTCGTCACTACTCTGGTGTCACATTGAAGACTATGACAAGAGAAGACACGATATGAAGCCTATGGAGCTCGAAGACCTAGATCTTTCGTAGTTCTTTTTCTTTTGTGTTGAGTCATAGGAACCACCGTACTGTTAAGTGGGGTCTAAGAGAACCAGTCAGAATGACTGAAGTGATGCCTAAACCAAAAACCTATGTCTTTGAGTGAAGACTATGAGAGCGAATCTTGTCCAGAGTCGGACAAGTCAACTTTGCTTGTAGCCCAAGTAAAGTTGCCGCGTGAGTTTGAAATCTGACCGTTGGGACACGTGTCAGTTCCTTAGTGACCCAGGGTCATTTTGGACAAATCAGGTCGGGTTGCCAAGTGGCTATAAATAGCCCACCCCCTACAACCATAAACGGTTGGCTGCTTAGATTGAGAGTACGACTTTGGTCGTTTGAGAGCAACCCACCTCGAAGCCTTTGAGAGAGAATTCCTTGCGAGGATAAAGCCCTAACCACCCAGATCCAGAGAGAATTGGGCATCACTTAAGTCTTCTTGTCTGTGTGATCTAAAGACTTATTACACTTGAGGACTGTGTATCCTCCAGCTGGTTAGGCGTCGCGTTCTGAGCATCCAAGAGACATTGTGGATTGCCAGTGAACGAAGTCTGTGAAGGTTTGGGAGTCTACCTTGAAGACTTACCAGAGTGATTGGGCGAGGTCTATGTGACCTTAGCTCAAGGAGAATACGGTGAGGACTGGGTGTCCTGAACTGCGTGTTCAGGACTGGGTGTCTGGGACTGTGTGTCCTAAGGTTTAAATACCTAGCCGCTCCAACCAGACGTACAGTTGTCACAGCAACTGGAACTGGTTCAACAAATCATTGTCTTCAACGAGTCACTGGTTTCATCTTCACTTCACTTTACTTACTGTTCCTCCTTGTGAAGACATTGTATGTTTGCTCTATCATTTGTCTTCACTGAGTGACTGCATGTTCTGTTTGGCTTCACAATATCTTCCTACCTGATCCTTACTACCTAGCTGCTATTAGTCTTTGTGCTTTCACTTCATTAAATATTTGACTATGGTTTGCCTAGTGTAGTCTACCTTCCGCTGCATGGTAATAGGTTTAATTTTATTGTTTGTCTTCAAAACTCCCATGTTTTGAAGACTTTCATAAAAATCGCCTATTCACCCCCCCCCTCTAGTCGATATAAAGCACTTTCACCTGGGGTTACTATGAACACTAGTAAAGTACACATCAATAACATGTATATCAAATATACTTTTGTTCATTTGCCATCCTTCTTATCCACCAAGTATTTGGGGTAGTTCCGCTTCTAGTGACCATTCCCTTTGCAGTAGAAGTACCCAGTTTTAGGCATAGGTCTAGCTTTGGGTTTCTTCACGGGAGTGGCAACTTGCTTGCCATTCTTCTTGAAGTTCCCTTTATTTCCCTTGGCCTTTTACTTGAAACTAGTGGTCTGTCAACCATCAACACTTGATGCTTTTTCTTGATTTCTACCTTCGCCGATTTTAGCATCGCAAAGAGATTGGGGATCGTTTCCGTTATCCCTTGCATATTATAGTTCATCACAAAGTTCTAGTAACTTCGTGACAGTGACTAGAGAACTCTGTCAATCACTATCTTATCTGGAATATTAACTCCCACTTGATTCAAGTGATTGTAGTACTCAGACATTCTCAGCACATGCTCACTAGCTGAGCTATTCTCCTCCATCTTGTAGGCAAAGTACTTGTCAGAGGTCTCATACCTCATAGCACAGGCATGAGTCTGAAATACAAATTTCAGCTCTTGGAACATCTCATATGCTCCATGGCGTTCAAAATGTTTTTTAAGTCCCGGTTCTAAGCCGTAAAGTATGGCGCACTAAACTATCAAGTAGTCATCATACCGAACTTGTCAAACGTCCATAACGTCTGCATCATCTCATGCAACAGGTCTGTCACCTAGCGGTGCATCAAGGACATAATTCTTCTGTGCAGCAATGAGTGTCGGATTTCGGGTTCCGGCAGACCCTTGAGGTTCGAACAATGGGGTGCGCGCGGAGATTTTGCCTCCTACCTACCTGCACCCCTCCGCCATGCTAGGATCTAAAACTATGGAAAGAACGACACAGGAGACACATGGTTTATACTGGTTCGGGCCACCGTTGTGGTGTAATACCCTACTCCAGTGTGTGGTGTGGTGGATTGCCTCTTGGGCTGATGATGATGAACAATACAAGGGAGAACAGCCTCGCGAGGGTCTGTTCTTGGCTTGGGCGATGAACTGCTCGGAGGAGTTCAGTCACCTTTCTCTCTCTCTCTCTCTCTCTCTCTCTCTCTCTTTCTCTGCTTCCTCCAACCGACCGAACCCCCTCCAACCGACCGAACCCCCTCCCTATGTGGGTGGCTGGTCCTACTTATTGAGGCCCTGGTCCTCTTCCCAAATATTGAGCGGGAAGGGAGCCAACATTGGCGGGCTAATTTGAAGGGGGACAGCAAGTATCAACTATCCTGACAAAAGTACTCTTCGCCTGCGCAAAGCTCTGGTGATGACGCCGTCTTGGGCTCCACGGTGACCTCCGCCTCGTAGTCCTCCTGGTCTTGGTCTCGTTGCACCGAAATGGCAACCTTTGCCTGATGCCTCGGTACTCCGCGGCTACGCTTGCCCCCTTTGCACCAAAGAGGAAAGGAGGACACTGCGCGGGCTGGCACCCGCCTTGCACCCTGAGTCGTCATGGCTTGCGTCACGGGCACCTCGTGAGGTACCCCGCCTTGATCTCTCCGCCTCCTCGTGAGCCAGCCTGACGAGGCCGTGCCTGAGGAAGCTCCGTGTCGTCCGCCTCGCGAGGCTTGGCCCCTCGCGAGGGTCTTGGGTTTGTGTTGGTGAAGACGGGCCGTGCTGGGCCCCCCTTTAAGCCACGCCGCAGGCAGGCAAGTCTGGGGACCCTCGTTCCCAGAACGCCGACAATAGCCCCCGGGCCCAAGGCGCGCCCGGACTTGTCCGTGCAGGGAGGCGGAAGGGCAAGAGCGAAGCGCCGCGGGCCCTAACAGCCTGCGGCCTTGGGCGCCGCGTGGCGGTTGACTGGACGTGGGCGCCTTAGCAACCGTGCGAGTTGATAAAGGAGTGGCATCCGCCTAGGCCTTGCTTCTTGCTTTCCCCGGTTGCTGCTCAGATCCCCTTTCTTGCGCCTCTCCTTCCGTCCTCCGAAATTTCCAGATCTGCTCTGACCGCGCGACCTAGGGAGCCATGGCACCTCGTCAGCCCCCGGCCGCAGCTTGGTACTCGTCTGCTCTGGACTCGCCTAACGTGTCAGAGGTGAGCCTTGCCTGGTTGCGCCGGATGGCGACGGCGTGGGGCATCGATGGGGCGAAGGTGTTCAAGGCCAGCTCCGCCACCCCTAAGGGTCAAAGGAGCACCTTCTATCCTCTCTTCGTAAGTGCCATTGTTGCTGGCCTGGTGCCTCCCTTCTCCGAGTTCTTCTTCTCTGTCCTCCGCCATTACAAGCTACAGGCCCTGCATCTCCATCCCAACTCCGTCCTTCTCCTAGCAATCTTTGCTTATTATTGCGAGGCTCACGTTGGGGTGCAGCCCTCAGTGGCCTTACTACGCCACTACTTCTACCTCCGGACCTCTCGTGGGACTGCTTCCGCGTGCGCGAGCTTCGTTGCGTACGGCGGTGCCATTGCCATCTTGAACTCTGGGAAGAGGATTGAGGGCTTCAGGAGCAAGTGGATCTTGGTGGATGCTGGGCGCATCCACCCTCGGCTGATCCTGCCCACGGAGTAGCCCACGAGCTCCAGCGACTGGGGTCGAGCGGAGCTCGCGGATCCCCGCGCGAAGATGGTGTTGGAGAAGATGGACGCGGATCTGAGGCCGACCGACATGGCGGCGGCGAAGCTGACCGGCGCATCGCTGCTGAGGGAGTTCCTGGAGCACCGGCTGGCTCCGCTTCGGCAGTACTCACTTCCAATGTGGAGGCCCCGTCCGAGCCCCGCGGCCTTGGCCGACGGAGACCTGGCTGCGGTTCTCCAATCTCTGGTCGGGGGCAATGTGGCGAGGTTGGAGGGCGCTCCTACGACCTTGTTCCTCCGCGACGACTGGGAGCGGGTGGTGAAGTCCATGCCCGTCTTCAACGGGGAGGGGCCCGTGCCCCTGGAAGCTCCCGAGGGACCGGTGGACGTGCCCTCCGGCGACTCCAGCGAAGAGGAGGAAGGAGGGTAGCGGGGAAAAGGGCCTGACTCCGAGGCGACTGACGGAGAGTCGAGGGCTCCCCTCCCCCGGCGCAGGTCCCGCGCTCTCCGCCTCTCTCCGAGCGATGACGATGAGGATGACGAAGAAGACGACGACGAGGACAACGACGGGCAGGGCGGCGGGAGCTCGCCCCTGATCCCGAAGAAGGACAGGACCGGGCTGATCTCCCGCGGGTCTCCCTCGGCCCCGGGGCGAACTGCAGACGCACCTTCCGCCTCCAAGCTTCCCGAGGTTGACCCTTCCAGCCGGCTTTCAGGCTTCAAATTTCCTTCCAGCCGGCTTTCAGGCTTCAAATTTGGCCGGAGGCCGCTTGAGCTCACTGGCAACGACCCGTAAGCATTCGATTCTTGTCTTTATCTCTTGCTCTGCTTCTGAGGCTTGACGTCTGCATCCTTTTGGATAGGCTGGCGCCCGCAGCAAAGAAGCCGAAGGGGGCTCCCGTGGTTCCATCCGTGGCGGCGCTTCTGCCCGTGAAGGAGGGTGACCGCGACGCACAGGCTTCTCCTGCCCGGTCGTCCTCGCGAGGCCTGGCTGAGCCGGCTGGGGCGAGCTCAGCCCCCACGGCCCAAGTGGCTCCCGAGGTGCTCTTGCCTGCCGCCGCCACTACAGCTGTCGGGGCGCGGCAGACTCCGCCCCAGGATGCCGCGGCTACGCTACCGCCTTCTCCTCCTACTCCACCGGCCGCTATCTCTCCGACTCCTTCTGCCGTTCTGGATCATGCTGTTGCTGAGCTGGACCGACTGCGTCAGGATCTTCTTGGCGCCGACCCCCGCTTGGTGGCCGGGCGCTTGGAGCTGGCTTCAGCATGGGTTCGCTCAGACGCCTTGATTCGGGCGGCGCTGGTCCAGGCCTCGGCGGCATGCGACGAGGAGAAGCAGGCCGTCCTGGAGGTGAAGGCTGCTCGTGATGTAGCCCTGGGGGAGGTGGTCGACGTCTGTGGTCGCTGCAAGGCGCTGGAGGACGAGCTGCAACGCCTGCGGGATCAGCTCGCGAAAGAGGTCCGCCTTCGCCAAGAGCAGGAAGAAGGCATGAAGGCTCGCGAGGCGGCCGTCGAGGGCCGGGAGGCCAAGCTCAGGAAGCGCCGCGACCGCCTAGGCGCGCTGGAGTAGGAGTTGGGGGCGAGGAAGGCCGAGCTGGACGGCAAGGCCCTGGTTCTTGCCGAGGACCGCGCGGCCTTCACGAAGTTGGAGGCGAAGGCTTGCTCCTCGCTGAGGACACTTTACGACAGCGGCCTGGAGAGCCCGCTGGCTGGCGCCGAGGACGGCCCCGCCAAGCTGCTTCCCTTCCTGGTTCATGCTCTTGAAGATGTCGCCCTTGGCCTTGGCCCCACGGCCGAGGCTGAGGCGCGTGTCCTGTCTTCTGCAGCGCTGACGCGGGTCCTCACCCACATCTACCTTCGCGATCCCGGCGTTGACCTCGACAGCCTGCTGGAGCCAGTGAGCGGCGAGCGTGCCGCTGCCGCTGCCGAGGCCGTGAAGGGTCACGCAGAAGCTCTGCTAGGGAAGTTCCGGGCCTTCAGCGCCAAGCCGAAGCAAGGCGCTGCCGGCCCCGCTGCTCCGTGAGGCGAACCCACTCCGCGCTGCTCCCCCGCCGCCAAGTGACTCCGTCGTGGCTCCTGTCCTGCTTTTAATTCCTGCACATGTATCATGCCTCGGGGAGGCGTTTAAACTTGCGTTTGGTACTGGGATAACAGTGTGGACTGTAATATTTGCTTTTGAATTCCTTGGAATTTGCGCTTTTCCTTCCTACTTGCTTATGTTCTACGCCAGCAGAGCGCGGCCCCGCGCGTACCTCACCCAGCAATAGTCCCGACCGGAAACCAGGACGGGACCAAGGAGTGAGGGGCTACGTGACAAGTTAGGCTCCTGAGTCGCGATGCTCAGGAGTCCCCCTTGGCGCACGAACAGCAAGTAGGGAGGTGTGATGTGGGTGGATCTACCGTTCTACGTCTGTAGAGCCCGGCCGCGCGCGTGCCTCACCCAGCGATGGTCCCGACCGGAAACCAGGACGGGGCCACGGAGTGAGGGGCTACGTGACCAGTTAGGCTCCTGAGTCGCGATGCTCAGGAGTCCCCCTTGACGCTCAAACAGCCTTCGTACCTTGGCTCCGCTCGTGGAGAGACGCGCGACGAACCAGGCCCAGGGGGACCTGGCTGGGCGGCGTGCGTCTGGGTGTCACCCAGGCGCAGCCCCCGTGCCCAGCCCCCTCGCGCGGCACTCCCGAGGGGAGGCGTTACGATGAGGCTAGACACTGAGCTCTGGGCTCCCTGAGGTTGATGCGGCCCGGGGGCCACCCTCAGTTGTTTATCACTAGCACGGAGCATAGTGCTACCATATGTGTACGGGCATAGCCGCTCCTCGGTAGTGTCGTCAGCCAGCACGGAGCATGGTGCTTCCACTGGTACGTGGGAGGGGGCCCCCCCTCCGGGAGGAGCCCCCGGGGCGTGTACAGCCCCGCCCTGACACGTGGCTGGCACGGTAGGGCCTGGCGAGGTGTATCTGGGCACCCGTGAGCCAGCGCGGGACTCGCGGGGCCCTACCTCTAGGCGGGTTGCGCTTGGCACTGGGCCTTATCTTGTGGTGTGTCCCTGCAAATTTGGTTAGATTCCTGCACTCTACGTCCTCGGGTCCCGGCCCTCGAGCTGGTCTCAGCCGTCGCTGGTATGCCAGGTCACGATGCCATGGACAAGGCCAGAGCGTGAGGGCTGGAGAGCCAGTAAGAGCCCTGAGTCGCGATGCTCAGGTACCCCCCCTTTAACGTGCAAGTGGTCGGCATGGAGAAGTAGAGGTGCCGTGGACCGGCATCGAATAATCATGCATGGTGGGTTTAACGCATAATCGAAAATAAATGCAAATGGGATACATGCCACTGGGCCTGGCCCGAGCGGCTTGGGGATCATGCATCCTGAGGGGCGCCCCCAACAAGGTAAGCTGACAACATAGAATAAAAGGGATACACGCCGCGGGGACGGACCCACGCGGCCTGGGAATAATGCAGCCCTGGGGGCGCTCCCAGTTAGAAGTAAAACTCGAAAGATGTCACCTGATGACGTTGAAGACGAAGGGGTGTTGGTGTAGCAGACTCGGTGGGCTGCGGAAGCCGATCCTCATGAGCCCCCAGGCCCAGGGGCCTCGGGAGGCTCCGGAGGCGCTGGCGGCTCCTCGCGGGCCATCTCCATCTCTGCCAGGGCTGCGGAACGCCTGGCCTCTCGTGCCTCCGCGATGCCCCTCATGAGGCGCTGGTACATGTCAGCCGCGCTTGGCAAACCGTAAGGCATGCGAACGTAGCTATGGGGTGGACCTCCGCAGCGCCCCACTCGCGAGGGCTAGAGGCACTCCAGGGAGGCGACTTGGTTGAGCCCCGGTACATCAATGCAGACGCGCAGCCCGCCATCCTCGCCTGGATGGGGGGCCACTACTGGTAGGCGACGGCCGCCTCTCATGACTCTTGACTCCTGTAGCTCCTGAATGGCCTTGCTGACGAACTCCTGAGGGTCTGAATCTCCTTGCCTTGATCCTTCTTGAGGGAAACGTGCTTCAAAACACGCCTCCATGTGGTGCCCAAGCGCCTCCCTCGTGACCCTAGCCAGGTTGGTGGCCCTCCAGGGGAGAGCCCCCGAGCCCTGCCTGAGGAGGGCGCCGGGCGCGCTTTCCTATGCGATGGAGGGAGGTTCCCCTGGGCAGGCGCGGGCCCAGAGGGGCTTGCCTCCTGAGGGGCCGGGCCGGACGATGTCTTCTTCTTCTTGGGGACGGCCTCGGGAAGCCTCCTGCTCCCGCGATCCGGGTCTTCCAGTGATGCGGCCTGAAAGGCTCGTTCCAAGGAACACACCGCGTCCTTCTCTTCACATGGCACCGTGATGACTCCGCCGCTTCCTGGCATCTTGAGGACGTTGTAGCCGTGGTGAGTTACGGCCATGAACTTGGCCAGCGCTGGGTACCCAAGGATGGCGTTGTACGGTAGGCGAATGTGGGCGACGTTGAAGTTGATGAGCTCGGTGCGGTAGTTGTCGCGTGCCCCGAAGGTGACAGGGAGGCGGACCTGCCCAATCGGGACCATGGAGCCGTCGGTGATACCGGAGAAAGGCTTAGTTGGCTGAAGCTGGCTATAGGGCACTTGGAGGTTGTTGAACGTCTCCACGAACAGGACGTTGAGCCCTGCCCCTCCATCGATGAGGGTCTTGGTGACCACCATATTGCTGATGATTGGGGAACAAAGCATCGGGAGGACTCCGGCTGTAGCTGCACACTTGAGCTGATCTGCTGAGCTGAACGTGATGGCGCATGCCGACCACCTGAGGGGGCGCGTGGCTTCGAGCCTGGGGAGGACTGCATTCACTTCGCGGGATAACTGCTTGAAGATGCGTTGAGAGGCTGGGGCTTGAGCCCCGCCCAGGATGCAGGCGATCATGCGCGGCTCCTGGAAGCCCCCAGCCTCCTCGTCCTGGTGGCAGTCCTCGTTTCTCCTTGGCTGTGGCGGCAGCGGTGGGAGGCCTGCGTTGCCTTGCGGGCGATCCTCGCGAGGCTGATCCCTCCAGTCTCCCTCGCGAGGTTGATCCCTCCATCCTCTCTCGCGAGGCGGGTCTTGCCAGCGATCCTCGCGAGGTTGGTCGCGCCACCCTTGGTGCGGGCCACGGTCTTCCCAGCGTCCTGCGTTCCTTCCTCCTCCTCGACCGTAGCCCCGGCCACCGCGGTCAGGGCGAGGCTGATCCTTCCTTCTCGCATGGCTCGGAGTTCTTGACATTCGTTGGTGTTGTGGGTGTGGAGGTCGTGGTACACACAGTACCGGCTGCCCTTGGAAACTTCGGGCTGATCTCTGCCCCGCTTGGTGTCTGGTTCTGCCGCGAGCACGGCAGCCCCCTTGCGCTTCACATCCTTGGCCTTGAGCTTCTTCTCCTCTGGGTCTGCGGCAGGCAGCTCGAGGAGGGAGAGACGCCCTTCCTCAGCCTTGGCGCACTTGTTTGCCAAGTTGAACAGCTCCAAGGAAGTGCACAGGTCTTCATGCATCGCCAGCTCCTCCTTCATCTTAACGTCGCGCACGCCGTCGGAGAAGGCCGAGATGATGGCCTCCTCAGTCACCTTGGGAATCTTGAGGCGTGCATTGTTGAAGCGCTGGATGTACTTCTGTAGGGTCTCCCCGGGTTGTTGCTTGATGCGGTGCATGTCGCTCACGGCGGGTGGCCGGTCGCGAGTGCCTTGGAAGTTGGCGATGAAGCGGATGCGCATCTCGTCCCAGGAGGAGATTGTGCCTGAAGCCAGGTTCAGGAGCCAGGTGCGGGCCCCGTCCTTGATTGCCATGGGGAACCAGTTCGCCATGACCTTCTCGTCTCCGTTGGCAGCTTCGATGCCCAGCTCGTAGAGCTGGAGGAACTCTGCAAGGTCAGCCATGCCGTCGTAGCGAGGAGGCAAGTCTGGCTTGAACTTGCCGGGCCACGCGACGCTGCGTAGTTCGGTGGTGAAGGCGCGGCAGCCTGCTGTGGCCACGGGAGGCCTTGGGTGACGGGGAGCTTGGTCTTGCATGTCCCCACGCGCTGGAGCAGGAGGATGGTCGCGACGTGCTGGAGCAGGGAGCGCCCGGGCAGCTTCTGGCGGGCGAGGGACTTCTTGGCAGCTCTGTTCTTTCCGCGCTGGTGCCTGACGGAGCGGGTTCCACCCAGGGGCCACGCGCCTTGGATCCATGGCGTCTTCTTGAGGAGGAGGCGGCCAGGGCGCCGCCGGAGCCTCATCGCCCGCGCGGGGCGGGGTGCGGTGCAGCAGAACGGACGGCGCAGGAGAGCCCCCTGCGGCGCGGATGAGCTCGGCGACGCGATCGAGCCATTCTTCGTAGACGTCGTCGACAGGGCGGTAGTGTAGGAGCTCGTTTGCCGTGATGAGTGCAGCCCGAGCCTCCATGGGCGCGCGAAGCGCGCGGGACGAAGATCCAGCCGGGGCGAGCGAGGGAGTTGCGGTACAGCCGTCTTGCCGCACGGACGGATGCTGGGACGATGCTTGCCGCTCGTCCCCTGCCGGGCCAGTGGCGGCGTTGACGGCAGGCGACGGGGAACAGCGTGGATGCCCGCCGACGGGGGCCGTCTGGGCGACGCGGGAGGCGAGTGCAGCCCGGCGCTCGGCGCGGGCCCGACGAGCGTCAGACATGGGCGAGATGGTCGGAGGAGAACGGGGTGGTGGAAGACAAATTCCGGCGCACCCCTACCTGGCGCGCCAAATGTCGGATTTCGGGTTCCGGCAGACCCTTGAGGTTCGAACACTGGGGTGCGCGCGGAGATTTCGCCTCCTACCTACCTGCACCCCTCCACCATTCTAGGATCTAAAACTATGGAAAGAACGACACAGGAGACACAGGGTTTATACTGGTTCGGGCCACCTTGTGGTGTAATACCCTACTCCAGTGTGTGGTGTGGTGGATTGCCTCTTGGGCTGATGATGATGAACAATACAAGGGAGAACAGTCTCGCAAGGGTCTGTTCTTCGCTTGGGCGATGAACTGCTCGGAGGAGTTCAGTCACCTTTCTCTCTCTCTCTCTCTCTCTCTCTCTCTCTCTTTCTCTGCTTCCTCCAACCGACCGGACCCCCTCCAACCGACCGAACCCCCTCCCTATGTGGGTGGCTGGTCCTACTTATAGAGGCCCTGGTCCTCTTCCCAAATATTGAGCGGGAAGGGAGCCAACATTGGCGGGCTGACAGCAAGTATCAGCTATCCTGACAAAAGTAGTCTTCGCCTGCGCAAAGCTCTGGTGATGATGCCGTCTTGGGCTCCACGGTGACCTCCGTCTCGTAGTCCTCCTGGTCTTGGTCTCGTTGCACCGAAATGGCAACCTTTGCCTGATGCCTCGGTACTCCGCGGCTGCGCTTGCCCCCTTTGCACCAAAGAGGAAAGGAGGACGCTGCGCGGGCTGGCACCCGCCTGGCGCCCTGAGTCGTCATGGCTTGTGTCACGGGCACCTCGTGAGGTACCCTGCCTTGATCTCTCCGCCTCCTCGTGAGCCAGCCTGACGAGGCCGTGCCTGAGGAAGCTCCGCGTCATCCGCCCCGCGAGGCTTGGCCCCTCGCGAGGGTCTTGGGTTTGTGTTGGTGAAGATGGGCCATGCCGGGCCCCCCTTTGAGCCACGCCGCAGGCCGCAGGCAGGCAAATCTGGGGACCCCCATTCCCAGAACGCCGACAATGAGGATAATCCTCAGATCACTGACCAAGTCCGCATCATTGCTACTATCATCTTTCAACTTAGTTTTCTCTAGGAACATATCAAAAGTAAAACAGGGGAGCTATACGCGAGCTATTGATCTACAACATAGATATGCAAATACTATCAGGACAAAGTTCATGATAAATTAAGTTCAATTAATCATATTACTTAAGAACTTCCACTTAGATAGACATCCCTTGAGTCATCTAAATGACTACGTGATCCAAATCAACTAAACCATGTCCAATCATCATGTGAGATGGAGTAGTTTTCAATGGTGAACATCTCTATGTTGATCATATCTACTATATGATTCACGTTTGACCTTTCGATCTCAGTGTTCCGAGGCCATATCTGTACATGCTAGGCTCGTCAAGTTTAACCCGAGTATTCTGCATGTGCAAAATTGTCTTACACCCGTTTTATGTGAACGTAGAGCTTATCACACCAGATCATCACATGGTGTCTTGGCACGACGAACTGTCGCAACGGTGCATACTCAGGGAGAACACTTATACCTTGAAATTTAGTGAGGGGTCATCTTATAATGCTACCGCCGTACTAAGCAAAATAAGATGCATAAAAGATAAACATCACATGCAATCAAAATATGTGACATGATATGGCCATCATCATCTTGTGCCTTTGATCTCCATCTCCAAAGCATCGTCATGATCTCCATCATCACCGGCTTGACACCTTGATCTCCATCGTAGCGTCGTTGTCGTCTCACCAACTATTGCTTCTACAACTATCGCTAACGCATAGTGATAAAGTAAAGCTCCTGCCAGTTGCCGATAACTTTTAAAAAACATGATCATCTCATACAACAACGTATATCACATCATGTCTTGGCCATATCACATCACAACATGCCCTGCAAAAACAAGTTAGACATCCTCTACTTTGTTGTTGCAAGTTTTACGTGGCTGCTTCGGGCTTCTAGCAAGAACCGTTCTTACCTACGCATCAAAACCACAATGATTTTTCATCAAGTGCATTGTTTTAGCCTTCAACAAGGACCGACCGTAGTCAAACTCAATTCAACTAAAATTGGAGAAACGGACACCCGCCAGCCACCTTTATGCAAAACAAGTTGCATGTCTATCGGTGGAGCCGGTCTCATGAACGTAGTCATGTAAGGTTGGTCTGGGCCGCTTCATCCAACTATGCCGCCGAATCAAAGTAAGACACTGGTGGTAAGCAGTATGACTATGATCGCCCACAACTCTTTGTGTTCTACTCGTGCATATCATCTACGCATAGACCTGGCTTGGATGCCACTGTTTGGGAACGTAGCATGCAATTTCAAAAAAATTCTTACGATCACGCAAGATCTATCTAGGAGATTCATAGCAACGAGCGGGGAGAGTGTGTCCACGTACCCTCGTAGACCGAAAGCGGGAGCGTTAGGTTAACCCGATTCATGTAGTCGAACGTCTTCGCGATCCAACCAATCAAGTACCTAACGTATGGCACCTCCGAGTTCAGCACACGTTCAGCTCGATGACGTCCCTCAAACTCTTGATCCAGTAGAGGGTCGAGGGAGAGTTTCGCCAGCACGACGGCGTGGTGACGGTGATGGTGATGTGATCCACGCAGGGCTTCACCTAACCACTACGTGAATATGACCGGAGGAGTAAATCGTGGATAGAGACGCCGCACACGGCTTGGAACGATTGGCGTGTCTTCAAGGGGTGCCCTGCCCACGTATATAAAGGAGGGAGAGGAGGAGGCCGGTAGCAGGGGGTGCGCGAAGGGGTGCCCTACTCCAGTCCTAGTAGGACCCCCCCCTTTCCTTCTCATGGAGGGGGAAAGACCGAAGGAGAGGGACAGGGGGAAAGGAAAGGGGGGTACCCCCTTCCCCTTGTCCAATTCGGACAGCCCATGGGGGTGCGCGCAACCCATTGTGGGCTCCCCTCTCTCCCCTATGGCCCGTGTTGGCCCATTACTTCCCCGGGGGGCTTCCCCGGGGGGTTCCGGTAACCCCTCGGTACTCCGATAAATATCCGAAACGTCCCAAAACCATTTCGGTGTCCAAATACTATCGTCCAATATATCAATCTTTACCTCGACCATCTCAAGACTCCTTGTCATGTCCATGATCTCATCTGGGACTCTGAACAATCTTTGGCCACCAAAACACATAACTCATAATACAAATGGTCATCGAACATTAAGCGTGCGAACCCTACGGGTTCGAGAACCATGTAGACATGACCGAGACACATCTCCGGTCAATAACCAATAGCGGAACCTGGATGCTCATATTTTTTTTCCTACATATTCTACGAAGATCTTTATCGGTCAAACCGCAATGACAACATACGCAATTCCCTTTGTCATCCGTATGTTACTTGCCCGAGATTCGATCGTCGGTATCCTCATACCTAGTTCAATCTCGTTACCGGCAAGTCTCTTTACTTGTTCCGTAATGCATCATCCCGCAACTAACTCATTAGTCACATTTCTTGCAAGGCTTATCATGATGTGCATTACCGAGAGGGCCTAGAGATACCTCTCCGATACACGGAGTGACAAATCCTAATCTTGATCTATGCCAACCCAACAAACACCTTCAGAGACACCTGTAGAGCATCTTTATAATCACCCAGTTACATTTGTGATGTTTGATAGCACACAAGGTGTTACTCCGGTATTCGGGAGTTGCATAATCTCATAGTTAGAGGAATATGTATAAGTCATGAAAAAAGCAATAGCAATAAAACTTAACGATCATTATGCTAAGCTAATGGATGGGTCTTGTCCATCACATCATTCTCCTAATGATGTGAACCCGTTCATCAAATGACAACACATGTCTATGGTCAGGAAACTTAACCATCTTTGATTAATGAGCTAGTCTAGTAGCGGCATACTAGGGACACTTTATTTTGTCTATGTATTCATACATGTATCAAGTTTCCGATTAATACAATTCTAGCATGAATAATAAACATTTATCATGATATAAGGAAATATAAATAACAACTTTATTATTGCCTCTAGGGCATATTTCCTCCAGTTCTAATCTCCTCCCTCTAATTCTTTGACGACGATTAGCTAGCTTGGAGCACATGAAAGCACGCTACACATCCTTCCTAACACTCTCTTGGGCTTGGGCAGACCTAGCTTGCTTCTCTCCTACCGGCTTGACCAGTGAGGATAGACACCATCAACTAGCTAGTATCCCTTATTGTAGTGGTGGCCATTGACCTCAAAGTTGACCTATCGGTTGCTGCCTTCTACAAGCCGTGCAAACACCAAAGACCGATGAATGAAGTACGTTCAGGTCATTGTGAGAACCTGCCAAGCCAAAGAAAGAGCGCCAAATCCAGATGTCTTGTGATGCAACGGCTTCAAGTATGCCCGTGAAAGCTTTAACATGCCCCTTATACGGCCACTGCCAAGCAAATGGGCAATTCTTCCACTTCAAGTGCATACAATCTATGCTATCAAGCATTCCTGGAAAGCCTCTGGATACATTGATCGCCAACAACCGGGCTGTATCTGTAGCATTTGGTTCTCTCAAGTACTCCGGGCCAAACACTGCTGCCACAGCTTTGTAGAACCTATATAGTGATTCAAGGCATGTGAACTCACTCATCCGGCATACTCATCCACAAAATCACCGGGAATTTCGTATGCAAGCATCCGGATAGCTATAGTGCATTTCTGATAACAGGAGAAGCCAACCCTTGCTAGGGCACCACTCTTGCATCTAAATTAACATCATACTCCACCACTCCCTCCTGAATATGGTTGAACACATGTCTAGCCATCCGGAAGCGTCGCCGAAAAAGCTTGACATTGAAAAGTGGGGATGTGCATTGGAAATAATCGTTATAGAGTAGGCAATGATCGTTCTCCCTATTACGATTCAAGGCCGAAGTATGGTCTCGGATCGACCCCCTAAACATTGTTCGCATCCTAGTGCTCATTGACACCATAGTAGCAACCACAAAGTCCTCTTCATCGGACAATGAATCATCCGATGAACAAATGACATTGTTGGGAAAAATCATCATCGATGTCGATCATGGTACCTTGGGGCAAAAGGTCGAACACATTGCGGGCGGCAACGGTGCCGGGCGTGATGCATGCACGACATGTGAAGGGCAGTAGGCATGTCAATGTCCACTCTCTCCGGTGGTGATTGAAGAGGCGAGGGCTGTGTCGGCGTCCCTTGGTCGACGTCCCTTCTCCTACTATGACGACAACACTGAACGACCACAGACGCGCGGCCTCGGTGGATGCGGTGGATGCGGTGGGGAAGTTGGTGGGTCACATGAATCATCCGATGAACAAATGTCATTGATGGAAAAAATTCATCATCGATGTCGACCATGGTACCTTGGGGGCAAAAGGCCGAACACATTGCGGGCGGCAACGGCGTCGGGCGTGGTGTAGGCGCGATATGTGAAGGGTTGTAGGCATGTTAATGTCCACTCCCTCCGGTGGTGATCGAAGAGGCGAGGGTTGTGCCAGCGTCCCTTGACAGGCGTCCCTTCTCCTACTACGATGGCGGCACTGAATGGCCACAGACGTCGGCCTCGGTGGATGCCGTGGTGGCCATGCCTTGGTGGATGCGATGGGGAAGTTAGTGGGTACGGCGAGGAAGTTGTTGGATGCGGCGGCCGTGCCTGGGCGGTGTCGTCGCGGCCGAGAATGAGCGATGGCGACGAGGAGTGGAAGAGTGTGAAAAGAAAGGAGGGAAAGAAATGCCACTCTGCCACTGACTGATGGACCAAGGAGAGGACAAGGGTGTCGCGCGCATCCATGCCTTTGTCGTGCCGACGCATAACCGGCTTAAATTTGGACTGAAAATGGGTCGCGGCGGACAGAAAAACGGACGCCGTTCGTTTGCATCGGTGCATTGGGCCGCGCCATATTTTCTGTCCGCAATGATTCAAACGGATACAACCGAATGAAATGGGTATCAGCGTTGGAGTTGGGCTTAGCTATTCTTAAACAAAAATCTGGACGCACAGCGGAATGGAATGGATCCACAACACAACATGAGTAGCGTCCACTCTACTACCTTGCGCTGGTCCGCCGGTCTGAACAGGGACAAGATTGGCCTCTTCGTAGGAGCCCGAACCGGCCCTGAATAAAATTGTTTCCATTTCGACTCGGCCCGGCTGGCCTGCTTTTCTTTGTTTGTTTGTTCGTCTCCCACCTCCACCTCCGCCTCCGCCTCGCGAGATCTCCCGACTCCAATGCCGCCGGCCTCCCCCCGCTCCACCTAAACCTAGCCCCAACCCAGCCATCCAGCAGAAGCCGGCGGCCATGTCGACGGATCGGGAGAAGGAGCGGGAGGCGGAGCTGGAGGGCGCCATGTACACCAACTGCCTCCTCCTCGGCCTCGATCCCGCCGTCCTCGGCTCCCCCGCCGGCGCCGGCGCCGGCGCCGCCCCCACACGCGTCGGCCTCTTCCGCCACTCCAACCCTCGCCTCGGCGAGCAGCTCCTCTACTTCCTCCTGTCCTCGCTCCGCGGCCCCGCGCAGTCCGCCAAGGACTTCGACAAGGTGTGGCCCATCTTCGATTCCGCGCAGTCCAGGGAGTTCCGCAAGATCGTGCAAGGCGTCATCAGCGAGCTGGAGCAGCAGGGGGCGCTGCCGCGGAGCAACTCCAGGGTTTCGTCCCTCGCCACCTGCTGCGGGCCGAGGTTCGTTGAGCTTTTGTGGCAGCTCTCTGTCCATGCCTTGAGGGAGGTCCACAGGAGGACGTTTCCGGCTGATGCGGCATCAAATCCACTGCCGGCGGCGCTCACAGATGTCTCTTATCTTCATGCGGCTGCATTGCTTCCTGTAACCAAGGCAAGGATTGCTCTCGAGAGGAGAAAATTTCTAGAAAATGCAAATATTGCTGTTCAGAGGCAAACAACCTGGTCGAATTTAGCCCATGAAATGACTGCTGAATTCCGAAGTCTGTGTGCTGAAGAGGCATGTCTGCAGCAGGAGTTAGAGAAGCTACAAGTTATGAGAAACAAAGCCAAGATAGAGGGGGAACCGTGGGACGAACGTATATCAAGCTCGTCTGGACAGAATTCACATTTGGTATCTAAGGCAACACGTTTGTGGGAATCGATATTGGCTCGCAAAGACCAGCATGAGGTTTTAGCTTCCGGGCCAATTGAAGATCTTATAGCACATCGTGAGCATAGGTATCGCATATCTGGATCGCAGTTGCTAGCAGCAATGGATATGGGTTCAAGTTTGGACAAGCAGGAGCAGATATCTCTGTTCCAGGGAAAGGAAGAAGCCCTTTCAAGATTAGATGATAGGAATGGGCGTGCCCAACAAACTGTTGATGTAGCTGAAATTCTTCGACGGTGGACTCATGCTTTGCAGCGTATTCATAAACAATCTCTTCATTTGGCCAAAGCAAATGATGGGGAGGGGCCAGAATTACTCCGCAGTGCGTCTGACGGCGAAACTAGTAGCCATGCTGACTCATTAACTGCAACACTGGCTGAACATCGCCAGCATTTAGTCAGTATACAGGGCCTAATTAATCAACTCAAAGAAGCTATTCCAGCAATGCAGCAGTCAATAGCAGAACTTTCAGAAGAAGTGAATAGTGTACCTAGTAACCCAATGGATCAAACAAACTCCAGACAGTTGTCTTTGCAAAATACAGTGCTTGGAAGATCAGAAGAAAGCAGCTGCGAAGTTTCAGAGATGACTTCTAAGCTCTCTTCAATGCGCATTGACAAGGCTGGGAGTAGTCCTGCTCTGAAGCTTCCTCCTTTATTTAGCCTGACTCCGAGTTCTTCTGGAAAAGGAATACAGACACAAAGACGGAATGCCCTAGCACGCCAACCTAGCAAAGAAATTATGCCGGAAGAGAAATCACTTATTGACCTCTCAACCAAAGATCAAGCAAATGGTTCAGTGCATGAAAATGATGGTTATTTTGCCCATGACATCAGGCGTTCTGTTCGTGAAGCCGCTCTGTCAAAGCCATTGAGCAGCAGGGAGAGTGCACAGGACAAGAGCAGTGACGATGGTTCAGAGCACTTTTTCATTCCCCTATCAACAGTTGCTTCAAGGAAGGACGTGGGTGCTGTGGCAAATCGAAGAAAACAAAGGACAGGTCTACCGTCGTCACAGTCGAAGTTGCTCAAGAGCACAGGTGATCCTTACTTCAATCCTGACAGCCCAATGCCTGCAGCCCCAGCTCTGTCAGGTAAACCGAATGGCTATGATGATCCAAGCAGTGCTGCAAACTTCTTTGATCCAGTCAGTGGTCAATCGTTTATGACGGATGATGCTCTGGATCAAATGTTCTCCCCGCCACTTATGTTGGAGCCTTCCTTGTTCCACGACACGTACGCGTACGAGGACTTGCTCGCACCATTATCAGAAACTGATGCGGCTTTAATGGAACATTAGGCTTCACATGCACAACATGTAATGCTTTAACCACTGCCTGAAGCTTCAGTGCTTAAGCGCAGCCTTTGATGGCTTATGTCGAACTGCGGGCACATATGGTGAAACTCGTTGGAATTGTTTTGCTGGTTGAGTTGCATGCGAGTTGCCAGCAGCTCTTGAGAGGGAATCAGGGATGCTTCTGCATCCGATGTTGGGCGATTCTGTTTGGTGAGAAGGGCGCCAAGAGGTGATATGGATGTATGGGATAGTGTGTGCAGTAAAAAGATGCCCGATCTTATGTATTTAGTGTATACATCATTTCTATTTGTGTTGTAGTGATTTTATCCTCTTATTCAAGTGCCTGTTTTGATGCTGTGCCAGCTGTTATGCTGCGGGTGTTGTGTGGTTCTTCCATATCTTCACTGTCAGGCTATTGGAGTGTGATATGGATTGAGAAAATGGTTGTTTTCTTTGGGAAGGAACTTGGGTACTCCTTTCGATCCATATTAATTGTCGCTGGTTTAGCACGAAGTAACAGATAATAGAGGGAGTGAATTCAACAGTATGGCTACTACCTCTGGTCGGGTTTATAAGTCAGACTTGGGTTTTTAGGTCTTTGATTCATGCTTTATGTGACATTTTACACATGTTTTCTTATCCAAATTGACCTGATTTGCAGAGTATAAGAAAATCGAGAGAGGATTGCTGGGTCGCGGCTGCCCTGGAAGCTTGTTGAGTAGTTAGAAAGCGAGGCGAGCGAGGCTTACGGAGTTACGGTGTGCTTCTCTCACCGTCTCGGCCCGGGCTGTCCTGTTCAGTGCAATACGGCAATGTGTTACTGATCCCAAAAGTCCATTGCTACATCTCTCCCCTCGTGCTACATCTTGTCGGTTGTCGTTGCCCGTCGTGTCGATTGCTTTTGGGAGTGAAGCCGTTGTCGAGATCGTGGCTCCAGTGTTATAGATTATGCTTGAGTTGCAGAAGCTTTGTGGGGAGCCCACTTCGCCTTTTTTTGATGATGCTTCCTAAGGAGATGGGGTCGTTAGGAGGGGACGACTGCGCCCTCACCATTGTCGTTGGAGCCCAGTCAGCTACTCGCCTATGTGAACCGTGGAGGTTTGGATGTTGCTATTGCTCTCTCGCCTGAGGTTGTTGCCCAGGTGGCATCCGTGGGTGCCGAGGTTGATGAGATAGATGCTTTGGTAGCTACTTCTGAGACGCCGAATTCGGTCGCCCTTCTTTGATCGTGACGCTATGTTGGCACGTATTTACGAGGTGGTCTTTGTGAAAAAACTTGACCATTTGCTCGCTTTTTTGGAGGCAACTTGTTCTAGGTCTCGCAATGTGATTGCTTGCCTCCTAGTGGATGAGGTTTTTATATGCAAAATAAAGAAGGTGAAGAAGGCTCTCAGGAGCATAGGCAAGAAGAGTGGCGCCATTGATAAGGCATCTGCGGCTATACTCGGTCTCTTTGTTCCCATCTTCGAGTGGCTCGTCTCCGTGGATTTCTTGGCGTATGATGTATTCAACATCGGTTTTGTTCAGGGTTTTTTTTGCGACATAGAAGTGTCAGGGTTTGTGGTTGTTGCATGTTATGTATATTTGTCTGGTTAACTGTAAGGTCATGGAGTTTTTTTTTAGCGAGCAGTCCATATGTAATCTATATGTATTGGTTTTTGTCCGGTTTTCCGTTAATTAACCAAACAATTCTCTTCTTAATTAATTAATGAGGCAAATCCGTTAAAAAAAATATAAAATGATTCGTACTTCGTCGAGACTGCGAGCTGACGTGTTTGATCGGTACCCGTGCAACAAAATGGATTAGTATCTCATAACCCATCGTGCAACTCTGCTACGATAATCCATCACAAAACCTGAGCTTTGCCGTCCGCTCGTTGCTCCGCTTGCCGTCTTGCACTACGCCGGGAAGGCAAAGGCCGCCGTCCACCGTCATGGACCAAAGCTCCGAGATCGTGTACGACATGCCCGGTTTCATACGCATCCACAGGAGCGGTCGCGTGGAGCGCTTGCGAGGTACCGAGACCGTCCCTCCCTGCCCCTCCGGTGGCCCCGCCAACGGCGTCGCCTCCAAGGACGTCGTCCTTGACCCGGTGGCCAACGTCTCCGCGCGTCTCTACCTCCCCGCTGCCGCCGCAGCCGAGCCGGGAAGGAAGCTCCCGTCGTCGTCTACTTTCACGGCGGCGCGTTCGTTGTCCACACAGTGATGCGGAGCATCCCAAGATCATTCCATGGACCAACTACATCTTCTACAACACCTTGTGGACCCATGACACAAGCATGTGCAGGAGCTTTTAAAACCGAGATGACATCTCTTCTTTCACATTTTCACTTTGATCCACATGAGCAGGGGCGGATCCAGAACAAAAATGTCCCGGTGTCCACGTGCACATCATATATACAAGGATGGACACTAAGCAATAATACCCTCTGTAAAGTAATATAAGACTTTTTAGATTACTATCTTGTATTATTTTACAGAGCGAGTATATATAAATAACACACCCAACAACACAAATTATATGGCAACAAGATTTCTTACCAAAATAAATTGTTCACTTCCACTTGAAATACTAATTGATTATGTAAATTTGAACAATTAAGCATAAGAACTCCAAACAATGAAAACAAATATGATCAGATGACGACATATGTCAATATATCCTAAATGTGATGGGCTAGTTATATCATCTTATGCCGAGGCTTCATTTTTTTTTAAAAACATTTCCATAAATTCTCCTATGATTAATTATTATTGTATTAGTAAAAATGTACGAGTTACATTATTTGTGTTTGCATATGCAAGAATAGAAACAATAAACAAAACGTATTGATTGAATGATACGATTAGGGACCTAAACTTACTCGACATTGTGCCTCATTGCTGTCACAAAAATAATCCTCCCTTAGTTATATATGAATCGCAGCGAATTGTCCCCAAATACCTTCAAATTTTAAGACCCTAGCCTTACAATTAGAAAAATAGAAATAAAAAAAAATGAAATTCTTACACACAGTTGAATAGAGATTTCAGATTTGAGAGAGATCGGCAATTCCCAAGTGCTGAGTTGAGAGTTGAGACCTACCTCGAATTTCCAACAATCCCTGAGCGGGGCGAGGGTAGAGGTGGCCGGCTAGCGATGCTTGAACAACGGCAGCTCGGCGGACCGGCGGCTGGCCGCGCGACGGAGAAGGGCTGAGAACGGCGGCGCTGTGAGGGTTGAAGCGCAGAAGCCGAGCGGACGAGCAACCGAACAGGCGCACCTACAGGTAGGGTACAGCCGTATGGGGATCGATAGTTTTTTTTTCAACACGCGCATGTACAGGACCAGGGATCGATTAATTTATAGCTGGGCTGCATTGCCTCGCCTGTGTTTGTCTGGGCTGGCCAGTGTCCAGGTCCAATAATTACTGGTGTCCAGCCCAAAAATCAGGACTATGTATAAGGTAAGCACATACTTTACCCGGTGCCAGTGACACCGGAAGCGATAACGTGGCTCCGCCCCTGCACATGAGACATGGCTACTACCTCATACGGACACTTTGTGCATGCTCAGGTATCATGGAGAAGTTAAGGAGCAAGGAGAAGAGGAAGAGGAAGATGGATGTGACGACGGAGAAGAAGAAGTGATGAAGAAGAAGCTACAGGCTCCGGACGACCGGCCAGGACCGGACGTCCGACGACCTCCAGGCTCCGGACGTCCGACCCAGACCGGACGTCCGACACTTCCACACCCGAGCCAAAACGACGGACTTCCGATGCTCCACGGACGACCGGCGCTCCTCGGACGACCGACCCCGACCGGACGTCCGACCAAAGACCACCCGAGCCGAATCTACGGACGTCCGATAGGCACCGGAAGTCCGGACCCTCGCGAGCCTCCGGACGACCGGTGACTCCCGGATGTCCGGACCCTCGCGAGCCTCCGGACGACCGTGACTCCCGGACGTCCGACGCCTGTGCGTTGTTTCGTGTTGGGCCACAGCCCATGTACCCCTTCGCCCCCCCTCTTTTGCACTAAGACTGTATATACTCCACCTCGTCCAACTTTTTAGGGTTAGCATTGGTTTAGCTCATTTGAGAGATAGAGCATTGCTCATCCACATCGGATCTACTCATCGAGAGAGACCGCGACCTCTTCGGAGAAGATCCCTTTGGATTCAAGACCTCCTCGCGGAGAAGAACATCAAGACCTCCTCACGGGAAGACCGGCTACCCTTGTATCGTCCCTAGTTGATCGTGTACCGTGTGAACTCTTATGTATCCGAGGATCTAGCACATGTGTGACTAGCTTGTGTTGGTTTAGTGTTTCTCTCATGTTTTCCTTTGTGTTCCCCTCGTTTTTCCCCGTGTGTTCTTCGTGTTCATCGCGGGATCCGCTCCTATCGTGAAAGATCGGCCCCTAGGGTTCCTACCCTATATCATCTTGGTATCATGAGCCACGTTGATCACGATCTCGGAGCCTCCCCGTTGTGTTTCTAGCCTTGTTTCGTTGTTTTTCGTCCTAATTCGAAAATTCACCACAAAAATAGCCCCAATTTTTTTTGTGATTTGTTCGTGTGTTGAGATTTTGTTGGTTTGGATCCGTGGATTTACTTTGTTTTGAGTGGATCTAGCTTTTCCCCATCCTTTCCATCCACAAAATCCTTCGGATTTGACCATTTTCGTCATCCCCATCACGAACACGTGAAGTTCATCCCGTGCCCGAATTTCGCCCAGGCACCGAACGTCCGACCCAGCCCGGACGTCTGACGACCGGACGACCGACCCAATCCGAACGTCCGACGAACTCTGACGAAACTGAATTTTTTTCCAGTGTAGTCACCACCACCGCCCCACATTTCCGCACACGCACTCCTACCACCAATACACCATCACCATTTCCGCACACCACCACCATTTGGACCGTTTCGCTCTCCGACACGTGTTGCCACTTCGAGCTTTGAGAATTTGAGTTGCGGTTCTGTATTCTTTTGTGTTTCGGCTATCTAGGTATGGTTCGACATCAACATCACCGCCGCTCATCTTCGCCACGGACGCATCAACAACAACGACCACCTCGACTACATCTTGGTATTCGGTCCACCATTTTGACACCATACCGGAAGCAAGACCGGTAACCTCGTCTTGGTATCGTGATACATCATTCTTGCCATTACATTGATAGCCATCATAGCCTTACTCCTTTGCGTTGCTTACCCATTGAGACTAGCCATTGAGTATTGCCGGCAACGAGACTTGTGCACATTAGTGATCATACTTCCCATAGCATACATACATCATTGTTGCATATATTGGTATCATCTCTTGTGTCACAAAGTTGTCATCGCATACACAATTGCTATCTTGGTTCGTCAAGCATTGCATGAGAAAAGAGCTCAAACATCAAAGAGCTCAAACATCAAAGAGCCAAACAAGATAAGCAAAGAGTTTTTAAGTAAGAACCATAGCATCATACAACATTAAGTTTGTCATACTAGATCATCTTGGATCATATCATAGAAACACCTTGCATAGAGCATACTTCGGATAGAAGTCGTTGCATTTTTGCTAAGTAGGTTGTGCACAAGTTCTTTGTATCCGCCTATTGTGCAACCGTGCTAACGTCTCTCTAGTGTTGTGCAACAAGAGAATTTTCGTGGATTCCACATTTTGGCTCACTCTTGGTTGCACGACCCCACTTATCTCTTTGCGTGTGTGTTTCCGTGTACCTTATATGCTTGGTCTACTTGTTACATTGCATCTTGCGAATCTTTTCCAACATTATTGAAGCTCACTTACGATTACATCAAATTTTGTGCCACCATCCTAACCAAGCTCCATCATAAGCTTTTACTTGTGTAGGTGTGAGAAACCGACAAGAGCTAGTACCAATTGTGCTATTTCCTTGTCCTACATTGAAGTGATCATCGATCCACTTTCAACTTCGGTCAAGGTACATTTGGTATTTGTTCTTCTCTTTCTACCACTCACATTTGTCTTGGAATGATGGATAGGCCGAGTACTTCTACCAACCCACTCTTCATTGAGCACGACGACGACATGAACTCCTATGTCACCAAGAGCCACCTCTTTGGTGCACAACGTGCTTTGCATTAAGAGCAACAAGCAATGAGTGAATGCATCGACAGCCTCGCCGCCGACTTGCGACTCTCGGAGCAACGTACAAAGGACAACTGTAACGCCCCAAGACCGATGTGCCAGGTGTCTTCCTGTTATTCGCTGTTGTTGCCATGTCATTTGCTTGCGTTTTGCATCTTGCCATGTCATCATGTGCATTGCATCATCATGTTTTCAAAACTTGCATTAGTCTGGGTCTCCCAGTTTTGTCCGTTGTCCGTTCTGAGCCCAGACACACTTGCACGCGCCCGCGGCATGTCCGAAATAGTATTTTATAAGTGGGCGGAAAATGGTCTCGGAATGGGATGAAAGTTGGCGTGTTGTCTTATTATAGTGTAGATAGACCGCCTGTAAAGTTTCATCGCATTCGGAGTTCGTTTGACGCCCCAACGATTAACTATACCGACAATATAGTCGGTCAAACGTTGGACGTTTTCGGTCTCCGGAAACAGCCGCCGGGCCTCTCTTCTCTTCTCTCAGCCTGAGAACTTCTGCACATTCCACTACTTACCGCCAGGCCCAACCTAGGCTCTCTCGTCAGTCCGCGGACCTCCTCGCGCGCGCGTCCGGAAGCTGTCCCGGGCCCGATCCGGGCAGTCGTCACCGTTGTGTCCGGATCATCCCCAAACATCTACAAAACGTCTCCGTTTTGTTATTGGACTTCCTAGTCTATTTTTCTCGACCGCTCGATTTATTTGGAGGAACGGATTAGCTCCTAAATGTCTTCATCTTTATATATATATATATATATACTCTCTAGTCTAAATGTAGACCCAACCCTAAAAACTAGGACATTTGTCCTCCCTAGCCGCCGCCACCTACAGGCTCCTCCCTCCTAGGAAAAACGCCGCCGCCATCTATCAAATCCATCCATCCACAACGCCACCCTCCTCCTCGTTTTCTCAACCAGGCCAATCACCTCGCATTCGATCCACCCATCCCACTAACCGGAGCCTCTCCTATGCTCGACCCCGAGAGGTTCAGGAGCAGCACGTCCCGATGACTGAACCAGCAAGCCCTCACGTTGCCCTCTCCTCCCCACCTCAAGTTCCCTCTCTCTTTGTTCGAACAGGTGGATCCGCGCCTCTGCTCCGAGCTCCGATCCGCGCCTCCCCTTGCCAGATCTGAACCCAGGCACTCCCCACGCTCCGTTCCACCCGTCCCGGCTGGCTCCCGTCGACCCCGCCGCCGAAACCCTTCTGCATCGTCTTCGACATCGCCAGGAACCTGCTGCGGTTTCAGTTCTTCAGGAACGAGAACAGCAGCGCCTCGTCCTCTCATCGTCTTCGTCGCCCGTGGGCCTCACCCCCTCTGACTTACTTCCTTTCGGCCAGGCCCGCCGCCCTGGAGACCTGCGCCTTGCCGGACCTCGCCTGCCTCACCCCAAGCAGTCGCCGCCATGACCTCTGCGTTGTGCGCGGGATCAGGTGGACGTCCGCTCAGCCCCGCTCGCCTCCTCGCTGGGTCACCAGATCCTGCGCCCCTGGCCCAGATCCAGCGCCCGTGTGGGCCGCAGGCATGCCTGCCCAACCGCTGCCTAAGCCGGCCTCCTCTGCTTCCGAACTGGGCTAGGCCCATGGTGAGCTCCCAGTGCCCACCAGATTCAGCCTGCGCCTTTTTTTTCTTCCGTTTTGGCGATTTTATCATTTTTTTCCTGAGACAACAGTTTTGCAGAAAAGTCCCTCTAGATAATGCATTTAATATCTCCACAACCGTGCATCGGATTAAAACAAATTATATATGAAAGTTGCTTAGAATTTTGTGTAGTATTATAATATACAACTTTCATGCATGTTTGAAATGTTTAAAATGCTGTTTGGTTAAATTTGTCCATATGCCATGCTAAAATGCTTTAATTCATAACTAAATAACCGGAAGTCGGATTTTAATAAACTTTATATGTAAATGGGGTAGAATTTTTCCTAGTCTAACATGGTGGCTTCACTTTGCATGCTTAACAACTCTAAAATTATGTTTAGGGCAGAACAGTACCAAACCTAATATATGCATATGAGGAGTTTCCGGACTTGTTGTTTTGTTGTTCCGGCCTCATTTAAACTTGCCTATATTAGATAGTTTCATCATGCTTCACCTCTTGCCATGCTAACAACATTTAATCTTGTTGGGTACATAAACGAGAGAGAACTAAATAAGTCATGTGGTGTTTTCTTCAATATGCAACTCCGTTGCATAATGAGCTCCACTTAATTTGTAGGATTGTTTGTGCACTTTGCCATGCAATGCATACTTAAATCGGACATGCATCATACTTGGTTGTGCATCATGCCATGTTATGCTTGGTTGTTTACTATGTTGTGTGCTTCTTTCCGGTGTTGCTTCTTCGGGTTGGTTCCGATAACGTCGCGTTTGTGAGGACCCGTTCGACTACGTCCGTTTGTCTTCTTCATGGACTCGTTCCTCTTCCTTGCGGGATCTCAGGCAAGATGACCATACCCTCGAAATCACTTCTATCTTTGCTTGCTAGTTGCTCGCTCTTTTGCTATGCCTATGCTGCGATACCTACCACTTGCTTATCATGCCTCCCAAATTGTTAAGCCAAGCCTCTAACCCACCTTATCCTAGCAAACCATTGTTTGGCTATGTTACCGCTTTGCTCAGCCCCTCTTATAGCGTTGCTAGTTGCAGGTGAAGATTGGAGTTGTTCCATGTTGGAACATGGATATTTTGTTTGGATATCACAATATCTCTTATTTAATTAATGCATCTATATACTTGGTAAAGGGTGGAAGGCTCGGCCTTATGCCTGGTGTTTTGTTCCACTCTTGCCGCCCTAGTTTCCGTCATATCGGTGTTATGTTCCCGGATTTTGCGTTCCTTACACGGTTGGGTTATAATGGGAACCCCTTGACAGTTCACTTTGAATAAAACTCCTCCAGCAAGGCCCAACCTTGGTTTTACCATTCGCCACCTAGCCTTTTTCCCTTGGGAGTCATGCATCCCGAGGGTCATCTTTATTTTAACGCCCCCGGACGAGTGCTTGTCTAAGTGTTGGTCCAAACTAGAGCCCTGAGAACGAGATATGTGCAGCTCCTATCGGGATGTTGGCGCATCAGGCGGTCTTGCTGGACTTGTTTTACCATTGTCGAGGATGTCTTGTAACCGGGATGCCGAGTCTGATCGGATTATCTTGGGATAAGGAATATCCTTCGTAGACCGTGAGAGCTTGTGATGGGCTAAGTTGGGACACCCCTGCAGGGTTTTGAACTTTCGAAAGCCGTGCCCGCGGTTATGGGCAGATGGGAATTTGTTAATGTCCGGTTGTAGAAAACCCGAAACTTAACTTAATTAAAATGCATCAACCGCGTGTGTAACCGTGATGGTCTCTTTCCAGCGGAGTTCGGGAAGTGAACACGGTGTTGGAGTAATGCTTGACGTAGGTTGTTCTAGGATCACTTCTTGCTCATAGTTATTCGACCGTGCTTTTGCCTTCTCTTCTCGCTCTCATTTGCGTATGTTAGCCACCATATATGCTAGTCGCTTGCTGCAGCTCCACCTCATACCTTTTACCCTCCCTATAAGCTTAAATAGTCTTGATCGCGAGGGTGTGAGATTGCTGAGTCCCCGGGACTCACAGATACTTCCAAAACCAGTTTGCAGGTGCCGATGATACCGGGCAGGTGACGCAACCAAGCTCTAGGAGGAGTTCGATGAAGATCTTGTCCTTTGTGTTGTTTTGTTTTAGTTGATCAGTAGTGGAGCCCAGTTGGGACGATCGGGGATCTGTGTAGCATTTGGGATAGTCTTCTTTTATTTTGGTTCCATAGTCGGACCTTGATTGTATCTGGTTGATGTAATGCTTTATTCATGTAATTGTGTGAAGTGGCGATTGTAAGCCAACTATGTATCTCTTTCCCTTATGTATTACATGGGTTGTGTGAAGATTACCTCACTTGCGACAATGCTTACAATGCAGTTATGCCTCTAAGTCGTGCTTCGACACGTGGGAGATATGGCCGCATCATGGGCATTACAAGTTGGTATCAGAGCCTTCCCCGACCTTAGGAGCCCCCTGCTTGATCGAATCGTTGGCGTTGTTGAGTCTAGAAAAATGTTTTGAGTCATTTAGGAATTATATATATCGGAGAGTTAGGAATTCTTTTTACTCCTCAGTCCCTTCTCGCTCTGGTGAGGCATCCTGACGTAGAGTTTTGACTCTTCTCTTCTCAAATTTCACTAAAAAAATTAGGATCACGCGGGTATCTTGGAATCGTTCCGATGGTTTTGTGACGAGAACATTGTTCTTGGTGCCTCCTGACATTTAGGGGTTGTGGCAGTGTCTCGGGGAGTTGAGCTCCGAGGTGTTGTCGTCACAATTTTATCGTTGCAGTTCTGGAATACCTGAGTTCGCCGACATCGAAAATCTCTTTTATGCAGTTGTTGGTGAGATAACCTTGACGTCACCCAGTACTGGGGCGGGAGTATTGCCATAACTCGTATGACGGATGCTTTTCGAAGGTTGAGGTAAACGATTTCCGAAGGTTTCTTGGTTATGTGTTGAAGGATGGATACAGCTGGATGTAGGATTTGCTAGTTTTGGGTGAGATATTATGCTTCCCCTGTATCCCCAACACCTGATTGCATAACCGGAAAATTTCGGGAGTTTATAAGTGGGAACTCAAGTAGCTCTTAGGATATCTTTTCGACAGATGTATGATATGAAATTGGGGTTCGACGTCTAGTGGTCCGCCTATTCACGGTTGGTTTTACAGTGGTCTCGTTGTGTCTTAAAGAGTCCTTGACTATGCCGACTCGGGGACGCTTCGTATGTCATGTGCATTGCCTTGTACATGATGGTGTTGTACGATCGAGCCCGTGTAGGCCCCACCACGAAAACTTCGGACGAAACCTCTATCATATGTTTGTTCTGGCTTACCCTGCAAGCCAATCCTTTGTTTTGTTTTGAGTTGTGGTATTCGAGTTGCTTCAATGTCTAGTGTTGATTCCATACCTTCCCTAATGGTGTTGTCATGCTCCGATGCGAATATCAATCCTTCATGATAATCGAGATTGGCATGTAAATCCTTTTTAACGGCGTGTTTCTCTTCAAGTGGATCCGATCATTTCAACACCAGCAAAGATCAATTATCAGTTCTTCTCAACGGTGTTTGCTTCATTCGTTCCAAGTTGCCTTTGTTTTCCCACCCACCCACCCCCATTTTTCTTCAAGGACTAAGATTTCTTTATCAAGTATCTATCTTATGATTATGAAGTCTCTTCTTTCTTTTCCGTAAATGTTCTTACCTGGTGATTCTCATGAAGATACTAACGGAGCCTCAAGTTCGTCACTTTTCACTCGTTTTCTTCTCCGGTAGTTTCAATTCAAGCTTTGTTGATCATATCCTTTCCTCGTCTTAAATGTCTTCTCTTGCTGGTGCACCTCTCAATCATCCATTTCTCGCTAATCATTTGTTCTAGAGTGCTCAAGATATCTCGATGATTCGTGTTTCCACTCTGCTTTCGTTCAAGCTCTTTCGAGGATGTTATCTCATTCAAGCCTTTTAATTCAACCGGTGCATTCCCTCTTTTAATTCGCTCAACGGTGTTTCTTTTGAGTGGGCCCCAGGATCTTACCTGACTCTTCTTATTTTACCAGAGCTTCTCAAATTCTTTTCAAAGTTTGACGTAAGAATGAGTTATCATCAGTCAAATGCCTTTCTACAAGATTTTTTTCAATTCTTTCATCGTTGGCTCTACCTCTTCGCTTTTGATTCTCCCGGAGTGTCTAAATAATTCATGGTGGTGTTTCTCATTGTCATTCTCTGCATTTGAAGACTGAAGAAGATTTCTCTCTCAATCTTATCCGTTCTCTCAAAGATTCATGATTCTAGTTTGAGGCCATCCTCTCATAATTGCTTTTGATTGTGGGAATTATTTTCACCCATCCGGTGTAATTCAGGAGTCTTTTTTCAGTTTGATTCTCCGAAGGCCATCATCTCATAATTAGTCATTCTCAGCTTTCAGCTCTCATAATCTAAATCTTACTGGTGCATCATTCAAATTTCTCTAATCAGCTCGGGATCTCTTCGTTCACTTGTATCTAAATTCTCTCAAATATCTTCTTTCGTTCTCTTCCCGATGGTTCTTCATCTTTTATTCGTTCATTTTCAATTTTTTTGCGGTGGTTCGTTGAAGATCTCTCTTCCTTGGCTATCATATCAATTCTTTCGTTCTTTCAAATTATACCGGTGGTTCGTTGAAGACCTTGTCAAGTTTGCGCTATATCTCTCTTAATCCTTTCTATGAGAATAAGTAGTGTGCCAAATCCATTGTTTGTCATCAATTTAATTGATGAAGGATAAGCATAATGTAATTCTTATTCTTGTTTCATCGAGTGAATTCAATCCCTGCTTTCCGGAGTGGTACATCATATCACATTCTCGGTTCGAGATGCTTTATCTTTTCTCCCGGAGTTCCAAGATCTCTCAATTATATCATCATGAAGATCCATCTAAATCATTGCAAGGATTCAACCTTATTCTTTTCATCCTTCATTTCGTTTGATCATTCTTTTGCTACCGGAGTTCCTAATGAAGGTTCTACATGATGGTTCATCAAGGATTTTATCCCTTCTCGAAGTTTTCATCGAGATTCTTTTCTAAGGAGATCAAGTATTCTTCATCTTGCAATCCGAAGTGCAATTCTTTCTTTTGTATCACTAGAGGTGGTATTATGTCATTCTTGATAATTTGAGTTCATGTTCCATGATTCACATGTTGTTAAGAATGAGATATTTTAAATCCATCAATCTTGCCATTGGAGTTATCTTGGGTTATATTTCACCTAAAGCCTTCCCTAAGGATTGTTGCTATCTTTGGTGCTTATAAATGACCCAAGTTCTTCATTTATCCTCCTGGTGAAATAAGTTTCTCGTCTTTTCATTCATACCAATCCAATCTATCGTTTCCGTTAGTGACAGAATTTCACCTCATAGTTTTGAGATGTTTTCCATAAGACCACAACAAGTTTATTTTTTTCGTTGTTGGATTCCCAACAACTCTGTTCGACACTTCTCCTAAAGATGCTTTTCAAGCTCATTTGAGGTAGAAGATGTTGTTTTCTTCTCCGTTCTTTTGATTCCATTCTTTTATCTCTTACGGAGGCATTGAGGTGTTGCTCTTTTCATTCATCATCTCGGATTGTCAGGACCATGTTCTTTTCGTGCTTATCCTTTTAACCGGAGTGTCGTGTCCTCTTTTCAAGTATCCTCTCATCTTGTCAAGTTCAATTCCTTCAATTTACAGGCGGAGTGCTGTCCAAATTATATCATTCTTATTCCTTCCCTATCTTGTTTTAACCGGAGTATTGTGCCCCTTTGCTCAAGTTCTTTTCGCCTTATCAAGCTTTGCATCTCTTTTCAACCGGAGTGCTATCCGAATTTGTTCTTCCTTATTACTCTTCCCTACCGGAGTGCTTTCAACTTTGTTCTTCCTCGTTCCTCTTTCCAAATGGAGTGCTTTCAACTTCGCTCATCTCCGTTGTATTTTTTTCTCGAAATGGCTTAACCTTTTCAAGGTTCTTTGGTTTCACTCGTTTGTCAAAGAAGCAACTTAGTTTTACCTCTTCTCTTTCTCTTCCGTTTTTCCCTCCGGTGCCATTCTAGATCTCGGGACGAGATCCTTTCATAGTGGTGGAGTGTTGTAACGCCCCGAGACCGATGTGCCAGGTGTCTTCCTGCTATTCGCTGTTGCTGCCATGTCATTTGCTTGCGTGTTGCATCTTGCCATGTCATCATGTGCATTGCATCATCATGTTTTCAAAACTTGCATTAGTCCGGGTCTCCCAGTTCCGTCCGTTGTCCGTTCTGAGCCCAGAGACACTTGCACGCGCCCGCGGCATGTGCGAAATAATATTTTATAAGTGGCCGGAAAATGTTCTCGGAATGGGATGAAAGTTGGCGTGTGGTCTTATTATAGTGTAGATAGACCGCCTGTCAAGTTTCATCACATTCGGAGTTCGTTTGACGCCCCAATGATTAACTATAGCGACAATATAGTCGGTCAAACATCGGACGTTTTCGGTCTCCGGAAACAGTCGCCGGGCCTCTCTTCTCTTCTCTCAGCCTGAGACCTTCTGCACAGTCCACTACCTACCGCCAGGCCCAACCTAGGCTCTCTCGTCAGTCCACGGACCTCCTCGCGCGCGCGTCCGAAAGCTGTCCCGGACCCGATCCGGGCAGTCGTCACCGTTGTGTCCGGATCATCCCCAAACATCTACAAAACGTCTCCGTTTTGTTATTGGACTTCCTAGTCTATTTTTCTCGACCGCTCAATTTATTTGGAGGAACGGATTAGCCCCTAAATGTCTTCATCTTTATATATATATATATATACATATACTCTCTAGTCTAAATCTAGACCAAACCCTAAAAACTAGGACATTTGTCCTCCCTAGCCTCCGCCACCTACAGGCTCCTCCCTCCTAGGAAAAACACCGCCGCCATCTATCAAATCCATCCATCCACAACGCCACCCTCCTCCTCGTTTTCTCAACCAGGCCAATCACCTCGCATTCGATCCACCCATCCCACTAACCGGAGCCTCTCCCATGCTCGACCCCGAGAGGTTCAGGAGCAGCACGTCCCGACGACCGAACCAGCAAGCCCTCACGTTGCCCTCTCCTCCTCGTTCCCCTCTATTTACTCTCTTCCTCACCTCGAGTTCCCTCTCTCTTTGTTCGAACAGGTGGATCCGCGCCTCTGCTCCAAGCTCCGATCCGCGCCTCCCCTTGCCATATCTGAACCCAGGCACTCCCCACGCTCCGTTCCACCCGTCCCGGCTGGCTCCCGTCGACCCCGCCGCCGAAACCCTTCTGCATCGTCTTCGACATTGCCAAGAACCTGCTGCGGTTTCAGTTCTTCAGGAACGAGAATAGCAGCGCCTCATCCTCTCATCGTCTTCGTCGCCCGTGGGCCTCACCCCCTCTGACCTGCTTCCTTTCGGCCAGGCCCGCCGCCCTGGAGACCCGCGCCCTGCCGGACCTCCCCTGCCTCGCCCCAAGCAGTCACCGCCATGACCTCTGCGTTGTGCGCGGGATCAGGTGGACGTCCGCTCAGCCCCGCTCGCCTCCTCGCTGGGCCACCAGATCCTGCGCCCCTGGCCCAGATCCAGCGCCCGTGTGGGCCGTAGGCATGCCGGCCCAACCGCTGCCTAAGCCGGCCTCCTCTTCTTCCGAACTGGGCTAGGCCCATGGTGAGCTCCCAGTGCCCACCAGATTCAGCCTGCACCTTTTTTCCGTTTTGGCGATTTTATCATTTTTTTCCTGAGACAATAGTTTTGCAGAAAAGTCCCTCTAGATAATGCATTTAATATCTCCACAACCGTGCATCGGATTAAAAAAAATTATATATGAAAGTTGCTTAGAATTTTGTGTAGTATTATAATATACAACTTTCATGCATGTTTGAAATGTTTAAAATGCTGTTTGGTTAAATTTGTCCATATGCCATGCTAAAATGCTTTAATTCATAACTAAATAACCGGAAGTCGGATTTTAATAAACTTTATATGTAAATGGGGTAGAATTTTTCCTAGTCTAACATGGTGGCTTCACTTTGCATGCTTAACAACTCTAAAATTATGTTTAGGGCAGAACAGTACCAAACCTAATATATGCATATGAGGAGTTTCCGGACTTGTTGTTTTGTTGTTCCGGCCTCATTTAAACTTGCCTATATTAGATAGTTTCATCATGCTTCACCTCTTGCCATGCTAACAACATTTAATCTTGTTGGGTACATAAACGAGAGAGAACTAAATAAGTCATGTGGTGTTTTCTTCAATATGCAACTCCGTTGCATAATGAGCTCCACTTAATTTGTAGGATTGTTTGTGCACTTTGCCATGCAATGCATACTTAAATCGGACATGCATCATACTTGGTTGTGCATCATGCCATGTTATGCTTGGTTGTTTACTATGTTGTGTGCTTCTTTCCGGTGTTGCTTCTTCGGGTTGGTTCCGATAACGTCGCGTTTGTGAGGACCCGTTCGACTACGTCCGTTTGTCTTCTTCATGGACTCGTTCCTCTTCCTTGCGGGATCTCAGGCAAGATGACCATACCCTCGAAATCACTTCTATCTTTGCTTGCTAGTTGCTCGCTCTTTTGCTATGCCTATGCTGCGATACCTACCACTTGCTTATCATGCCTCCCAAATTGTTAAGCCAAGCCTCTAACCCACCTTATCCTAGCAAACCATTGTTTGGCTATGTTACCGCTTTGCTCAGCCCCTCTTATAGCGTTGCTAGTTGCAGGTGAAGATTGGAGTTGTTCCATGTTGGAACATGGATATTTTGTTTGGATATCACAATATCTCTTATTTAATTAATGCATCTATATACTTGGTAAAGGGTGGAAGGCTCGGCCTTATGCCTGGTGTTTTGTTCCACTCTTGCCGCCCTAGTTTCCGTCATATCGGTGTTATGTTCCCGGATTTTGCGTTCCTTACACGGTTGGGTTATAATGGGAACCCCTTGACAGTTCACTTTGAATAAAACTCCTCCAGCAAGGCCCAACCTTGGTTTTACCATTCGCCACCTAGCCTTTTTCCCTTGGGAGTCGTGCATCCCGAGGGTCATCTTTATTTTAACGCCCCCGGACTAGTGCTTGTCTAAGTGTTGGTCCAAACTAGAGCCCCTTGCAGTGCCACCTCGGGGAAACTCGAGGGCTGGTTTTAGTTGTACGGATTGCTTAACCGGTGTGCCATGAGAACGAGATATGTGCAGCTCCTATCGGGATGTTGGCGCATCAGGCGGTCTTGCTGGACTTGTTTTACCATTGTCGAGGATGTCTTGTAACCGGGATGCCGAGTCTGATCGGATTGTCTTGGGAGAAGGAATATCCTTTGTTGACCATGAGAGCTTGTGATGGGCTAAGTTGGGACACCCCTGCAGGGTTTTGAACTTTCGAAAGCCGTGCCTGTGGTTATGGGAAGATGGGAATTTGTTAATGTCCGGTTGTAGAAAACCTGAAACATACCTTAATTAAAATGGATCAACCGCGTGTGTAACCGTGATGGTCTCTTTCCGGCGGAGTTCGGGAAGTGAACACGTTGTTGGAGTAATGCTTGACGTAGGTTGTTCTAGGATCACTTCTTGATCATAGTTATTCGACCGTGCTTTTGCCTTCTCTTCTCGCTCTCATTTGCGTATGTTAGCCACCATATATGCTAGTCGCTTGCTGCAGCTCCACCTCATACCTTTTACCCTTCCTATAAGCTTAAATATTCTTGATCGCGAGGGTGTGAGATTGCTGAGTCCCCGGGACTCACAGATACTTCCAAAACCAGTTTGCAGGTGCCGATGATACCGGGCAGGTGACACAACCAAGCTCAAGGAGGAGTTCAATGAAGATCTTTTCCTTTGTGTTGTTTCGTTTCAGTTCATCAGTAGTGGAGCCCAGTTGGGACGATCGGGGATCTGTGTAGCATTTGGGGTAGTCTTCTTTTATTTTGGTTCCATAGTCAGACCTTGATTGTACCTGGTTGATGTAATGCTTTATTCATGTAATTGTGTGAACTGGCGATTGTAAGCCAACTATGTATCTCTTTCCCTTATGTATTACATGGGTTGTGTGAAGATTACCTCACTTGCGACAATGCTTACAATGCGATTATGCCTCTAAGTCGTGCTTCGACACGTGGGAGATATAGCCGCATCGTGGGCGTTACAACTACTTCGACCACAAGCTCGACGATCACAAGCAAGAGAATGACGCAAGGATGGACGAGATTCACGCTTTGTTGCTCAACTGCTCTTCTTCCACTTGGTCTTCATCAAGAAGGACTCGCTCAAGTCGACACTCCGACTTCACCCTCTCCGGCTCAAGTACACCGACATCGAACACTCTACGTCGTGACGCGTGCAATGATCGTCAAGCAAGCCTCAATCCTCTATGCGATACCAACTCTCAAGAGCGCCGACAACGTCAAACTCAAGAGGCTTTTGCACTAGCATGAGAATGGCAACGACAACACCAACATGAAGAGGAAGAGCACGCGCGTCTACACCAAGTTGCACAAGATGCCGAGGCACAACGCCAAGAACAACAACTCCGTGAAGCTCAAGCACTTGAGGCGCAACAAGCCCTCCAAGATTCAAGTCGAGCCGTAGCCAACCAAGGCCGACAAGTCCGTGAACAAGAGGAAGCACTTCGCGAAGAACTTCATGAACGACGACATCAAGCTCGCGTGCACCGTCACGTTCCCCAAGTTCCTCCTCGAGCTCGACAAGCACCTCCACAAGCTCGCCAAGAACATCAAGTTCATCAAGAGCATGACGGCAATAGAAATCATCCACGACAATAGCAACATGAGGTTGACAATCCTCCTCACCAAGAGCGACACGAGCTTGACAATCATCTACAACACAGGCGTCATCATCCCCGACCCCAATAAAATGAAGAGCAATGCTACGGAAAGCTCAAGTTCACCATGCCCAAGTTCAATGGAAGCAATGATCCCGAAGAGTACCTTTCATGGGCATTGAAGGTCGACAAAATCTTCCATTTGCACAACTATGAAGAAGAGAAGAAGATCGTGATGGCATCCCTTGAGTTCCAAGACTATGTCCTCATTTGGTGGGAACAAGTCATAGAGCGCCGAGAGGCAAGAGGTGAACCACCCATCACTACTTGGGCGCAAATGAAGGATGTCATGAGAGCACACTTTGTGCCTACCTACTACAACCGCGACCTCTTCAATAAACTCCAACTACTCAAGCAAGGAACCAAGAGCGTTGAAGAGTACCACAAGGAGATGGAGATTGCCATGATACGAGCCAATGTCACGGAAGATGATGAGAAAAATGGCACCTTTCTTGAATGGACTCAACCATCCTATCAAGAAGATCGCCGACTTCCAACCATACTCGAACCTCATCGAGCTAGTGCATCAAGCTACCAAAGCGGAACGCCAAGTGCAAGATGATTTCAAGTATGCCAAGTTCTGATCCAAGTCATACGGTTTCTCCAACAACCAAGCTTCAACAACTCCTACACCGTCTACCAAGCCTTCTACTAGCAACATCGACAAGTCGAGTTCCAAGAAAGCTTCGTCAACTCCAAGTCATCCTCCTACTACGAGCAAATTCAAGCCGAGAGCTCCATCATCATCCACTCCAACCGATGAGACCATCGAGACGAGTTCCTTCAATTGCTTCACATGCGGAGGCCGAGGCCACAAGTCATACGAGTGCTCCATCAAGCGGACCATGATCCTCAACGACGACGGCACATACGACTCGATGTGTGAAGGAGAAATGGACGCTCTTGAGCAAGTCGCCATGCACCGGCAAGTGAAAAATGAAGAGGAACAAGTCTTTTGCGATGAAGATTCAAGTCCCGCCGTTGTCGTCTCCAAAGTCTTGACTCTCCAACATCACCAAGAATAAGACCAAAGATGCCACATATTCCACACCAAGGCCGACATCAATGGACGATCCGTCAAGGTCATCATCGATGGAGGGAGTTGTCATAATCTCGCAAGTGAAGAACTTTGCTCCAAGCTCCAATTGCCCAAGACGAAGCACCCACATCCATACAAAGTGCAATCACTACAAAAAAAGACACATTCGTGACATTTTGGGCCGAACGAAAAAAAATTATGTCATACATATGACACTTCTATGACGATAATTGTGACAAAAGCCGGTATCATCATAGATGTGGTGGGCTCCTACTTCTATGACAAAAAATCATGACAGAAAATGGGATTTTCGTCCTGGGCGGGCCGGAGACGCAGCTGCGTGACATTCTTTGGGCCGTCCATGACGGAAAAAACCATGGTAGAAGCGAGGGGGAGGGAAATTTCGGGGAGTTCCGGTTACGGTGGGAGGTCGGGGCCGAGCGATGCGCGTTTCTCACGTACGGGCATGTGTGCGAGGCATTGGCTCTAACTGCTCCCGAGCGAGGCATTGGGCTCTAACTGAACCCGAGCGATTGCACTGCAGGCTACGCGTTACTGAATCCGAGCGAACGATCGATGGCTGTTAACTGAACCCGATCGAGCGATTCCTTCGCTACTACTGCTAACTAAAGCCGATCGATTGGATGAACAGTGAGTGTTGCAGGGGGGGGGGTTTGGATGAACAGTGAGCGGTGGCGTTGCCTCTGGATGAACAGGACCCCGTGGTGTGGAGGGCTGGATGAACAGTAGACGGTGGAGGGGTGCCCGTGGAGGGGTGGTTGAACAGGACCCCGTGGTGTGGAGGGCTGGATGAACAGTAGACGGTGGAGGGGTGCTCGTGGAGGGGTGGTTGAATAGTAGCCGGTGGAATAGGGCGCGGTGGAGGCTGGATGAACAGGAGCCCGTGGAGGCTAGAGGAGGTCGACGGTAGCCCGTGGAGGCTGGAGGAGGTCGATGGTGGAGATGAACAGTATCCCGTGGAGTCCCATTTTGCGGTACGCCACACCCCTCCCGATGAACAAGACCCCCGTTTTGACCGTAGGAGGTCCGTTTCGTCCGTTTTGCGGTACGCCACACCCCTTCCCGATCAACAGGACCCCCGTTTCGACCGTAGGAGGTCCGTTTCATCCGTTTTGTGATACGCCACACCCCTCCCGATCAACAGGACCCCCGTTTCGACCGTAGGAGGTCAGTTTCCTCCGTTTTGTGGTACGCCACACCCCTCCCGATCAACAGGACCCTGTTCCGAATGTAGGAGGTCCGTTTCCTCCGTTTTGCGGTACGCCAGGCCTTGTTTCCATCGCCTGTTCCGTCCAAGCCCTCCCGATAAACACGGCCACGCATTCCGTTCCGACCCAGCCAGTTGGCTCCCACGCGTTCCGTTGCCTCCTGATGAACACGACGCATTCCGTTGCCTCCCCATGAACACGACGCATTCCGTTGCCTCCCCATGAATACGACGCATTACGTTGCCTCCCCATGAACACGACGACGACGTTGTTTCTCGGTTCCGACCCAGCCATGTACACAAGCCCTGGTCGTACGTATGCACGAGTAGGCGTTCGAGACCCCGCCCGTATGTACACATACGTGGCTGTATTTTCTTTCTTGCACCCTGGCCGCTGTACGTACGTGTACATGCTACGTGCGCGCCTCTACTACGACACGTGCGCGCCTCTACATCCACCAGTATATATATACGTACACGTTCGTGACCAGAATGACAACGCTACGTACGCTTCGACCAGGTGGGTCCCGACTGTCAAACGTTGAACGTTTTCGGTCTCCGGAAACAGTCGCCGGGCCTCTCTTCTCTTCTCTCAGCCTGAGACCTTCTGCACAGTCCACTAACTACCGCCAGGCCCAACCTAGGCTCTCTTGTCAGTCCGCGGACCTCCTCGCGCGCGCGTCCGGAAGCTGTCCCGGGCCCGATCCAGGCAGTCGTCACCGTTGTGTCCGGATCATCCCCAAACATCTACAAAACGTCTCCGTTTTGTTATTGGACTTCCTAGTCTATTTTTCTTGACCGCTCGATTTATTTGGAGGAACGGATTAGCCCCTAAATGTCTTCATCTTTCTTTATATATATATATATATATATATATACTCTCTAGTCTAAATGTAGACCAAACCCTAAAAACTAGGACATTTGTCCTCCCTAGCCGCCGCCACCTACAGGCTCCTCCCTCCTAGGAAAAACGCCGCCGCCATCTATCAAATCCATCCATCCACAACGCCACCCTCCTCCTCGTTTTCTCAACCAGGCCAATCACCTCGCATTCGATCCACCCATCCCACTAACCGGAGCCTCTCCTATGCTCGACCCCAAGAGGTTCAGGAGCAGCACGTCCCGATGACCGAACTAGCAAGCCCTCACGTTGCCCTCTCCTCCTCGTTCCCGTCTGTTTACTCTCCTCCTCACCTCAAGTTCCCTCTCTCTTTGTTCGAACAGGTGGATCCGCGCCTCTCCTCCGAGCTCCGATCCACGCCTCCCCTTGCCAGATCTGAACCCAGGCACTCCCCACGCTCCGTTCCACCCGTCCCGGCTGGCTCCCGTCGACCCCGCCGCCGAAACCCTTCTGCATCGTCTTCGACATCGCCAGGAACCTGCTGCGGTTTCAGTTCTTCAGGAACGAGAACAGCAGCGCCTCGTCCTCTCATCGTCTTCGTCGCCCGTGGGCCTCACCCCCTCTGACTTGCTTCCTTTCGGCCAGGCCCGCCGCCCTGGAGACCTGCGCCCTGCCGGACCTCCCCTGCCTCACCCCAAGCAGTCGCTGCGATGACGTCTGCGTTGTGCGTGGGATCAGGTGGACGTCCGCTCAGCCCCGCTCGCCTCCTCGCTGGGCCACCAGATCCTGCGCCCGTGTGGGCCGCAGGCATGCCGGCCCAACCGCTGCCTAAGCCGGCCTCCTCTGCTTCCGAACTGGGCTAGGCCCATGGTGAGCTCCCAGTGCCCACCAGATTCAGCCTGCGCCTTTTTTCCATTTTGGCGATTTTATCATTTTTTTCCTGAGACAACAGTTTTGCAGAAAAGTCCCTCTAGATAATGCATTTAATATCTCCACAACCGTGCATCGGATTAAAACAAATTATATATGAAAGTTGCTTAGAATTTTGTGTAGTATTATAATATGCATCTTTCTTGCATGTTTGAAATTTTTAAAATGCTGTTTGGTTAAATTTGTCCATATGCCATGCTAAGATGCTTTAATTCATAACTAAATAACCGTAGCTCGGATTTTAATAAACTTTATATGTAAATGGGGTAGAATTTTGCCTAGTTTAACATGGTGGCTTCACTTTGCATGCTTAACAACTCTAAAATTATGTTTAGGGCAGAACAGTACCAAACCTAATATATGCATATGAGGAGTTTCCGGACTTGTTGTTTTGTTGTTCTGGCCTCATTTAAACTTGCCTATATTAGATAGTTTCATCATGCTTCACCTCTTGCCATGCTAACAACATTTAATCTTGTTGGGTACATAAACGAGAGAGAACTAAATAAGTCATGTGGTGTTTTCTTCAATATGCAACTCCGTTGCATAATGAGCTCCACTTAATTTGTAGGATTGTTTGTGCACTTTGTCATGCAATGCATACTTAAATCGGACATGCATCATACTTGGTTGTGCATCATGCCATGTTATGCTTGGTTGTTTACTATGTTGTGTGCTTCTTTCCGGTGTTGCTTCTTCGGGTTGGTTCCGATAACGTCGCGTTTGTGAGGACCCGTTCGACTACGTCCGTTTGTCTTCTTCATGGACTCGTTCTTCTTCCTTGCGGGATCTCAGGCAAGATGACCATACCCTCAAAATCAATTCTATCTTTGCTTACTAGTTGCTCGCTCTTTTGCTATGCCTATGCTGTGATACCTACCACTTGCTTATCATGCCTCCCAAATTGTTAAGCCAAGCCTCTAACCCACCTTGTCCTAGCAAACCATTGTTTGGCTATGTTACCGCTTTGCTCAGCCCCTCTTATAGCGTTGCTAGTTGCAGGTGAAGATTGGAGTTGTTCCATGTTGGAACATGGATATTTTGTTGGGAAATCACAATATCTCTTATTTAATTAATGCATCTATATACTTGGTAAAGGGTGGAAGGCTCGGCCTTATGCCTGGTGTTTTGTTCCACTCTTGCCGCCCTAGTTTCCGTCATATCGGTGTTATGTTCCCGGTTTTTGCGTTCCTTACACGGTTGGGTTATAATGGGAACCCCTTGACAGTTCACTTTGAATAAAACTCCTCCAGCAAGGCCCAACCTTGGTTTTACCATTCGCCACCTAGCCTTTTTCCCTTGGAAGTCGCGCATCCCGAGGGTCATCTTTATTTTAACCCCCCGGGCCAGTGCTTGTCTAAGTGTTGGTCCAAACTAGAGCCCCTTGCAGCGTCACCCCGGGGAAACTCGAGGGCTAGTTTTAGTTGTACGGATTGCTTATCCGGTGTGCCCTGAGAACGAGATATGTGCAGCTCCTATTGGGATGTCGGCGCATCGGGCGGTCTTGCTGGACTTGTTTTACCATTGTCGAGGATGTCTTGTAACCGGGATGCCGAGTCTGATCGGATTATCTTGGGATAAGGAATATCCTTCGTAGACCGTGAGAGCTTGTGATGGGCTAAGTTGGGACACCCCTGCAGGGTTTTGAACTTTCGAAAGCCGTGCCAGCGGTTATGGGCAGATGGGAATTTGTTAATGTCCGGTTGTAGAAAACCCGAAACTTAACTTAATTAAAATGCATCAACCGCGTGTGTAACCGTGATGGTCTCTTTCCAGCGGAGTTCGGGAAGTGAGCACGGTGTTGGAGTAATGCTTGACGTAGGTTGTTCTAGGATCACTTCTTGATCATAGTTATTCGACCGTGCTTTTGCCTTCTCTTCTCGCTCTCATTTGCGTATGTTAGCCACCATATATGCTAGTCGCTTGCTGCAGCTCCACCTCATACCTTTTACCCTTCCTATAAGCTTAAATAGTCTTGATCGCGAGGGTGTGAGATTGCTGAGTCCCCGGGACTCACAGATACTTCCAAAACCAGTTTGCAGGTGCCGATGATACCGGGCAGGTGACGCAACCATGCTCTAGGAGGAGTTCGATGAAGATCTTGTCCTTTGTGTTGTTTCGTTTTAGTTGATCAGTAGTGGAGCCCAGTTGGGACAATCGGGGATCTGTGTAGCATTTGGGATAGTCTTCTTTTATTTTGGTTCCATAGTCGGACCTTGATTGTATCTGGTTGATGTAATGCTTTATTCATGTAATTGTGTGAAGTGGCGATTGTAAGCCAACTATGTATCTCTTTCCCTTATGTATTACATGGGTTGTGTGAAGATTACCTCACTTGCGACAATGCTTACAATGCGGTTATGCCTCTAAGTCGTGCTTCGACACGTGGGAGATATGGCCGCATCATGGGCGTTACAAGTTGGTATCAGAGCCTTCCCCGACCTTAGGAGCCCCCTGCTTGATCGAATCATTGGCGTTGTTGAGTCTAGAAAAATGTTTTGAGTCATTTAGGAATTATATATATCGGAGAGTTAGGAATTCTTTTTACTCCTCAGTCCCTTCTCGCTCTGGTGAGGCATCCTGACGTAGAGTTTTGACTCTTCTCTTCTCAAATTTCACTAAAAAAATTAGGATCACGCGGGTATCTTGGAATCGTTCCGATGGTTTTGTGACGAGAACATTGTTCTTGGTGCCTCCTGACATTTAGGGGTTGTGGCAGTGTCTCGGGGAGTTGAGCTCCGAGGTGTTGTCGTCACAATTTTATCGTTGCAGTTCTGGAATACCTGAGTTCGCCGACATCGAAAATCTCTTTTATGTAGTTGTTGGTGAGATAACCTCGACGTCACCCAGTACTGGGGCGGGAGTATTGCCATAACTCGTATGACGGATGCTTTTCGAAGGTTGAGGTAAACGATTTCCGAAGGTTTCTTGGTTATGTGTTGAAGGATGGATACAGCTGGATGTAGGATTTGCTAGTTTTGGGTGAGATATTATGCTTCCCCTGTATCCCCAACACCTGATTGCATAACCGGAAAATTTCGGGAGTTTATAAGTGGGAATTCAAGTAGCTCTTAGGATATCTTTTCGACAGATGTATGATATGAAATTGGGGTTCGACGTCTAGTGGTCCGCCTATTCACGGTTGGTTTTACAGTGGTCTCGTTGTGTCTTAAAGAGTCCTTGACTATGCCGACTCGGGGACGCTTCGTATGTCATGTGCATTGCCTTGTACATGATGGTGTTGTACGATCGAGCCCGTGTAGGCCCCACCACGAAAACTTCGGACGAAATCTCTATCATACGTTTGTTCTGGCTTACCCTGCAAGCCAATCCTTTGTTTTGTTTTGAGTTGTGGTATTCGAGTTGCTTCAATGTCTAGTGTTGATTCCATACCTTCCCTAATGGTGTTCTCATGCTCCGATGCGAATATCAATCCTTCATGATAATCGAGATTGGCATGTAAATCCTTTTTAACGGCGTGTTTCTCTTCAAGTGGATCCGATCATTTCAACACCAGCAAATATCAATTATCAGTTCTTCTCAACGGTGTTTGCTTCATTCGTTCCAAGTTGCCTTTGTTTTCCCACCCACCCACCCCCATTTTTCTTCAAGGACTAAGATTTCTTTATCAAGTATCTATCTTATGATTATGAAGTCTCTTCTTTCTTTTTTGTAAATGTTCTTACCTGGTGATTCTCATGAAGATACTAACGGAGCCTCAAGTTCGTCACTTTTCACTCGTTTTCTTCTCCGGTAGTTTCAATTCAAGCTTTGTTGATCATATCCTTTCCTCGTCTTAAATGTCTTCTCTTGCTGGTGCACCTCTCAATCATCCATTTCTCGCTAATCATTTGTTCTAGAGTGCTCAAGATATCTCGATGATTCGTGTTTCCACTCTGCTTTCGTTCAAGCTCTTTCGAGGATGTTATCTCATTCATGCCTTTTAATTCAACCGGTGCATTCCCTCTTTTAATTCGCTCAACGGTGTTTCTTTTGAGTGGGCCCCAGGATCTTACCTGACTCTTCTTATTTTACCAGAGCTTCTCAAATTCTTTTCAAAGTTTGACGTAAGAATGAGTTATCATCAGTCAAATGCCTTTCTACAAGATTTTTTTCAATTCTTTCATCGTTGGCTCTACCTCTTCGCTTTTGATTCTCCCGGAGTGTCTAAATAATTCATGGTGGTGTTTCTCATTGTCATTCTCTGCATTTGAAGACTGAAGAAGATTTCTCTCTCAATCTTATCCGTTCTCTCAAAGATTCATGATTCTAGTTTGAGGCCATCCTCTCATAATTGCTTTTGATTGTGGGAATTATTTTCACCCATCCGGTGTAATTCAGGAGTCTTTTTTCAGTTTGATTCTCCGAAGGCCATCATCTCATAATTAGTCATTCTCAGCTTTCAGCTCTCATAATCTAAATCTTACTGGTGCATCATTCAAATTTCTCTAATCAGCTCGGGATCTCTTCGTTCACTTGTATCTAAATTCTCTCAAATATCTTCTTTCGTTCTCTTCCCGATGGTTCTTCATCTTTTATTCGTTCATTTTCAATTTTTTTGCGGTGGTTCGTTGAAGATCTCTCTTCCTTGGCTATCATATCAATTCTTTCGTTCTTTCAAATTATACCGGTGGTTCGTTGAAGACCTTGTCAAGTTTGCGCTATATCTCTCTTAATCCTTTCTATGAGAATAAGTAGTGTGCCAAATCCATTGTTTGTCATCAATTTAATTGATGAAGGATAAGCATAATGTAATTCTTATTCTTGTTTCATCGAGTGAATTCAATCCCTGCTTTCCGGAGTGGTACATCATATCACATTCTCGGTTCGAGATGCTTTATCTTTTCTCCCGGAGTTCCAAGATCTCTCAATTATATCATCATGAAGATCCATCTAAATCATTGCAAGGATTCAACCTTATTCTTTTCATCCTTCATTTCGTTTGATCATTCTTTTGCTACCGGAGTTCCTAATGAAGGTTCTACATGATGGTTCATCAAGGATTTTATCCCTTCTCGAAGTTTTCATCGAGATTCTTTTCTAAGGAGATCAAGTATTCTTCATCTTGCAATCCGAAGTGCAATTCTTTCTTTTGTATCACTAGAGGTGGTATTATGTCATTCTTGATAATTTGAGTTCATGTTCCATGATTCACATGTTGTTAAGAATGAGATATTTTAAATCCATCAATCTTGCCATTGGAGTTATCTTGGGTTATATTTCACCTAAAGCCTTCCCTAAGGATTGTTGCTATCTTTGGTGCTTATAAATGACCCAAGTTCTTCATTTATCCTCCTGGTGAAATAAGTTTCTCGTCTTTTCATTCATACCAATCCAATCTATCGTTTCCGTTAGTGACAGAATTTCACCTCATAGTTTTGAGATGTTTTCCATAAGACCACAACAAGTTTATTTTTTTCGTTGTTGGATTCCCAACAACTCCGTTCGACACTTCTCCTAAAGATGCTTTTCAAGCTCATTTGAGGTAGAAGATGTTGTTTTCTTCTCCGTTCTTTTGATTCCATTCTTTTATCTCTTACGGAGGCATTGAGGTGTTGCTCTTTTCATTCATCATCTCGGATTGTCAGGACCATGTTCTTTTCGTGCTTATCCTTTTAACCGGAGTGTCGTGTCCTCTTTTCAAGTATCCTCTCATCTTGTCAAGTTCAATTCCTTCAATTTACAGGCGGAGTGCTGTCCAAATTATATCATTCTTATTCCTTCCCTATCTTGTTTTAACCGGAGTATTGTGCCCCTTTGCTCAAGTTCTTTTCGCCTTATCAAGCTTTGCATCTCTTTTCAACCGGAGTGCTATCCGAATTTGTTCTTCCTTATTACTCTTCCCTACCGGAGTGCTTTCAACTTTGTTCTTCCTCGTTCCTCTTTCCAAATGGAGTGCTTTCAACTTCGCTCATCTCCGTTGTATTTTTTTCTCGAAATGGCTTAACCTTTTCAAGGTTCTTTGGTTTCACTCGTTTGTCAAAGAAGCAACTTAGTTTTACCTCTTCTCTTTCTCTTCCGTTTTTCCCTCCGGTGCCATTCTAGATCTCGGGACGAGATCCTCTCATAGTGGTGGAGTGTTGTAACGCCCCGAGACCGATGTGCCAGGTGTCTTCCTGCTATTCGCTGTTGCTGCCATGTCATTTGCTTGCGTGTTGCATCTTGCCATGTCATCATGTGCATTGCATCATCATGTTTTCAAAACTTGCATTAGTCCGGGTCTCCCAGTTCCGTCCGTTGTCCGTTCTGAGCCCAGAGACACTTGCACGCGCCCGCGGCATGTGCGAAATAATATTTTATAAGTGGCCGGAAAATGTTCTCGGAATGGGATGAAAGTTGGCGTGTGGTCTTATTATAGTGTAGATAGACCGCCTGTCAAGTTTCATCACATTCGGAGTTCGTTTGACGCCCCAATGATTAACTATAGCGACAATATAGTCGGTCAAACATCGGACGTTTTCGGTCTCCGGAAACAGTCGCCGGGCCTCTCTTCTCTTCTCTCAGCCTGAGACCTTCTGCACAGTCCACTACCTACCGCCAGGCCCAACCTAGGCTCTCTCATCAGTCCACGGACCTCCTCGCGCGCGCGTCCGAAAGCTGTCCCGGACCCGATCCGGGCAGTCGTCACCGTTGTGTCCGGATCATCCCCAAACATCTACAAAACGTCTCCGTTTTGTTATTGGACTTCCTAGTCTATTTTTCTCGACCGCTCGATTTATTTGGAGGAACGGATTGGCCCCTAAATGTCTTCATCTTTATATATATATATATACATATACTCTCTAGTCTAAATCTAGACCCAACCCTAAAAACTAGGACATTTGTCCTCCCTAGCCGCCGCCACCTACAGGCTCCTCCCTCCTAGGAAAAACACCGCCGCCATCTATCAAATCCATCCATCCACAACGCCACCCTCCTCCTCGTTTTCTCAACCAGGCCAATCACCTCGCATTCGATCCACCCATCCCACTAACCGGAGCCTCTCCCATGCTCGACCCCGAGAGGTTCAGGAGCAGCACGTCCCGACGACCGAACCAGCAAGCCCTCACGTTGCCCTCTCCTCCTCGTTCCCCTCTATTTACTCTCTTCCTCACCTCGAGTTCCCTCTCTCTTTGTTCGAACAGGTGGATCCGCGCCTCTGCTCCAAGCTCCGATCCGCGCCTCCCCTTGCCATATCTGAACCCAGGCACTCCCCACGCTCCGTTCCACCCGTCCCGGCTGGCTCCCGTCGACCCCCCCGCCGAAACCCTTCTGCATCGTCTTCGACATTGCCAAGAACCTGCTGCGGTTTCAGTTCTTCAGGAACGAGAATAGCAGCGCCTCATCCTCTCATCGTCTTCGTCGCCCGTGGGCCTCACCCCCTCTGACCTGCTTCCTTTCGGCCAGGCCCGCCGCCCTGGAGACCCGCGCCCTGCCGGACCTCCCCTGCCTCGCCCCAAGCAGTCACCGCCATGACCTCTGTGTTGTGCGCGGGATCAGGTGGACGTCCGCTCAGCCCCGCTCGCCTCCTCGCTGGGCCACCAGATCCTGCGCCCCTGGCCCAGATCCAGCGCCCGTGTGGGCCGTAGGCATGCCGGCCCAACCGCTGCCTAATCCGGCCTCCTCTTCTTCTGAACTGGGCTAGGCCCATGGTGAGCTCCCAGTGCCCACTAGATTCAGCCTGCACCTTTTTTCCGTTTTGGCGATTTTATCATTTTTTCCTGAGACAACAGTTTTGCAGAAAAGTCCCTCTAGATAATGCATTTAATATCTCCACAACCGTGCATCGGATTAAAACAAATTATATATGAAAGTTGCTTAGAATTTTGTGTAGTATTATAATATACAACTTTCATGCATGTTTGAAATGTTTAAAATGCTGTTTGGTTAAATTTGTCCATATGCCATGCTAAAATGCTTTAATTCATAACTAAATAACCGGAGGTCGGATTTTAATAAACTTTATATGTAAATGGGGTAGAATTTTTCCTAGTTTAACATGGTGGCTTCACTTTGCATGCTTAACAACTCTAAAATTATGTTTAGGGCAGAACAGTACCAAGCCTAATATATGCATATGAGGAGTTTCCGGACTTGTTGTTTTGTTGTTCCGGCCTCATTTAAACTTGCCTATATTACATAGTTTCATCATGCTTCACCTCTTGCCATGCTAACAACATTTAATCTTGTTGGGTACATAAACGAGAGAGAACTAAATAAGTCATGTGGTGTTTTCTTCAATATGCAACTCCGTTGCATAATGAGCTAGACTTAATTTGTAGGATTGTTTGTGCACTTTGCCATGCAATGCATACTTAAATCGGACATGCATCATACTTGGTTGTGCATCATGCCATGTTATGCTTGGTTGTTTACTATGTTGTGTGCTTCTTTCCGGTGTTGCTTCTTCGGGTTGGTTCCGATAACGTCGCGTTTGTGAGGACCCGTTCGACTACGTCCGTTTGTCTTCTTCATGGACTCGTTCCTCTTCTTTGCGGGATCTCAGGCAAGATGACCATACCCTCGAAATCACTTCTATCTTTGCTTGCTAGTTGCTCGCTCTTTTGCTATGCCTATGCTGCGATACCTACCACTTGCTTATCATGCCTCCCAAATTGTTAAGCTAAGCCTCTAACCCACCTTGTCCTAGCAAACCATTGTTTGGCTATGTTACCGCTTTGCTCAGCCCCTCTTATAGCGTTGATAGTTGTAGGTGAAGATTGGAGTTGTTCCATGTTGGAACATGGATATTTTGTTTGGATATCACAATATCTCTTATTTAATTAATGCATCTATATACTTGGTAAAGGGTGGAAGGCTCGGCCTTATGCCTGGTGTTTTGTTCCACTCTTGCCGCCCTAGTTTCCGTCATATCGGTGTTATGTTCCCGGATTTTGCGTTCCTTACACGGTTGGGTTATAATGGGAACCCCTTGATAGTTCACTTTGAATAAAACTCCTCCAGCAAGGCCCAACCTTGGTTTTACCATTCGCCACCTAGCCTTTTTCCCTTGGGAGTCGTGCATCCCGAGGGTCATCTTTCTTTTAACGCCCCCGGACCAGTGCTTGTCTAAGTGTTGGTCCAAACTAGAGCCCCTTGCAGTGCCACCTCGGGGAAACTCGAGGGCTGGTTTTAGTTGTACGGATTGCTTATCCGGTGTTCCATGAGAACGAGATATGTGCAGCTCCTATCGGGATGTTGGCGCATCGGGCGGTCTTGCTGGACTTGTTTTACCATTGTCGAGGATGTCTTGTAACCGGGATGCCGAGTCTGATGGGATTGTCTTGGGAGAAGGAATATCCTTCGTTGACCATGAGAGCTTGTGATGGGCTAAGTTGGGACACCCCTGTAGGGTTTTGAACTTTCGAAAGCCGTGCCCGCGGTTATGGGCAGATGGGAATTTGTTAATGTCCGGTTGTAGAAAACCTGAAACTTACCTTAATTAAAATGGATCAACCGCGTGTGTAACCGTGATGGTCTCGTTCCGGCGGAGTTCGGGAAGTGAACACGGTGTTGGAGTAATGCTTGACGTAGGTTGTTCTAGGATCACTTCTTGATCATAGTTATTCGACCGTGCTTTTGCCTTCTCTTCTCGCTCTCATTTGCGTATGTTAGCCACCATATATGCTAGTCGCTTGCTGCAGCTCCACCTCATACCTTTTACCCTTCCTATAAGCTTAAATATTCTTGATCGCGAGGGTGTGAGATTGCTGAGTCCTCGGGACTCACAGATACTTCCAAAACCAGTTTGCAGGTGCCGATGATACCGGGCAGGTGACACAACCAAGCTCAAGGAGGAGTTCGATGAAGATCTTTTCCTTTGTGTTGTTTCGTTTCAGTTGATCAGTAGTGGAGCCCAGTTGGGACGATCGGGGATCTGTGTAGCATTTGGGGTAGTCTTCTTTTATTTTGGTTCCGTAGTCAGACCTTGATTGTATCTGGTTGATGTAATGCTTTATTCATGTAATTGTGTGAAGTGGAGATTGTAAGCCAACTATGTATCTCTTTACCTTATGTATTACATGGGTTGTGTGAAGATTACCTCACTTGCGACAATGCTTACAATGCGATTATGCCTCTAAGTCGTGCTTCGACACGTGGGAGATATAGCCGCATCGTGGGCGTTACAACTACTTCGACCACAAGCTCGACGATCACAAGCAAGAGAATGACGCAAGGATGGACGAGATTCATGCTTTGTTGCTCAACTCCTCTTCTTCCACTTCGTCTTCATCAAGAAGGACTCGCTCAAGTCGACACTCCGACTTCACCCTCTCCGGCTCAAGTACACCGACATCGAACACTCTACGTCGTGAGGCGCGCAATGATCGTCAAGCAAGCCTCAATCCTCTACGCGATACCAACTCTCAAGAGCGCCGACAACGTCAAACTCAAGAGGCTTTTGCACTAGCATGAGAACGGCAACGACAACACCAACATGAAGAGGAAGAGCAAGCGCGTCTACACCAAGTTGCACAAGATGCCGAGGCACAACGCCAAGAACAACAACTCCGTGAAGCTCAAGAACTTGAGGCGCAACAAGCCCTCCAAGATTCAAGTCGAGCCGTAGCCAACCAAGGCCGACAAGTCCGTGAACAAGAGGAAGAACTTCGCGAAGAACTTCATGAACGACGACATCAAGCTCGCGTGCACCGTCACGTTCCCCAAGTTCCTCCTCGAGCTCGACAAGCGCCTCCACAAGCTCACCAAGAACATCAAGTTCATCAAGAGCATGACGGCAATAGAAATCATCCACGACAAGAGCAACATGAGGTTGACAATCCTCCTCACCAAGAGCGACACGAGCTTGACAATCACCTACAACACGGGCGTCATCATCCCCGACCCCAATACAATGAAGAGCAATGCTACGGAAAGCTCAAGTTCACCATGCCCAAGTTCAATGGAAGCAATGATCTCGAAGATTACCTTTCATGGGCATTGAAGGTCGACAAAATCTTCCGTTTGCACAACTATGAAGAAGAGAAGAAGATCGCGATGGCATCCCTTGAGTTCCAAGACTATGTCCTCATTTGGTGGGAACAAGTCATAGAGCGCAGAGAGGCAAGAGGTGAACCACCCATCACTACTTGGGCGCAAATGAAGGATGTCATGAGAGCACACTTTGTGCCTACCTACTACAACTGCGACCTCTTCAATAAACTCCAACTACTCAAGCAAGGAACCAAGAGCGTTGAAGAGTACCACAAGGAGATGGAGATTGCCATGATACGAGCCAATGTCATGGAAGATGATGAGAAAACAATGGCACGTTTCTTGAATGGACTCAACCATCCTATCAAGAAGATCGCCGACTTCCAACCATACTCAAACCTCATTGAGCTAGTGCATCAAGCTACCAAAGCGGAACGCCAAGTGCAAGATGATTTCAAGTATGCCAAGTTCTCATCCAAGTCATACGGTTTCTCCAACAACCAAGCTTCAAAAACTCCTACACCGTCTACCAAGCCTTCTACTAGCAACATCGACAAGTCGAGTTCCAAGAAAGCTTCATCAACTCCAAGTCATCCTCCTACTACGAGCAAATTCAAGCTGAGAGCTCCATCATCATCCACTCCAACCGATGAGACCGTCGAGACGAGTTCCTTCAAATGCTTCACATGCGGAGGCCGAGGCCACAAGTCATACGAGTGCACCAACAAGCGGACCATGATCCTCAACAACGACGACACATACGACTCGATGTGTGAAGGAGAAATGGACGCTCTTGAGCAAGTCGCCATGCACCGGCAAGTGAACAATGAAGAGGAACAAGTCTTTTGCGATGAAGATTCAAGTCCCGCCGTTGTCGTCTCCAAAGTCTTGACTCTCCAACATCACCAAGAAGAAGACCAAAGATGCCACATATTCCACACCAAGGCCGACATCAATGGACGATCCGTCAAGGTCATCATTGATGGAGGGAGTTGTCATAATCTCGCAAGTGAAGAACTTTGCTCCAAGCTCCAATTTCCCAAGACGAAGCACCCACATCCATACAAAGTGCAATCACTACAAAAAAAGACACATTCGTGACATTTTGGGCCGAACGAAAAAAAATTATGTCATACATATGACACTTCTATGACGATAATTGTGACAAAAGCCGGTATCATCATAGATGTGGTGGGCTCCTACTTCTATGACAAAAAATCATGACAGAAAATGGGCTTTTCGTCCTGGGCGGGCCGGAGACGCAGCTGCGTGACATTCTTTGGGCCGTCCATGACGGAAAAAACCATGGTAGAAGCGAGGGGGAGGGAAATTTTGGGGAGTTCCCGGTTACAGTGGGAGGTCGGGGCCGAGCGATGCGCGTTTCTCACGTACGGGCATGTGTGCGAGGCATTGGCTCTAACTGATCCCGAGCGAGGCATTGGGCTCTAAGTAAACCCGAGCGATTGCACTGCAGGCTACGCGTTACTGAATCCGAGCAAACGATCGATGGCTGTTAACTGAACCCGATCGAGCGATTCCTTCGCTACTACTGCTAACTAAAGCCGATCGATTGGATGAACAGTGAGTGTTGCAGGGGGGGGTTGGATGAACAGTGAGAGGTGGCGTTGCCTCTGGATGAACAGGACCCCCTGGTGTGGAGGGCTGGATGAACAGTAGACGGTGGAGGGGTGCCCGTGGAGGGGTGGTTGAACAGGACCCCGTGGTGTGGAGGGCTGGATGAACAGTAGACGGTGGAGGGGTGCTCGTGGAGGGGTGGTTGAATAGTAGCCGGTGGAATAGGGCGCGGTGGAGGCTGGATGAACAGGAGCCCGTGGAGGCTAGAGGAGGTCGACGGTAGCCCGTGGAGGCTGGAGGAGGTCGATGGTGGAGATGAACAGTATCCCGTGGAGTCCCATTTTGCGGTACGCCACACCCCTCCCGATGAACAAGACCCCCGTTTTGACCGTAGGAGGTCCGTTTCGTCCGTTTTGCGGTACGCCACACCCCTTCCCGATCAACAGGACCCCCGTTTCGACCGTAGGAGGTCCGTTTCATCCGTTTTGTGATACGCCACACCCCTCCCGATCAACAGGACCCCCGTTTCGACCGTATGAGGTCAGTTTCCTCCGTTTTGTGGTACGCCACACCCCTCCCGATCAACAGGACCCTGTTCCGAATGTAGGAGGTCCGTTTCCTCCGTTTTGCGGTACGCCACACCCCTCTCGATGAACAAGACCCCCGTTTCGACCGTAGGAGGTCCGTTTCATCCGTTTTGCGGTACGCCACACCCCTTCCCGATCAACAGGACCCCCGTTTCGACCGTAGGAGGTCCGTTTCATCCGTTTTGTGATACGCCACACCCCTCCCGATCAACAGGACCCCCGTTTCGACCGTAGGAGGTCCGTTTCCTCCGTTTTGTGGTACGCCACACCCGTCCCGATCAACAGGACCCTGTTCTAAATGTAGGAGGTCCGTTTCCTCCGTTTTGCGGTACGCCAGGCCTTGTTTCCATCACCTGTTCCGTCCAAGCCCTCCCGATAAACACGGCCACGCATTCCGTTCTGACCCAGCCAGTTGGCTCCCACGCGTTCCGTTGCCTCCCGATGAACACGACGCATTCCGTTGCCTCCCCATGAACACGACGCATTCCGTTGCCTCCCCATGAATACGACGCATTACGTTGCCTCCCCATGAACACGACGACGACGTTGTTTCTCTGTTCCGACCCAGCCATGTACACGAGCCCTGGCCGTACGTATGCGCGAGTAGGCGTTCGAGACCCCGCCCGTATGTACACATACGTGGCCGTATTTTCTTTCTTGCACCCTGGCCGCTGTACGTACGTGTACATGCTACGTGCGCGCCTCTACTACGACACGTGCGCGCCTCTACATCCACCAGTATATATGTACGTACACGTTCGTGACCAGAATGACAACGCTACGTACGCTTCGACCAGGTGGGTCCCGACTGTCAGGCACTTCCTTGCGTGCGAAGATGTAGCTGGTGGGTCCCAGCAGTCAGGGGGAAACGTTTTTTTTGTGAAATACGATGGCCCGTCCGGTGGGTGCCCGCTGTCAGGTGGAGGAATAATTATTTTGCACGTAATAGGGAGGCACTTCCTTGCTGCGACCGTGGACCCAGCTGTCAGCCTCTCCATGTACAGTCCACGTCCGATGGAAGCCGTTCCTTGACCATGTTGACCACGCCGCGCCGAGAGCACCAGCGCGGAGGAAGACGGCGAGGCCTAGGAAGGGGACGACGCGGAGCCGGGGAAGACGCGGCAGTGGATGCCCACGCGTAGAGGAGTACGAGGGTTCACTGGTTCGCTGCGATGTGAGGTTGTCATCGCCGCAGAATAACAGGGGGTGTGGGTGAGTAGAGGGATGGCCTGGCCAGCGGTGGGAGTAGTAGGGGGCGGTGAGGCCTCCGCCGCATCGCAGCAGGCCACGGGAGTCAGGAGCACAAGGCACGACCGGCGCTGGTTTGGGCGGCTGGAGAAAGTAGACCAGAGGTTGAAGAAGCACTACGACCGTTGGATGGACATCGTACGGTCACTGGAGCTACAATCGTGCATATTGACTAAATTGACAAAGCCCTCCGTCCCCCTCAACTTAGTAGGCCCACAAGTCAGCCTGCCACTATACTGGGTCCCAGCTAATAGGGGAGTATTCATTTTTTTGTGCATAATAAGGAGGCACTTCCTTGCGTGCGAAGATATAGCTGGTGGGTCCGAGCTGTCAGCGGCGGTAATGTTTTTTTTGCGAAATACGGAGGCCCTGTCGGTGGGTCCCTGATGTCAGGTGGAGGAATCATTTTTTGCGTGTAATAAGGAGGCATTTCCTTGCGTGCGGCCGTGGACCCAGCTGTCGGCGTCTCCACGTACAGTCCACTTCAGATGCATGTCGGTCGTTGACCACGTTGACCAGGCCGCGCCGAGAGCACCAGGGTAGTGGACGACGACGAGGCCTAGGAAGGGAACAACATGGAGGCAGGGAAGACTCGACAGTTGTTTCCCACGCGGAGGGGAGTACGACTGTACGAGGGTTTACTGGTTTGTCTGCCGTCGCCGGAGAATAACAGCAGGTGTGGGTGAGTAGTGGGATGGCTAGGCCAGCGATGGGAGTACGGTGGGGCGGTGAGGCCTGCGCGATAGCAGAGCCGGCCGCGGGGAGGAGGGAGCATGCAGTCCCGCTGGCGCTTGTTTGAGCGGCTAGAGCAGGAAGAGCAGAAATTGAAGAAGCACGACGGCCGTTGGATGGCCATCCAACAGTCACTGCTTGTGCGTCAACCTTTTTTTAGGAAAGCCTCAAATCTGTGGAAAACAGCATACATACCCATCTGCCATTATTTCTAATAATTTACAGCCCATTTGCTAATTATTAAGGTTTATTTGGAGCACATATTCTTTTTGTTAGCATTACAGCCCATATTGTGGCCACGGTTAAAAAATTATACGAAATTTTGCATATTTCGGTGCGGTCCGAACTATTTTTGATCCCGAAATTTCAACTCACATTCAAATTGATTTGAAAAATAAATGTATATTAATATAAAATCCAACAAATTCTCCACGCATAAAAATTAATGTAATTTAAAATCTCGAAATGAAAAAAAAAGGTATTTGAAACTAATTGCCGGTTTGATGTGTTTTAAAAATGTACATCCCATTTCTCATTACTGATGGGCCATTTTCTCGGCCAGCCGAATGAAAGCTCTCCTCGTCTTGAAAGATTTGCAGCCCAACAGGCCTGACAAAGCGATTTACTTGGCAAATCACAAAAACAGGGCTGTGGCCGTGGACCCTGCTGTCAGCCTCTCCACGTACAGTACTCTTCCGATAGAATGTCATTGACCACGCCGCGCCGAGAGCACCAAGGCGGTGGACGACGGCGAGGCCTAGGAAGGGGATGACGCGGAGCCGGGGAAGACGCGGTAGTGGATGCCCACGTGGAGAGGAGTACGAGGGTTCACTGGTTCGGCTGCGGTGTGAGGCTGCCGTCGCCGCAGGGCCTGGCTAGCGGTGGGAGTAGTAGGGGGCGATGAGGCCTCAACGGCAGCACAGCCGGCCACTGGAGGCAGGAGCAGGCGGTCTCCCCGGTGCTGGTTTGGGCGGCTGGTGCAAGAAGAGCAGCGATTGAAGAAGCAGCAGGACCGTTCCATTCAAATCAAACGGTTACTGCTGCTAGAATTGTTTGTTGACTAAGTTGACAAGCCCTGCGTACACGTCAACTTAGTAGGCCCATAGGTCAGCCTCCCAACCAGTGCGCCCCAGATGTCAGTGGGAGGAATCATTTTTTTCGCGTAATAAGGAGGCAGTTGATTGCGTGCGGCCAGACCAGCGGAGGGAGTAGGGTGGGCCGGGGAAGCCTGCGCGGCATCACAACGGGCCACAAGAGGAGGGAGCAGGCAGTCCCACCGGCGCTAGTTTAGGCGGCTGGAGTAGGAAGATCAAAGATTGAAGAAGCACGTGGGCCGTTGGATGGACATCCAACAGTCACTGCTACTAGAATCGTGTGTTCACTGACAAAGCCTTGCGTAAGCAAGTCAGCCTCGAAATCTGTGGCGTGTACAGCCCATTTGCTATTATTTTTATTATTTTTACTCATTTTCTAATTCATATGGAATTTATTGCAGCCCGTTTTCCATTTTTAGAATTGCTGGCCATTTTTTGGTCAGTACCAGGGTCAAAAAGATTAACTAAATATGTGGGAAATTTGTAAAATTCGCAAATTTTTGCTGGGGAACGAAATATTCTTAATCTAAAAATTAATAGCCATACTAAAACAAATTTAAAAATAAATTAGTACTATGTCATGTTAAATCCAATGAAATACGTATAAGATATCAGTGAAGAACAAAAACAAAAAACAACTTATATCCCATTTGCTATAATTTTTTTGGAATTTTCAACCCCTTTTGATATTACTTTTAATAGACATTGACAATACTCTTAAGCCAGGCCGGAATGCATCCCTCCTCGTCTTGAAAGATTTGCAGCCCAGTAATTCGGAGAAAACAAATAGGCCTAGCTTGGGTATTCTTCAAAAAGAAATACTGGGCTACCTATTTTCCCAAAGAACTGGGCATGAGCATTTAGCTTTATTTATTTATTTACTTATTTATGTTTAGGGGACCATGAGCATGTACCTGGGACGGATTCATGTGAGAGCCTTCCTTCCAGTTAATTATGGGCTTCTCTATTGGGCCTTCATCAGTGGGTTGCATGTTATCAACAAGTGGAAAATGTGTTCCATACGAAAAATAGTATGCGCTACATACGGTACGGGGCACTAAAGGATCGAACCGTGCAACGACTTCCAAAACATTGTGTTTGTCGTTCTAACAACACATTTATTCAACCAACAGATGAAATATACTACTGATTGTACATTGAAAACAGCAGCAGCAGCAACCAGGGCCGGGGGTGCAACAGAAGTAGTAAGCAGGCCAGAAGAGTGAAGACGCAGCTCTCTCTTCCAAACCAAACATCAGCCATCATTACAAAAGGGATACCAAAAAAGAACAAGTGTATGCATAAAACTAAATAAAGATCCTACTACACCAAGTGTACGCATCTAACTAACTGGCTCAGTTAGACATTACTATTTATTAAGCTGTGGAGATTGGCTGACGGCTTGAACCAGATGGGTGCCTGACGGGGGAAACTCCAGCCAGCAGGTCGAAGTCTGATACTTGCGACCCTCTCTCCTACTTTGGGCTGCAGAGCGTGGTGGCACATATCAGGGTATGGTGCATGCAGAGACGCGTGATACGCTGTGTACACACAATTTTGCCTGATGAACGAAACCGCGCTGCCATCATGATCCTTGCCGTCGGTTATCTCCTGGTTAATCGGATAATTCATTCCGACAAACAGAGAGCGTGTACCAAGGCTACTTACCAGCCTCCAATCAAAAATTCCTGAAGGCCCAGGGAAGCTGGGATCCTGCTCAAAGACCTTGCAGTGACTGTGATTGTATTACGCGAAACAACACGTCCGGTACGTGCGAACGATCATCAATCTTTCGCCGTCGTCTGATCGAGCCAGGAACCACCTGCAACTGCCATGCCGCTTTTCTTTGAAAGGTTCTGGGATTAGGAAGGGTAGGGACACCAGGCGGCCTACAACATCATATCAAGTTGGAGTCAAATAAAAAATGGCTCTTGATTTAGTCAATCTTAAGAATAGCATGTTATGAGCATGAATATTTTTTCAGCAAATGTTGACAGTAATATAAGCAAGCCATCATGATATCGTAGGAAAGTAACATACTGCTATAACAGCCATTTGTAGCGATGACTGGAGTAGGCCAGCAATACGTCCAGCCATAGAAGGAGTCGACATCGTAAATGAAGCCCTTGTGTTCAATGGCATCAGATAACCATGGAGGATGTATGATCCTGCGATGGACGTGCAAATTTATCCACTTACCGCAGTGACCTGTCAGATAGGCGAGACCGCGGTTGAAGAACGCAATTAGCCTGAAGTCTTTATAATTCACAGATCTTGTGGGCACTTGGCAGATTACAACCTTGAGCAAATCAAACTTGGTATCATGTTGGCTACTGTAAGATTCCGAGTATTCTGGGCCGCGGTGCCAAAGCAGTGCAGTGTTAATCGAAGGAAGGAGGATCAATCGCTGGGTGTAGACCTCCACGAGCATCCAGCTGCCGCGACCATCGACGAGCACCATCCAAAACGTGTTCATGCCGATCTAGTACATACTGTTAATGTAGTTGAGGCTGACGGGGATGGGATCGCAGTAAAGGGGGTTGATGCTTGCCACCCTACAATCGTTATGCTACGTGACACGCCGTTTCTGAAGATCAGGCGGCATCACCAAGCAAGGAGCTGGCTTAAAAAGCTCCGGCCTGAGGGCTTTGAGTAAACGGTACAGCCCCGACGAGCACGCGGCGAGCGACATGGTACTGAGATTGTCCACACGTGAAACAATGAGCTTGATTACCTCTGTGGGGAGCGAATTCCAGCCACTCTTTCGGTGGACGCTGCTCGGTTCTGCCATTGTTAGTGCTTGGGTTTCGGACGAGGGGGGGAGGCGCCTTAGCGGGGATGGAAGATTGGACGATATTATGTGCGGACAAAGATGGAGAAGCGAATATGTGCTGCGGGAAGTGGACAGGTGATGATGACTACAGCACGCCGCTTGACTTACGAGACACATACCAGCAGCTTAGGGTCATGTCGATGCCAGACAACTTGCTTGAGTGATCACAGTACTGGTACTCCCTAAAGTGTTATGCCCTAACTTGCTTGAGTAGAGTAGTAGACTAGGACTCTGCTCTACTACTAGCACCGGAGGAGTAGTATATTCTAATCTAAAATAGTTACAAACTTCAATGCCCGAGCATGGAACGACTACAAACCGTGCTCAAAGACCCTGTCTACATGGTGTTTGGACATGGGCGACAACCTCAACGCCAACGGTGCTGCTCCCGTTGCACCGTATGTGTTTCTGTCCTTCCTGTTTGAAATCGTGGTAGAATTCATGATTTATTTCGTGCTTATTCGGATTAAATCTCCTAGTAACTTGCTCATATATTCAACTGGCGCAACGTCCCCTACAGCCACTCCCGTTTCATGGACGGCCTGGTCGATGCCTCCAAGGAGCCCTTCGTCCACTGCTATGAGTGTCTGATGCCGTTTTGTGGCTCGCCGGTGGACATGGTGCATCACCTCACGGATGCGTGCAGCGGTCACTGCTGGCCCTTGGCGGAGAACATCAAGTACGAGACGTGCTACCCGTTCACCATGCCGGAGTCGCTGGAGGATCACCGCCGCCTGCTAGTCTCGAAGGAGGATGGCAGCGTCTTCCTCTTGATCATGGGCACCGACGAGGCCCGTGCAGGCCGCCGCCCCGTCTCTGTAATGCGCGTCAGGGGCGACGCGCTGACGCTAACACTGTCACGAGGCCGATGTACGGGTGCGTGGTCAGTGTTACTACCCCTCCGGGTCGCCTGGGCGGTGACACCGGCCTCATCGAACGGACTTGGACTCTGGGGAGCTGGGACTATCCCGCCAATGTGGACTTGGAAAACCCATGGCATCCTTTACCCGCCGACGCGGTGCACGGGGACTCCAAGGAGGTTCACCTGGACATACGCATTATCAAGTTAAATGTTGATCATTAGTCTTCGCTCAATGTAATCCACTGTCTAAGCATGTGGAGACTTCCATGCAGGATCTTGCTCTATTGAAGTATCGCGCATGAATAAAAGTGTATCCGTTTATGGTTTAGTCTAGAATCTTCCATGTATGAATTTTTACTATAGTACTGGTGAAAGACTTACGATGAACCATTTCTTACATCTCCTCTGCCCGCTTGCAAGTCATCCTGATTTAATCCCTCCATCTAGGTGTATAAGGGCATGGTTAATATTACTTAATAGTATAGCCAACTGTTGACTATAAGAAAGTGCCATGTCATCTGTAGCCAACATGTATAACAATCGATACTCAAAGCTAATTCTTAAAGATCATTTCTTGCAAAGCACAATAAGTGTTATTTCTTCACAAGTTTTGGATGCAGGTTGAACAGTTGAACGCTTTTGTTTGCAAAAGATACCTTTTTATCTATTTCACCCAGATGTTTGTGAGCTCTAGAGATGAAATAATATCCGAATAAACCTATCGATACCCGTTACACATGAGATGACCCCCACATCCTTTGTCAAAATAAACAACTCCCCGATCAATGCATTTCACTCTTCGGTGCAACGCACGGGCACCTTACTACTATAGATTAGTACGACCAAAAATTGAACTAACATTATATATAGTACGATAAATGCTGATGCATGTCACCTAAAATTATATCATTCAAAACTATGTTCAAATACGAATCCAACGATATAGTTTTTGTTGATATGCACTAACATTTTGTAAGTTAAATATTTAGTCAAATTCAATGGGGACTAATAAACCACGACCGATGTAGTACAAGTGTAGAGGGCGGCGCTGCACGGGAGTCTCACCTGTTACCCCGCTCGTGGCGCGGCTGTAAAGCCGTCATATCACAAAACCCAACCACTCCCAGTAATAAGTGGCCTGGTAAAATAAACGGACAAGCAACCATCACATCCCTCCGTCTTTTTTGCATTTCATCTCTCTGCATTTACTTTCTCCGGTTCATCTCTCACACTCGATCCCTAGCTACTACTCCTAGGGCCAGTTCTTTTGGCGGCTTCCACAGCTTTTCCCACAAGACTAGTCACAGTGGAGAGTAACAATAAGGCGCCCCACTCATTTATTTGGGCTTCTAAACTACTACTCCATCCTGGTTTATTCCTCACCATTGTAATTTGTGCTAAATTTTGACCAAAGATTTAACTGGTTTATTCCTCACCATTGTAATCCCTCCGTCTACGTGTGTAAGTCATCTTATGAAAACCAAATAATCCCAAAACACTTAGGTGCGGTGCATTAACTTCTACCTCGTTTCTTGTTTCTTGACATATCAACCAATAAGAGATAAAGAGTGTGCATGCTTTTAATGACTTGAGATATCGAACACGACATGCAGTGGTTAGTTCATTGCATGCAATACTATTAATTAGCAAATAAACATTAACGTTTCTCGTTTTCTCCTCCTTGGTCACGGTGCACAGCCTAAGATGACTTACTCACCTAGACGGATGGAGTAGTGCATGTGACATGCACTAACATTTTATTAGTTAAATTTATGATCAAAATTTGACACAGATTACAATGGGGACCAATAAACCAGGACGGAGGTAGTAGTTATGGGATTACTAATCTAGAAGCCTAAAAGAACTGGCCCCTGGTACTCCTACTAGTAGTAGCACTCAAGTTAGAATTCCAATTGCATGGCACAACTTGTTAGGCAAAAAATTTGATACAGGGTGTAGGAAGCGGTTTGGGAATTTGCATGCCTTTCCAACCAGTGAGATACTCCGTACAAAGTACGACAAAGAAATAACCACAGAGAAGGAAGCTAAAAGTAAACAATCAAATGAGCATTTTTGCATTTGTTTTGCATTGAATCGTTTCACAAGCTTGACTAGTGCTGTTTTTCTACTTTTACAAAAACCGCATCGTAATGTTAAAACGTGCATTTGCACGTACAAAGTAATAGTAGTACTCCCTCCGTCTAGGTGTATAAGTCTTCCCTCCTTCTTGGTCACGGTGCACAACCAACAATAACTTATTGACCTGGACGGAGGGAGTAGCACAGTCTGCAAGCATATATCAAGAGAGACGTGTAGTGCGATAGTATATAGTAAAGTTTGTGCTATATGCACATATTTGCAAAATGCGTACGAATACACAAGGTTTCCAAACTTTCCCTTTTACATACTTAATCAAGGATGCTAAAAATTCCTGAACGTTCGGGATTTATCATTTGCGTCCCAAAACTAATGAGATCGCCTTACGAAACAAAAATTATACTCCTCTTAAAAGCCACGACGCTCGCAGGAGCGCTTGCGGCGCGCCACGAGTGCCCTGGTGCGCGGCCATTTCCCAGTGTGCCGACACAACACCTCTTCCTCAGCCTCGTAACTCGCGAGGTGCTGATTGGCGGCTTGCCGGCGAGCGAGCGCGATCTCACCGGTGTGGTGATCCGGCGCCAACAGGTACTCCTCCTCGCTGGAAGCGTGCAACCAGTCCACGTACCGCCAAGCGTAGATGAGGTGCTTGGGCCCGACTACACTCAGGGCATCGGCACGGGCGTCCTCCGCCACCCTCACGGCCCTCGCATGAGTCTTCTGCCAAAGAGCCAATTACCTGACTCTCTCGGACGTGACATAGGCCTCCCAGGCAGCTTGTTCCGTGGTGCGCTTCTCTTCCTCGGCCTTCTTCTCCGCCTCTATTTTGGCGCGCTCTGCTGGAGGCAAAGCCTCCCACAAGGCGACATCCATTTCTTTCCAAAGCTCCTCAAGGTTGGGGGGGGGGCTCGGCGGGCGGTGCGGCGTTCTCCTCATAGCGGGGAGCCGACGCGTCCTCCGGCGCGCATGCTAGCCAGATTGGAAACACCGACGCGTCCACCTCAGCGTGTCGCGGCGAGGAGTGGAACGCCGGCGCGTCCTCCTCGACTAGTGGCAGTGAGGAACGAAACGGCGACGCGTCGCGTGCTACCTCTTGAGCACTGCGTTGGATTTCCCCGAAGAGGAGAGGATGATGCAACAAAGTAGCGTAAGTATTTCCCTCAGTTTTTGAGAACCAAGGTATCAATCCAGTAGGAGTCTACGCGCGAGTCCCTCGTACCTACACAAAAACAATAGCTCAACGCAACCAACGTGCTTAGGGGTTGTCAATCCCTTCACGGTCACTTACGAAAGTGAGATTTGATAGAGATGATAAATAATATTTTTGGTATAGAGATGCAAAGTAAAAAGTAAAAGCAAAGCAATAATAAAGTGATGGAGATTGATATGATGAGAAAGAGACCCGGGGGCCATAGGTTTCACTAGTGGCTTCTCTCAAGAGCATAAGTATTCTACGGTGGGTGAACAAATTACTGTTGAGCAATTGACAGAATTGAGCATAGTTATGAGAATATCTAGGTATGATCATGTATATAGGCATCACGTCCGAGACAAGTAGACCGACTCCTGCTTGCATCTACTACTATTACTCCACTCATCGACCGCTATCCAGCATGCATCTAGAGTATTAAGTTAAAAACAAAGTAATGACTTAAGCAAGATGACATGATGTAGAGGGATAGTTTCATGCAATATGATAAAAAATCCCATCTTGTTATCCTCGATGGCAACAATACAATACATGCCTTGCTGCCCCTTCTGTCACTGGGAAAGGACACCGCAAGATCGAACCCAAAGCTAAGCACTTCTCCCATGGCAAGAAAAACCAACCTAGTAGGCCAAACCAAACTGATAATTCGAAGAGACTTGCAAAGATAACCAATCATACATAAAAGAATTCAGAGAAGATTCAAATATTATTCATAGATAGACTTGATCATAAACCCACAATTCATCGGTCTCAACAAACACACCGCAAAAAGAAGATTACATCGAATAGATCTCCACGAGAGAGGGGGGGAACATTGTATTGAGATCCAAAAAGAGAGAAGAAGCCATCTAGCTACTAACTATGGACCCGTAGGTCTGAAGTAAACTACTCACACTTCATCGGAGGGGCTTGGATGGTGATGTAGAAGCCCTCCGTGATCGATGCCCCCTCCGGCGGAGCTCCGGAATAGGCCCCAAGATGGGATCTCGTGGATACAGAAAGTTGCGGCGGTGGAATTAGGTTTTTGGCTCCGTCCCCGATCGTTTGGGGGTATGTAGGTATATATAGGAGGAAGAAGTACGTCAGTGGAGCTTCGAGGGGCTCATGAGGCAGGGGGCGCGCCCTCCACCCTCGTGGCCGCCTCGTGGCTTTCTTGACGGAGGGTCCAAGTCTCCTGGATCTTATCAGATGAGAAAATCACGTTTCCGAAGGTTTCATTCCGTTTGGACTCTGTTTGATACTCTGTTTCTCCGAAACACTGAAATAGGCAAAAAACAACAATTCTGGGCTGGGCCTCCGGTTAATAGGTTAGTCCCAAAAATAATGTAAAAGTGGAAAATAAAGCCCAATATAGTCCAAAACAGTAGATAATATAGCATGGAGCAATAAAAAATTATAGATACGTTGGAGACGTATCAAGCATCCCCAAGCTTAATTCCTGCTCGTCCTCGAGTAGGTAAATGATAAAAAGAGAATTTTTTATGCGGAGTGCTACTTGGCATAATTTTAATGTAATTCTTCTTAATTGTGGTATGAATATTCAGATCTAAAAGATTCAAGACAAAAGTTCATATTGACATAAAAATGATAATACTTCAAGCATACTAACTAAGCAATTATGTCTTCTCAAAATAACATGGCCAAAGAAAGTTCATCCCTACAAAATCATATAGTTTAGTCATGTTTCATTTTTGTCACACAAGAATGCTCTCATCATGCACAACCCCGATGACAAGCCAATCAATTGTTTCATACTTTAGTAATCTCAAACCTATAAACTTTCACGCAATATATGAGCGCGAGCCATGGATATAACACTATGGGTGGAATAGAATATAATGAGGGGGTTATGTGGAGAAGACAAAAAAGGAGGAAGTCTCACATCAACAAGGCTAATCAATGGGCTATGGAGATGCCCACCGATTGATGTTAATGCAAGGAGTAGGGATTGCCATGCAACGGATGCACTAGAGCTATAAATGTATGGAAGCTCAACAAAAGAAACTAGTGGGTGTGCATCCAACTTGCTTGCTCACGAAGACCTAGGGCACTTGAGGAGGCCCATTGTTGGAATATACAAGCCAAGTTCTATAATGAAAAATTCCCACTAGTATATGAAAGTGATAACATGAGAGACTCTCTACTATGAAGATCATGGTGCTACTTTGAAGCACAAGTGTGGTAAAAGGATAGTAACATTGTCCCTTCTCTCTTTTTCTCTCATTTTTTTGGGCCTTCTCTTTTTTATGGCCTTTCTTTTTTTTTGTTCCTCACTTGGGACAATGCTCTAATAATGATGATCATCACACTTCTATTTATTTACAACTCAATGATTACAACTCGATACTAGAACAAAGATGACTCTATATGAATGCCTCCGGCGGTGTACCGGGATATGCAATGAACCAACAGTGACATGTATGAAATAATTATGAACGGTGGCTTTGCCACAAATACTATGTCAACTACATGATCATGCTAAGCAATATGATAATGATGAATGTGTCATGATGAACGGAATGATGGAAAGTTGCATGGCAATATATCTCGGAATGGCTATGGAAATGCCTTAATAGGTAGGTATGGTGGCTGTTTTGAGGAAGATATAAGGAGGTTTATGTGTGAAAGAGCGTATCCTATCACGGGGTTTGGATGCACCAGCGAAGTTTGCGCCAACTCTCAATGTGAGAAAGGGCAATGCACGGTACCAAAGAGGCTAGCAAGGATGGAAGGGTGAGAGTGCGTATAATCCATGGACTCAACATTAGTCATAAAGAACTCACATACTTATTGCAAAAATCTACAAGTCATCAAAAACCTCAGCACTACGCGCATGCTCCTAGGGGGATAGATTGGTAGGAAAAAACCATCGCTCGTCCTCGACCACCACTCATAAGGAAGACAATCAAATAACACCTCATGTTTCAAATTTATTGCATAACGTTTACCATACGTGCATGGTACGGGACTTGCAAACTTCAACACAAGTATTTCTCAATTTCACAACTACTCAACTAGCATGACTTTGATATTATTACCTCCATATCTCAAAACAATCATAAAGCATCAAACTTTTCTTAGTATTCAACACACTCATAAGAAAGTTTAATTATTAATATTGCATACCAAGCATATTAGGATTTTAAGCAAATTACCATGCTATTAAGACTCTCAAAATAATCTAAGTGAAGCATGATAGGTCAATAGTTTCTATAAAACAAATCCACCACCATGCTTTAAAAGATATAAGTGAAGCACTAGAGCAAAACTATAAAGCTCAAAAGATATAAGTGAAGCACATAGAGTATTCTATCAAATTCCAAATCATGTATGGCTCTCTCAAAAGGTGTCTACAGCAAGGATTATTGTGGTAGACTAACAAGCAAAGACTCAAATCATAAAAGACGCTCCAAGCAAAACACATATCATGTGGTGAATAAAAATATAGCTCCAAGTAAAGTTACCGATAGAAGTAGACGAAAAAGGGGATGCCTTCCGGGGCATCCCCAAGCTTTGGCTTTTAGGTGTCCTTAGATTATCTTGGGGGTGCCATGGGCATCCCCAAGCTTAGGCTCTTTCCACTCCTTGTTCCATAATCCATCAGATCTTTACCCAAAACTTGAAAACTTCACAACACAAAACTTAAAGTAGAAAATCTCGTGAGCTCCGTTAGCGAAAGAAAACAAAAGACCACTTCAAGGTACTGTAATGAAATCATTATTTATTTATATTGGTGTTAAAGCTACTGTATTCCAATTTCTGTATGGATTATAAACTATTTTACTAGCCATAGATTCATCAAAATAAGCAAACAACACACAAAAAACAGAATCTGTCAAAAACAGAACAGTCTGTAGTAATCTGTAGCTAGCACAAGATCTGGAACCCCAAAAATTCTAAAATAAATTTCTGGACGTGAGGAATTTATCTATTAATCATCTGAAAAAATAATTAACTAAATAGAACTTTCCAAATAAAAATGACAGCAGTTCTTGTGAGCGCTAAAGTTTCTGTTTTTTACAGCAAGTTCAACAAGACTTTCCCGAAGTCTTCCCAACGGTTCTACTTGGTACAAACACTAATTAAACACAAAAAACACAACCAAAATAGAGGCTAAATAATTTATTTATTACTAAACAAGAGCAAAAAGCAAGGAATAAAAATAAAATTGGGTTGCCTCCCAACAAGCGCTATCGTTTAACGCCCCTAGCTAGGCATAACAAGCAAGAATAGATCTAGGTATTGCCATCTTTGGTAGGCAATTCTTCAATGAGGCATCTATCTCCTATAGGAATTTCTTTCTTTCTAGTGATTATCAAACTCTTAGGCACAAGATCAAAAAATTCATTTGTAGCAATTGGTTCCTTAATGATAGCAAAAAGATTGGGATGAATACTTATAGATTTAAGATCCACAGTTTCCTTACTAGATGATTCACCCTTATTTTTAGGAACATACATAAGCTTGGAAATTTTAGTAGGAGGACTTGGAGTATTCTTTACGGAATAAAAAGAGGTTCCCAAGTTTGTAATGATATCCTCAAGTTTATCGATTCTAGTGGAATCTAGATTTATTTTCTCATTAACTATGGGTTCCTTTTCCTTAATATTTTTCAAAGTCATTCCTACCCTAGATCCATATTGGGTAATTTGATTGTGGATCTTTTTATCTAGATTTTCAATTAATTCAATGGTAGCAGCTTTATTTTCAATAATTTCAAGTCTTTGCATAACATGCTCCAAAGTTACCATAGTTCCATTAACCAAAAGAGGTGGTGAGCCAAATAAATCTAACATAGCATTATAAGAATCAAAAGTATGGCTACCCAAGAAATTCCCTTTGGTAATGGTATCAAGAATATATCTATACCAAGGACTAGCACCTACATAAAAATGGCGGAGAAGAACTGAAGTAGATTGCTTCCTGGTAGATCTATTTTGAGCATTGCAAATTCTATACCAAGCATATTTTAGATTTTCTCCCTCCCTTTGTTTAAAATTTAGAACTTCATTCTCGGGAGACAATGGAGAAGATATGAGACTAGCCATAACGACAAGCAAACAAACTAACACACAAGCAAACAAAAAGCAAACGGGCAAAAGAGGCAAATAGAGAGGGAGGATAGAGAGAGAGGGCGAATAAAACGGCAAGGGTGAAGTGGGGGAGAGGAAAACGAGAGGCAAAATGGCAAATAATGTAATGCGGGAGATAGGGATTGTGATGGGTACTTGGTATGTTAACTTTTGCGCAGACTCCCCGGCAACGGCGCCAGAAATTCTTCTTGCTACCTCTTGAGCACTGCGTTGGATTTACCCGGAGAGGAGAGGATGATGCAGCAAAGTAGTGTAAGTATTTCCCTCAGTTTTTGAGAACCAAGGTATCAATCCAGTAGGAGGCTACGCGCGAGTCCCTCATACCTACACAAAAACAATAGCTCAACGCAACCAACGCGCTTAGGGGTTGTCAATCCCTTCACGGTCACTTATGAAAGTGAGATCTGATAGAGATGATAAATAATATTTTTGGTATAGAGATACAAAGTAAAAAGTAAAAGCAAAGCAATAATAAAGTGATGGAGATTGATATGATGAGAAAGATATCCGGGGGCCCTAGGTTTCACTAGTGGCTTCTCTCAAAAGCATAAGTATTCTACGGCGGGTGAACAAATTACTGTTGAGCAATTGACAGAACTGAGCATAGTTATGAGAATATCTAGGTATGATCATGTATATAGGCATCACGTCCGAGACAAGTAGACCGACTCCTGCCTGCATCTACTACTATTACTCCACTCATCGACCGCTATCCAGCATGCATCTAGAGTATTAAGTTAAAAACAGAGTAATGCCTTAAGGAAGATGACATGATGTAGAGGGATAGTTTCATGCAATATGATAAAAACCCCATCTTGTTATCCTCGATGGCAACAATACAATACGTGCCTTGCTGCCCCTTCTGTCACTAGGAAAGGACACCGCAAGATTGAACCCAAAGCTAAGCACTTCTCCCATGGCAAGAAAAACCAATCTAGTACGCCAAACCAAACTGATAATTCGAAGAGACTTGCAAAGATAACCAATCATACATAAAATAATCCAGAGAAGATTCAAATATTATTCATAGATAGACTTGATCATAAACCCACAATTCATCGGTCTCAACAAACACACCGCAAAAAGAAGATTACATTGAATAGATCTCCACGAGAGAGGGGGAGAACATTGTATTGAGATCCAAAAAGAGAGAAAAAGCAATCTAGCTACTAACTATGGACCCGTAGGTCTGAAGTAAACTACTCACACTTCATCGGAGGGGCTTGGATGATGATATAGAAGTCCTCCATGATCGATGCCCCCTCCGGCGGAGCTCCGTAATAGGCCCTAAGATGGGATCTCGTGGATACAGAAAGTTGCGGCGGTGGAATTAGGTTTTTGGCTCCGTCCCCGATTGTTTGGGGGTACGCAGGTATATATAGGAGGAAGAAGTACGTCAGTGGAGCTTCAAGGGGCCCACGAGGTAGGGGGCGCGCCCTAGGGGGCGCCCTCCACCCTCGTGGCCGCCTCGTGGCTTTCTTGACAGAGGGTCCATGTCTCCTGGATCTTATCTGATGATAAAATCACGTTTCTGAAGGTTCCATTCCGTTTGGACTCCGTTTGATATTCTATTTCTCCGAAACACTGAAATAGGCAAAAAAAACAGCAATACTGGGCTGGGCCTCCGGTTAATAGGTTAATCCCAAAAATAATATAAAAGTGGAAAATAAAGCCCAATATAGTCCAAAACAGTAGATAATAGAGCATGGAGCAATCAAAAATTATAGATACGTTGGAGACGTATCATCGCATCGCGGCGAGGAGCGGAACGCCGACGCGTCCTCCTCGACTAGTGGCGGTGAGGAACGGGACGGCGACGCATCGCGTAGCGGCGAGGAGCGGAACACCGACGCGTCCTCCTCGACTAGTGGCGGCGAGGAACGGAACGGCGACGCGTGACCGTCCGCGCGGTGCAGCGAGGGGCTCCGAGGGCTTGGGAGGGGCAATGCCATAGTGGTCGACGTGAGAGGGAGGGGAGGAGATAGCGATGAACGTGAACGTGAGGGGGAGGAGATAGCGTTGTCGTGGGAGGCGCAGTATTTATAGCGAGCAATGGCACACCTACGTAAGATATGGACTGAGCTGCACTGAGTTAACTGCAGGTCCAGTTGCGTCACTGACATGTGGGCCAGACCCCTGTTGGGCCCATATGTCAGTGACCCAATGCACCTGCAGTTAAGTAACATCTACATGGGCATATTTGCTGGAGTAAATTATGGGGGAGCGAAGGGGTGGAAATATTGCTGGTCACAACGGTTTGGATGAGCGTGGGGGGAGGAGAGTCATGCATGCAGATTTTTTCACACGGGCTTCCTGCAGGTATGGGGAATGGTGCATAATAAGTCATCTTGCATGTCAGGCTAGGTATAGTCTCAAGTCATTAAAAACATACACGCCCCACACATGTTCATATTTCAAGGTGCACTAAATTATTGCATGCGATGATTAAGGCTGGCCAAAATGGTGGTATCTTAGCTGGTATCATGCACACGGGAATAGCAAACATGCTGATGTGGCAAAGAATTAATGAAGAGAGGGGGTTTAGAGTAACTAGTGTTCATGCATGCATTGGCAAACACATTTTTTGTGAAGAACGACAGCACTAGTTGAGTACTTTTGTAGACTTCAAAAACTATTCCACCGCCTCTACTATCTTGCTAAGAGTAGGTGAAAATTTTGAATCGAGCCTTTTAAACTAGAAGGGAGGTAGTGGTACTCTAATATGTGTGTTGTGGCGGAAGGGCAATGTGGAGACGGTGTGTGTGTGATACAGACATAGAGAGGTGTGAATGTGCAAATGATCATGCATGAGTGAGACATAGACAGATGCCGATGCGTTGTGTATACATGAGAGAATGGTCTTCTAGTTTACTTGTGTGTGTGTGTGTGAGAGAGAGAGAGGGAGAGAGAGACAGAGAGAGGAGCATCCATAACACAACAACCATCTCTCTCGATTCGTCCGTCCCTCACACGGTCGCATGCAACACATGCATCAACGCGCACATTTTGACACCCTCACCCGGCCCCTGCCTACCTCAAGGCCCGCACAATCTCTTCGTGAATACCCATTTCTCTCCTTAGGTTTGTTTTCTCTCAATATCTGACACACACACACACACACAGAGAGACACGCAGCACAACACACACACACACTCCCCCGAGCACACAATTCATCCCCATCCAAGGTTATACGGCGACCACTCTCGCTTGTGCTTCTTTCCACCCCAACATGCACAACACCTCAATCTTCAAAGAGGGCATCAAGAAGATCGAAGACGGTGACCACACCGCGCTAGAGAATGCGGGGTCATTTGGAAGCAGGGTGATGTGACGACGGCTGACTGACTCCTCCCCCCACCCTCTCTCTCTCTTGCACAAAATTACCAATCCCTCTCTCCCCCACACAAAATTGTCAATCCCTCAACCCACGAGATCCTTCCCCTCTCGTCCATGTTTTTCCAGCTCTCTCATCAAACATGTTGTCTCTTCTCCTTCCACGTATACAGAATCCATATGCACACGCATCTCATGTATATTACATGTATCCATCTTTCTCACAGACCTAACTTCTTCCTCTCTCTTTCTCTCTCTCTGTCTCATTAGGTTTGTCTCCTACTCTCTCGTCCACATACATACAATCTTTCCCGCCCTATCTGCTCCATCTTCAAAAGCTCTCTCTGCACGTTTCATTCATACATTGGGATATGTCAAAATGTTGCTTCTATAATGGCTGATGTAGAGTTATGGTTGTTTTTGTTGCATCCTACAAAGTAATAACTATGAAATGCATTTATATTCTCATCTGACTGGGATTATGTGAGTTTGAGCATGTTGTGAAGTACTATAGACCTTGTATACATCTTGGGATTTGACAATGATTGTAACTATTGAATTGTATAGACCATTACTTTCGAAGTCAATAGCCTAATATATTTATTTCACAATTTCAACAAATGATTAGTTCTCTACAAGCTAAGAAAACAAATGTGTACTCCCTCTGTTTTTATTTAAGTCTGCGTATTAGCATTGGTCAAAGTCAAGTTTTGTAAACTCTCAGAAAGCTTATAACAAAAAATATTAACATATACAATAACAAATAAATACCATTAGATTCATTATTCAATGTACTTTCACATCATACATATTTGTTATGGTAAATGTTTATATTTTTCAATAAACTTGGTCAAACTTTAGGAAGTTTGACTTCGGTCAAACCTAATATGCAGAGTTTACTACTACTACTCGCTAGTTGCTTAGCCGAATCACTCAACATGCCACATGGGGAGTCCAGTGTCACAAAATTTCGAGGTCGGCGGGAAAATCTCCCGCGACCCTGATTCGAGCAGTGGGAAGTTACCATCATAGCCTTCGGAATAGGCCTACGGATGACGCTTGGTAGGGGGCTGTTTTCATAACTTCAGGTTCACCCTACCCAGCCAACCCCACCCCGGCACCCAGAGTAGTACACCTGAATACTCCCCATTTTCTATCCCCACCGCAAAATAGACTTGTCCACGACACCGCAGCCTTCGTGCTCCTCCCCTTTACATCGGTGCACTCATCCACCGCAGCGCATCTGCCTCATCGACGACCTCGTACGCCGCACTGGAGCCGGTCCACTGTCATCATCGTACATGGAGCCTCTTCCCCGGCATCGTCTTCCATGGTCTCGGATCTGCTTCCCGGAAGCCGACACCAAGCGCAGAAGTACCACCATTGTGGACAATGAACTGACTCCCGTTGCCGACCATGACTCACAAAGGCCGCTGCGGCCATCGTTCTCCTCCTCGATTGGTAATGTGTGTATTGAATCACTTGGCAGTACATGTGCAGTTCCAATTTTGTTCACACCTACCCTTCAAATTTCCTGGGTGCTATTGTTCCCATAAAAGTAATTGGTTATAGCCTCCATTGTCCAACAGAATATCAGCTTGTAATTGTGCGTCGCTCCTGTATCACGCTGTGCTTGGGTAGGTTTTTCATCTGCAACCAGTAGTGTGGCAAATGATGGAAAGGTTTTTAGAACTAGCAAGATGCCCATGCGTTGCACGCATCAAGATGCATTTGTATGAGTAGTTTATCTTGTGGGAGAAAAGGATGAACGAGGGAAGGCCTTATTTGCAAATCTGGAGAGGGGTATGGTTATCTTTTTGCAAAATTCCGATTTGTTTTCTTCCTATCTGTCAGATATAAATTGGACGGCCTATATTGCAAGAAAAAAAGTAGACAGTAAAGGAAGTAGAGATAAATATTAAATATAAAATAAATATAATAGTAGAGAAGAGAGTAGAGATAGCATGTTGAGATTTCTAAAGCGCCGCACGTTGCGATTCTGTTGGAGATGCTCTAACATGGCAGACGAGTGCTTTAATGTTGCCCACAAGATGCGCGAGTATTACTAGTAGTATATTTTTCTTGCCATGTTGAGATTTTAAAACCACGAGTGCGAACATGCAGAGGAGCAATGAAGACCAAACACGGGATATTCGGGACATCTTCAAGGAGCGTGGCAAGTTAAAGAGGAGCTGCACCGAACCTGTAAAACGAGCTTTGGTAAGTAACACCCTTTCAATTACTTTCGTGTAGCCTTGTGTTCTTTGATGTGTATATGTTGTAGTTTATGTTTCTCTTAAGCGTGGTGTTCTTCGATGTGTAATAAGAAGAGTATTAATCATCCTAATGCTTTCGTTTTTAGCTTGATGTAGGAAGTGGGTGTTCTCACCTTGTAGTCTGTTTTTATTCTTTTCCTTTTTAATTCACTTCTCCGAGTTCTGTTTATCTGGCTTCTACTAAATGGATCTAGGTTGCTCTGAGTATTGATCTAAAAAAGAAGTAACTTCATGTCAGGATGCAGTTCCTGCGAGGAGGGAAGTATGGTCAACCTCGAGATCATGTTTCCAAAATGAGGCTGGATTACACACAAGGTACCAGTTCCCTAATGATGCTGGATTAGACACAAGGTGCAAATTCCCAGATGATGCTGGATTACACACAAGCCAGGTGGAGTCGTCAGTTGTTCGTGTCCTCGTGGCATTAGTAAAGGCTGAAAGAAAGCGTGCAACAGCCCTTGAGAATGTAGCTGAGTTCCTGAAGAAGCGAAAAGAGCAATCAGATGCTCTCTTCACCCAAGCCAAAGAAGAGATGGAAGAAGCCAGAAATAAGCTAGCAGAGGCAGAGCAGGCTAGGCGTCTCCTGCTATCTAAAACTGTTGTCAATACAAAATTTCCTTCATAATAGCTAGGTTCAAATTTTTATCCAGTCAGCATGCCTGTTGTGATGTCCGTGCATCTACTGATGTGGCACAAAATGTTTTTTCGGGTCATCTAATAACAGCAATTACTTTCCAAGCAATAATAGACGAAGCATTGGACATGGTATAGTTCACGCGCAAGCCTGAAATTCCAAGTTCAACTTCCACATCAAACTCATGTTCACAGATATCTGCACATTCATACATAATGTCCACAACCATGATTCACTTCAAAGCCAAAAAAATGTGAGGAGAGTTATAAATAAAGAAAATCCTCTACTAGTTGCTGCTACCAGTGCGAGCACAACAAGTCAAGACCATGCATAAATTAATTATATTTTAATCATTTTTTGTGTTCTAAAATGCCTGTCGGCTCGCGGAAGGACGTGTTGCCGGCACACGCGCGGATCCAATGAAGGCAGGCGGGGCAGTCTTAAGCTGGTTGCAAGCGGCGAGGAGGCGTGCTCAGCCGGGCCTACAGTGAGTGTGGCCCTCTTGGCCGGCGCGCCGGTTCAATGCCTGCGCTATGAGAGGCCGCGTCCGTCTTAGAGCAATCACTCCCTCCAGTCCTTTTTTGTTTGGGTATAACAAAATCTCGTTTTCCATTCACATTTTACAAGTAAAATTTGTGGACAAACTTTAACCCAAAGTACGATGGGGACTAGTAAACCAGAATGGAGGTAGTAGTTTTTTTAACCAAAGAAGGGTTTCCCCTTCCGATTTTCATTACTGAAAACCAGCATCTAAATCTAAACCATAGTATTTTCCCTAGAACTACCAGGTTCAACATCTCGCAACATAAACCCATACAACCTCCATCGCAAAAAAACCATACAACCATACGCCAAGGAGGTACCACTACTAGAAAAAGGGCTATAGATGGGATTGATACTAATGGCGCACCAGACAAGCGGTGCGCCATTAGTATATACTAATGGCGCACCACCTACTGATACGCCATTAGAGTTGAAACTACTAATGGCGCACCTGGCCCCGGGTGCGCCGTTAGTATCAAATTTTTTTTAACTAGTGCGCCTATCCAAACATACTAATGGCGCATCCAGACACAGTGCACCATTACTAGTTGTAACTAGTAATGGCGCACCAGCCGGAAAGTGCGCCACTAATGTTGTTTTTTTTATTATATTTTTTATTCCCTTTTTTGCAAAACTACTAATGGCGCACTGTTCCACCATGCGCCATTACTAGTTTAAACTAGTAATGGCGCACTGTGGGACAGTGCGCCATTAGTATTTTTTTTGCAAAACTACTAATGGCGCACCACCAGGAGGTGCGCCATTAGTGACCTGGATTACTAATGGCGCATTTAGAGTTGGTGCGCCATTAGTAAGTGGGCAGCAACAAGATATTTTGGACAGCCTCTCCTACCCACACTCACTTTCTCCCCACTTCATTCTCTCCACCTCCTCCTTGTCTCGGGTGCCTCCTCTTTTTCACCTCATTTCCACCATAGATTCATTCAATTTAAGTGGTTAAATTACCCTGTTTTGATAGGTAAGTAAGGGGGGAAGCTATATTTATGTTGTTCTCCCTACAACAATGTGCACATGCACTTTTTATGGCCTAGCTAGATCTATGTATGTTCGTGGTGTTGCATATGTTTGTGGTGTTGCATATGTGTTTGTGTTTGGAGGTGTACCGGTATTTGAAATTCGATAGTTGCCAATATTTTGCCGAAATGTTGATTCATTTCCGTTTCGGCGAGAATTTTGGCATTAAGCATTCTTTTTGGTCCTATTTTTAGGGAAAGTCATGCCAAATTTTTTCTTGGTTCTAAAATATCGTTTTGCTCTGCCCCGCAGGCGACCATGGTCCGCATGATGACCGAAGGCATCGTGAATAGGTTTTTGAGGTCCGCGAAGGCCGAGATGCTTCAAAAGAACGAGACAGAGATAAGATGTCCGTGTTGAAGATGCAAGCCGAAGAGCCTTATTGCGGACCCGGAATCCGGGCAGGTGCGGGACCACCTGCTCTTGCGTGGTTTCATGGATGGCTATCGGTGGCAAGGTGATGAAGATGACTACGAAGTCGTCCATGGGGGCCGGGCAAGAAATGAGGAAGGGCAGCAAGACAACCACCGCGGCTCGGGCGGGCGAGAAGACGAAGAATCCCCAGGAGATGATCACAACGGTGATGCTGTACACAGTCATCATGTAGAAGATGCAGGACATGATGATGAGGAAGATGCCGGAGCAGTCGACGGGCATGATCATGAAGAGGATGATGCCGGCGGAGAAGACGACGCTGGACCATCGATGGGCTGGGTGCAGGACCCTCATATTCAAGAGCTGCTTCTCAAGCACACGGATAACGCAAGAGCTGCCGCCCGAGAGAAAGCCAAGATGGATCAACTTGAGTTAGACGCGGTTACTCCATTGTATGAAGGATGCAGGCCCGAGGATACCCGCCTGAAAGTAATGCTCATGGCTCTGGAGATGAAGGTAAAACAAAAAATGACCGACGCATGCTTCGACGAGAACATGTCATTCTGGCACAAACGTCTTCCCGAGGGGAACAAGTGCCCGACTAGTTTGGGGGAGGCGAAGAAAATCGTGTGTCCTCTGGATTTACCGCACGTGAAATACCATGTGTGCATGAACAATTGCATCATTTATCGGGACGAGCACGCGGAGTCTACCATATGTCCGGTGTGCGGCGTCACTCGATACAAGAAGAGGAAGAAAGCTCCTCGAAAAGTGGTGTGGTACTTTCCGATCACTCCTCGTCTCCAGCGGTATTTCGTGGACCCTAAGGTAGCAAAGCTCCTGCGTTGGCACGCGGTTAGGGAGGAGAAGAAGCGAGAAGATGACGCAAATGATCCGGAGATAGATAAAAAAGACAAGATGCTGAGTCACCCTAAGGATGCGAGCCAGTGGCAAGCGTTGAACTTCGAAGACCCAGAATTTGGGAATGATCCAAGGAACATCGTGCTGGGCGCGAGCACCGATGGAGTCAATCCGTTTGGCAGCCAGAGAAGCACACTTAGCACCTGGCCTGTGTTTGTGTGGATGTACAACCTTCCCCCCTGGTTGTGCATGAAGAGGAAGTACATTCACATGAGTATGCTAATTGAAGGACCGAAACAACCAGGGAACGACATCAATCTGTATCTGGGGCTGCTGAAAGAGGAGCTTGACACGCTGTGGAAAACGCCAGCCAATACGTGGGATGCCGCAGAGAAAGAATATTTCCCTATGAGAGCCGCGCTGCTCACGACGGTGCACGACTATCTCGGTTACGCATATGTCGCGGGGCAGGTGGTCCACGGATTTTCTGGATGCGTCAGGTGCATGGATGACACAACGTATCGCCAGCTAGATAGAGATCCCGGATCTTCGAAAACCGTGTTCATGGGACATCGAAGGTGGCTTCGCGACGATGACCCGTGGAGAAAACGCAAGGATCTGTTCGATGGTGAAACCGAACCCCGAGGACGCCCGCGTACGAGGAGCGGCGAGGAAATAGACGAGCTGTTGAAAAATTGGAAAGACTGCCCACTGCCGGGAAAGAAGCAAAAGGCGCCAGAGCCGGGAAAGAAGCGAAAGGCGCCAGAGCCGCTGCTGAAGGTATGGAAAACGAGGTCTGTTTTCTGGGACTTGCCGTACTGGAAGATCCACCATGTGCCTCACAGCCTTGATGTCATGCATATCACGAAGAACGTGTGCGAGAGTCTGCTTGGTACCCTGCTCAACATGCCAGAGAGGACCAAAGATGGGCCGAAAGCAAGGGCAGACTTGAAATCAATGGGCATCAGGCAGGAGCTTCACGCTATATATGATGATCATGATGATGATGATGATGATGATGATGAGGCAAAGCAGGACACGGAAAGTCGTCACAAAGGCAAAAAGTCCAAGAAGACCGGAAATGACTACCCTCCCGTGTGCTTCACTCTAAGTCAGGAGGAGATCGAGCAGTTTTTCACCTACCTCGTAGGAGTAAAACTTCCTTACGGTTACGCGGGGAAGATAAGCAGATACCTAGACCCAGCGAAGCTGAATTTCAGCGGGATGAAGTCTCACGACTGTCACGTGCTGATGACGCAGATACTTCCAGTTGCAATCCGTGGGATCATGGATGCGCACGTCCGTGAAACCCTATTTGGCCTATGCAACTTTTTTGACGTCATCTCTTGGAAGTCTGTTGGCGTGAGGCAACTCAGAAGGCTACAGGAAGAGATCGTGGTGATACTATGCGAGCTTGAGATGTACTTCCCTCCCGCATTCTTCGACGTTATGGTGCATCTGCTGGTCCATATCGTGGACGATATCATCCAACTCGGGCCGACGTTCCTGCACAGCATGATGCCGTTCGAAAGGATGAATGGTGTCATCAAAGGATACGTTCGCAACATGTCACGTCCAGAGGGAAGCATAGCCAGGGGCTTTCTGACCGAAGAGTGCATCTCCTACTGCACGAATTATCTAGGCATCGAGAACCCCGTTGGTCTGCCCATCAATAGGCACCTCGGCAGGCTCGCTGGATGGGGTCACCGTGAGGGTCGTCGCGAAATGCATGTCGACTTAGAGGGTCGACTCGCCGACTTTGAAAGAGCAAACCTAGTCGCGCTACAACACATAGACGTGGTCGATCCTTGGGTGGTACAGCACAAAACCTTTATTAAGAAGACGTACAATGACCGAGGCCAACAGAGGACGGACCGAGATATACTCAAAGAGCACAACTCATGTTTCACGCATTGGTTCAAGCAGAAGCTTCTGTCGTACCCTTTACATGAGGATTCTTCCACGGAAGAACAACTCATATTCGCCTTGTAACAAGGCACCGAGCACAACCTGATGACCTATGAGGCGTACGATATCAACGGCTACACATTCTACACCGAGGCCAAGGACATGAAGAGCGATGGTTATCAGAACTCCGGGGTAACGATGGAATCCTACACCGGTAACGACAAGGACAGATACTACGGAAGGATCAAGGAGATCTGGGAGCTGAGCTACGCCGGAGAGAAGGTCCTGATGTTCCGTGTCAGATGGGCCAAGAGCGTCCTAAAAGAAGACCGGTATTTCACCACCATGGTTATACCCGAAGCCAAATCCAAGACCGCGGGCGCAAACGTCACCGCGAAAAATGAGCCATGGGTACTGGCTTCCCAAGTGGACCAATGCTTTTTCATTACCGACCCGTCAAAGCCCAGTCGTGTTGTCGTGAGGAGAGGCAAAAGGAAGATCATCGGAATGGATGGAGTAGCCAATGAGCAAGACTTTGACAAGTACGGCGACCCGAGGATCGAACATGACGACGACGATGAAGTAGCAGCATACACCACAAGAAGAAGCAGGACCACCCTACCTAAAGGACGCCCGTTCCACAGAAGAACTCCATTTGCGAAAAAGAAGGGCAAGAAGATTGTGAACAGATAGCTAGCTAAGATCGATTGTATTTAAATCGTAGCCTTCATTTCTCGATTGTATTTCATGGGCACTTTTTGAACTATCATGAATATTTTTAAATTTCATGGACACTCGATCTCGATCCTCCTCCATCTCGATCGCTATCCCACCTCGCCAGATCCGGTCCCCCTCGCCGCCGAGCACCCCCCGGTCCACCGGCCGCCGCTGCCGACCCCGCGCACCCTCGATTCCCCTACTCAACCGCCGCCGCCGACCCCCCGCACCCCGCGCACCCTCCCCCGCTCCACCGGCATTACTATTTGATGATATTTAAAAAAAAATTATTACTGTCTTATAAAAAAAATATTACTGTTATGATTTAAACAAGTTTGAACATATTTAAACACAAATAAGTATCAAATAGCATTTTAAATGCATAAAAAAAATTTGTGGAGCCTGGGAATCAAACCCAGGACCTCCTGGTGTGAGAACTGGCTACTGACCAGTCGAGCTAGTAGAGGGGGCTTGGTGTGGATCAGGTCAGGTGGAAGATAACCTGTTGGCTCGAGCAGAAAAAAATACTAATGGCGCACCAGGGTGAGGTGCGCCATTAGTATGGATATACTTATGGCGCACCGAGGGGTGGTGCGCCATTAGTATTGTGCCCGGCCCCATCCATATTCCCTCCCCGGCCCCTCCCTATCCCCTCTCTCTCCCTCGCCCTCGCCCTCGATCCCCTTCCCCTCTCCTCTCCCGACGCCGCTGCCCCGCCGCCTCGACGCTGCCCCGCCGCCCCGACGCCGCCTCGACGCTGCCCCGCCGCCCCGACGCCGCCTCGACCCCGCCCCGACGCCGCTGCCCCGCCACCTCGACGCTGCCCCGCCGCCTCGACGCGACCCCGCCGCCCGGACGCCGCCCCGTCCACACCACCGTCGCCGGAGGACCACCACCACCCGGACCTCGTCGCCGACATCCTCCCCGCGCCCCACTCCCGGGCATCCTCCCCGCGCCCCACTCCCCGGCCCCCGTGAGCTCCCCCTCCCCCTCTCCCCCTCTCCCCCTCTCCCCCTCTTGACTGGTTACCTGTGATTTTTTTTTTTGCTTCTCCAGCCATGTTTGTGTCTAGAACTCTAGATCATGGAGGAATCGCCCTCTCCAGTAGTGTAATTCTTTTGTGTGTTTTAAGTGGTATTTACAGTGTACTTTTAGTGTAATTACTGTGCATTTTCAGTGAAATTTACACTGTAATTGTTAGTGGAATTTACACTATAAATGTTAGTGGGTTTACAGTGTACTTCTAGTGGATTTTTGCTCTGTATTTGCAAGTGGCATTTTTAGTGGAATTACTGTGTATTTCCATAGTTTTTACACTGTAATTATTAGTGTAATTTTGGGCCTTTGTATAGTTGATTCACAGCAGCAGCAACTGTAATTGATCCAAAAACCAGGTCAATTGATGTCAAATTGATTAACTAAATCATCCAGAAACAAGAATGATAAGTCCATATGCTACTGTTGATCCCAAGACCGGAATGACAAGTCCAGGTGTTCCTCAATTGAGGAATTTGATTAACTAAATCATCCAAAAACCAGAATGATAAGGCCACATGCTACTGTTGATCCCAAGTTTGATGCATAACAATTGTTGTATGAGTTCTCCAAATGAACAGGAGTACTCCTCTATTTTGATATGAAATCACCATGATAGGTCCACATGCTACTGTTGTCAACATGATAAATAGTTTCAGTTAGTTACCTCTAAAACTATTCCTAATTAACTGAAGAAGAGAAGAGAGGAGGAGTAGTTTATTTCATAGAGTAAACATTAGCACTATTTGACAGTAAAAGGTTTTAGCTAATTTGAATTAACTGAAAGCAGCAGTACATCATTTTTATTGACAGTAAAATGTTCAAAGAGACAGAAATATCAGTACAATAGCTAGACTACACTATCAGTACACTACCAGTAAAATGTTCATTTAGTTTCAGTAAACAAATATTGCCAAGCATGACATGGCCTTTGTGAGCTCCTCTGTCGATCCCCTCCCTTTCCCCTTCGGTTCGTCGGGAGTATAGCTTAAGTGATGCTTGGATGTGTAATCTGCTCTAGTGAGTTCCTGTTTGTGATGTGTAATCTTCTCCAGTGACCACTCCATCTGGTGGTGGTCAGCTACTTGTCCAAAGATCCGAGGAGTAGGCTGTCATCACTTAATCCGCTCTAGTGACCCGCGATGTGTAATCTGCTCGATGTTGTTGCTGCTGCTGCTTAAGTGATGCCGGTGCTTGTTCTTGTAGTTGCACTCTAGTGATGCTGCTCTAGCTCTAACTTCTAAGTCCACTGAATTTTGTCAACTTGTGATGCTGCTGCTACTGTAGATCTTGTGAACTTGTGATCTTCTGAACTTGTGAATTTTCCTTAGAAACATCAATGAATTTGGTGATGGAGTACAATTTTGTATAAAATGAAATGCAAGGTTGCTGATACTGTAACCCAGATCACACAGATCAATTTTTTTTCAATTTATGCAACTCTAAGAGTACCAACCAGATTACACAAATCATTTTTGATCTGCAAGGTTGTTGTTGCTGTGATGGAGTAACTCTGTAAGATGGAGTACATGAGTACTGTAGTAGTAACTCTTGATTAATTATGGCATTGTGTGTCATAATTTAAAATTGCCATGTTTATTAGAAGTGTTAACCATCACTTCTGGATTGTAACCTTAGCTATGTTTCAATGCTTAAAGACTATTAGCTGCATAGTAATTTCCCTGTCCTAATTGTTGTTTTTCCATGCATAGATGAACATTCTATAATTTCCAAGGATCAATTAGACCAGATTGGGCTCTCCTTTTTATTGTTGTTTTGACCTTTCTGTTGTGAAAAATAAAGCAGGAGTTTAGACTAATGTGGGCCTATGGCTACACCAGCATGGTGTTTTGATTCAGAAGTGATGATTTGCTACAACTAGTGCATGCATGCCTTTTTTCTTCTTCATTTTTAGTAAAGTGCTCTGTTCTGGGTCATGGACTTTGTGCCATGGACCAGTGCATGCATGCTGCTGCTGCTGTACTACTTGTCAAGTGATGCTGCTGCTGCTATCTGCGAGTTGCTGCTGCTATTTGTGATTTTGTCAAGTGATGCTGCTGCTACTTGTGATCTTCTAAAATGACCCCTTTCTCCTGAAATGTTGATTAATTTCCGTTTCGGTTGAGAAATGGGGCACTCCAAGGTCAAGAAAATTAGCAAAGGTCATGCCCAATTTTCTTGACCTAGAAGGTGCCCGATTCTCAACCGAAATAAAAATTAATTTGCTTTAGTGGTTGGATTAGTTTAGTATTTTTTTCACACACTCAGACACCCTTGCTTGCCATGTGTGTGAGAGAGATAGTGAGAGGAGACAAGAAGAAGGGGGTTAGGAAGATGTTGCCTGCTCATCAAAGCTAACCATCTCCCCCTTTTCACCCCTTTTCCTTTGTCTTTTGTGGGTTGCAAGGAAGCTACTGTCTTAGCTAGCTTAGCTTGTGCACAAATCCCAGTGTTACAATCTAGAAAATTAGCCTGCAAAGATGAGGTCCCATGCTGGCTGTACCACTGCATCATGCAACAGTGCCTTCAAGATCCAAGGCAATATCACAAACATCATAGGCAATTTGACCAAACTCACAACCTTGTATCTTTGCAGCAACCAACTTTCTAGACACACCCCTCAAGAACTAGGTTACCCTGAGAACGTGGACTTGGACCTTAGCAACAACACACTAACAGGTTCTATCCCAAAACACCTAGGCAATATCACAAACATCTCTCAATTGTTCCTTGACAATAACCAACTTTTTGGCGACATTCCTCGAGAATTAGGTTATTTGGTCAACTTAGAGATCTTATTCCTTGACAATAACCAACTTTTTGACCAAATTTTGTTCCTATTTATAGAGAAACATGGCCAACAACGATGAGGCCGGGGGTTCGGGCGGCAAGAAATTCTGGGAGCTGTCCCAGGAGATGGAGGAACAACCTCACTTGTATGAGGACGCCGCCTTCCCCACCAATCCTGAGACCACTGATGGTACCGCCGAGGATGACCCCACTGATGCCACCACTGATGGTGCCGCCGAGGATGCCACCAATGATGATGGCGGCGCACGCACAGATGGCAGCCAACCGAAGAGGCAACGGAAGGACCGGCGCCCGACCGTGCTCTGCACCCTCAAGGAGGAAGTTACTGAAGTGGACTCCAACGGGAATCCAACGGCGCCCGAACGAATAGTCAAGGGGTACTCGCTTCAGCTCGGGTGCATTCTCCGGAGCACCGTCTCGATCAACACCGAGAACCTAAGGCATCCTGACCGAGGGAATTTGCGCAACCTCCTCTTCACGAAGCTGCATGAACGATACAAGTTCCCCGCTGAATTTGAAAACACAAGCCTCAAAGGGAATAAAGTGAACAATGCTGCCCTCACGAAGATGAGCACGGCCCTGTCTACTTGGAAAAGCAATGTGAAGAGAATGATCGAGAAAGGTGAGAGTTATGAGAAGATCAAGGAGAAAAATCCTTCGATCACCGAAGATGACTACAACGACTTCAAGATCAATTGCTCGAGCACCGCAAGCTCCAAATCAAGTAAGTGGGGGAAAGAAATGCGGGAGCTGAACTTAGGGGAACACACACTCGGTCCCGGCGGTTACAGAGTGGCGGAGCCTATATGGGACAAGGAGGAGGCGGACCGTGCCGAGCAAGGCCTACCGCCCCTCTTCGATAAATACGGTGACAAGCAGACCAGGAACTTTGTCAGGGCCCGGTACAAGAAGGACCCGAAAACAAAGGAGCTTACCACGGATCCGAAGACCAGGGCGCTTGAGCTTGTTCTGGTAAGGAATACACCCCCGCGTAATTAGCTCCATATGGTTGCATTCTAATTAATGAAGCCAAATTTCTAAATGGTTCACATTCCTTCCGCAGGCGACTGAAAGCAGTAGCGCGGGGTCGACTAAGAGCAACCCTTGGGACACCACTCTAAATAGGGCGTTGAATGTAATGAAGAACAAGGATAAGCTCAGTAAGCCGACGTCAGCTGGTCGTGTGGCCGGCAAAGGCTTGTCGACAAAATGGTCGTCATACTATAACACTGGTGGGCGAAAGGAGAAAAAGACCAGCTCGGAAAGCCAGGCGCGCGAGGTTCAAGAACTCAGGGCACAGGTGGTGCGGATTCCGGAGATTGTCCAAGAGCAAGTGCAACAACAACTCGGAGCGACGATCACCGCCATTGTGCCTACCTTGATCCAGGGGATTAGTGCGTGGATTGCGGGCGGCCAACAGGGGCCACCCCCGATTCCTAGCTTCACGGCCAGCAACTCACAGAACGTGATGGCGGGGCCATTGGTGTCTCCGGCGGAGGCGGCATTGGTGTCTCCGACGCTGGCACGGGAGCTTAATGCACCCGGGTGTACGTCGGCCGGCACCTCTGCAGCAAGCGGCCCCTCCGTCAACTGCACGCCTGCCGTTGGCGGTGCCTCGACATTAGCCGAGCTCGACGCCATCATCACGGTAACTAATTAAGCCTCTCTCGGCCGAGGACTTCATCTCCTTGCCTTTGACTGGGCATCCCTGACGCCCTACATGTTTTCTTAGGGCGCCGCCGATGTTCCGTGCACTCTCCTGCACTTCGTGAACAACGAGTTGGTCGATGTCGCCAAGGGCAAAGTCGTTCAACCGGGTAACCCCTTGTTCCACGGTACCCAGATGCCACCCAACTTGTTTAGGGTTCAACTGGTTCGGGTGCTGCCAGGCTGCGACGAGTTGTTACCTCCGATTCGACCCGTCGGGGCCGACGATGATGACGTGATGACCCTCAGCGCCTGCCTGAGCTGGCCCCTGCTTTGGCCGAAGAGCCAGATTCATTTGGGGGCGGGGGACACCACCCCAAAGACAACACGCCAGTCGTGTCGGCGCCAAGTCGGCCCCATGGCAAGACCGCCACAATGGTGCCGGACATCCCTATGCCACTGGATCCAAACATGCATATGGCACAGGATCAGAACGACGACGATACATTTGCCAACGTCGATCAGTACTTTGCCAATCATGGGTACGGTGGCGACTTCATGGGGCCTCCTTCTCAAGAACCCAACCCAACAAAAGACGTGCGCGATCTAGCTGGTACCGCGGAGAAGCCAAGTTGCAACAGGCGTCGTCTGTAGTTCAGCTCTCAGGAGACGCCTCCAGCTGCCGACTTCACCGAGCCTCAGATAGGCGAGGTGCGAAATATGATAAGCCCCAACACACTCAAGAAGGCGGTCTGTGAACAGAACTCGGTCCTATTACAGGAGAAGAAGAAGGCACGCAAAAGAAAGACTAACAAGGGTGCGGGCCAGCCGGCACCGAGTACGATCCGTGCTCAGGACGGGCCACCTTCACCTGAGGATATCTTGAGGAGGGTGCATGTGGCGGGTAGGCCGATGCTACCGAGAAATATGCTCGATGCTGCAACCGGTGCTATGCGGAGTCCGCATGACAGTGTTCTTTCTTTGGAGAAGCGGCGTCTCGGAGAGAAGGATGTGGCATACCCGGTTTTCGCGGCCAAGGTGCCAGAGGGCAAGGGCTTTGTGGATAAATCCATCGGGGGTACGATCGTCCTGCGGTTTGATGACATCCACGCTATGTTGAACCTTCATCCGCTGCACTACACCTTTGTTTGGCTATTTTTGCTGAGTATGGAGATGCGGATCATTCGCGACAAGACCCCGGACATCGTGATAGTCGACCCCTTCTACATGCGTGCCAAGATCTTGGGCAGCGCTGGGGACCGGCAAGTCGCGAGTTCTTACCTCGAAGGCGTCATTCTGGCAAACCAAGATAAGGATAACTTCCTTGTGCCTTACTTTCCCGAGTAAGTCCTCCCCTCAACCGCCCCGTAACATATGAATTCTTAGATTTCGATCGTTTTTCTTTTAACATTCCGTGTTTTCTGCAGTGACACACGTTGCACGCTCATCCTCCTAAGCCCCAAATATTCCATGGCCACGTATTTCGACCCGGACCGTCAGTCGAACGTAGACTACACAAATGTCAAGAAGGTTCTTGATGATGTTCTCCCCGGCTACGTCAAATCTAGAGGCACCTTCACCAGGCCTATTCGTAAGTATGGCAAGCACGTGTTCTCCCACAATACGATGTTCTGCTGCGTCAAGCAGCCGCCTGGCGGTCAGAAGGGTGCCTACTACGCCATCCATCACATGCGGGCGATCGTACGGGACCATCATCAACTTCTGCTACCGAGTAGACTCAAAGATTGGGCCGCGAGCGTGTCGGCAATCCAGGACGCGGACATCAGATAAGAATTCTTCCGCATCCAGTCGGAGTTTGCGGAAATCATCCATCAAGATGTCCTTCGTACCACGGGGCAGTTCTACCTCAGAAATCAACCGTCCAACAGTGACATCGACACAATCCTACAAATGCAGGCTGACAACGCCCGTTCTTTCATGACTCCCACGATAGACGGCAGCTTCATCCATGCTCCGGTCCCTTGAGTCTCATGTTGTAATTAAACTTTAATGAACTTGTAGTATGTCTCTTTGGTTTCGAGAGTCGTTCAACTTAAGATGTAATCGATGCTATTAATGTCTTGCTTTTCTCTTCCGATCGTTCTGTTGCATACTTATATATTGCTTATGTATTGTGTGTTAATTGGTACTAATGTTTCGTTTGGCTACTGCATAGCGATGCCGTGGTATGTCGTGTACAAGGGTAAGGTTCCCGGAGTCTACGACGACTGGGAGGAGTGTCGGAGACAGGTTCACCGATTCAGCGGTAACAGTTACAAAGGGTGCGCCACTAGGGCCGAGGCCAAATCTAGATACGCCCGCCATCTAGCGGGAGAGGGGAGGGAGCGTTGGAGGAACCGGATGAATACGAGTTTCATCGTGATGATGCTCATCGTGATGACCGCAGCTCTCTTCTATGTGATGGTAGTTTAGATGATCGATATCGACTTGTAATGTGAAGACAAACTCGCGGTCTCGAGACTTGTAATATAATGTTCTATCTTTGTTCGGTCTTTTCAATTCGGAGACTAATATGATGACTTGTATTCGGAGACTAAAATGATGAATTGTATTCAGAGACTAATCTTCTATTGTATTCGATGAATTTGTTGTTGATGTGTGCTGTCTATATTTTGTCCAATTATACATTTTGTAACCTGTGCAAAAAACAGAAAATAAAAAAATAAAAAAACCTAATATTCATACTAATGGCGCATCACATCATAGTGCGCCATTAGTATGCCAAAGGATACTAATTGCACATCATTAAAGAGTGCGCCATTAGTATGCCGAAGTTACTAATGGCGCATCTTGTTGTCGTGCGCCATTAGTATGCCAAAGCACCTGGGTATACATGGCCCCCCTGGGAGGCATACTAATGGCGCACTGTTGTATATACTAATGGCGCATCTGGGGTGCGCCATTAGTATACCAGATACTAATGGCGCACCTGTGGTGCGCCATTAGTAAAATATACTAATGGCGTGCTACTAATGGCGCACCACTAATGCGCCATTAATGGCCAAATTAGGTGCGCCATTAGTAGGCCTTTTCCTAGTAGTGTACGTAGTACTATGAATTCCATTTTCGCTCCATACCAATCATTCTAAAAACTACTTACTACTTATAACGCGCCATTGAAAATCGGAACTCTTAACCCCGCTAAACAAACGATATTTTAAACATGGCTACTCGATCTGTGGAAACTGGCGAGCCACCGTGCTCCAAGTCGTTCACCTGTGGTCCCGACCATCAACTCCTACGGATCAAATTATCACGCGAGCTGACTATTCCTACAAAGGTGCTCCACCACATACCCGGTACCCGCGAATGCAGCAATTGTGCACCTAGGGTTTTAGGGTTTATTTGTTAATGTCGCTTTACGTAACACTCATGTGTGCGAGACAACGAGAGGCCGACTGTGTGTGTGCGCCTCTTCTCTTCGTATATGTACTCCACCGTTTGTCTGGTGTCCAAAAAATTATAATAACTACTAGCAATGTGCCAATGCGTTGCCACCCGATCAAAGTAGATTAATACATATTCACCGATTTGATAGAAAAAAATTCTAGTTTTGAAATATGTATATCACTAAAAATATGTTATGTTTCACTCAAATTATATTCCTTTGGCAGTTTTGATGAGATAAGGGAGGAATGTTGTTGGTTTCAAGATTCGAGAAGTGGTATATGTCTAATTTCTACTCTTACTAGCAACATGCCCGTGCGTTGCATGGAACATCAAGATCTTGTGGGAGAAAAGGATGAACGAGGGAAGGCCTTATCTGCAAATGTGGTGAAGAGTGCGGGTAAATTGCCATATTTTCCTTCCTATCCGTCAGATATAAATCAGATGACCTACATTGCAGGATGGCAGGCCCACCATCATCACCAACTCTATTTTTTATCCCTACTCTTATAAAAATCATTGTCGATGATAATCGTGTGCCTACCATCCTGCAATATAGGCCGTCCGATCTATATCTGACGGATAGGAAGGAAACTATGGCAATTTTGCAAAAAGATACCCACACCCCTCTCCACATTTGCAAATAAGGCCTTCCCTCGTTCATCCTTTTCCCCCACAAGATAAACTACTCATACAAATGCATCTTGATGTTCCGTGCAACGCATGGGCATCTTGCTAGTTGTTGCAAAAAGCCCATGTGTGTGAGAGAGAGGGAGAGTGGAGGAGGACGGAGTGCATGTTTGAAAAAGACACAAGGAGTGTGTGTGCGATAGGTATCAGCTTAAAATGAGGCGATAGTGTGTGTGTGCACGATCTAGAGGGCGTGTCTCAAGAAGGGAAGAAAAATCTACATAGATACAAGGAGCGGGAGAGAGACATGTATGTGATGGTGGAAGCACGAGTGTGCGGGTGTATAAACCTATCTAGAGGCTAGCTAGTCGATAAATGTTTGTGAGAGAAATACGACTCGGGGTGCGAAAGCGAGAGTTTTCTGTGTGTGTGTGTGAGAGAGAGAGACGGTAGTCGGGAAGGGGAGTGGAAGCAGGAGTGGTGTGCGTGTGTCTGAGAGAGAGAGAGGAGACAGTAGTCGAGGTTGTCTGATCGGTAAACAAATAAATAATGTCAGTCTGGGATGGAGACGAAAAGGAGACCGCAACAAATGTTGTGTCTATAGGAGAGAGAGACACACACACACAGAGAGTAATTTTAGTGGTATGAGTCATATGTAGAGACATATAGGGTGTGTGAGAGAATCCCATGGAGAGAAAGACAAAGTGAAAGACGAGTGGAGACTGTGTGTGTGGCGGTGAAAAAGAAAGCTTAGGTACCGAGTGATACCTGAGAACAGTAGAGACGTGAGAGATAATGAAAACCGTGTAATGTATAATGATAGGGAGAGTGTGACACTTCTCAAGGGAGAGGTCGAGAGACCATGTTTGCGAGGATAGGAGAAACATGAAGTGAGCGTGCGGGTGAGCTGGAGAAAAGAGAGTGATAGCTACCTGAAGGAGCATGCATGCGAGAGAGACGGGCGTGAAAGGAGTGAACAAAAAAGGGATTCAAATATTTGAATTCGAGATGATGATACATGTAATCCATACTCGAACCAAAATTGATCTATCAAACATGCATACTCATATGAATTCACGCACATCTATGTTATTTAATATGTAGATATTACTGATCCATACATTTTAGTAGAACATAATTTGGTTAAATTTTTTCGAATTGAACCTTAAGATTTCGAGACCATTGTATTTGTAAATCATATTATACATATAAAGGAGCAGAATTCTTTATTGTGCTTTTGAAAGTATATATAAAAAATGATGTATATAGAATAATTCCAATTGAAAATGGATCCCGCCCAAAAAAATATAGAATACAAACGGGATTCGAATTGAGTTGGCATGGTAAATGTGCACTCTACAAAATTTGAACGAAGCGGGGAAAGTCGCACTAACGCCCGAAACCAAAATCACGCGAGATGGAAATCACTACTGCATATCCCTGCCACGCAAAGCCTATCTGCTAGATTTCTATAGGTTTCGATAGGGGTAGGTTTGTAATTTCACCCAAACGTGACATAACCGCCTCTCACCCGGATTCTTGCACGGTGGGCGCCAAAACACAGCGTGTCCTCGGCCAAAATCGACTCCCTCCCCGATTCATATTCATACACGGTGGGCGCCAAAAACAAACTCTCGTCGGCAAATATTCGGTGTATGCGAGATTACCATCCTATCCCCAACCGACTAATGTTCTTGTGATGTAGTAGAAATTTGAAAGGAGGGCTAAGTTTGTAAATTTCCCCGCATTTGAGACAAGCGCGCCCTGAATACATGGTTCCCCCCTTCCTCTCTACCTCCCTTTTCCCCATTCGTACTCCATGCGCGCCAAAACACCCTCACCACCCCACCCTCCTCCGTCCGCCGCCGTCCGCCACCCCATCCACCGCTGTCCTCCTCCACCATGCCGGAGCTGATACCTCGACGCCGCCGTCCATTACAAGAGATCGACCTCTTTCATCCACGGCTTCAGACCGGGACCCTTGCATCCCGTCCTCTCGCTTCATCCCCGCCGTCGTCCACCTTGTCGGCGCCGCTCCTATGACCGTCTCGTCCACTGCGCCCTGCCGCCACCGTCTACCCTCCTAGATCTGCTTCCACGCCGCCGACAGCCATCGCTACCGCAGCACCGTCAAATTCTCAGTAGATGCGTACACGACGCCGCACCATAGGCGGTACTCTTTCGTATCTGCTCAACTTATTTATCGCAGCAAGAAAATAGATCGCCACTGCTTTACTCTGATTTCTTGTCTTGGTTGCGAAGTTGACTTTGTCCGGTTTGCACCTTCAGATCCGCCATGGCATGCTCAACACTATACACCCAATGCTTATGGTTTTCCCCTTTTATATTCCACACTAGTTAAATCACAGTAGACTAAATTTCAAAATTGGGTCAGTCGATTCTTTAGAGCTCGCCGGAGTTCGCCGGTGCGATCGAAGGGGCTCGGGTGGTTGTGGGGCCTCGCCGAACAAAGAAAACTCGACACGGGTGGGGGTTGGGGCGGGGGTGGGGTGGCGGAGGAACGCAGGTGGTGGGGGCCGGTGGTCCGGTCGGCGGCCCGTGCGGTGTTCTGTATGGGAAGAATCAGAGACGAGGAAGAAGAAGGGTTAGGAAACGTAGGATCTTCATCCAGCCGCCTGAAATGGTTGAGAGACAGCTGGGAGTTGCATTCTTAATCTGCTCTGGTTCATCATGTGTGGGCACTGCGCAACCAAAATTTTATTATCCAAAATCTGCTTGCTCTTCTTTACCATGTTCCTCTTCCACTCTTCTTTAATATGTACTCTCTCCGTTCCTAAATACAAGTCTTTGTATAGATTCCACCATGGACTACATATGGAGCAAAATGAGTGAATCTACACTCTAAAATGTATCTGGATACATCTGTATGTGATCCATAGTGGAAATCTCTACCAAGACTTATATTTTGGAACGGAGGGAGTATGATAGTAGTACAGTATGTTCCTTGTACTGAAGATGAGCAGGGACATTTGTAGTGTAGAGGTCTATACGGTCGGTTGTGATGGACACTTTGAGCCTCTTTGATTCGTAGGATCTTGTAAACATAGGAATAGGATTTGTAGTGGCCTGCCCACTTGAATCCTATAAGAATAGCAAGGAAATGCGGGGAGCTGTGTCGCCTTTGAGAGTTACACTGATATTAGAAATACCGCACCTTCACTTGAAGAGAGCTGGTATCCGAAGCCTTTCTAGCCGTACCGGCAATACTAGCACATATATTCCAGCAAGTTCCACTTTGCTGATTTTACTCTGATGCTCAAGGTTTTCCCGTTATATCTACACTATGATCTGTGTAGCTACTTTGTGTCGCACTAGCAGTAGTCCACTCTTGAAGCTAAACACCGCAATGACTTACAAAATTGGCACCAAGGCATTGAGTGCCATTCTGGATGCAATGGAACTCATACGCTCCCCACCTGTTGATTCTTGTCCAGAATATGATCCTAATGACTATTCTGACCTCGAGGAGTCAAAGGCAGATGGCCTGTCCTGTTCACCCATCAAGGTGCCTGTTCTAATTTGGCAATGTTTTATTGATTGCGGGTATCTTGCCTATGTTGTCTTGCATTTCTTCTACTTTGTTGCACCGCCATCTGCTTAGTTTACTCATCATATATGTCGAGATGCCATACCCATCCATTATCAATACATATTCCATCTGTCATCATACCATGTTTTTCCACTCAAATGTTGTTCTTGTGCATCAGACATCAAAAAGCAAGAGGGTGATTGCCGAACCTGAAGGAGCACCAGCAAAGTCCTTGAAAAACATGGTGGTGCCAAAGAAATCAGACATCACCCCACTTATATTGGCAGTACAACCAGTGACACAAAACGTAGGACCGACTCCAGCAGACTGTACCCATACTTCACTGGCCACACCACTAGCCCCACCACACAGGACCTGCACTCCAGCAAAAGGTATACCGATTTCATTTTCCATAGCACCAGATGTACCACAGGAAAATCCCACTCCAGCAAAAAGTACAACAAGTCCACCGGCCGAAGACCTATCCCAACTGCAGAGATGGCCAATTCCTGCAGATTGGAACCCCATTCCATTTATTCACAGTTTAAAAGACAATGCTTTCAATGTTGTTAGGGACTACGTGCATCTATTCCCATCATCGGAAGATTATTGTGAAGACAAACACTATTTTCACATCTTCCTGTCCAACTTACGTGTAAGTGCTATTATTCATGGTTATTATTTTCCTGTTTTCTACTGATTGAACACATCAATGATTTACATTACATTGTTGTAACTAGGCGAGGGTCAATCTGGATAGTCAAGACGAGCAATGCTTGCTTGTGCTTTTCAAGGAAGCATTGCAGCAGTATCGGTGTTACCTGAGGAAATCACACATTGATGGCAAATCTATAAACGAATTCCCGGTGAAGTATCCTGTGCTAAATTTAGAAGACATTGAATGGAAAAACCTTGTTATGCACTGGTCTCATTTCCAGGATGAGGTAATGTCTATGAAATCACATGACAATTTGAACTTGTACTTTTCCGCATGTGCCTTACGGATCTTTTTGTAGGAAATCTGCTCGAAGAAGAATTCCGGTTTGACAAGAACGACAGGATATCGCAAATATGTTGTCCGCTGCTTTGCTCTTGTTAGTACATGTTGTCCTGTATCACTGTACTTGCATACATACCAGGTTCATTATGTGACAGCAGTATGCATGATAGCTTGCTTATCAATTGTTCGCTCCAAATTATCTGATGTGTATGAATGGTTACATTAGTGTAGAATATATCCAATGCCAATGTTTTTTAGCTCTGCATTGTTCTTGTAAGTACATGCTGTCCTTTGCAGCTAGGTAGTTGTTCATGTACCATCACTTTGCAGCTTATTTTCCTTTGCCCTCCATTTTCTACACATCAGATCTATATTTACTCTTACCATAAGGTTGGTACTGAAGAACTTTAGCTGTGCATTGCTCTTGGTTGTACCTTTTGCCTGTATCGCTGCACTTACATTTATAGCTACTTGGTTATGTAAGATCACTCTTCATCTTATCTTAAATATTCTCCATTTTTTTGTATATTATCACATCTATATTTACTCTTAACAAAATGTAGAATAAAGGCAATGCTTTTGAAGAAGATTCTGTGGTAAACTTCTTGAATTGCCACCCCATCAGCATGGACAAGGCCTTTATATAGCATGTCTTCACCAATAATGTAAGTTTGTCCATCTCAAGCCTTCAAACTTTGTTGTATATATTTGGTTAGGCATGACTGCAACAGCTGTTTATTTTTGGTGTTTGCTTCAAATTGCTTGTTTAAAGTTTATTATGTAGTTCATAAACAATAGTTTGTCCTTTCTCAATTTAAGTTTTTAGTTGTACAACCAAGTTCCTTCTTCATACCATGTAAATTAAACTATAAAGAGCAAGTGATCTTCTTTTGCACTGCATGTATGCTTCTGTTCTTCATCCGTAATCCAGTGGTGTGGTGAACTACCCACTACAGAACAATGTCATATTCTGCAATGTCTTAACTATGAACAATGTCATATCATTCTACTATCATTTAAACCGTCTCTTTATTTGCCAATATGAAATGGTATAAATTGATAGCACACTAACCATTGGTACTTATGAGTTCTTGATATGTTATCCAGTGGTGTCGTGAAGCTGCCAACTCCTTCACAATGTCATTTCCTACCATGTCTTGACCTGAACAATACCATATTGTGTTAATGCAATTTTAAACTGTGCCACTTTATTCGTCAGTAAGAAATGTGATGAATTGTTAGCACCGATACTTTTATGTGCAAAACCTGTCATCTGTCTGCTTTTTTATCTTTCAGAGTGAGGAAGATATAAGGGTTGAACAAGCGCAGTCTCATCATCTTGCTCAGCTGCTTGCGCTGCAGCTCCCCAGCGGGGCTAACCTTTCTTGAACTCTATTGAAGTGCTGTCGGCTTTGTATATTATTTTGTCGACGTGTTTATTTGCACTGGTGGCGACCTTTGAGGCCCAGTGTATGTAATCTGCTGTCTGCTTGTGCTTTACTATCATAGTGGCGAACTTTGATGCTCAGTGGATGTAATATGCCGTAATTTCTTTATTGTATAGTCTAGGTTTTTTTATTCACGATGCTGCAGTTATTTTACTGTATATATATCCTATCTTCGCAGTAAACCGGCCAAACCGTAAAATTACGGTACATAATCGGGCCGTCATGCAATCACGATCTAGGTTGGGCCTGAAATGTGCCGAACAGCTCACGGGCCGGCAGCAGCCCGAAATGAACCCCGGTGAGGGAGTCCTGGATTAGGGGGTGTTCGGGTAGCTGGACTATACCTTCAGCCGGACTCCAGGACTATGAATATACAAGATTGAAGACTTCGTCCCGTGTCCTGATGGGACTTTCCTTGGCATGGAAGGCAAGCTTGGCGATGCGGATATTCAAGATCTCCTACCATTGTAACCGACTTTGTGTAACCCTAACCCTCTCTGGTGTCTATATAAACCGGAGGGTTTTAGTCCGTAGGAGAACTTCATCATACAACAATCATACCATAGGCTAGCTTCTAGGGTTTAGCCTCCTTGATCTCGTGGTAGATCTACTCTTGTATTATCCATATCATCAATATTAATCAAGCGGGGCGTAGGGTTTTACCTCCATCAAGAGGGCTCGAACCTGGGTAAAACATCGTGTTCCTTGCCTCCTGTTACCATCCGGCCTAGACGCACAGTTCGGGACCCCCTACCCGAGATCCGCCGGTTTTGACACCGACATTGGTGCTTTCATTGAGAGTTCCTCTGTGTCGTCGTCTTTAGGCCCGATGGCTCCTTCGATCATCATCAACGATGCAGTCCAGGGTGAGACTTTTCTCCCCGGACAGATCTTCGTCTTCGGCGGCTTTGCACTGCGGGCCAAGTCGCTTGGCTACCTTGAGCAGATCGAAAGCTACGCCCCTGGCCACCAGGTCAGGTTTGGAAGCCTAAACTACACGGCTGACATCCGCGGGGACTTGATCTTCGACGTATTCGAGCCACAGCCAAGCGCGTCGCACTGTCTCGATGGGCATGATATAGCTCTGCCGCCGAACAGCGCCTTGGAGGCCGCACACGCATCGGTTCCGACCATTGATTTGGAGCCTACTGCGCCGATCGAGGATCAGCGGTTGGACGCTGCCTCAGGGGCTGCGATCTCAGAGGCAATCGAGCCAAACTCCAGCCCCGCACTCCGCATGGCCCGTGACTCCGAGGAGCCGGATTTCTTTCCGACCTCCGAGCCCCCCGCGCCCCTGCCGATCGAATCCGATTGGGCGCCGATAATGGAGTTCACCGCCGCAGACATCTTTCAGCACTTGCCCTTCAGCGACATCCTGAATTCGCTAAAGTCTCTCTCTTTATCAGGAGAGCCCTGGCCGGACTACGGTCAGCAAGGATGGGATTCGGATGATGAAGAAATTCAAAACCCACCCACCACCCACTTCGTAGCCACTGTCGACGACTTAACCGACATGCTCAACTTCGACTCCGAAGACATCGACGGTATGGACGACGATGCAGGAGACAACCAAGAACCAACACCTATAGGGCATTGGACAGCCACCTCATCTCACGATGTGTACATGGTGGATACCCCTAAAGGAATAAACAACGAGGAATACGGGGATGGAAAGAGGGATCGATCTCTCGAAAAACAATCAAAGCGTCGGCGTAAACACCGACCCAAGCCCCGCCTCGATAAAGACCCAGCCATAGAGCAGGATGAGCTGGTAGACGACGAGCATGCCTTAGAGCAACCGTCCCAACAGGACAACCCGGATAGAGAAACCGAACATTCCTCCCCCGGCGAAAATGGCATTCCGGACGACCCTACGCCGGACAAGCCCACGAAGCAGAAGAATCTCCACAAACGGCTCGTTGCAACCGCACGTAGCCTGAAAAAGCAGAAGCGGAAGCTAAAAACTGCGGAAGATGCACTCAGGATCAGAATGAGTAAAGTAATCAATACCACAGACAAATACGGCAATAGTCGCCGCACTAAAAGCTATCCGAAGAGAAAGCTACTTCCTGAATTCGACGAGGAGGCCTTAGAGCCCTCGCATTCCAAAAGTGAGAAAGCCACATGGTCGGATAGACGACCCATGGCCAGCATAAAGCGGCAAGCAGCGCCGCACTTAAGCCGGCATGCGACCGACTTAAGGATTCGCATCATGGCCCAGCCAGGTCCATTTACGGGCCAAGAAAGCAAGCTCTCGTAAGCAATGCAATAAAGCCATTATCAGAATCCGGCACACCCAAATACAGGGGTGCCTCACACCCCCTATGTTTCACCGATGAGGTCCTGGATTATGAATTTCCAGCGGGATTCAAACCCGTAAACATAGAGGCATATGATGGAACAACAGACCCTGCAGTCTGGATCGAGGATTATATCCTCCACATACATATGGCTAGAGGAGATGACCTCCACGCCATAAAATACTTACCCCTCAAGCTTAAAGGGCCAGCCCGGCATTGGCTCAAAAGCCTTCCTGAAAACACAATCGGAAGTTGGGAAGAGCTCGAGGACGCTTTCCGAGCAAATTTTCAAGGGACCTATGTCCGCCCTCTGAATGCAGACGATCTTAGTCACATAACTCAATAGCCAAGAGAGTCAGCTCGACAATTCTGGAATAGATTTCTTACTAAAAAGAATCAGATAGTCGACTGTCCAGACGCTGAAGCCTTAGTGGCTTTCAGGCATAATGTCCGAGATGAATGTCTCGCCAGACACCTCGGCCAAGAAAAGCCAAGAACAATGGCCGCACTAACGAGCCTCATGACTCGCTTTTGCGCAGGAGAGGACAGCTGGTTAGCAAGATGCAGCACCAGTGACCCAAGTACATCCGAAACTAGGAATGGAAACGGAAAACCGCGACGCAATAAGGACCGTCGTCGGACTAAGGAAAAAAGTCCGAAGAGCACGACAGTCAACGCCGGATTCAAAAGCTGACGACAGAATCAGAAAAAGCCGCCCCTCCAAGATAACAGGGACGACCTATCCAACCTAAACAAAATCTTGGATAGGATATGTCAAATACACAGCACTCCTGGAAAGCCTGCTAACCATACCCACAGAGATTGTTGGGTTTTCAAACAATCCGGCAGACTCAACGCCGAACACAAGGGGCTCGACACACCAAGCGAAGACGAGGACGAACCCCAAAAGCAGAGTACCAGGAAACAAAAGAATTTCCCACAAGAAGTAAAAACAGTAAACTTACTCCACATAACAAAACGTGCGGCGCCCATAAAGGTACGTGCCCCACGGCCTATCCCAAAGGAATCCCGCCACTGGTTGTCAAAACCAATCATCTTTGATCATCTGGATTATTCTAGAAGTGTCAGGAACCCAGGCTGGACTGCCCTGGTACTCGATCCAATAATTGGCGGACTCCAGTTTTCAAATGTCCTTATGGACGGTGGCAGCGGACTCAACCTGATATATCAGGACTCAATCTGCCACATGGGGATCGACCCAAAAAGAATTCGCCACAGCAAAACCTCCTTTCAAGGAGTAACGCCAGGTCCGGACACCCATTGCATGGGTTTTCTCCGGCTCGAGGTTATTTTCGGCTCTGCCGATAACTTCCATCGCGAAAAGCTAACTTTCCACATTGTCCCATTCTCAAGTCGCTATCAAGCACTACTGGGACGCGAAGCTTTCGCCCGCTTTAACGCAATACCGCATTATGCATCTCTTACGCTTAAGATGCCCGGTCCACACGGCATCATCTACTTAAAGGGGAAGCAGTGAGAACACCTCCCCCAAGCGGAGTATTGTGCAGCCGCTTTAACAGCCCCACAATACAATGGCTTCACCAGCCAGAACATCGGAACAGGTCATTAAGTCCACGGACACGGATAGACGAGTCCGGCACAAAAGTATCATTGATAAAGGCTTAGTTGCCATATACCCCTGCACTAGGGGCTTCACACGTATAAAATAAGAGACAATAAAGCTCAATTTTTCATATTTTACTTTAAAGTTTGTTTATTTCATATAACTTTTGTTCGGCACGCCCCTTTTTCAACTTAGTTGCTCTCTTTTTACAGATGAACGTCGTGCTGCGCCCGTCCAGGATACGGCACAACGGAGACACAGGCGCAGACGTGCAGTAGGGACCCGTTCCAAGGATTCTTTTCAGATTAAGACCCTGCATAAACCTTTTTTACTGTCTCTTGTTGATACACATCCCCTGGTTCTATGACCAAGGAGGAGGCTGGCGTCTTGGCATGTGGCCACGTCAGAATTCTTGCGCGTACCTGGACACTAGGGGCTTATACCTCAGAGCGTTACCTCACCCGCTCTCATAAAGACCGAATACCTTAGGGAGTGTTCGGCGTCGCGAGTTTGGCCTTATATGCATCAGCTCCGAGTCATGATTTTGGTCAAATGTTGGGTTGCCCGGCTCCTGTGTTCGGCCGCCTTACATTCCGCTCTATCGGCTAAGGCGGCACCAGGAGAACTACTGCGATTGTGCCCTGGTTCGGCCAGGCGAGCACCTCAGTAGAGAAAGCCGAAAACCGACTGTCATGATATGGCGTGAGACTGGTCAACCACTTGATGACTCTCCGGAATCTGTAGGATTCCTCCGCATTAACGAAGGGCCGTTTCCCGGCCAGGCACATACGCGCCCCGAATTCGGGCGAGCGCAGTGGCCACCAGGGGCTACCGAAATAGTCCCATTGTCAAGCTCCTATGGCTAAGTGAAAGTGTTAAAGCATTATAGTCCTGTTGCCTAGCTCGCTGCGCTATCACCTCCTTTGTAGGACCAAGACATTGGATTAAGTGTGAAAATGCGCCTTCTACGAGCACCCCCGCACTATGTGCGTGGGGGCTGAAGCCAACGACTGCAATCTTTCAGATTTTGTATATATATCTTAAAACGGCCGCACAGGAGGTGTTCCAAATACTTGAAGGCACAAGTATAAAAGGCTACTACAATTCATCAAAATATTGCTTTATAATTACATATGCTATCAGAACATAGCATCCTTCGAGCACTGCGTCTCTATTACACGAGCACCTTCAAGGACTTCCTGAAAATAGTGCTCGGAGGGTACTCGGCTTTTGTCCGAATCTCGGGATGCAACAACGGTGGTCTCCATCTCTGCCCAGTATGTCTTGACACGGGCAAGAGCCATTCGTGCGCCCTCTATGCATGCTCACCTCTTCATCGCATTGATACATGGCACCGCGTCAAGGAATTGCTGCACCAAGCTGAAATAACTCTTCGGCTCCGATCTCCCCGGCCACAGATGACCCATGACGTACTTCATGGCGAGTCCGGACAATCTATTCAATTCGGCCCATTGAGCCAGACGATCGTCCACTGCCAGTGGACGCTCTGGATTCTAGAACTGCGACTAGAAAAGCCTTTCCACTTCGCGATCTTCTTGATCTCGAAAGTATTCGGTCGCATCAGCATCACTCGCTGCCAAATCCAGATAGGTGTCCTCCGCACTCCACATCCGGTCCAATGGAGCAAACTTCGGATCGCAAAACTTCCTCCGCAGCATAAAGGGCTTTCCAGCCGCAATCTATCCGGCCTGACGCAGCTCCTCCTTCGCAGCTCTCATCGCAGAGCGAGCGTGCTTGGCATCAGCAACGGCCTTCTCTAAGTCCGTCTGTCTCGCCCGGTCTTCTTTCTCAAGAAACTTGCAACGGTCAGCAGCACTTTTTAACTTCACGGCCATCACGGCCATCTCCTTCTTGCTTCGGCAGTGAGCAGCCTGTTCGGCTCTCAGCTCTTCAAGGGCCTTCTCGGCAGCCGCATCACTTTTCCTGGCTTGTTCCTTAGCTCGGGCAAGTTCCGCCCGAAGACTCTCCAGGGCGGCTGCACCATCTGCGTCAAGCACACACATTGTAAGATACTGGCATAAAGCTCCTCTTACCAGATGCCGCCCGAAGAATTGCATACCTTGAGCCTCATCAAGCTGCTCATTGACGAGCGCGATGTCGGCATCTGCCACGTCAAGTTTCCGCTTTAGTTCGGCAAAATCATCAGTTCGGCTCGATCCCGAACACTTCGCCACCTGTATACAAAGGCGACATTTTAGACCTGGGATTATGATCCTCTGCGCGCCGTCAATTTTGACAACGCACAGAGTCTCAGGGGCTACTATCTACATAGGGCGCATCTTGTTTATGCGCAACTAACAAAGAAGTACATTATCAAACGTACCTCAAAACCCGTCAGCAAACTTCTGACGGCCTCATGCAATCCGCTTTCCGCGGACGAAATCCTTCCAATCACCGTACCCATCAATGCACGGTGCTCCTCTGAGATAGAAGCTCACCCCAGCAGAATCATCAGCTCCTCCGACCGCGCATCGGACGGTGCCGGACTCGTCCTATGACCTCCATCGAAGGCCGGACGTGGAGAACCTTGGGGGGACATATGGCTACCTTCCACCCCCGCCGAATTCGGAGAAACCCTCCGCGACGACACCTCAGGGTCGCCCGCCTCGCCAGGCGGTACGGCAGGGGGAGGCGTTCCACTCTCCATCATCTCCGGAAGAAGATCCCCCGAAGACGAGCTCTGCTGAGAAGGGCTGAGGTCCGAGCTACAAAGTAAAATTTCAGTTAATCTTCTCATATAAAAAGCAAGGATTTCTCTCATCCCTCTAAAGGAAAATCTTTCTCTACTTATGGCTCGCTGGAGGGCTGATCCCTTTGAGGGCGTAGTTCAGCCGAGGATCTCCCCGGCGTCGGACCCTCTGACGAGGACTTTTTCCCCCGCTTTGAGGCCATGGTCTCCGGGTTGTCAGAGGCGGCCCTCTTCTTCCCCTTAGGAGAGGAATTGTCGTTTCTTCCCTTTGGAGCAGCCTCCTTCGAGGAGGCCATAGTCTCCTTGTCCTCCCCCTCACTTCCCTCCAAAGGCACGATCTTTAACATCCTGACTAGCACGGGATCCGACCTGGTCTCAGGAAGGGGAGCAGGACACCTGATCAGCTTTGCCTTCGCTATCCACTCCTGTTTAAAAGGACAGCTCTTTTAGGTGCGAATTTATGACAATTTTACGGATAGCGAGTCCGGGCACAAGGTTACTTACTTGAGTATCCGGGCGATTGCAGCTTAAACCTGCGTCCTCGGTCAAATCCGGACACATTGCTTGTGATTCGAAGAACATTTTATACATCTCCACGGGCGTTGCACCCATAAAATGCTGGAGAGCTCGTGGTCCCTCCGGATTAAACTCCCACAGACGAAGGGAGCGACGTTTGCCGGCAGTGTTCGGCGAATCAGCATGACCCGCGTCACCTTGACCAGGTTGAGGTCTCTTTCTAAGAGATCCCTAATGCGGCCCTACAACAAGGGCACGTCTTTGGATAACCCCCAATCTAATCCTTTGTTGACCCATGACGCTAGTCGTGGTGGGGGACCCGAGCGAAAGGCAGGAGGAGCCACCCACTTGGTGCTCCTGGGAGCGGTGATATAGAACCACTCTCGTTGCCACAAGCCGAGCTCCTCTTGAAAGGAGCCCTCGGGCCATGGAGCATCAGCATTCTTACTTATGACAGCGCCTCCGCACTCTGCGTGCCGTCCCTCGATCATCTTTGGCTCCACTCCAAAAGTCTTGAGCCATAATCCGAAGTGAGGAGTAACACGGAGGAACGCTTCGCACACAACGATGAATGAGGAAATGTGGAGGCTGGACTCCGGAGCTAAGTCATGAAATTCCAGCCCATAATAGAACATCAGCCCCCTCATGAAGGGATCCATCGGGAAGCCTAACCCCCGAAGGAAGTGAGACATGAACACTATGCTCTCACCGGGCTGGGGACTGGAAATAGCCTGCCTTTGAGTAGGCAACCTATGCAAAATTTCGGCGGTCAAGAACTTAGCCTCTCTCAACTTTAGCACGTCCTCCTCCATGACGGAGGAGGGCATCCATCGGCCTTGAAGGTCGGAACCGGATATTGTCGAAGGTCCGAAGCGCCTGGAATCTGGAGCCTAGGGTGTTGGAACTCGAGGCGACAGGCGAACTTGTTTTGAGATTGGGGAAAAGGAGTAAGGCCTTGGTCTCTTTATAAGAGGTTGAATACCAGGAGCCCTCCCCGTAACCGTTTGGGACTCGCCTTTAATCGAGAAGACATGCTAACGGGCACGATTGGGTTACCCACGTCCGTATTGATGAGAATCCCGTAAATAAAGGGGACACGATCTCTGCTTTGACAAGACGTGCCAAGGAAACCGCCTCGCAAAACACGCTGAGGTGGAAAAGTGAAAGCGATTCGAATAAAGGCTTGGCCGTAGTGTGATGTCACGCTACGGAATACGTCAGCGGATTAGATTTGTGTTAATATTATTCTCTCTGTGGCAATACGTGGAAACTTATTTTGCAGAGCCGGACACTACTCTTGGTGTTTACAAACTTTTATGAAGAATTTGGAGGAGGAACCCGCCTTGCAATGCCGAAGACAATCTACGCGCCGGACTCGTCATTGAAGCCTAGTTCAGGGGTTACTGAGGGAGTCCTGGATTAGGGGGTGTTCGGGTAGCCGGACTATACCTTCAGCCGGACTCCAGGACTATGAAGATACAAGACTGAAGACTTCGTCTCGTGTCCGGATGGGACTTTCCTTGGCGTGGAAGGCAAGCTTGGCGATGCGGATATTCAAGATCTCCTACCATTGTAACCGACTTTGTGTAACCGTAACCCTCTCCGGTGTCTATATAAACCGGAGGGTTTTAGTCCGTAGGAGAACTTCATCATACAACAATCATACCATAGGCTAGCTTCTAGGGTTTAGCCTCCTTGATCTCGTGGTAGATCTACTCTTGTATTATCCATATCATCAATATTAATCAAGTAGGACGTAGGGTTTTACCTCCATCAAGAGGGCCCGAACCTGGGTAAAACATCGTGTTCCTTGCCTCCTGTTACCATCCGGCCTAGACGCACAGTTCGGGACCCCCTACCCGAGATCCGCCGGTTTTGACACCGACACCCGGCCCATGATTGTGTGAATCAAATCACGGGCTTTTAACAGGCCAAAATTGTCTCGGTCCTTGTTTGGCCCAATCAGATATCAGCTGCGAGCAGGCCGGATGCAAACCGGGCCGTAGTTAGGTCCAACTATATGACGGGCTTTTAACAGGCCGAAATTAATATAGGGTCAAAATATTAAACGGGCCCTTAACATGCCAAAACTAATATCAGGCCGAATTACTAAGTGGGCCTTTAGCAAGTGGGCCCAAAAGCATAGTGTCCAGTTGACGGGCCGAATCTGATATGGGCCATAATTGAGCTCAAAGCCTCTTAAAGGGCCGGACCTGATCTAGGCCGTAATTTGGCCCAGAACATGGTAGGCTTTTAACGGATCGGATCTCATATGGGACACTATTAGGCCCGGAGCGTGGCAGGCCATTAATGGCCCGGATCAAATATGGGCCGGCATTTGGCCCAAAACATCGCAGCCAGTTAATGGGCCGGCCTACTAGGGTCCTCAAAATCTTGTGGGCCTATAGCTTGGCCGGCCCATTAATGTCGGCGAAATCTCGTGGGCCTTTAGCTGGGCCGACCCATTATGATCCGCAAGAATCTTGTGGGCCTTTACTTGGGCCTGCCCATTATGGCACACAAAAATCTTGTGGGCCTTTACCTGGGCCGGCCCATTATGGCCCGCAAAATCTTATGGGCCTTTAGCTGGGCCAGACCATTATGGTCCGCAAAATCTCGTGGGCCTTTAGCTGGGCCGTCCCATTATGGTCCACAAAATCTTGTGGGCCTTCTGTTGGGCTGGCACATTTAAACTTGATGGGTCGGTCCACGTGTCAACATATCATAGGCGCGTCTCGCCCATTGGATGAGTGACACTTGTGCCAATGCGGACCTGACACGTGTCTCCTCCAGCCAATGATGATTTTACATGTGGAACATCCCCATTGGTCGAGGCTATTAATGGGTTATCGGATCCAAAACCCGACCCGATAGCTTAATGGCATTCCGTTACGGTGGATGCCACGTGTCGGTCACCCTTGGCGAAAGCACTTCTTTGACGCGCGATTTATCGTCATGGAAGTGGATGCTTCCGTGATAATAATTTTGGTAATGTCATGGAACACTTCGACGACAGCACAGGTATGACTATCTTGATTCTATCATAAAATCGTCATGGATGTACATGCATGACAGAAAACACGACCTACTGTGACAAACACGTATCATCACGAAAGTGTATTTTTTTGTAGTGAATGGCTTAGCAACTCCGGCACCATCCAGGTCGAGCACCGAGTACAAGTCTCCTTTAAAATTGGCGCCTACGAAGACAACTTGGAGTGCGACGTCATTCCAGTGATCGTTTGCCACCTTCTCCTTGGACGCACATGGCAATTTGATAGAGGAGTCATCCACAACGGCCGAACGAACCACTACATCTTCAAGATGAAGGGCAAGGAGTACGTCCTCCGTCCAATGTCGCCAAGTCAAGTGATCGCCGGCAAACAAGCCACCCATCGTGGAGATCATAGTGAGAGAGCGAGCCGCCAAAAAGAGAGTGAGCGCCACAAGCCAAATCGAACGCCTCCACGATGAGCGACAAGCAGAACTTAGTCCTATTTGCCACCAAAAGTGAGATAAGAGGAGTGTGTGAGAACCCATCTTGTGTCCTACACTACGTCCTTGTGTGCAAGGACAATGCACCACAAACTAACACTTCTCACACCCTTCCTCTACTGTTGTCTTATCTTTTGCAGGAATTTCACGATGTTTTCCCCGACGAGCTACCCCCGGGACTACCTCCACTATGAGGCATTGAGCACCGCATCGACCTCATCCCCGGAGCACCGCTTCTGAACAAAGCTCCTTACCGCGTCAACCCCAAAGAAACCAAAGAAATACAAAGGCAAGTACAGCATCTCATAGACCATGGACATGTGCGTGAAAGTTTGAGCCCTTGTGTCGTCCCGGTCATTCTTGTGCCAGAACGAGATGGTAGTTTTCGCATGTGCTCCGATTGTAGACCTATCAATGCTATAACCGTTCGGTATAGGTATCCCATTCCACGCCTTGATGATATGCTTGATGAACTTAGTGGTGCCACTATCTTTTCCAAAATTGATCTTAAGAGTGGTTACTATCAATCCGCATACAAGAGGGTGATGAATGGAAAACCGCTTTCAAAACCAAGTTTGGCTTGTATGAGTGGTTAGTCATGCCTATGGGTCTCTCGGAAGCACCGGGTACTTTTATGCGTCTTATGAATCATGTCTTTTGCCCTTACATTGGTGCGTTTGTTGTGGTCTACTTCGATGACATCCTTGTTTTTAGCAAGTCTCTCAAAGAGCATGTCACCCATGTCCGCACCATTTTCCAAACTCTTCGAAAAGAGCGTCTCTATGCTAATATTGGAGAAATGCCTTTTTGGCATTGACAAGCTCGTTTTCTTGGGTTTTGTTGTATCTTCTAAGGGTGTTCATGTTGATGAGTCCAAGATCAATGCTATTAAGACTTGGCCACAACCAACCAATTTGCAACAAGTGCGTAGCTTTCTTAGCCTTGCGGGTTTCTATCGTCGCTTTGTGAAAGATTTTAGCACCATTGCTTCGCATTTGCATGCTTTGAGCAAGAAGAATGCGCCTTTTGTTTGGGGACCATCCCAAGGTACCGCTTTCAATGAGCTTAAGAATTTGCTTACTCATGCTCCCGTGCTTGCATTACCCAACTTTGACAAACCCTTTGAGATTCATTGCGATGCTAGTGGTAATGGCATAGGAGGTGTGTTAACGCAAGAGAACCGCCTCATAGCTTACTTAGTGAGAAACTCTCTGACGCGCAACTCAATTATCCCATCTATGACAAAGAGCTCTATGCTTTAGTCCACGTTTTGCATGAATGGGAACACAATCTTCGCCCTCATGAGTTTATCATTCATATCGATCATGAAATGCTCAACTATCTTAAGGGCCAAACCAAGTTGAACAAGTGATACGTCTCTGTCGTATCTACTTTTCCAAACACTTTTGCCCTTGTTTTGGACTCTAAGTTGCATGAATTAAGTGGAACTAACCCGGACTGATGCTATTTTCAGCAGAATTGCCATGGTGTTATTTATGTGCAGAAACAAAAGTTCTCGGAATGACCTGAAACTTCACGGAGATTATTTTTGGAAATAATAAAAAATACTGGCAAAAGATCAAGACAAGGGCCCCACACCCTAGCCACGAGGGTGGGGGCGCACCTGCCCCCCTAGGCGCGCCCCCTACCTCGTGGGCCCCCTGGAGCTCCTCCGACCTCAACTCCAACTCTATATATTCGTGTTCGGAGAGAAAAAAATCAAGGAGCAATATTCACCGCGTTTTACAATACGGAGCCACCGCCAAGCCCTAAACTCTCTCGGGAGGGAAGATCCGGAGTCCGTTCGGGGCTCCGGAGAGGGGAATCCATCGCCATCGTCATCATCAACCATCCTCCATAACCAATTTCATGATGCTCACTGCCGTGCGTGAGTAATTCCATCGTAGGCTTGCTGGACGGTGATGGGTTGGATGAGATTTATCATGTAATCGAGTTAGTTTTGTTAGGGTTTGATCCCTGGTATCCACTATGTTCTGAGATTAATGTTGCTATGACTTTGCTATGCTTAATGCTTGTCACTAGGGCCCGAGTGCCATGATTTCAGATCTGGACCTATTATGTTTTCATGAATATATGTGAGTTCTTGATCCTATCTTGCAAGTCTATATTCACCTACTATGTGTTATGATCCGGCAACCCCGAAGTGACAATAATCGGGACCACTTCCGGTGATGACCGTAGTTTGAGGAGTTCATGTATTCACTATGTGTTAATGCTTTTGTCCGGTACTCTATTAAAAGGAGGCCTTAATATCCCTTAGTTTCCGCTAGGACCCCGCTGCCACGCGAGGGTAGGACAAAAGATGTCATGCAAGTTCTTTTCCATAAGCACGTATGACTATATTCGGAATACATGCCTACATTACATTGATGAATTGGATCTAGTTCTGTGTCAACCTAGGTTATGACTGTTACATGATGAACCGCATCCGGCATAATTCTCTATCACTGATCCATTGCCTACGAGCTTTCCATATATTATTATTCGCTTATTACTTTTCCATTGCTATTGTTATCATCACTACAGAATACCAAAACATTACTTTTGCTACTGTTACTTTTGCTATCGTCACCACTACTATCATATTACTTTGCTACTAAATACTTTACTGCAGATATTAAGTTTCCAGGTGTGGTTGGATTGACAACTCAGCTGCTAGTACTTGAGAATATTCTTTGGCTCCCCTTGTGTCGAATCAATAAATTTGGGTTGAATACTCTACCCTCGAAAACTGTTGCGATCCCCTATACTTGTGGGTTATCAAGACTATTTTCTGGCGCCGTTACCGGGGACCATAGCTCTATTCTTTGAGTCACTTGGGATTTATATCTGCTTATCATTATGAAGAACTTGAGAGATCCAAAAACCAAGATTTATCCCTCAACTACGAGGGGAGGTAAGGAGCTGCCATTTACCTCTGCACTTGATTCACCTTCTGTTTTGAGTAAGCTTGCGGCACCTAAACCTGCTTCTGCTATTGATTCTGATATGTCGCATATTATTGATGATGCCACTTCTGCTATGCATGATACTTATGATGAAACTACTTCTATGCTTGATACAATTGTGCCACTTGGTGAATTTCTTGATGAACAACTTGCTAGGGCTAGAGAGAATTAAATTATTGAAACTGATAATACTAATGAAAGTGATTATGAAGGCTCTCCTAATAAATATGAATTACATGTTGTGCCTGACACTATAAAAAAAAGACACATCCGTGACATTTTGGGCTGAACGAATTTTTTTTCTGTCATACATATGACACTTATATGACGATAATTGTGAAAAAACCCGGTATCATCATAGATGTGGTGGGCTCCTACTTCTATGAAAAAATCATGACAGAAAATGGGCTTTTCGTCCTGGGCGGGCCGGAGACGCAGCTGCATGACATTCTTTGGGCCGTCCATGACGGAAAAAACCGTGGTAGAAGCGAGGGGGGGATTTCGGGGAGTTCCCGGTTACGGTGGGAGGTCGGGGGCCGAGCGATGCGCGCTTCTCTCGTACACGTAGGCGCGTGTGTGCGAGGCGTTGGCTCTAACTGAACCCGAGCGAGGCGTTGGGCTCTAACTGAACCCGAGCGATTGCACTGCAGGCTACGCGTTACTGAACCCGATCGAGCAATTCCTTGGCTACTGCTGCTAACTGAAGCCGATCGATGGGATGAACAGTGAGCGTTGCGCGCGGGGGGGGGGGTGGATGAACAGTGAGCGGTGGCGTTGCCTCTGGATGAACAGGACCCCGTGGTGTGGTGGAGGGCTGGATGAACAGTAGACGGTGGAGGGGTGCCCGTGGAGGGGTGGATGAACAGGACCCCGTGGTGTGGAGGGCAGGATGAACAGTAGATGGTGGAGGGGTGCTCGTGGAGGGGTGGTTGAAAAGGACCCCGTGGTGTGGAGGGCTGGATGAACAGTAGACGATGGAGGGGTGGTTGAACAGTAGCCGGTGGAGTAGCATGCGGTGGAGGCTGGATGAGCAGGAGCCAGTGGAGGCTGGAGGAGGTCGACGGTGGATGAACAGTAGCTCGTGGAGGCTGGAGGGGGTCGACGGTGGAGATGAACAGTATACCGTGGAGTCCCGTTTTGCAGTACCCCACACCCCTCCCGATGAACAGGACCCCCGTTTCGACCGTAGCGCTCCAACACAAGTCCGTTTCCTCTGTTTTGCGGTGCGCCACACCCCTCCCGATCAACAGGACCCCTGTTTCGACCGCAGGAGGTCCGTTTCCTCCGTTTTGCGGTACACCACACCCCTCCCGATCAACAGGTCCCCCGTTTCAACCGTAGGAGGTCTGTTTCATCCGTTTTGCGGTACGCCACACCCCTCCCGATGAACATGACCCCCGTTTCGACCGTAGGAGGTCTGTTTCCTCCGTTGTGCGGTACGCCAGGCCTCATTTCCATCGCCTCTTCCGTCCAAGCCCTCCCGATGAACACAACCACGCATTCTGTTCCAACCCACGAACATGACGACGCTGTTTCTTTGTTCCGACCCAGCCATGTACACGAGCCCTCGCCGTACGTATGCGCGAGTAGGCGTTCGAGACCCCGCCTGTTCGAGACCCCGTCCGGTGGGTCCCCGCTGTCAGGTGGGGGAATAATTATTTTGCATGTAATAAGGAGGCACTTCCTTGCTGCGGCCGTGGACCCAGCTATCAGCCTCTCCATGTACAGTCCATGTCCGATGGAAGCCGTTCCTTGACCATGTTGTCCATGTCGCGCTGAGAGCACCAGGGCGGTGGACGACGGCGAGGCCTAGGAAGGGGACAATGCGGAGCCGGGGAAGACGCGACAGTGGATGCCCACGCGTAGAGGAGTACGAGGGCACTGGTTCGCTGCGGTGTGAGGCTGCCGTCGCCGCAGAGTAACAGGGGGTGTGGGTGAGTAGAGGGATGGCCTGGCCAGCGGTGGGAGTAGTAGGGGGCGATGAGGCCTCCGCCGCATCGCAGCCAGCCACGGGAGGCAGGAGCATGAGGCACAACCGACGCTGGTTTGGGCGGCTGGAGAAAGAAGACCAGAGGTTGAAGAAGCACGATGGCTGTTGGATGGACATCGTACTGTCACTGGAGCTAGAATCGTGCATATTGACTAAGTTGACAAAGCCTTCCATCCCCGTCAACTTAGTAGGCCCACAAGTCAGCCTACCACTATACTGGGTCCCAGCTAACAGGGGGAGTATTCATTTTTTTGTGCGTAATAAGGAGGCACTTCCTGGCGTGCGAAGATATAGCTGGTGGGTCCGAGCTGTCAGCGGCGGTAATGTTTTTTTCACGAAATGCAGAGGCCCTTCCGGTGGGTCCCAGATGTCAGGTGGAGGAATCATTATTTTGCGCGTAATAAGGAGGCGTTTCCTTGCGTGCGGCCGTGGACCCATCTGTCGGCCTCTCCACCTAAAGTCCACTTCAGATGCATGTCGGTCGTTGACCACGTTGACCAGGCCGTGCTGAGAGCACCAGGGCGGTGGACGACGGCGAGGCCTAGGAAGGGAACGACACGGAGGCAGGGAAGACTCGGCAGTTGTTTCCCATGCGGATGGGAGTACGACTGTACGAGGGTTTACTGGTTCGTCTGCCATTGCCGGAGAATAACAGCAGGTGTGGGTGAGTAGAGGGATGGCTAGGCCAGCGATGGGAGTACAGTGGGGCAGTGAGGCCTGCGCGACAGCAGAGCCGGTCGCGGGGAGGAGGGAGCAGGCAGTCCCGCCGGCGCCTGTTTGAGCGGCTGGAGCAGGAAGGGCAGAGATTGAAGAAGCACGACGACCGTTGGATGGCCATCCAACAGTCACTGCTTGTGCGTCAACCTTTTTTAGGAAAGCCTCAAATCTGTGGGAAACAGCATACAGCCCATCTGCCATTATTTCTAATAATTTACAGCCCATTTGCTAATTATTAAGGTTTTTTTTGGATCCCATATTCTTTTTGTTAGCATTACAGCCCATATTGTGGCCATGGTTAAAAAATTATACGAAATTTTGCATATTTCGGTGCGGTCCGAACTGTTTTTAATCCCGAAATTTCGACTCACATTCAAACTGATTTTAAAAATAAATGTATATCAATATAAAATACAAAAAATTCTCCACGCATAAAAATTAATGTAATTTCAAATCTCGAAATGAAAAAAAGATATTTGAAACTAATTGCCGGTTTGATGTGTTTTAAAAATGTACAGCCCATTTCTTATTACTGATGGGCCATTTTCTCGGCCAGCCGAATGAAAGCTCTCCTCCTCATCTTGAAAGATTTGCAGCCCAACAGGCCTGACAAAGTGACTTACTTGGCAAATCACAAAAAAACTGGGTTGTGGCCGTAGACCCAGCTGTCAGTCTCTCCACGTACAGTACTCTTCCGATGGAATGTCGTTGACCACGTTGACCACGCCGCGCTGAGAGCACCAAGGCGGTGGACAACGGCGAGGCCTAGGAAGGGGACGACGCAGAGCCAGGGAAGACGCGGTAGTGGATGCCCACGCGGAGAGGAGTATGAGGGTTCACTAGTTCGGCTGTGGTGTGAGGCTGCCATCGCCGCAGGGCCTGGCTAGCGGTGGGAGTAGTAGGGGTCGATGAGGCCTCATCGGCAGCACAACCGGCCACTGGAGGCAGGAGCAGGCGGTCTCCCCGGCGCTGGTTTGGGCGGCTGGTGCAAGAAGAGCAGCGATTGAAGAAGCAGCAGGACCGTTCGATTCAAATCCAACGGTTACTGCTGCTAGAATCGTTTGTTGACTAAGTTGACAAGCCCTGCGTACACGTCAACTTAGTAGGCCCACAGGTTAGCCTCCCAACTGGTGCGCCCCAGATGTCAGTGGGAGGAATCAATTTTTTTCGCGTAATAAGGAGGCAGTTGATTGCGTGCGGCCAGGCCAGCGGAGGGAGTAGGGTGAGCCGGGGAAGCCTGCGCGGCATCACAGCGGGCCACAACAGGAGGGAGCAGGCAGTCCCGCCGGCGCTAGTTTAGGCGGCTGGGGCAGGAAGATCAGAGATTAAAGAAGCACGTTGGCCGTTGGATGGACATCCAACACTAACTGCTGCTAGCATGTGTGTTCACTCACAAAGCCTTTCGTAAACAAGTCAGCCTCAAAATCCGTGGTGTGTACAACCCATTTGCTATTATTTTTATATTTTTTACTCATTTTCTAATTCATATGGAATTTATTGCAGCCCGTTTCCATTTTTAGAATTGCTGGCCATTTTCTGGTCAGTACCAGGGTCAAAAATTAACTAAATATGTGGGAAATTTTGAAAATTCGCAAATTTTTGCTGGGGAACGAAATATTCTTAATCCAAAAATTAATAGCCATAGTAAAAAAATTAAAAATAAATTAGTACTATGTCATGTTAAATCCAATGAAATACGTATAAGATATCAGTGAAGAACAAAAAAAAAAGAAACTTATATCCCATTTGCTATAAATTTTTTGGAATTTTCAACCCCTTTTGATATTACTTTTAACAGACATTGACCATACTCTTAAGACAGGCCAGAATGCATCCCTCCTCGTCTTGAAAGATTTGCAGCCCAGTAATTCAGAGAAAACAAATAGGCCTAGCTTGGGTATTCTTCAAAAAGAAATACTCGGCTAGCTATTTTCCCAAAGAAATGGTGCATGAGCATTTAGCTTTATTTATTTACTTATTTATGTTTAGGGGACCATGAGCATGTACCTGGGCCGGATTCATGTGAGAGCCTCCCTTCCAGTTAATTATGGACTTCTCTATTGGGCCTTCATCAGTGGGCTGCATGTTATCAACAAGTGGAAAATGTGTTCCGAGTTTCAAAAAAAATGTGTTCCGTACGAAAAATAGTATGCGCTACGTACGGTACGGGGCACTAAAGGATCGAACCGTGCAACGACTTCCAAAACATTGTGTTTGTCATTCTAACAACACATTTATTCAACCAACAGACGAAATATACTACTGATTGTACATTGAAAACAGCAGCAGCAACCAAGGCTGGGGGTGCAACAGAAGCAGTAAGCAGGCCAGAAGAGTGAAGACGCAGCTCTCTCTTCCAAACCAAACATCAGCCATCATTACAAAAGGGATACCAAAAAAGAACAAGTGTATGCATAAAACTAAATAAAGATCCTACTACACCAAGTGTACGCATCTAACTAACTGGCTTAGTTAGACATTACTATTTATTAAGCTGTGGAGATTGGCTGACGGCTTGAACCAGATGGGTGCCTGACGGGGGAAACTCCAGCCAACAGGTCGAAGTCTGATACTTGCGACCCTCTCTCCTACTTTGGGCTGCAGAGCATGGCGGCACATATCAGGGTATGGTGCATGCAGAGACGCATGGTACGCTGTGTACACACAGTTTTGCCTGATGAACGACAAACAGAGAGCGTGTACCAAGGCTACTTACCAGCCTCCAGTCAAAAATTCCTGAAGGCCCAGAGAAGCTGGGATCCTGCTCAAAGACCTTGCACTGACTGTGATTGTATTCCGCGAAACAACACGTCCGGTACGTGCAAACGATCATCAATCTTTCGCCGTCGTCTGATCGAGCCAGGAACCACCTGCAACTGCCATGCCGCTTTTCTTTGAAAGGTTCTGGGATTAGGAAGGGTAGGGACACCAGGCGGCCTACAACATCATATCAAGTTGGAGTCAAATAAAAAAGGGCTCTTGGTTTAGTTAATCTTAAGAACAGCATGTTATGAGCATGAATATTTTTCAGCAAATGTAGACAGTAATATAAGCAAGCCATCATGATATCATAGGAAAGTAACATACTGCTGTAACAGCCGTTTGTAGCGATGACTGGTGTAGGCTAGCAATACGTCCAGCCATAGAAGGAGTCGACAGCGTAAATGAAGCCCTTGTGTTTAATTGCATCAGAGAACCATGGAGGATGTATGATCCTGCGATGGACATGCAGATTTATCCACTTACCGTAGTGACCTGTCAGATAGGCGAGACCGCGGTTGAAGAACGCAATTAGCCTGAAGTCTTTATAATCCGCAGATCTTGTGGGCACTTGGCAGATTACAACCTTGAGCAAATCAAACTTGGTATCATGTTGGCTACTGTAAGATTCCGAGTATTCTGGGCTGTGGTGCCAAAGCAGTGCAGTGTTAATCGAAGGAAGGGGGGGGTCAATCGCCGGGTGTAGACCTCCACGAGCATCCAGCTGCCACGACCGTCGACGAGAACCATCCAAGACGTGTTCATGCCGACCCAGTACATACCGTTAATGTAGTTGAGGCTGACGGGGATCAGAACGCAGTCAAGGGGGTTGATGCTCGCCACCCTACGATCGTTATGCTGCGTGACACGCCGTTTCTGAAGATCAGGCAGCATCAGCAAGCAAGGAGCTGGCTTAAAAAGCTCCAGCCTGAGGGCTTTGAGTAAACGGTACAGCCCCGACGAGCACGCGGCGAACGGCATGGTACTGAGATTGTCCACATGCGAAACAATGAGCTTGATTACCTCTGTGGGGAGCGAATTCCAGCCACTCTTTCGGCGGACGCTGCTCGGTTCTGCCATTGTTAGTGGTTGGGTTTCGGACGAGGGGGGAGGCGCCTTAGCGGGGATGGAACATTGGACGAGATTATGTGCGGACAAAGATGGAGAAGCGAATATGTGCTGCAGGAAGTGGACAGGTGATGATGACTACATCACGCCGCTTGACTTACGAGACACATACCAGCGGCGTAGGGTCATGTCGATGCCAGACAACTTCCTTGAGTGATCACAGTACTGGTACTCCCTGCAGTGCTATGCCCTAACTTGCTTGAGTAGAGTAGTAGAGTAGGACTCTGCTCTACTACTAGCACCGGAGGAGTAGTATATTTTAATCTAAAATAGTTACAAACTTCAATGCCCGAGCATGGAACGACTACGAACCGTGATCAAAGACCGTGTCTACGTGGTGTTTGGACATGGGCGACAACCTCAACGCCAACGGTGCTGCTCCCGTTGCACCGTATGTGTTTCTATCCTTGCTGTTCGAAATCATGGTAGAATTCATGTTTCTACTCTGTATCCTACTACTATGCTAGTCCACATTATTAGTTTCATCTCTGTTATAGCCGTCATGATTTATTTTGTGCTTATTCGGATTAAATCTCGTAGTAACTTGCTCATATATTCAACTGGCGCAACGTCCCCTACAGCCACTCCCGTTTCATGGACGGCCTGGTCGATGTTGGAATTTTGCTAGTAGGCCTTTATAAGGTGAGCTCTTCTACCACTTGTATGATCATGAGAAGAGGAGACCTACACGCGTGGGCGGCGACACTGGCTACGCCGAGCATACTTGGACTCTGTGGAGCTGGGACTTTCCCGCCGATGTGGACATGGAAAACCCATGGTGTTATTTGGACTCCAACAATGTGCACGGGGACTCCAAGGAGGTTCACCTGGACATCTGCATTTTCTAGTTAAATGTTGATCATTAGTCTTCGCTCAATGTAATCCGCTGTCTAAGCATGTGGAGACTTCCATGCATGATCTTGCTCTATTGGAGTATCGCGCATAAATAAAAGTGTATCCATTTATTGTTTAGTCTAGAATCTTCCATGTATGAATTTTTACTACGGTACTGGTGAAAGACTTATGATGAACCATTTCTTACATATCCTCTGCCCCCTCCCAAGTCATCCTGATTTAATCCCTCCGTCTAGGTGTATAAGGGCATGGTTAATACTTAAATAGTATAGCCAACTGTTGGCTACAAGAAAGTGCCATGTCATCTGTAGCCAACATGTATAACAATGGATACTCAAAAACTAATTCTTGAAGATCATTTCCTGCAAAGCACAATAAGAGTTATTTCTTCACAAGTTTTGGATGCAGGTTGAACAGTTGAACGCTTTTGTTTGCAAAAGATACTTCTTATCTATTTCACCTGGATGTTTGTGAGCTCTAGAGATGAAATAATATCCGAACAAACCTATCCAAATGAACTAACCGAGGCATCTCCATCTTAATTTTCTCTTGTAAGTCGTGTGTGGTCCCTTCATCGTGAAAATGCTTTGGCTGTAGCATTGATTTGCATGCATGGATAGCACCACCATATTTTCAAAGGAGGAGCGAGCTCTATATTTCAGACAAGGCATGCATGATTTGAGGAATTATGGTTGGGCATGCATGTAGAAAAGGGAGGAGAGTAATTTGCATGCAAGGGATTAAAGGAAGGGAGGCCAGCGGCTAGGCATTCAAACGAGGCTGCATGCAAGATTACACGGGATCCAGATGCTAGTCCCAAAACCAGTTCCTCTTTTTGCGGACATGCCTTGGTACGAAAGATTGACAAGTTAGGTCCTGTAAAAATGGATGGAGGGAGTAGTAGTACGTGTAGAGGGCGGCGCTGCACGAGAGTCTCACCTTTCACCCCGCTCGTGGCGGGCAGTAAAGCCGTCATATCACAAAACCCAACCACTCCCAGTAATAAGTGGCCTGGTAAAATAAACGGACAAGCAACCATCACATCCCTCTGTCTTTTTTGCATTTCATCTCTCTGCATTTACTTTCTCCGGTTCATCTCGCACACTCAATCCCTAGCTACTACTCCTAGGGCCAGTTCTTTCGGCGGCTCCCCAGCTTTTCCCACAAGACTAGTCACAGTGGAGAGTAACAATAAGGCGCCTCACTCATTTATTTGGGCTTCTAAACTACTATTCCGTCCTGGTTTATTCCTCACCATTGTAATTTGTGCTAAATTTTGACCAAAGATTTAACTGGTTTTTCCTCACCATTGTAATTAAAATTTGACACAGATTACAATGGGGACCAATAAACCAGGACGGAGGTAGTAGTTATGGGATTACTAATCTAGAAGCCTAAAAGAACTGGCCCCTGGTACTCCTACTAGAAGTAGTACTCAAGTTGGAATTCCAATTGCACGGCACAACCTGTTAGGCAAAAAATTCGATACAAGGTGTAGGAAGCGGTTTGGGAATTTGCATGCCTTTCCAACCAGTGAGATACTCCGTACAAAGTACGACAGAGAAATAACCACAGAGAAGGAAGCTAAAAGTAAACAATCAAATGAGCATTTTTGCATTTGTTTTGCATTGAATCGTTTCACAAGCTTGACTAGTGCTGTTTTTCCACTTTGAAAAAACCTGCATCATAATGTTAAAACGTGCATTTGCACGTACATAAGTAATAGTAGTACTCCCTATGTCTAGGTGTATAAGTCTTCCCTCCTTCTTGGTCACGGTGCACAACCGAAGATGACTTATTGACATGGACGGAGGGAGTAGCACAGTCTGCAAGCATATATCGAGAGAGACGTGTAGTGTGATAGTATATAGTAAAGTTTGTGCTATATGCACATACTTGCAAAATGCGTACGAATACACAAGGTTTCCAAACTTTCCCTTTTACATATTTAATTAAGGACGCTAAAAATTGTTGAACATTCGGGATTTATCATTTGCGTTCCAAAACTAATGAGATCGCCTTACAAAACAAAAATTATACTCCTCCTAAAAGCCACGACGCTCGCAGGAGCACTTGCGACGCGCCACGAGTGCCCTAGTGCGCGGCCGTTTCCCAATGCACCGACACAACGCCTCTTCCTCAGCCTCGCAACTCGTGAGGTGCTGATTGGCGGCTTGCCGGCGGGCGAGCGTGATCTCACCGGTGTGGTGATCCGGCACCAATAGGTACTCCTCCTCGCTGGAAGCGTGCACCCGGTACATGTTCCGCCAAGCGTAGATGAGGCGCTTGGGCCCGACTGCACTCAGGGCGTCGGCACGGGCGTCCTCCGCCACCCTCACGGCCCTCGCACGAGCCTTCTGCCAAAGAGCCAATTGCCTGACTCTCTCGGACGCGACATAGGCCTCCCAGGAAGCTTGTTCCATGGTGCACTTCCCTTCCTTGGCCTTCTTCTCTGCCTCTATTTTGGCGCGCTCTGCTGGAGGCAAAGCCTCCCACAAGGCGACATCCATTTCTTTCCAAATCCCCTCAAGGCTGGGGGGGCTCGGCGGGCGGCGCGGCGTTCTCCTCGTAGCGGGGAGCCGACGCGTCCTCTGGCGCGCGTGATGGCGAGATTGGGAACGCTGACGCGTCCACCTCGACGCGTCGTGACGAGGAGCGGAACGCCGACGCGTCCTCCTCGACTAGTGGCGGCGAGGAACAGAACGGCAACGCGTCGCGTAGCAGCGAGGAGCGGAACACCGACGCGTCCTCCTCGACTAGTGGCGGCGAGGAACGGAGCGGCGACGCGTGACCGTCCGCGCGGTGCTGCGAGGGGCTCCTAGGGCTTGGGAGGGGCAATGCCATGGTGGTCGACGTGAGAGGGAGGGGGAGGAGATAGCGATGAATGTGAACATGAGGGGGAGGAGATAGCGATGTCGTGGGAGGCGCGGTATTTATAGCGAGCAATGGCACACCTACGTAAGATATGGACTGAGCTGCACTGACTTAACTGCAGGTCCAGTTGCGTCACTGACATGTGGGCCAGACCCATGTTGGGCCCATATGTCAGTGACCGAATGCACCTGCAGTTAAGTAACAGCTACGTGGGCATATCTCTTGGAGTAAATTACGGGGGAGCGATGGGGTGGAAATATTGCTGGTCACAACGGATTAGACGAGCGTGGGGGGAGGAGAGTCATGCATGTAGAATTTTTTCACACGGGGTGGAGTGGTGGGACCTCCGGAGGGATAAGGAGAGTTTGGTAGGCATATTATTTCCACACGTGGAGAGGAAAAGATTTGGAGACGAACGGGCTTCCTGCAGGTATGGGGAATGGTGCATAATAAGTCATCTTGCATGCCAGGCTAGGTATAGTCTCAAGTCATTAAAAACAAACACACCCCACACATGTTCATATTTCAAGGTGCACTAAATTATTGCATGCGATGATTAAGGCTGGCCATAATGGTGGTATCTTAGCACACGGGAATAGCAAACATGCTGATGTGGCAAAGAATTAAAGAAGAGAGGGGGGTTAGAGTAACTAGTGTTCATGCATGCATTGGTAAACACATTTTTTTATGGAGAACGACAGCACTAGTTGAGTACTTTTGCAGACTTAAAAAACTATTCCACAATGTGTCAACATTCACAATGTCAAATCAATATTTTTACACTCATTATAAATAGTAGTTCTTATACTCATTATAATCAGTACTCCCTCCGTCTAGGTGAGCAAGTCATCTTAGATTGTGCACTGTGACCAAGGAGGAGGGGAAAACGAGAGATCTTAATGTTTATTTGCTAATTAATAGCATTGCATGCAATAAACTAACCACTGCATGTCGTGTTTGGTAGTCTCAAGTCATTAAAAGCATGCACACCCACATCTCCTATTGGTTGATATGTCAAGAAACAAGAAACGAGGTAGAAGTTAATGCACCGCGCCTAAGTGTTTTGGGAATATTGTATCGAATGAGTGTACTAGTGTGGCTGGTTAATTAATATAAGGTGGTGTTCAAAAAAGTATAAATTTGGTCAAGCACTTTGCAAACGGTTGACGGGAGTAAAAAGGACGAGAGGGAGTATCATGCATGCGGAGTAGGCAAAAAAATTGCTTGTCTAAAAAAAGGCAAAAAAAGTTGCTCATTTATAGCCGGTCGAAGTCTCTAAGGGCGCGACCGAGCGAGGGAGGCGAAGGTCGTGGGAGGCGCGACGTTTGACGGAATTAAGTGAAGTTACATCCACGCGCCGGCATGGCGTGCGAACAGGCAGAAGCTATACTATCAGGCCTACGATGTGGGTCTAGTAGACATGACATCTAGTGGGTCCCGCATAGTTCTCGAGAACTCTTTGGGGGCTTGCAGCCGTTTATCCACCGGGCAAGCCAGCAACCCCACGCCGTTCACACGCCCTACTCGTCCCCGTCTTCTACCTTACAACAGTTCGCTCCCAGTCGTCCCGTCCTTTCACATTAGTTCGCTCCCAGTTTTTTTTGCGGGGTACAACAGTTCAACTTCTCCTAACCCTCCTCCAAAATCCATGGCCTCCTAAATCTCCATGGTCGCCGCTGAGTACCAGGTTAGAGCCATCATCGGCGATCAGTTCATCGTCATCTACACACATGGATCCAAGACTGTGAAAGCATGGCTTGCTCGCTTTCTACACATGTTCAACAGTTCAACGGATGAGTGGGTCGCTGGGCTAGATGTTGAGTACACCACAGTCCTAGGACGAGAGAAGGATCTAAAGGATGAAGAGAGGAAGAAGCCTGCCGTGATCCAGGTTTGCGTACATAACGTTTGCTTGGTGTACCACATATGCCATGCCGACGTTGAGTGCCAGGATTTTAAGAACTTCCTCAAGGACAAAAGAGTGAAATTCGTTACTGTAGGCTTTAAGAACGACAGTGACATCCTGCGTCGGATAGGTCTTGTTGTAGGCCAGCCCTTCGATCTCCAGAAGGCAAGCCTGGTGTCCTCCTCTCAACCTTCAATGCTGACCCTGGCAGCAGCCATGATTGATCCTTCGTACGCTAAACTGAAGAAACCTCATCACGAGTTTCATCATGCATGGGAGTCGAAGACATTAGATGAAGATCACATCCTGTACGCAGCAATGGATGCCTACCTTTGTTTAAATATCTACAAGGGTTGGATGAAGAAGCAGAGCTCAGTGTCCGGTTCAAGCAAAGAAGCGTCGGCGAAGAGGAAGAGGAAGAGGGACGAGGACGAAGTCCAGGACGTGGACTCGGACTCCAAATAGGTGGCAGTGCCGTCGCTCATGCTGGTTCTACTCTAGTGTCAAGCGGACTAGTTGCTTATTAGTTTTTTTTCAAGGGTGTGTTGTGCTGAGGCCCCAGTAGAACTATGTTTATGTTCTTTCTCGTTATTTGAACTTTTAGTACGTACAGTACTACTAGTACTATGTCTTACTAGTGTTCTTCTTGCAGTTGGTACTACTGCTCGTATCTTCATGTTCCTACTGTACTTAATACGTTCGTACTAGTAGTATAATTTGGGTCAGTCGATTTGTGAAAGAAGTTCGACGGAGCGAAGGAAGAAGACGGCAGAAGAGGTAGAAGAAGCCCTTCTAGCCATCCATGTTGCATCAAACGGCTCACATGAGTCGACTGACCCAAATTGCTCCTTCAGATTGCAGGATCCACGTGGCATTCAAGGTCTCGAAGGTAGATTCCTTCGTCCGCACCCGGTTTGCGGGCTCGACGCACGCGCGACCGGCTTCCGCCACGACAGCCACCATGCGCGCCTCCTCCGCGCGGGCGGAGACGACAATGACACGCTAGTTCCTCCTCGCCGGCGTGCTGGAGCACGCGCTCATCCTCCTCTTCGTACGCTGCGTGCATAGACGCGGCTCCACCAGCTGCTCACGTGCTTGGCAGCGCGGCGGCATTGCGAGGAGGAACTGCAAACGACATGAGCGGGTGAGCCTTCGGCTTCATGGCACAGGGATGGCGGCGACACGGCGGTGATGGGCGAGAAATTGTTGGCCGGAGCAGGCGGGCGCCGGCATGCGCAACGGCAGCGGTGGCATATTGATGAGTGCGCGCGTGGGAGCTTACTTTAGTTTTAAATATAAGGTTGGTCAAACTTAAAAGAAAACCGTACTAGTACACGTAAACATTAGACTTAGGCAGCGCTTTTATTAGTTAGTACCACAGCCACGATACGGAATACTGTGCAAGCATGTGAACCGTGCCCGCGCGGTTGATCGAACGGTGCGTCACCGTGTCGCACTCGAAGGACATCCACCGAACCTTTTTGTGTGTGTGAAAACAATCCTCGAGTATTACTCAACTTTTTTTTCCTGTGAAAGTTCTTGACGCTGCCATATTTCCATATATTTGAATTTAGCTGCAGTTCGTGTTTATTTGGATTTGGACGTTTTAGGTGTGCGCTAGTTTTTTTTTAATACTGATTTTGCGTGTGTGACTGAGAGAGAATGTGTGTATGTGTCCATATGTGTGTTGTGGTGGAAGGGCAATGTGGAGACGGTGTGCGTGTGATACAGACATAGAGAGGTATGAATGTGCAAATGATCATGCATGAGTGAGATAGACAGATGCCGATACGTTGTGTATACATGAGAGAACGGTCTTCTAGTTTACTTGTGTGTGAGAGAGAGAGAGAAAGAGAGACAGAGAGAGGAGCATCCGTAACACAACAACCATCTCTCTCGATTCGTCCGTCCCTCGCACGGTTGCATGTAACACATGCATCAACGCGCACATTTTGACACCCTCACCCGGCCCCTACCCACCTCAAGGCCCGCACAATCTCTTCGTGAATACCCATTTCTCCCCTTAGGTTTTTTTTCTCTCAATATCTGACACACACACACACAGAGACACACGCAGCACAACACACACACACACACTCCCCCGAGCACACAATTCATCCCCATCCAAGGTTATACGGCGACCACTCTCGCTTGTGCTTCTTTGCACCCCAACATGCACAACACCTCAATCTTCAAAGAGGGTAACGAGCAGATCGAAGACGGCGACCACACTGTGCTAGAGAATGCAGGGACATTTGGAAGCAGGGTGATGTGACGACGGCTGACTGACTCCTCCCCCCGCCCTCTCTCTCTTGCACAAAATTACCTATCCCTCTCTCCCCCGCACAAAATTGTCAATCCCTCAACCCACGAGATCCTTCCCCTCTCGTCCATGTTTTTCCTGCTCTCTCATCAAACATGTTGTCTCTTCTCCTTCCACGTATACAGAATCCAGATGCACACGCATCTCATGTATATTACATGTATGCATCTTTCTCACAGACCTAACTTCTTCCTCTCTCTTTCTCTCTCTCTCTCTCTCTCTCTCTCTGTCTTGTTAGGTTTGATTCCTACTCTCTCGTCCACATACATACAATCTTTCCCGCCCTATCTGCTCCATCTTCAAAAGCTCTCTCTGCACGTTTCATTCGCACATTGGGATATGTCAAAATGTTGCTTCTATAATGGTTGATGTAGAGTTATGGTTGTTCTTGTTGCATCCTACAAAGTAATAACTATGAAATGCATTTAGATTCTCATTTGACTCGGATTATGTGAGTTTGAGCATGTTGTGAAGTACTATAGACCTTGTATACATCATGGGATTCGATAATGATTGTAACTATTGAATTGTATAGACCATTACATTCGAAGTCAATAGCCTAATATATTTATTTCACAATTTCAACAAATGATTAGTTCAGTACAAACTAAGAAAACAAATGTGTACTCCCTCCGTTTTTATTTAAGTCCGCGTATTAGCATTGGTCAAAGTCAAGTTTTGTAAACTCTCAGAAAGCTTATAACAAAAAATACTAACATATACAATAACAAATAAATACCATTAGATTCATTATTGAATGTACTTTCACATCATGCATATTTGTTATGGTAAATGTTTATATTTTCTATAAACTTGGTCAAACTTTAGGAAGTTTGACTTCGATCAAACCTAATATGCAGAGTTTTCTACTACTACTCGCTATTTGCTTAGCCGAATCACTCAACACGCCACACGGGGAGTCCAGTGTCACAAAATTTTGAGGTCGGCAGGAAAATCTCCCGCGACCCTGATTCGAGCAGTGGGAAGTTACCATCATAGCCTTCGGAACAGGCTTACAGATGACGCTTGGTAGGGGGCTGTTTTCGTAACTTTAGGTTCACCCTACCCAGCCAACCCCACCCTGGCACCCAGAGTAGTACACCTGAATACTCCCCATTTTCTATCCCCACTGCGAAATAGACTTCTCTACGGCACCACATCCTTCATGCTCCTCCCCTTTACATCGGCGCACTCGTCCACCGCAGCGCATCTGCCTCATCGACGACCTCGTACGCCGCACTGGAGCCGGTCCACCATCGTCGTCATACACGGAGCCTCTTCCCCAGCATCGTCTTCCACGGTCTCGGATCTGCTTCCCGGAAGCCGACACCAAGCGTAGAAGTACCACCATCGTGGACAATGAACTGACTCCCGTTGCCGACCATGACTCACAGAGGCTGCCGCGACCATCGTTCTCCTCCTCGACTGGTAATGTGTGTATTGAATCACTTAGCAGTACATGTGCAGTTTCATACCTACCCTTCAAATTTCCTGGGTGCTATTGTTCCCGTAAAAGTAATTGGTTATAGCCTCCATTGTCCAACAGAATATCAGCTTGTAATTGTGCATCGCTCCTATATCGCGCTGTGCTTGGGTAGGTTTTTCATCTGCATCCAGTAGTGTGGCAAATGATGGAAAGGTTTTTAGAACTAGCAAAATGCCATGTGTTGCACGCATCAAGATGCATTTGTATGAGAAGTTTATTTTGTTGGAGATGCTCTAACGTGGCAGACGAGTGCTTTAATGTTGCCCACAAGATGCGCGAGTATTACTAGTAGTATATTTTTCTTGCCATGTTGAGATTTTAAAGCCACGAGTGCGAACATGCAGAGGAGCAATTGAGACCAAACACGGGATATTCGGGACATCTTCAAGGAGCGCGGCAAGTTAAAGAGGAGCTGCACCGAACCTGTAAATGAGCTTTGGTAAGTAACACCCTTTCAATTACTTTCGTGTAGCCTCGTGTTCTTCGATGTGTATATGTTGTAGTTTCTGTTTATATTTCTCTTAAGCATGGTGTTCTTCGATGTGTAATAAGGAGAGTCTTAATCGTCCTAATGCTTTCGTTTTTAGCTTGATGTAGGAAGTGGGTGTTCTCACCTTGTAGTCTGTTTTCATTTATTTTTTCCTTTTGAATTCACTTCTCCGAGTTCTGTTTATCTGGCTTCTACTAAATGGATCTAGGTTGCTCTGAGTATTGATCTAAAAAAGAAGTAACTTCATGTCAGGATGCAGTTCCTGCAAGGAGGGAAGTATGGTCAACCTCGAGATCATGTTTCCAAAATAAGGCTGCATTACACACAAGGTGCCAGTTCCCTAATGATGCTGGATTAGACACAAGGTGCAAATTCCCAGATGATGCTGGATTACACACAAGCCAGGTGGAGTCGTCGGCTGTTCGTGTCCTCGTGGCATTAGTAAATGCTGAAAGAAAGCGTGCAGCAGCCCTTGAGAATGTAGCTGAGTTCCTGAAGAAGCAAAAAGAGCAATCAGATGCTCTCTTCACCCAAGCCAAAGAAGAGACGGAAGAAGCCAAAAATAAGCTAGCAGAGGCAGAGTAGGCTAGGCGTCTCCTGCTATCTAAAAATGTTGTCAATACAAAATTTCCTTCATAATAGCTAGGTTCAAATGTTTATCCAGTCAGCATGCCTGTTGTGATGTCTGTGCATCTACTGATGTGGCACAAAATGTTTTTTTTCGGGTCATCTAATAACAGCAATTACTTTCCAAACAATAACAGACGAAGCATTGGACATGGTATAGTTCACGCGCAAGCCCGACATTCCAAGTTCAACTTCCACACCAAACTCATGTTCATAGATATCTGCACATTCATACATAATGTCCACAACCATGTTTCACTTCAAAGCCAAAAAAAATGTGAGGAGAGTTATAAATAAAGAAAATTCTCTACTAGTTCCTGCTACCAGTGTGAGCACAACAAGTCAAGACCATGCGTAAATTAATTATATTTTAGTCATTTTTTGTGTTCTAAAATGCCTGCCGGCTCGCGAAAGGACGTGTTGCCGGCACACGCGCGGATTCAATGAAGGCAGGCGGGGCAGTCTTAAGCTGGTTGCACGCGGCGAGGAGGCGTGCTCAGGCGGGCCTGCAGCGAATGCGGCCCTCTTGGTCGGCGCGCCGTTTCAATGCCTGCTCTATGAGAGGTCACGTCCGTGTCAGAGCAATCACTCCCTCGAGTCGTTTTTTGTTTGGGTATAACAAAATCTCATTTTCCATTCACATTTTACAAGTATAGTTCGTGGACAAACTTTGACCCAAAGTACGATGGGGACTAGTAAACCAGAATGGAGGTAGTAGTTTTTTTAATGGAAGAAGGGTTTCCCCTTCCGATTTTCATTAAAGAAAAGCAGCATCTAAATCTAAACCATAGTATTTGCCTAGAACTACCAGGTTCAACATCTCGCAACATAAACCCATACAACCTCCATCGAAAAAAATAACAAACCATACAACCATACGCCAAGGAGGTATGTAGTACTATGAATTCCATTTTCGCTCCATACCAATCGTTCTAAAAACTACTTACTACTTATAACGCGCCATTGAAAATTGGAACTCTTAACCCCCACTAAAAAATGATATTTTAAACATGGCTACTCGATCTGTGGCAACTGGCGAGCCAACGCGCTCCAAGTCGTTCACCTGTGGTCCCGACCATCAACTCCTACGGATCAAATTATCACACGAGCTGACTATTCCTACAAAGGTGCTCCACCACGTACCCGCTACCCGCGAATGCAGCAATCGTGCCCCTAGGGTTTTAGAGTTTATTTGTTAACATCGCCTTTACTTAACACTCATGTGTGCGAGACAGCGAGAGGCCGACTGCGTGCGTGCGCCTCTTCTCTTCGTATATGTACTCCACCATTTGTCTGGTGTCCAAAAAATTATAATAACTACTAGCAATGTGCCAATGCGTTGCCACACGATCAAAGTAGATTAATACAGTGGCGGAGCTAGATGCAGATTACGCCTAGGGCTATGCTATGTTGAGTGATAAACTTCTATGATTTTCTATGCTTTGCATGAAGAAATTACAAAGGAAGTTGTTTCTAGGCCTGGGGCTATAGCCCTAGCTTCCCCAGGCCTATCTCCGCCACTGGATTAATACATATTCACCGATTTGATAGAAAAAAGTCTAGCTTTGAAATACGTATACCACTAAAAATATGTTATGTTTCACTCAAAATATATTCCTTTGGCGGTTTTGATGAGATAAGGGAGGAATGTTGTTGGTTTCAAGATTCGAGAAGTGGTATATGTCTAATTTCTACTCTTACTAGCAAGATGCCCATGTGTTGCACAGAACATCAGGATCTTGTGGGAGAAAAGGATGAACGAGGGAAGGCCTTATCTGCAAATGTGGTGAAGAGTGCGGGTAAATTGCCATATTTTCCTTCCTATCCGTCAGATATAAATCAGACGACCTACATTGTAGGATGGCAAGCCCACCATCATCACCAACTCTATTTTTTATCCCTACTCTTATAATAAGCATTGTCGGTGATGATCGTGCGCCTGCCATCCTGCAATATAGGCCGTCCGATCTATATCTGACGGATAGGAAGGAAACTATGGCAATTTTGCAAAAAGATACCCACACCCCTCTCCACATTTGCAAATAAGGCCTTCCCTCATTCATCCTTTTCCCCCACAAGATAAACTACTCATACAAATGCATCTTGATGTTCCGTGCAACGCATGGGCATCTTGCTAGTTGTTGCAAAAAGCCCATGTGTGTGTGAGAGAGAGGGCGAGTGGAGGAGGACGGAGTGCATGTGTGACAAAGACACAAGGAGTGTGTGTGCGTAGGTATCAGCTTAAAATGAGGCGATAGTGTGTGTGTGCACGATCGAGAGGGCGTGTCTCAAGAAGGGAAGAAAAATCTACATAGATACAAGGAGCGGGAGAGAGACATGTATGCGATGGTGGAAGCACGAGTGTGCGGGTGTATAAACCTATCTAGAGGCTAGCTAGTCGATAAATGTTTGTGAGAGAAATACGAGTTGGGTGCGAAAGCGAGAGTTTTGTGTGTGAGAGAGAGAGACGGTAGTCGGGAAGGGGAGTGGAAGCAGGAGTTGTGTGTGTGTGTCTGTGAGAGAGAGAGGAGACGGTAGTCGGGGTTGTCTGGTCGGTAAACAAATGAATAATGTCAGTCTGGGATGGAGACAAAAAGGAGACCGCAACAAATGTTGTGTCTATAGGAGAGATAGAGAGAGTAATTTTAGTGGTATGAGTCATATGTAGAGACATATAGGGTGTGTGAGAGAATCCCATAGAGAGAAAGACAAAGTGAAAGACGAGTGGAGAATGTGTGTTTGGCGGTGAAAAAGAAAGCTTAGGTACCGAGTGATACTAGAGAACAGTAGAGACATGAGAGATAATGAAAATTGTGTAATGTATAATGATAGGGAGAGTGTGACACTTCTCAAGGGAGACCTCGAGAGACCATGTTTGCGAGGATAGGAGCAACATGAAGTGAGCGTGCGGGTGAGCTGGAGAAAAGAGAGTGATAGCTACCTGAAGAAGCATGCATGCGAGAGAGATGGGCGTGAAAGGAGTGAACAAAAAAGGGATTCAAATATTTGAATTCGAGATGATGATACATGTAATCCATACTCGAACCAAAATTGATCTATCAAACATGCATACTCATATGAATTCACGCACATCTATGTTATTTAATATGCAGATATTGCTGATCCATACATTTTAGTAGAACATAATTAGGTTAAAAAAATTCGAATTCAACCTTAAGATTTCGAGATCGTTGTATTTGTAAATCATATTATACATATAAAGGAGCAGAATTCTTTGTTGTGCTTTTGAAAGTATATATAAAAATGATGTATATAGAATGTAATTCCAATTGAAAATGGATCCCGCCCGGAAAAAAAAGAATACAAACGGGATTCGAATTGAGTTGGCACGGTAAACGTGCACTCTGCAAAATTTGAATGAAGCGGGGAAAGTCGCAGTAACCGCCCGAAACCAAAATCTGCGAGATGGAAATCACTACTGCCTATCCCTGCCACGCAAAGCCTATATGCTGGATTTCTATAGGTTTCGATAGGGGTAGGTTTGTAATTTCACCCAAATGTGACGTAACCGCCTCTCACCCGGATTCATACACGGTGGGCGCCAAAACACGGTATGTCCTCGGCCGAAATCGACTCCCTCCCCGATTCATATTCATACACGGTGGGCGCCAAAAACAAACTCTCGTCGGCAAATATTCGGTGTATGCGAGATTACCGTCCTATCCCCAACCGACTAGTGTTGCGGTGATGTAGTAGAAATTTGAAACGGGGGCTAAGTTTGTAAATTTCCTCGCATTTGAGACAAGCGCGCCCTAAATACATGGTTCCCCCCTTCCTCTCTACCTCCCTTTTCCCCATTCGTACTCCATGGGCGCCAAAACACCCTCTCCACCCCACCCTCCTCCGTCCGCCGCCGCCGTCCACCACCCCATCCACCGCCGTCCTCCTCCACCATGCCGGAGCTGATACCCCCACGCCGCCGTCCATTACAAGAGATCGACCTCTCTCATCCACGGCTTCAGACCAGGATCCTTGCATCCCGTCCTCTCGCTTCATCCCCGCCGTCGTCCACCTTGCCGGCGCCGCTCCTACGACCGTCTCGTCCACCGCACCCCGCCGCCACTGTCTACCCTCCTAGATCTGCTTCCACGCCATCGACAGCCATCGCTACCGCAGCACCGTCAAATTCTCAACAGATGCATACACGGCGCCGCACCAGAGGCGGTACTCTTTCGTATCTGCTCAACTTATTTATTGCAGCAAGAAAATAGATCGCCACTGCTTTACTCTGATTTCTTGTCTTGGTTGCGAAGTTGCCTTTGTCCGGTTTGCACCTTCAGATCCGCCATGGCATGCTCAACACCATACTCGCAATGCTCATGGTTTTCCCCTTTTATATTCCACACTAGTTAAATCACAGTAGACTAAATTTCAAAATTGGGTCAGTCGATTTTTCAGAGCTCGCCGGAGTTCGCCGGTGCGATCGAAGGGGCTCGGGTGGGGACGGTGGTTGTGGGGGCGGTGGTGGGGCCTCGACGAACGAAGAAAACTCGACGCGGGTGGGGGCGGGGGTGGGGGTGGCGGAGGAACACAGGCGGTGGGGCCGGTGGTTAGGCCGGTGGCCCGTGCGGTGTTCTGTATGGGAAGCACAGTATGTTCCTTGTCAGGAAGGGGAGTAGGGACATCTGCAGTCTAACAGCTGATAGAGCTGGCCTGTACGTGATCGATAGGCTTTCAATTACTAGCGGCAATACAACACCGTAATTTCCAGCCAGTTCCACTTTCCCGATTTATATATCCTGGTTATGGTGTACCCCTATTATGTACACTATGATCTGCCTAGTTGTTGTGTGCTCTTGTTATCATGGTTTGGCAATAAACTCTCTATACAGTATACTATGAACCTATCATCTGCCAGCTATCCTTACTTCCGGAGCCTATTTTTTGTGTACTTGTGCCAGATTATATAAATGCACGCACCATATTACAGCACACATGAGCTCTCTCATCAGAATCCAGTGATAGCACACAGGTGTTTACAGGGGCGCCCCTATATTAGAATATCATCTGCATTACAAAGATAAACTCACAACTATTTATGTTTTCATGGTTCTCAGATATCATACGCAATTACAGTGAATATCAGAATCCGTGCATCAGAAGAATATTGTGGAACACTGCAATGACTTACAAAATTGGCACCAAGGCATTGAGTGCCATTCTGGAAGCAATGAAACTCGTACGCTCCCCACCTGTTGATTCTTGTTCAGAATATCATCCTAATGACTATTCTAACCTCGAGGAGTCAAAGGAAGATGGCCTGTCCTGTTCACCCATCAAGGTGCCTGTTCTAATTTGGCAAGGTTTTATTGATTGCGCGTATCTTGCATATGTTGTCTTGCATTTCTTCTACTTTGTTGCACCGCCATCTGCTTAGTTTACTCATCATATATGTCGAGATGCCATGCCCATCCATTATCAATACATATTCCATCTGTCATCGTACCATGTTTTTTCACTCAAATGTTGTTCTGGTGCATCAGACATCAAAAAGGAAGAGGGTGATTGCCGAACCTGAAGGAGCACCAGCAAAGTCCTTGAAAAACGTGGTGGTGCTGGAGAAATCAGACAGCACCCCACTTATATTAGCTGTACAACTAGTGACACAAAACGTAGGACCGACTCCAGCAGACTGTACCCATACTTCACTGGCCACACCACTAGCCCCACCACATAGGACCTGCACTCCAGCAAAAGGTATACCGATTTCATTTGCCATAGCACCAGCTGTACCACAGAAAAATCCCACTCCAGCAAAAAGTACAGCAAGTCCACCGGCCGAAGACCTATCCCAACTGTAGAGACGGCCAATTCCTGTAGATTGGAACCCCATTCCATTTATTCCCATTTTGAAAGACAATGCTTTCAATGTTTTTAGGGACTACATGCATATATTCCCATCATGGGAAGATTATTGTGAAGACAAACACCATTTTCACATCTTCATGTCCAACTTACGTGTAAGTGCTATTATTCATGGTTATTATTTTCCTGTTTTTTGCTGATTGAACACATCAATGATTTACATTACATTGTTGTAACTAGGCGAGGGTCAATCTGGATAGTCATGACGAGCAAAGCTTGCTTGTGCTTTTCAAGGAAGCATTGCAGCAGTATCGGTGTTACTTGAGGAAATCACACTTTGATGGCAAGTCTGTAAACGAATTTCCGGTGAAGTCTCTTGTGCTAAATTTAGAAGACATTGAATGGAAAAACCTTGTTATGCACTGGTCTCGTTCCCAGGATGAGGTATTGTCTATGAAATCACATGACAATTTGAACTTCTACTTTTCTACATGTGCCTTACGGATCTTTTTTGCAGGAAATCTGCTCGAAGAAGAACTTCGGTTTGACAAGAACGACAGGATATCACAAATATGCTGCCCGCTGCTTTGCTCTTGTTAGTACCTGTTGTCCTGTATCACTGTACTTGCGTACATACCTGGTTCATTATGTGACAGCAGTATGCATGATAGCTTGCTTATCAATTGTTCGCTCCAAATTACCTGATCTGTATGAATGGTTACATTAGTGTAGAATATATCCAATGCCAATGTTTTTTTAGCTCTGCATTGCTCTTGTAAGTATATGTTGTCCTTTATCAGTGTACTTATAATGACAGGTAGTTGTTCATGTACCATCACTCTGCAGCTTATTTTCCTTTGCCCTCCATTTTCTACACATCATATGTATGTTTACTCTTACCATAAGGTTGGTACTGAATAAGTTTAGCTGTGCATTGCTGTTGGCTGTACCTTTTGCCTGTATCGCTGCACTTACATTTATAGCTACTTGGTTTTGTAGCATCACTCTTCATCTTATCTTAAATATTCTCCATTTTTTCGTATATTATCACATCTATATTTACTCTTAACAAAATGTAGAATAAAGGCAATGCTTTTGAAGAAGATTATGTGGTAAACTTCTTGAATTGCCCCCCCCCATCAGCATGGACAAGGCCTTTATAGAGCCTGTCTTCACCAATAATGTAAGTTTGTCCATCTCAAGCCTTCAAACTTTGTTGTATATATTTGGTTAGGCATGACTGCAACAACTGTTTATTTTTGGTGTTTGCATCAAATTGCTTGTTTAAAGTTTATTATATGTAGTTCATAAACAAAAGTTCATCCTTTCTCAATTTAAGTTTTCAGTTGTACAACCAAGTTCCTTCTTCATACCATGTAAATTAAACTATACAGAGCAAGTGATCTTCTTTTGCACTGCATGTATGCTTCTGTTCTTCATCTGTAATCCAGTGGTGTGGTGAACCTACCCACTATAGCACAATGTCATATTCTGCAATGTCTTAACTATGAACAATGTCATATCATTCTACTATTATTTAAACTGTCTCTTTGTTTGCCAATCTGAAATGGTATAAATTGACAGCACACTAACCATTGATACTTATGAGTTCTTGATTTGTAATCCAGTGGTTTCGTGAAGCTGCCAACTCCTTCATAATGTCATTTCCTGCCATGTCTTGACCTGAACAATACCATATTGTGTTAATGCAAATTTAAACTATGTCACTTTATTCGTCAGTAAGAAATGTGATGAATTGTCAGCACTGATACTTTTATGTGCAAAACCTGTCATCTGTCTGCTTGTTTATCTTTCAGAGTGAGGAAGATACAAGTGTTGAACAAGCGCAGTCTCATCATCTTGCTCAGCTGCTTGCCCTGCAGCCCAGCAGGGCTAATCTTTCTTGAACTCTATTGAAGTGCTGTCGATTTTGTATATTATTTTGTCGGTGTGTTTATTTGCACTGGTGGTGATCTTTGATGCCCAGTATATGTAATCTGATGTCTGCTTGTGCTTTATTATCATAGTGGCGAACTTTGCTGCCTAGTGGATGTAATATGCAGTAATTTCTTTATTGTATAGTCTAGGTTTTTTCTTATTCACGATGCTGCAGTTATTTTACTGTATATATATCCTGTCTTCGCAGTAAACCGGCCAAACCATAAAATTACGGTACATAATCGGGCCGTCATGCAATCACGATGTAGGTTGGGCCTGAAATGTGCCGATCAGCTCACGGGCCGGCAGCAGCCCGAAATGAACCCCGGCCCATGATTGTGCGAATCAAATCACGGGCTTTTAACAGGCCGAAAAATTGTCTCGGTCCTTGTTTGTCCCAATCAGATATCGGTTGCGAGCAGGCCGGATGCAAACTGGGCCGTAGTTAGGCCCAACTATATGACAGGCTTTTAACAGGCTGAAATTAATATAGGGCCGAAATGTTAAAAGGGCCCTTAACAGGCCAAAACAAATATCAGGCTGAATTACTAAGTGGGCCTTTAGCAAGTGGGCCCAAAAGCATAGTGTCCAGTTGACGGGCCGAATCTGATATGGGCCATATTTGAGCCCAAAGCATCTTAAAGGGTCGGACCTGATCTGGGCCCTAATTTGGCCCAGAACGTGGTAGGCCTTTAACAGCCGGATCTCATATGGGTCACTATTAGGCCCGGAGCGTGGCAGGACATTAATGGACCGGATCAAATATGGGGCCGGCATTTGGCCCAAAACATGGCAGGCAGTTGATGGGCCGGCCTACTAGGGTACTCAAAATCTTGTGGGCCTACAGCTGGGCCGGCCCATTAATGTCGGCGAAATCTCGGGGGCCTTTAGCTGGGCCAGCCCATTATGATCCGCAAGAATCTTGTGGGCCTTTACCTGGGCCGGCCCATTACGGCACACAAAAATCTTATGGGCCTTTACCTCGGCCGGCCCATTATGGCCCGCAAAATCTTGTGGGCCTTTAGCTGGGCCAGCCCATTATGGTCCGCAAAATCTCGTGGGCCTTTAGCTGGGCCGACCCATTATGGTCCACAAAATCTTGTGGGCCTTCAGTTGGGCTGGCCCATTTAAACTTGATGGGCCGGTCCACGTGTCAACATATCATAGGCGCGTCTCGCCCATTGGATGAGTTGACACGTGTCTCCTCCAGCCAATGATGATTTTACACGTGGAAAATCCCCATTGGTCGTGGCTATTAACGGGTTATCGGATCCAAAACCCGACCCGATAGCTTAACGGCGTTCCGTTACGATGGATGCCACGTGTCGGTCACCCTTGACGAAAGCACTTTTGTGACGCGTGATTTATTGTCATGGAAGTGGACACTTCCATGATGATAATTTTGGTAATGTCATGGAAAACTTCCACGATAGCACAGGTATGACTATCTTGATTCTGTCATAAATTTGTCATGGATGTACATGCATGACAAAAAAAGCGACCTACTATGACAAACACATATCATCACGGAAGTGTATTTTTTTGTAGTGTGAGGGCTATGTTATGGATGAAGAACCTAAAAGAGACTTTCTTGCTTGCAATGATAGAAGTTATCTTAAGAAATTATTAGCTAAGCTTAAACAAAAAACTCTGAATGCTAGAATGAAATATGATCCTGCTTATGCCACTTCACCTATCTTTGTTACTGATAAGGATTATGAATTCTCTATTGATCCTGATATAATTACTTTGGTTGAATCTGATCCTTTTTGTGGCTATGAATCTGAAACTGTTGTGGCACATCTTACTAAATTAAATGATATAGCTACCCTGTTCACTAATGATGAGAGAACTCACTACTTTTATATTCTTAAAATATTCCCGTTCTCATTAAAGGGTGATGCTAAGATATGGTTTAATTCTCTTGATCCTGGTTGTGTGTGTAGTCCCCAAGATATGATTTATTACTTCTCTGCTAAATATTTCCCTGCTCATAAGAAACAAGCTGCCTTAAGGGATATATATAATTTTGTGAAAATTGAAGAAGAGAGTCTTCCACAAGCTTGGGGGAGGCTTCTTCAATTACTTAATGCTTTGCCTGATCACCCTTTTAAGAAAAATGAAATACTTGATATCTTTTATAATGGACTAGCTAACTGATGCTTCCAGAGATTACCTGGATAGTTGTGCTGGTTCTGTTTTCAGGGAAAGAACACCGAATGAAGCTGAAATTCTATTGAATAATATGTTGACAAATGAAAATAATTGGATACTTCCTGAGCCAACTCCTGAGCCTGTTCCTAAACCAACTCTGAAGAAAAGGGGTGTTCTATTTCTCAGTCCTGAAGATATGCAAGAGGCAAAGAAATCCATGAAAGAAAAGGGTATTAAAGCTGAAGATGTTAAGAATTTACCTCCTATTGAAGAAATACATGGTCTCAATTTACCGCCTGTTGAAGAAATATATGGTTTTAATCCATCACCTATTGAAGAAACACATGGTCTTGATAACCCGACACAGGTAGTAAAGCTAAATTCTATCTATAGATATGATAAAGCCGAAATCCCATTTACTAAGTTTGCTAGCCCATGCTTAGATGAGTTTGATAAATTTATGGTTAAGCAAGAAGACTTCAATGCTTATTTTGGTAGAGAATTAAAACGCAGTGCTGATATGCTTGAACACTTGGGTGATTATATGGCTAATGTCAAAGGTGAACTTAAACTTATTAGTAAACATACTTCTATGGTTACCACTCAAGTAGAACAAGTACTTAAAGCTCAAAATGATTTGCTCAATGAATTGAATAGTAAGAATAAGGAATATGTTGTTAGAGTGGCTACTAGAACTGGTAAAATGACTCAGGAACCTTTGTATCCTGAAGACCACCCTAAGAGAATTGAGCAACATTCTCAGAGAAATAATATAGAGGCACCTAGTCCTTCTAAAAGGAAGAAAAAGAAAATGATAGGACTTTGCATGCTTCTAGTGAACCTATTGCTGAAACACCTGAGAATCCAAATGATATTTCTATTTCTGATGCTGAAACACAATCTGGTAATGAACCTAAAACTAGTGATAATGTTCATGTTGATGCTTAACCTAGCAATGATAATAAAATAGAAACTAAACCTGCTATTGATCTTAATAACCCACAATCAAAGAATCAACGTTATGATAAGAAAGACTTTGTTGCTAGGAAACACGGTAAGGAAAGAGAGCCTTGGGTTCAGAAACCCATGCCTTTTCCTCCCAAACCATCCAAGAAAAAGGATGATGAGGATTTTGAGTGCTTTGCTGAAATGATTAGACCTATCTTTTTGCGTATGCGATTAACTGATATGCTCAAAATGAATCCTTATGCTAAGTACATGAAAGAAATTGTTACTAATAAAAGAATGAAATTTCCACCATGCTTTCTAATTACACTTTTAAGGGTGGAATACCTAAGAAGTTAGGAGATCCAGGAGTACCCACTATACTATGCTCCATTAAAAGGAATTATGTTAAAACTGCTTTATGTGATCTTGGAGCCGGTGTTAGTGTTATGCCTGTCTCTTTATATCGTAGACTTGATTTGAATAAGTTGACACCTACTGAAATATCTTTGCAAATGGCTGATAAATCAACTGCTATACATATCGGTATTTCTGAGGATGTGCCTATTGTGGATGCAAACGTTACTATTTTAATGGACTTTGTTATTCTTGATATTCCCGAGGACGATAGTATGTCTATTATTCTTGGAAGGCCCTTTTTGAATACTGTAGGGGCTGTTATTGATTGCACCAAAGGCAATGTCACTTTTCATGTTAATGGTAATGAGCATACGGTACACTTTCCGAGGAAACAACCTCAAGTTCATAGTATTAATTCTATTGGAAAAGTTCCATCGATTATTTTTGGAGGTTTTGAATTTCCTCTTCCTACTATCAAGAAGAAATATGATATTCTAATTATTGGGGATGTGCATATCCCCGTTGAGGTAACATAGTGTTATTCAAAATTTCTTCGGTTCCATGTTATTCGGAATGAGTTTGTTAACAAGACTTGATCAACCTTGTTAATGGATTCCTTTTGATGATCATGAGATGGATGAATTTAGAGAGCACAACCTTCTGTGCCCTCGTTTTACTTTTTGTTATTTATATTAAATAAAATAAAATTAGTATTTTCTGTCTGTTATCTGAATTATCCGTGCAATATAAAAATACCCCGAAAATAAAAGTTCTCCGAATGCCCCGAAATTTAAAATGATTTTTTCTGGAATATTTGAGAATATTTGGCATTGAGAACACAACAGGGGAGGCATCCACCTGGCCACGAGGGTGGTTGGCGCGCCCTACCCCCCTGGGCGCGTCCCCTGCCTCGTGGGCCCATGATGACCCTCCTCCACTTATTCATGCACCCACACACTCCTTCTTCCTCCCACAAACACCATTATCCAGCTGAAGCACGAGTTCTAGCTCATTTTGCTGCGATTTTTGATCTCCTTGATCAAAGCACCTCTCACAAAACTTCTTTGGGGGATTGTTCCTTGGTATGTGACTCCTCCATTGGTCCAATTAGTTTTTGTTCTAGTGCTTTATTCATTGCAAATTTGTGTTGCCTAGGATGGCCATGTTCTTGAGCTTGCATGTCAAATTTATGTGGTTCCAAGTAGTTTTGATGCATGATATAGGCTCTAGGCACTTGTAGGAGTAGTTGCTATCAATATTGTTGAGTTTGGTTCACTTTTATTTGAAGTTACTAAAAATTTCACAATTTTTCAAAAAATAATGAAGAGATTTTTTAGGGGCTCATCGAGCCAAAGCTCGAAGGAAAAGCAAAATGAAGAAGAAAAGAGGTCCAAGTATAATCTGCCTCGCATCTCGGAGTTCGGCCGTGTGAATGGCCTTGTGATGATTTCTTGAGAGCAGCCGGGATTTATGATGATTTCTATGAATTGGCTGAGAATGCAGGCCTCTCCGCCTTCCTCCACGACCAACGTGAACAGTATCTCTTACTCACCAATATCTTTGTGCAAAACTTTTATTTCCATGCTAGGAGCTCACCACCTACGGTGGAGTTTTATTTATATGATGAGCATAGGAGATGTCACTTCGTGATTTTTGTCAGGTTTGTTTGATCCCTTTCGAGGGCATCATAGAGGAACGACATCGCAACGATGTGGATGGGCTTATTGATACCATCACTGTAGGGGAAATGAGGAAGGTTTCCGATGCACGATCTACTAGCATACACTTTCATGTTCTACGTTACTTTGCTATATTTGCTAGTAGATGCTTAATTGGGTGCGGAAACTGTGGAAACCCGAGTGCCCCTGATATTGTTATTTTGTGCCACGCCTTATTTCGTGATGATACATTCAGCATGTGTGCTATTATTGCAAAGCGGTTAAACCTTAACCATACTAAGGGCCCCATCTTTGGAGGCATCTTCGCCTCGCACCTAGCTACACATTTTAACATACCTATTAGGCATATGAGAAGGAAGAAAAATTGCTGCCTCCTGTTTATTTAGATTATAAGAGTATGGTAGCACACGATTTTATTGTTAAGAATAGGGAAAATGAGCTCAAATACAAATTGTTCTTTGATAAACATCATCCTGAGATTATTACCCTGCCTGCTCCTTCCTTGTTTGATTTATCTGCAGGAAAGTACCTTGTTCCGTTGGAGGCTATTCACGCCTACCGGAACCCTACATCAGCCATAGAGTCAGAGTCGGAACCACAAGTTGATCCTCCACGACAGTCTAATTACCAGTGGGATCTGGAGATGATTGCCAACCAGTGGCAATCAGAGTCTTCTTCTTCTTAGTACGACCCCAACTATTACCATGGATATACGCGAGGCCAACCGTGCCCATAGACCAACTTAGGCCAAAAGCCTAAGCTTGGGGGAGTACGTATTTCCCACCGACATTACATTCATGTTCACACACTCATTGCTAGTTGTCGGTGCTCATACTTTTTCATTGTAATATCCATGCTAGTTTGTTTTCTCTTTTTATGCTTTCTTCTTGTGTGCTTAATAAACATTAAGAAAAACAAAACAAAATTAGTTGTAGCTTTTAGCTAGTTTTAATTTCCATGCTTGTAATAGTAATTAAAAAGAAAACCCAAAAAGATTTCATGTTCTTCTTTTTGCTTGTTGGGAGCTTTCCCGTGTATATAGTTTTATTTCTTTTCTTTTCTTTGGGGGTCGATAGGAGAAGATCATGATTAAATTGTTGAAGTGGCTCTTATATGCATTATTGTTGATCTGACAAAGAGCCCATATTACCTTGTCTTCTCTCTTGAATTGAATGCTTGCAGATTCCAGCTTAGTCCAATGCACGTGCACTATTATTATTATCCGCACTATTCGGTCGTGCAAGTGAAAGGCAATAATTATGATTATATGATGAACTTATTGAGATGAGAAAAGCTGGTATGAACTCGACCTCTTTTCTTTTTGTAAATATGATTAGTTCATCGTTCCTAATTCAGACTATTATGAATAAACATGTTTGCAATGACAATTAGAGATCATAGTTTCTTATGCCATGCTTAATTAGCTAGGAGCTTATAATGGTTTACCTTCCGTGCCAACATGCTATTAAAATGGTTGTGATGTGGTATGATAGGGTGGTATCCTCTTTTGAACGATTCGAGTGGCTTGACTTGGCACATGTTCACGCATGTAGTTGAAACAAAATCAACATAGCCTCTATGATATTTATGTTCATGGTAAATTATATCCTACCTATATACGGTGTTGATTAATTTTAATGCATGTTCATGACTGTTGTCGCTCTCTAGCTGGTCGCTTCCCAGTCTTTTTCTAGCCTTCATCTGTACTAACCGGGAATACTGCTTGTGCATCCAATCCCATAAACCCCAAAGTTGTTCCATATGAGTCCACCATACCTACCTATATACGGTATCTACCTGCCATCCCAAGTAAATTTGTATGTGCCAAACTCTAAACCTTCAAATAAATATCCTGTTTTGTATGCTCGAATAGCTCATGTATCAACTAGGGTTGTCCGTATCTTCCATGTTAGGCGGGTTATTCTCAAGAGGAGTGGACTCCGCTCCTCACTCACGAGAAAGTGGCTGGTCACCGGGATGCCCAGTCCCATGCTTTATGCAAATCAAATCAAAATAATTGCAAACAAAACTCCCCCTGGGACTCTTGTTAGTTGGAGGCACTCGTTGTTTCAAGCAAGCCATGGATTGATGCTTGTTGGTGGAGGGGGAGTATAAACTTTACCATTCTGTTTGGGAACTGCCTATAATGTGTGTAGCATGGAAGATATCGCCATCTCTTAGTTGTCATGTTGACAATGAAATTATACCGCTCAAAATATTATTCATCTCTATTTCAAAACCGAGTTCTGGCACCTCTACAAATCCCTGCTTCCCTCTGTGAAGGGCCTATCTATTTACTTTCATGTTGAGTCACCATCCTCTTATTAAAAAGCACCAGTTGGAGAGCACCACTGTCATTTGCAGTCATTACTGTTAGTTTACATTGAGTATGACTTGACTGGATCTCTTTTACCATGAATTACAATATCTAGTCAGTCCTTGATCTTTAAAGGTGCTCTGCATTTATGTTTTGCGGTCTCAGAAAGGGCTAGCGAGATACCATCTTGTTATATCATATTATGATTGTTTTGAGAAAGTGTTGTCATCCGAGATTTATTATTATTGCTCGCTAGTTGATTATGCCATTGACATGAGTAAACATGAGACCCAAGCGTTATTGTGAATATGGTTAGTTTATAATCTTTGCTGAAAACTTGAATGTTGGCTTTACATATCTACAACAACAAGAGCAAACAGAGTTTGTAAAAGTTTTTCTTTATCACTTTCAGTTTGTCAACTGAATTGCTTGAGGACAAGCAAATGTTTAAGCTTGGGGGAGTTGATACGTCTCCGTCGTATCTACTTTCCAAACACGTTTGCCCTTGTTTTGGACTCTAACTTGCATGATTTGAATGGAACTAACCTGGACTGACGCTGTTTTCAGAAGAATTGCTGATGTCTTCTACACAACCTTCTTATTGTAGACGTTGTTGGGCCTCCAAGTGCAGAGGTTTGTAGGACAGTAGCAAATTTCCCTCAAGTGGATGACCTAAGGTTTATCAATCCGTAGGAGGCGTAGGATGAAGATGGTCTCTCTCAAGCAACCCTGCAACCAAATAACAAAGAGTCTCTTGTGTCCCCAACACACCCAATACAATGGTAAATTGTATAGGTGCACTAGTTCAGCGAAGAGATGGTGATACAAGTGGTATATGGATGGTAGATAATAGTTTTTGTAATCTGAAAATATAAAAACAGCAAGGTAACTAATGGTAAAAGTGAGCGTAAACGGTATTGCAATGATAGGAAACAAGGCCTAGGGTTCATACTTTCGCTAGTGTAAGTTCCCTCAACAATAATAACATAATTGGATCACATAACTATCCCTCAACATGCAACAAAGAGTCACTCCAAAGTCACTAATAGCGGAGAATGAACGAAGAGATTATGGTAGGGTACGAAACCACCTCAAAGTTATTCTTTCCAATCAATTCGTTGGGCTATTCCTATAAGTGTCACAAACAGCCCTAGAGTTCGTACTAGAATAACACCTTAAGACACAAATCAACCAAAACCCTAATGTCACCTAGATACTCCAATATCACCTCAAGTATCCGTGGTTATGATTATACGATATGCATCACACAATCTCAGATTCATCTATTCAACCAACACATAGAACCTCAAAGAGTGCCCCAAAGTTTCTACCGGAGAATCACGAAGAAAACGTGTGCCAACCCCTATGCATAGGTTCATGGGCGGAACCCGCAAGTTGATCACCAAAACATACATCAAGTGAATCACGTGGTATCCCATTGTCACCACACATACGCACGGCAAGACATACATCAAGTGTTCTCAAATCTTTAAAGACTCAATTCGATAAGATAACTTCAAAGGGGAAACTCAATACATTACAAGAGAGTGGAGGGGGGAAGAAACATCATAGGATCCAAATATAATAGCAAAGCTCGCGATACATCAAGATCGTATCACCTCAAGAACACGAGAGAGAGAGAGAGAGATCAAACACATAGCTACTGGTACATACCCTCAGCCCCGAGGGAGAACTACTCCCTCCTCGTCATGGAGAGCACCGGGATGATGAAGATAGCCACCGGAGAGGGATTCCCCCTCCGGCAGGGTGCCGGAACGGGTCTAGATTGGCTTTAGGTGGCTACGGAGGCTTCTAGCGGCGGAACTCCCGATCTATTGTCTCTCTGGAAGTTTTAGGGTGTATGGAGATATATAGGCGGAAGAAGTTCGTCAGGGGGGCCACGAGGGGCCCACGAGGGTGGAGGGCGCGCCCTAGGGGGTGGGCGCGCACCCCTACCTCGTGGCCTCATCGAAGCTTCCCTTACATGCACTTCAAGTCTTCTGGGCTTCTTTCCTTACAAAAATGAGTTCCGTGAAGTTTCAGGTCAATTGGACTCCGTTTGAGTTTCCTTTTCTTCGAAACCCTAAAACAAGGTAAAAACAGAAACTGGCACTGGGCTCTGGGTTAATAGGTTAGTCCCAAAAATGATATAAAAGTGTATAATAAAGCCCATAAACATCCAAAACAGTAGATAATATAGCATGGAGCAATCAAAAATTATAGATACGTTGGAGACGTATCAATTGCCATGGTGTTATTTATGTGCAGAAACAAAAGTTCTCGGAATGACCTGAAACTTCACGGAGATTATTTTTGGAAATAATAAAAAATACTGGCAAAAGATCAAGACCAGGGGGCCCACACCCTAGCCACGAGGGTGGGGGCGCGCCTGCCCCCCTGGGCGTGCCCCCTACCTCATGCCCCCCTGGAGCTCCACCGACCTCAACTCCAACTCTATATATTCGTGTTCGGAGAGAAAAAAATCAAGGAGAAAGATTCATCATGTTTTACGATACGGAGCCGCCGCCAAGCCCTAAACTCTCTCGGGAGGGCTGATCTGGAGTCCGTTCGGGGCTCCAGAGAGGGGAATCCATCGCCATCGTCATCATCAACCATCCTCCATCACCAATTTCATGATGCTCACCGCCGTGCGTGAGTAATTCCAACGCAGGCTTGCTGGACAGTGATGGGTTGGATGAGATTTATCATGTAATCGAGTTAGTTTTGTTAGGGTTTGATCCCTAGTATCCACTATGTTCTGAGATTGATGTTGCTATGACCTTGCTATGCTTAATGCTTGTCACTAGGGCCCGAGTGCCATGATTTCATATCTGAACCTATTATGTTTTCATGAATATATGTGAGTTCTTGATCCTATCTTGCAAGTCAATAGTCACCTACTATGTGTTATGATCCGGCAACCCCGAAGTGACAATAATCGGGACCACTTCCGGTGATGACCATAGTTTGAGGAGTTCATGTATTAACTATGTGTTAATGCTTTGGTCCGGTACTCTATTAAAAGGAGGCCTTAATATCCCTTAGTTTCTGCTAGGACCCCGCTGCCACGGGAGGGTAGGACAAAATATGTCATGCAAGTTCTTTTCCATAAGCACGTATGACTATATTCGGAATACATGCCTACATTACATTGATGAATTGGAGCTAGTTCTGTGTCACCCTAGGTTATGACTGTTACATGATGAACCGCATCCTGCATAATTCACTATCACCGATCCATTGCCTACGAGCTTTCCATATATTGTTCTTCGCTTATTTACTTTTCCGTTGTTATTGTTATCATCACTACAAAATACCAAAAACATTACTTTTGCTACCGTTACTTTTGTTATCGTTACCACTACTATCATATTACTTTGCTACTAAATACTTTGCTGCAGATATTAAGTTTCTAGGTGTGGTTGAATTGACAACTTCAGCTGCTAATACTTGAGAATATTCTTTGGCTCCCCTTGTGTCGAATCAATAAATTTGGGTTAAATACTCTACCCTCGAAAACTGTTGTGATCCCCTATACTTGTGGGTTATCAACAAGCGTCATGCTAAATGGAGTGAATTTATTAAGTCTTTTCCTTATGTCATCAAGTACATTAAAGGTAAAGAAAACATTATCGCGGATGCCCTTTCTCGCATATGCATGCTTGTTACTCAACTTGAATTGGATGTCATTGGTTTTGAGCATATCAAAGACTTGTATGAGCATGATCCTACTTTTGCTACTCCTTATGCCAAGTGTTTGTCACACACCTCTTGGGAATGCTATTACATCAAAGACGGATATCTTATGAGAGCCAACAAACTTTGCATCCTCGAGTCTTCTCTTCGTTTGTTGCTTTTGCAAGAATCTCATGGAGGAGGCTTAATGGGACATTTTGGACGCGACAAGACGTTCACCACGCTCTCGAAGAACTACTTTTGGCCCAAGATGTTTCGCGACGTCGGTCGCTTCACCAAACGATGCTATACATGTTGCAAAGCTCGGTCCAAAGCTCAATCCCATGGCCTTTATATGCCTCTACCAATTCCATATCAACCATGGGAAGACATTAGCATGGACTTTGTACTTGGTTTGCCTAGGACTAGAAATGGGAAGGATTCGGTATTTGTCGTTGTGGACCGTTTCTCAAAAATGGCACATTTCATTCCTTGCAACAAGATAGACAATGCTTCACATGTTGTTACTCTCTTTTGTAGGTAAATATTGCGTCTACACGGAGTGCCAAAGACGATCGTCTCGGACCACGACGTCAAGTTCCTTAGCTACTTTTGGAAGACCCTATGCGCCAAGCTCGGAATCAAGCTACTTTTCTCCACGGCGTATCATCCACAAACCGATGGCCACACGGAAGTTACCAACCGTACACTCTCCGCTCTACTTCGAGTACTCATCAAGAAGAACATCAAGGAGTGGGAGGAGTGCCTACCTATCACCGAGTTCGCCTACAACTGAGCGAGACACTCAACAACTGGCAAGTCCCCCTTAGAGGTCGTCTATGGCTTCAACCCTTTGTCACCATTGGACATTCTCCCTCTACCACTCCAAGAGCGCATCAATTTGGACGCTAGTGCAAGAGCGACACATCTCAAGAAGGTGCATGAAGATACAAGGAACACCATCGAGCGCCAAGTTCAACGCCTTGCGTCCAAGCTCAACTTCAACAAGCACCCTATGGTCTTCAACATTGGTGATCTTGTGTAGATACACCTTTGCAAGGACCGTTTTCCACAAGAACGCAAGTCCAAGCTTCGACCCCGAGCGGATGGACCCTTCAAGGTGCTCGCACGATGCAACGACAACGCTTACAAGATCGACCTCCCACGCGACAAGTACAATGTGAGCGACATCTTCAACGTCAAAGATCTCTCTCCCTTCCATGGTGATGAACAATTTGATCCGAGGACGGATCTTCCCCAAGGGAGGGGAGATGATGCGGAGAATCCCAAGGCCATCCCCATGGACCCAACTACATCTCCTACGACACCTCTTGGACCCATGACACGAGCACGTGCAAGAGCTCTTGAAACCGAGGTGACATCTCTCCTCTCACATTTCCACTTTGGTGCACATGAGATATGGCTACTACCTCATACGGACACTTAGTGCATGCTCAGGTATCATGGAGAAGCTAAGGAGCAAGGAGAAGAGGAAGAGGAAGATGGATGTGACGACGGAGAAGAAGAAGTGATGAAGAAGAAGCTACAGGCTCCGGACGACCGGCCAGGACCGGACGTCCGACGACCTCCAGGCTCCGGACGTCTGACACTTCCACACCCGAGCCAAAATGATGGACTTCCGAAGCTCCACGGTCGACCGACCCCGACCGAACGTCCGACCGAAGACCACCCGAGCCGAATCTACGGATGTCCGACAGGCACCGGACGTCCGGACCCTCGCGAGCCTCCGGACGACCGGTGACTCCCGGTCGTTCGACGCATGTGCGCTATTTCGTGTTGGGCCGCAGCCCATGTACCCCTTCGCCCCCCCTCTTTTGCACTAAGACTATATATACTCCACCTCGTCCAACTTTCTAGGGTTAGCATTGGTTTAGCTCATTTGAGAGATAGAGCATTGCTCATCCACATCGGATCTACTCCTCGAGAGAGACTGTGGCCTCTTCGGAGAAGATCCCTTTGGATTCAAGACCTCCTCACGGAGAAGACCGGCTACCCTTGTATTGTCCCTAGTTGATCGTGTACCGTGTGAACTCTTATGTACCGAGGATCTAGCACATGTGTGACTAGCTTGTGTTGGTTTAGTGTTTCTCCTGTGTTTTCCTTTATGTTCCCCTCGTTTTTCCCCTTGTGTTCTTCGTGTTCATCACGGGATCCGCTCCTATCATGAAAGATCGGCCCCTAGGGTTCCTACCCTACATCACACAGTGGCGTCACCGATCTACCACAAGTACGTCGCGGCGCCCGCGGTCGTCGTCTCCATCAACTACCGTCTCGCGCCCGAGGACTACCTCCCGGCCACGTGCAACGACGCCTTCACGGCCCTCAAGGCGGTCGTCGCCGCCTGCCCCCCAGACGGCGCCGAGCCCTGGCTCGCCGCGCATGGCGACGCCTCCCGCGTCGTCCTCGCCGGTGACAGCGCCGGCGCCAACATGGCGCACAACACGGCGATAAGGCTGCGGAAGGAAGGCATCGGGGGCTACGGCAACAAGGTCAGCGGCGTGGCGCTCTTGCATTCCTACTTCTGGGGGACTGAACCGGTGGGCGGCGAGTTCTCGGACACCGCCTTCTACTACCCCGGCGACATGGAGCGCGTGTGGGATGTGGCCTGCGGCGGCGAGTTCGGCCGTGATCACCCGTACATCAACCCGGCGGTGTCGCCACAGGAGTGGTGCCAGCTCGGGTCCAGTCGCGTGCTGGTCACCATGGCGGAGTTGTGCTGGTTTTTGGAGAGGGCGCGCGTGTACGCGGAGGGGATAAAGGCGTGCGGGTGGGCCGGTGAGCTCGAGTTCTACGAGACCAGGGGAAAGAAGCACACCTACTTCCTGTTCCGTCCCGACTGCGACGATGCCGCCAAGGAGCTCGCCGTCGTGGCCGACTTCGTCAAGCACTGCTGAGTCTGCTTCGCTTGCTCATCCGGTAGGTGATTCAGTAATAAAGGAAACACGCGATTTTTAAAACGGTAATTGGTAACACTTGTGAGTTGTCAGATATTTGCTCCTCTGAATCAGTTGTAGTTGCAACTTCATTTGAAATATTTTGTTGGGTTATATAAACATAATGCATATAAAATTTCACATGTAGAGAATAGATAGCATAACGATTAAAGTTTAGTTCACTTGCAATGTAAATTGATAACAAAAGTCAATTTGATGATGTATACGTATAGAGCGATTGTCCAACTCAAAATCTGTTACAAATTAAGATCCACTTGGCACACTTAAAAAATTCTCACATAATATCAGGAATGTTGTTGTTAGCTTCATTCGCACGGTATTTGAGCAAGTATAATAAAAATATATTCCTTAACTCATACCCGTTCTACACAAGCAATATATGTAGTTAGCAAAAATACTTCACATCGAAAGTCTTAAAATGTGTAACTGGAAATATTCAGCATGCAAACCATACGAGTCGATTCTTTACCGTTTTTTCAGAACATAAAATAAAAAGAAAATAACCAGACACATCCCAATAATTTTCTAAATTAATATTATCTTGAATATAGTGATAAAAATGCTTATTTGTGCATGTTATGATAAAGAAATATATAAATTTATTACCTGCCTATGCTCGTTGGAATACCAGGCAGGAATAAATGTTGTCAGCTAGATATATCGAAATTCCTACCTGGTTGCTTTATTTCAATAAATACCTGAGAGTTTTAACCACTGGCGGCTTTGATATATGTATAAGTTCCAGAATATATACATTATGTGGATGTTTGTCAATGACATACAAGATGTCTTCGCGTTGCTACAGACAAAATGCAAGTAAATGAATCAACCCGGTTATCTAACGACATGTCTAATGTATACCACATTTATCAATTTGTTTAGTATATACTATGGAAAACGCTCGCCATCAGCTAGCCGGCTGATAACAATATGCGCGTCCGTCGCCTTGTGACTGTCGGATCTATCTTGATTGAATGGTTTGGGGTGCAACCTGGTTTTGCAACTGAGTTGTTGTTGCAATTTTCCCCACCGCAATAACTAATCTATTGCAGGATCTGGATCTTACGTGAATCCTTGACCACCACCATGTCTTTGTTATCATTTCATCCCGAGGCATCAGCAGCACAACAGGGTGGTCACGGTTTGCCGTGAGCCAACGGCCCGGCGCGGTCGCCGTTGTGGTGCGTCGTTGCAACCGGAGGTTGGGCGCGGTCGCTGCCGTGGTGCTTGCTAGCCGCCTCCACCATGCCCGTCAGCCGTGCGCAGTGCACCCACCTCGTCAGGTAGGAGGATGGAGGCGAGGGGAACTTGTCGGTGATCCAGCGCTCGGCGGCGGCGATGGGCTGCGCTGCTCCTCCCTCACCACCGTGACAGGAGCTCGTGGCAAACGACAGTGGTATTTTGTTGCAATATTCTCCCTATTGCAAAAAAGATTTTGCAACATTTGTGATGTTGCAAAACTTTCTTCAGTGACACATGTATAAAGGTAAAAGATTTTTTTGCAACATTACTCTGTTGCAGAAAAATTTCTGCAGCAATACCTCTGTTGCAAAAAATTCCGCAACATGAACTATGTTCCAAATGTCCGAGCGCAACATCATCCTTGTTGCAAAGCTCACAACTGAATCTGACGGCTTCCCTTGTTGAATCATATGGCTCTCCATGCAACGGATCATTTAAAAAGGTAGGCCGGCCAACACATAGCATTGCCTCGCCAGAATAATTTTTGTGCCAGCCAAATTCCACGCGCTTCCTACATCCACATACAATGGCTGCAAGCCAGTTTTGCACAAGCAGAATACTCAGGTTAAACTTGATGAGCCTAGCATATGCAGATATGGCCTGGGAACACTAAGACCGAAACATCGAGCGTGAATCATATAGTAGATATGATCAACATAGTGATGTTCACCATTGAAAACTACCCCATCTCACATGATGATCGGACATGGTTTAGTTGATATGGATCACGTGATCACTTAGATGATTAAAGGGATGTCTATCTAAGTGGGAGTTCTTAAGTAATATGATTAAATTGAACTTTAATTTATCATGAACTTAGTCATGATAGTATTTGCATATCTATGTTGTAGATCAATTGCTCGCGCATAGCTTCCCCGTTTTATTTTTGATATGTTCCTAGAGAAAACTAAGTTGAAAGATGTTAGTAGAAATGATGCGGACTAGCTCCGTGATCTGAGGATTATCCTCATTGTTGCACAGAAGAATTATGTCCTTGATGCATCGCTATGTGACGGACTTATTGCAGGAGCAGAGGCATACGTTATAAACGTTTGGCAAGCTCGGTATGATGACCACTTGATAGTTTAGTGCGCCATGCTTTACGGCTTAGAACCGGGACTTCAAAAACTGTTTTGAATGCCACAGAGCATATAAGATGTTCCAAGAGCTGAAATTGATATTTCAGACTCATGCCCGAGTCGAGAGGTATGAGACCTATGACAAGTACTTTGCCTACAAAGATGGAGGAGAATAGCTCAACCAGTGAGCATGTGCTCAGAATGTCTGAGTACTACAATCGCTTGAATCAAGTGGGAGTTAATCTTCTAGATAAGATAGTGATTGACAGAGTTCTCTAGTCACTATCACCAAGTTACTGGAACTTCGTGATGAACTATAATATGCAAGGGATGACGAAAACGATTCCCAAGCTCTTCGTGATGCTAAAATCGACGAAGGTAGAATTCAAGAAAGGGAATCAAGTGTTGATGGTTAACAAGACCACTAGTTTCAAGAAAAGGGGCAAAGGAAAAGAAAGGGAACTTCAAAGAATGGCAAGCAAGTTGCCACTCCCGTGAAGAAACCCAAAGCTAGACCCAAGCCTGAAACCGAGTGCTTCTACTATAAAGGAAATGGTCACTGGAAGTGGAACTACCCTAGATACTTGGCGGATAAGAAGGATGGCAAAGTGAACAAAGGTATATTTGATATACATGTTATTGATGTGTACTTTACTAGTGTTTATAGCAACCACTCACTATTTGATACTAGTTTAGTTGCTAAGAGTAGTAACTCAAAACAGGAATTGCAAAATAAACAGAGACTAGTTAAGGGCGAGGTGATGATGTGAGTTGGAAGTGATTTCAAGGTTGATAAGATCACCATCGCACACTCCCTTTACCTTCGGGGTTAGTGTTGAACCTAAAATAAAAGTTATTTGGTGTTTGCATTGGGCATAAATATGATTGAATCCTGTTTATTGCAATACGGTTATTCATTTAAGTCAAAGAATAATTGTTGTTCTATTTACATGAATAAAACCTTCTGTGGTCATACACTCAATATAAATGGTTTACTGAATCTCGACCATAGTGATACACATATTCATAATATTGAAGCCAAAAGATGCAAAGTTAATAATGATAGTGCAACTTATATGTGGCACTGCCGTTTAGGTCATATTGGTGTAAAGCGCATGAAGAAACTCCATGCTGATGGACTTTTGAAATCACTTGATTATGAATCACTTGATGCTTGCGAACCATGCCTCATAGGCAAGATGACTAAGAGTCCATTCTCCGGAACAATAGAGCGAGCCACTGACTTATTGGAAATAATACATACTGATGTATGCGGTCCGATGAGTGTTGAGGCTCGCGGCGGGTATCGTTATTTTCTGACCTTCATAGATGATTTGAGAAGATATTGGTATATCTACTTGATGAAACAGAAGTCTGAAACATTTGAAAAGTTCAAAGAATTTCAGAGTGAAGTGGAAAATCTTCGTAACAAGAAAATAAAATTTCTACGATCTGAAAGTGGAGGTGAATATTTGAGTTATGAGTTTGGTCTTCATTTAAAACAATGTGGAAAAGTTTCACGACTCAAGCCACTTGGAACACCATAGCGTAATGATGTGTCCGAACGTCGTAACCGTACTATATTGGATATGGTGTGATCTATGATGTCTCTTACCGATTTAGCACTGTCATTTTGGGGTTATGCATTAGAGACAATTGCATTCACGTTAAATAGGGCATCATCTAAAAATCCGTTGAGATGACACTGTATGAACTATGGTTTAGCAATAAACCTAAGCTGTCGTTTCTTAAAGTTTGGGGTTGCGATGCTTATGTGAAAAAGTTTCAGCCTGATAAGCTCAAACCCAAATCGGAGAAGTGTGTCTTCATAGGATACCCAAAAGAAACTATTGGGTACATCTTCTATCACGGATCCGAAGGCAAGATCTGTGTTGCTAAGAGTGGATCCTTTCTAGAGAAGGAGATTCTCTCAAAAGAAGTGAGTGGGAGGAAAGTAGAACTTGATGAGGTAATTGTACCTTCTCCCAAATTGGAAAGTAGTTCATCACAGAAATCAGTTACAGTGATGCCTACACTAATTAGTGAGGAAGTTAATGATGATGATCATGAAACTTCAGATCAAGTTACTACCAAACCTCGTAGGTCAACCAGAGTACGTTCCGCACCAGAGTGGTACAGTAATCCTGTTCTGGAGCTCTTGTTACTTGACCATGATGAACCTACGAACTATGAGTAAGCGATGATGAGTCCAGATTCCGCGAAATGGCTTGAAGCCATGAAATCTAAGATGGGATCCATGTATTAGAACAAAGTATGGACTTTTATTGACTTGCCCGATGATCAGTGAGCCATTAAGAATAAATAGATTTTCAAGAGGAAGACAGATGCTGATAGTAGTATTACTATATACAAAGCTTGAATTGTCGCAAAAGGTTTTCGACAAGTTCAAGATGTTGACTATGATGAGATTTTCTCACTCGTAGCGATGCTTAAGTCTGTTTGAATCATGTTAGCAATTGCCACATTTTATGAAATCTGGCAAATGGATGTCAAAAACTGAATTCCTTAATGGATAACGTAAAGAAGAGTTGTATATGGTACAACATGAAGGTTTCGTCAATTTTAAAGGTGCTAACAAAGTGTGCAAGCTCCAGCGATCCATCTATGGATCGGTGCAAGAATCTCGGAGTTGGAATATATGCTTTGATAAAGTGATCAAAGCATATGGTTTTATACAGACTTGCGGTGAAGCATGTATTTAGAAGAAAGTGAGTGGGAGCACTACAGCCTTTCTGATAAGTATATGTGAATGACATATTGTTGATCGAAAATGATGTAGAATTTTCTGGAAAGCATAAAGGAGTGTTTGAAATGAGTTTTTAAAATGAAAGACCTCAGTGAAGCTGCTTACATATTGGTCATCAAGATCTATAGAGATAGATCAAGACGCTTGATAAATTTTTCAATAAGTACATACCATGACAAGTTTTTGAAGTAGTTCAAAATGGAACAGTCAAAGAAGGAGTTCCTGCCCGTGTTGCAAGGTGTGAAGTTGAGTAAAGACTCAAACCCCGACCACAGCAGAAAACAGAAAGAAAATGAAAACTCATTCCCTATGCCTCAGTCGTAGGTTCTATAAAGTATGCTATGTTGTGTACCAGACCTATTTTATACCTTAGCATGATTTTGGCAAGGGAATACAATAGTGATCTAGGAGTAGTTTAACATCCCAAAATTCTAAATTTTGGAATGTTATAATAAATAGATAGATTTGATTGATTGTTTGATTGTGGTGTGGTTGCTTGAGTGAAATTTAGTGAAATTTGAAACTTTCTGAAAGTTAAATGAGAGGGAATAAAAGGACTTTCCCAAACTTTCATTTTTTCATTAATGATCTCCGCAAATTCAAATTCTTTTCAAATACAAAACCCTAGAGAGAAGATGACATGACTTCTTCCATTTAAATAAATGAAAAGGGTTTTTGAAAATATTTGAATTTCCTTTGGAAATATTTTAAATTCAGAAAGTTTAAGCAATTCAATGATTTTCATGAGAGAAGATAAAATGACTTCTTCAAAACATATGAAATATGAGTTGGGAGTTTAAAAGGATCAAATTTAAAGTCCTTTCGGAAATTATTTTCAATTTGGAGTTATTTGGATTTTATTAAAAATATTTTTTTCCAAAAATAAAATATATGGAAAATAGGGTAAAATGATTCCCTACATTAGAAAATTGGAGAGAAATAAATTTGAAATCATTTTGGTATTATTAAAATGATTTTTATTGGATTCTATTAGAGCAGTAGCACTATTTGATTTATTTGAATTTGTGTGGATTTTATTTGATGCTAGAAAAAATTTCAAATCGTAGAAAATCTTTTTCTAAAAATTTCGATATATAATATGCCTATATATAGTTTTACTGTTATTTTCGTTATTACGTTTTTCCTTTTTGGTTTCTATTAAAAAAAGAAAACTGCGCGTGCGCCTGGAACTAACTGTCGCCCACGTGTGCAGCACAGTGTCATCGGGCGCCCAATCATTTTTTCTCTCCTACATGGGCCAGGCCCTGCCAGCCTTTTTTATATTTGACCGAATTTTGTTTTTTTGAAACTACAGCGCGCACGGCCAGGCCTAACTTTTAGCCCATGATCTTTTTTAATATTTTCATCTACATACGTATATGTTTAATCCCACATTGCCTAGTCTTTGGTCTTCTTTTCCACCTATAAATATAGACCTATAGAGCCTTCAAAAATCATCCGATTCAGATTAAATCAATATTTTGGTTTGACTAGATTCATTAAAAAAATATTTTTTTCTTGTTCGGCGGGACTTTTGGAAATTGTCTCCTCTCTCCGAAATTGTCTTTTCTCTATTTCTTTGTTTTTTATTTTTATATTTCCATAGTTTATTATTTCTAGACTAGTACGATAGAATAATTAGATTATCAATTAATCTATATATTTATACATTAGACCTAGATTTTTTTAGCCATAACTATTTTTCTTTCATAAAACAGCTTGGCCTGATTTTTCAAATAACCATAATTTTTTACCCGTTCATTCAAATTAGATGAAACCAGTGCCTATAGTTTTGTCGTGTTTTCACCTATCCAGTGAACCTGTCACATCAAATTTTTGAAATTTTCAAATTTCGAAATTTGTTCACATTCATATTCAAACTTCTTTTGATCATAACTTGAGTTTTATAACTCCGATTTAATTGATTCTTTTTGCAAATCGAAGCTCTTGACCTAAGCTTTTTGATAAAGCCAAATTCACATAATTTTGGTATTGTTAGAAATTGTTTTATGTTGCAAGAGTTATTTGCTTGGTTTTGATATTTTCCGAACTGTCTTCTTCGTTCTTCCCGGTCTTTTGAGTGATTGCTTATATGTGGTTACTATTGCTAGCTTACGCTAGATTGACCGGAGTATGACGAGTAGAACTATCAGGAGTTATGTGTGCGAATCTTCTACATCAACAGTACGAGGCAAGTTCACACTTTGATCATATTTTTCATTACCCAGTTTTTATGCACTAGTTTCAACCCTCAAACATTGCATGAGTAGGATTGATAACATGTGGGTATTGGGAAGTAGTTGATGAGGTCGGAACCTATTGCCCTTTTATTATCAAACCCTGGGGAGTTACTTGTATGTTATGCTCATGGTGCTATGCTATGCTCGTAGACGTGGATTGGGTTTGAGTGAATCCATGACAGATGTGAGATTGTTAATTAATGGCTAACTTAAGGTGGCTACTTAAACACACATCTAGGTGGAATGGTTGGGGCGCCCTGGAGCACCCAGTGGTTTGTCCAGGCACCTGGAGAACCCAGTGCTTGCCCAAGGGGATCCCGGAGGACCCGTGTGATCACCCTATGGAATGCCACCCAGGCTCAAAGGTATCATAAGATTATTCATGTTAGAAACTTCTGTGTGTAGCCACAAGTTATTATGGGCTCTAGCATAGTTGAGTATGTTGCATGACCTCTTTCAGTGGTGGGCTACCAGATGTAGGGGAAAGTAGGTGTAACTGTCCACCCAGAGTAAAGAGTTAATGTTTCTGAAAGACTGTGTCTCGGTCATCCATTTTTCAAACACCATGTAGTGCGAGAAATACAATGGAGGAGATCGAGTCTTGTGGGGAAAAGTGCACAAACATCTGCAGAGTGTACAAACTAATCATGATTAGCCGTGTCCCCGGTTATGGACATCTTGAGTATCTGGTTCTTGGATTATCATGTTGATATCATCACTTTACTTAATTAATTTGTTGGGTTGATAATTACTTTTAATTGGGATTGAGATGTGGGTACCATTCTCAATGTTTCAACTACCATGATAGTTAAATAAAATGTATTCCTTTGTTGTAGGGAAAAATTGGCTTTATGCAAAAACTAAACTTAGAGCTTTCCACCAGCCAAATATGCATGTAGTTATAGCTATTATTCATCATGATCCTATGGTGTGAATTTTCCAGTACATTCAATGTACTGACCCTTTGTGGCTGCAACGTCTCATGTTGCAGGAATCTTACGACAAGTAAGTGATACGTTAGGGTTACGATTTCTACACTCAACTTTGCCGTTGGTGTTGATGGAAATCCACAACCTTGTTACTTTCGCTATATGGATTGAGGTAATAGTATTTACGTTACTTTATACATGTTATTTACCTTTGTTATAAATCCTCGAGTACTGTGTGTGTCAGCATACCGATCCAGGGATGACACTTAAGCACAGAGACTTGATCCATTCGGGTCGGGTTGCTACAAGATGGTATCAGAGCACATATTGACTGTATGATGTGACCCTAAAAACTGGCAAGCCCATAGGAAAGATTTTTTTCTAAAACTTCATTTTCAAAAAGATCTTTTGCCTCTCTTCTCTTCTGAGCTTATTCAAATATTCCTTTTTGGTGAGGCCATACCCCTTTTCCGTTTTGACCACACGAAAATTTGACTGATGAGACCACAACAAGAAGTACAAGATATTGGACAACTAAGACCACTTCGGAATGAAGAGGATTTTACCGTGCATTACAATAATGGAAACTACAATGGTTGAAGACTCCGAAGACTAGGAGAATTTGAAGGCTCTGAAGTATTTCCCGATTGGTATGACTAGGAAGGCTACCCTTATGGAACTTGTCAGACTATTGAAGCTGTCAATACTCGAGATCAAGGTGTATCGGAGAAAGACCGAAACATGGAGCATTAGAACTCAAAGTTTTTGTCAAGAAACCCTAAGGCAGGAGATATCAACTATGGAATGATAGCTCATGGCAATGACAAGGGAAGAAACACGGCTACCCATGATGTTATCACCCGCTTATGCTATTGTCACCGTGCTGAGTTAAGCATGCATATGCATGGAAGGATTGGATGGTAGAAGGATGATGGAGCATCTGTCGGAAAAGGATGCAGTTTTAACCTTAGCTGGTGTATCGCCAGGATCTGGAGTATTACATGAAGAAATTTTAGATGGACCTTCAGGAAGTCGTATTTGACAGGGAAGCATTTCATGAAGAACTCGGGACCCAGAAGCTGAAAGTAGCCAAGCTGGAGGAGCAAAACCTTGAGATACCGGAGATTCGTCAGGAACTGAAGAACAGTAGTACCATGGCTCATGCCAAGGATGTTGAAACCCAGAAGTTTGGAATGCAACTCCAGGAATATTAAAGGACGTCATGAGAGACTTCGCGTCAACAGAGATGATTTGGCAAAAGAACTTGAGAAGGACAAGCACGATCAGAAGAAGTCATCATAGACATGAGCAAGACTTGAAGAGTTTGGCTACGTTGAAGATTTATTGACCTTTAGAAGACCAAACCCCTGTTATATACCTACATTAGATGCGACGTTTGTGAGCTGTCATTTGTTTGATGTTTTTCCGACAGCCACAAATAAAAATCTGTCTTTTCAAAACTATTGTTTGTATTGTGTGCATCCCTCTCTATCTCTCTTATCTCACCCAAAAACACATGGACCCAATAGAGGATGAATGGAGATGAGCTTGTATTTTCTGAACCGATGAGTCAATTGGAGAGAGACCGATGGATTCAGAACATGGAGGATCACATGGAGGAAAACCCTATAGCCGGAAAGTATATGACCCAGCATGCTCTTCAGTGCTTTGAAAGAGGCGCTGCTACTTGGTGGAGGATGTACCAAACCATCAATGGATGGCAAGGAGTAACCACTTGGAAAGAATTTAATTTGACTCTGCTAAAGTCTCGGCTTGTGTCCCAGAAGATGAAGCCTTATGGAAATGATATGAGGAAGTCTTGTGCATGCAAGCTCTATGGAGAAATAGGACACAACCATAAAGAACACAAGGATGAATGCCCTAATTGTGAAGGAAGTAACCCAGCTGAAGAATGCCCAACTAGGCAGATTACTTGTTTCTTTTGTGAAGGGACTACCCACTATCCTGCTCAGTGTCACATTTACCCCATGGTACAAAGAACCATCCAGCAGAAGAAAGAAGTAATTAAAGGAGCCCTCATGGAAATTTTAGAAGAACCGGTGATGAAGGAAGATGTCGAGGACACACACAAAGGAAACATAATTAAACCCTACACCAAGTCTTGGTATTCATGTGGAGAAGAAGGACACATCTCCCAGAATTGTATGAATGGGGATCTAGTAGAATTCCCGATAGAGGAAGTAGAGCATGACCCACAGGAAATAGAAGCCCTGATTGGAACGGAAAAGTCCAGGAAGAAAAGTAGATTGGATTCCGGGAAGGACCTGAGTCATATCACCTGTTTCAGGTGCAAGGAGTCAGGGCACTACTTCAGGGGTTGCCAAAAAGGAAACCTCGGGACTTGTTAGAAGTAATATGTTTTCGTTGTAATGAAGCAGGGCACTTTGCCAGGGATTGTCCCAAGGAGAAGGAGACTTGTGATAATTAGTTGTGTCTGTGAGAAATATAGTAGTAGCAGTGGGAACATTTCTTTTATATTGAGGTGTTGAGTTGATGCATGTAATGGAAATGCAGGAGATTGTAATAATTTGAGAATCAATAAAGTTAGCATAGTTGGTACTAATTTGGATTTTATGAGTTGTTACTCTATGAAGAAAGATTGTTGACCATTTTTGAGGATATGAGAAATATGGTCTATGGATGAATTTGCGCATCTCAAGGGTGGTAGTACCATGTGAGGACTCTTGACCCCTGGAAAAGATAAAGATATTCCACAGAGTGGACTACGGACAAAATAAGTATGAGTTTTGTCTCGATATGTGGGATATCCCAAGAGTATGGAGAGATGAAGTATTATTGGATATAAAGGAGGTAGAATGTTGGAAATATGGAGCAATTGTAACTCCATGATGAGTCTGAGTAATCACGTCTTAGTTTGGTACCAATAGAAGGAAGAAGGACAGTAAAATTGGATGGATTTAAGAATGCTAGGAAGCTGGATGTTGGAATAATGATTTGTTGCCCCGATGATGAGTTTAAGGTTTACAAGTGATGAGATGGGCCATAACCCATAGGCTTCAGGACCTGCCAAGAAGGAAGCACACTCTTGCTGAAGGAAAAACCCTGGAAGAAGATACGATTTTATCGACAGACGATCTTATAGGAGTAAACACAAAACCTGAGAGTTATGAAGGAATGATAGATGTTTGTTTGGCTTGCAGAATCCATGGATTTATTCGAACTTGGTTCATCAACAAGAGAAATTCTGCAACGCCTATGAGGATGACCAAGTGTTAGAATGCGAGATTTGCTAAACCATATACAGGGTAATGATTTGGGTGCGGGATGGATTTATCACCATACCGACTTACTCTTATTATTCACCTTGTTGTATGGGATGGTAAATCTGAGTGACTTGCCTATAGTAGAGAGACGACGATCAAAACCTTGCTGAAACCTTAGAATGGTATGACAATTTTTTCCCTTGTACTAGGCAACCGTTGCCACTCGTAGGATGAACGGTGAGAATGAAGCCTAGACCCATTTTCTGCAGGAGAAACCATAAAGGATTGACCACCCTGAGATATCGATAGTTGTTTAGTATTGGCGCCAGACCCGTCAGATGAGAAAGCACTGTCTCGGAAGAACCTTACCAAGATGAAAGGGCAGAAGAATTTAGGAAAAGGTTAAGCCACTACGGGAAGAGCCCCGAGAAGGAATTATCCTACAAGATGAGAAAGCACTGCCAACAATGAGGATGGAGAATATGAGTTTTGATGGAACCGTAACAATGCTTCTAAGGGTGGTAGCACCCGAGACCTCGGAGACGATAGATGGATTTTGAGAAGACCCCCAAACCTAACCTATTTCTTTCTAGCCTCTCCGAATCTCAAGGACGAGATTCATTTTAAGGGTGGTAGGTTTGTAACATCCCAAAATTCTAAATTTTGGAATGTTATAACAAATAGATAGATTTGATTGATTGTTTGATTGCGGTGTGGTTGCTTGAGTGAAATTTAGTGAAATTTGAAACTTTCTAAAAGTTAAATGAGAGGGAATAAAAGGACTTTCCCAAACTTTCATTTTTGCATTAATGATATCCGTAAATTCAATTTCTTTTCAAATACAAAACCCTAGAGAGAAGATGGCATGACTTCTTCCACTTAAATAAATGAAAAGGGTTTTGAAAAGATTTGAATTTCCTTTGGAAATATTTTAAATTCAGAAACTTTAAGAAACTCAATGATTTTCATGAGAGAAGATAAAATGACTTCTTCAAAACATATGAAATATGAGTTGGGAGTTTAAAAGGATCAAATTTAAAGTCCTTTTGGAAATTATTTTCAATTTGGAGTTATTTGGATTTTATTCAAATTATTTTTCTTCAAAAATAAAATATATGGAAAATAGGGTTAAATGATTTCCTACAATATAAAATTGGAGAGAAATAAATTTGAAATCATTTTGGTATTTTTAAAATGAATTTTATTGGATTCTATTATAGCAGTAGCACTGTTTGATCTATTTGAATTTGTGTGGATTTTATTTGATGCTAGAAAAATGTTGAAGTCGTAGAAAAATCTTTTTTTGAAAATTGCGATATACAATATTCCTATATATAATTTTACTTTTATTTTTGTTATTCCGTTTTTCCTTTTCGGTTTCTATTAAAAAAGAAAACTGTGCGTGCGCCTCGAACTAACTGTTGCCCCCGTGCGCAGCATAGTGGCGTCAGGCACCCCATCATTTTTTTCTCTCCTACATGGGCCAGGCCCAGCCAGCCTTTTTTTATTTGCCCGAATTTTGTTTTTTAGAAAACTACAGCGCGCGCGTCCGGACCTAACTTTTAGCCCATGATTTTTTTTAATTTTCATCTACATACATATATGTTTACTCCCACATTACCTAACCTTTGGCCCTTAAACCTCTTTTTTACCTATAAATATAGACCCATAGAGCCTCCAAAAATCATATGATTCGGGTTAAATCAATATTTTGGTTTGACTAAGTTCATTAAAAAAATTATTTTTTTCCTCTTCGGCGGGACTTCCCGAAATTATCTCCTCTCTCCGAAATTGTCTTTTCTCTCTTTCTTTGTATTTTTATTTTTGTACTTCCGTAGTTTATTATTTCTAGACAAGTACAATAGAATAATTAGATTATCAATTAGTCTATGTATTTATACATTAGACCTAAATTTTTTTAGCCGTAGCTATTTTTCTTTCGTAAAACAGTTTGGCCCTGATTTTTCAAATAGCCATTATTTTTTACCCGTTCATCCAAATTAGATGAAACCAGCGCCTATAGTTTTGTCGTGTTTTCACCTATCCAGTGAACCTGTCACATCAACTTTTTGAAATTTTCAAATTTCGAAATTTGTTCAGATTCATATTCAAACTTCTTTTGATAATAACTTGAGTTTTATAACTTCGATTTAATTGATTCTTTTTACAAATCGAAGCTCTTGACCTAAACTTTCTGATAAGGCCAAATTCACATAATTTTGGTACCGTTAGAAATTGTTTTATGTTGCAAGAGTTATTTTCTTGGTTTTGATCTTTTCCGAACTATCTTCTTCGTTCTTCTCGATCTTTTGAGTGATTTCTTATGTGTGGTTACTATTGCTTGCTTACGCTAGATTGACCGGAGTATGACGAGTAGAGCTATCAAGAGTTATGAGTGCGAATCTTCTACATCAACAGTACGAGGCAAGTTCACACTTTGATCATATTTTTCATTACCCAGTTTTTATGCATTAGTTTCAACCCGCAAACATTGCATGAGTAGGATTGATAACATGTGGGTATTGGGAAGTAGTTGATGAGGTAGGGACCTATTGCCCTTTTATTATCAAGCCCTGGGGAGTTACTTCTATGTTATGCTCATGTTGCTATGCTGTGCTTGTAGACGTGGATTGGGTTTGAGTGAAACCATGACAGATGTGAGATTGTTAATTAATGGTTAACTTAAGGTGGCTACTTAAACACACATCTGGGTGGAATGGTTGGGGCACCCTGGAGCACCCAGTGGTTTGCCCGGGCACCTTGAGAACCCAGTGCTTGCCCAAGGGGATCCAGGAGGACCCGTGTGATCACCCTATGGAATGCCACCCAGGATCAAAGGGATCATAAGATTATTCATGGTAGAAACTTCCGTGTGCACACAAGCTATTATGGGTTCTAGCATAGTTGAGTATGTTGCATGACCTCCTTCAGTGGTGGGCTAGCAGATGTAGGGCAAAGTAGGTGTAACTGTCCACCCAGAGTAAAGAGTTAATGTTTCTGAAAGACTATGTCTCGGTCATCTGTTTCTCAAACACCATGTAGTGCGAGAAATCCAATGGAGGAGATCGAGTCTTGTGGGGAAAAGTGCGCAAACCTCTGCAGAGTGTACAAACTAATCGTGATTAGCTGTGTCCCCCGGTTATAGACATCTTGAGTATCTGGTTCTTGGATTATCATGTTGATATCATCACTTTACTTAATTAATTTGTTGGGTTGATATTTACTTTTAATTGGGATTGAGATGGGGGTACCATTCTCAATGTTTCAACTACCATGATAGTTAAATAAAATATATTCCTTTGTTGTAGGGAAAAATTGGCTTTATGCAAAAACTAAACTTAGATCTTTCCACCAGCCAAATATGCATGTTGTGATAGCTATTATCCTGTGGTGTGAATTTGCCAGTACATTCAATGTACTAACCCTTTGTGGCTGCAACGTCTCATGTTGCAGGAATCTTACGACAAGTGATACGTTAGGGTTACAATTTCTACACTCAACTTTGCCGTTGGTGTTGATGGGAATCCACAACCTTATTGTTACTTCCGCTATATGGATTGAGGTAATAGTGTTTACATTAGTTTATACCTATGATTTACCTCTGTTATAAATCCTCGAGTACTGTGTGTTTCAGCATACTGATCCAGGGATGACACTTAAGCACAGAGACTTGATCCATTCGGGTCGGGTCCCTACAAGTAGATCACTGGACAGCGGTCAAAATTATCCTTAGAGGACAAAGGATATATTTCTCAGTTATGGAGGTGATAAAAGAGTTCGTCATAAAGAGTTACATCGATGCAAGCTTTTGACACCGATCTAGATGACTCTAAGTCTCGATCTAGATACATATTAAAAATGGGAGCGATTAGCTAGAGTAGCTCCGTGCAGAGCATTGTAGACATAGAAAATTTGCAAAATACATACGGCTCTAAATGTGGCAGACCCGTTGACTAAATCTCTCTCACAAGCAAAACATGATCACTCTTTGGGTGTTAATCACAAAGTGATGTGAACTAGATTATTGACTCTAGTAAACCCTTTGGGTATTAGTCACTTGGACATGTGAACTAATCACATAAAGATGTGGACTATTGGTGTTAAATCACATGACGATGTGAACTAGATTATTGACTCTAGTGCAAGTGGGAGACTGAAGGAAATATGCCCTAGAGGCAATAATAAAGTTGTTATTTATATTTCCTTATATCATGATAATGTTTATTATTTATGCTGGAATTGTATTAATAGGAAACTTAGTACATGTGTGAATACAAAGACAAAACAGAGTGTCCCTAGTATGCCTCTACTTGACTAGCTCGTTAATCAAAGATGGTTAATTTTCCTGACCATAGACATGTGTTGTCATTTGATGAACGGGATCACATCATTAGAGAATGATGTGATGGACAAGAACCATCCGTTAGCTTTGTTGGGGAACATAGTAATTTCAAAAAAAAACCTATGCACACGCAAGATCTATCATGGTGATGCATAGCAACGAGAGGGGAAGAGTGTTGTCCACGTACCCTCGTAGACCGTAAGCGAAAGCGTTATGACAACGCGGTTGATGTAGTCGTACGTCTTCACGATCCGACCGATCTTAGTACCGAAAGTACGGCACCTCCGTGATCTGCACACGTTCAGCTCGGTGACGTCCCAAGAACTCACGATCCAGTAGAGCTTCGAGGGAGAGTTCCGTTTCTCTCCACTAAGGCCCACGAACTCCGGTTTTCTCCGAAATCACCCAGAACACTTCCGACGTCCGAATATAGCCGTCCAATATATCAATCTTTATGTCTCGACCATTTCGAGACAACTCGTCATGTATGTGATCATATCCGGGACTCCGAACTACCTTCAGTACATCAAAATACATAAACTCATAATACCGATCATCACCGAACGTTAAGCGTGCGGACCCTACGGGTTCGAGAACTATGTAGACATGACTGAGACTCATCTTTGGTCAATAACCAATAGCGGAACCTGGATGCTCATATTGGTTCCTACATATTCTACGAAGATCTTTATCAGTCAAACCGCATAACAACATACGTTGTTCCCTTTGTCATCGATATGTTACTTGTCCGGGATTCGATCGTCGGTATCTCAATACCTAGTTCAATCTGGTTACCGGCAAGTCTCTTTACTCATTTCGTAATGCATCATCCCGCAACTAACTCATTAGTCATGTTGCTTGCAAGGCTTATAGTGATGTGCATTACCGAGAGGGCCCAGAGATACCTCTCCGATACATGGAGTGACAAATCCTAATATCGATCTATGCCAACTCAACAAACACCATCGGGGACACCTGTAGAGCATCTTTATAGTCGCCCGGTTACATTGTGACATTTGATAGCACACTAAGTGTTCCTCCGGTATTCGGGAGTTGCATGATCTCATAGTCATATGAACATGTATAAGTTATGGAGAAAGCAATAACAGTAAACTAAATGATCATCGTGCTAAGCTAACGGATGGGTCAAGTCAATCACATCATTCTCTAATGATGTGATCCTGTTAATCAAATGACAACTCATGTCTATGGTTAGGAAACATAACCATCATTGATTCAACGAGCTGTCAAGTAGAGGCATACTAGTGACACTCTGTTTGTCTATGTATTCACACATGTACTAAGTTTCCGGATAATACAATTCTAGCATGAATAATAAACATTTATCATGATATGAGGAAATATAAATAACAACTTTATTATTGCCTCTAGGGAATATTTCCTTCAAGTTTAGCATAAATGATCGTTTAATTTTATTGCTATTGCTTTCATCATGACTTATACATGTTCCTATGACTATGAGATTATGCAACTCCCGAATACCGGAGGAACACCTTGTGTGCTATCAAACGTCACAATGTAACTGGGTGATTATAAAGATGCTCTACAGGTGTCTCCGATGGTGTTTGTTGAGTTGGCATAGATCGAGATTAGGATTTGTCACTCCGTGTATCGGAGAGGTATCTCTGGGCCCTCTCGGTAATGCACATCACTATAAGCCTTGCAAGAAATGTGACTAATGAGTTAGTTGCGATATGTTGCATTACGGATCGAGTAAAGAGACTTGCCGATAATGAGATTGAACTAGGTATTGAGATACCGACGATCGAATCTCGGGCAAGTAACATACCGATGACAAAGGGAACAATGTATGTTGTTATGCGGTTTGACCGATAAAGATCTTTGTAGAATATTTAGGAGCCAATATGAGCATCCAGGTTCCTCTATTGGTTATTGACCGGAGAAGTGTCTCAGTCATGTCTACATAGTTCTTGAACCCGTAGGGTCTGCACGCTTAACATTCGATGACGATCAGTATTATGAGTTTATGTGTTTTGATGTACCGAAGGTAGTTCGGAGTCTCGGATGTGATCACGGACATGACGAGGAGTCTCGAAATGGTCGAGACATAAAGATTGATATATTGCACGACTATATTCGGACACCAGAAATGTTCTGGAGAAGTTTCGGATAAAACCGAAGTGTCGGAGGGTTACCGGAACCCCCCCCCCCCCCGGGGGGGGGGGACTAATGGGCCTCATGGGCCTTAGTGGAGACAGAGAGAGAGGGGCGGCTAGGGAAGGCCGCGCCCCCCCTCCCCCTTGGGTCTGAATTGGACTAGGGAAGGGGGGCGGCACCCCCCTTTCCTTCTCCCTCTCCCCTTCCCCCTCTCTTCCTTGTTGGAAACCTACTAGGAATAGGATTCCTATTCCTAGTAGGAATCCTACTTGGGGCGCGCCCCTATAGGGTCGGCCGGCCTCCCCCTTGCTCCTTTATATACAGGGGCAGGGGGCACCCTAGAACACACAAGTTGACAGTTGTCTTAGCCGTGTGCGGTGCCCCCCTCCACAGATTTCCACCTCGGTCATATCGTTGTAGTGCTTAGGCGAAGCCCTGCGCCGGTAACTTCATCCTCACCATCATCACGTTGTCGTGCTGACGAAACTCTCCATCGGCCTTAGCTGGATCACGAGTACGAGGGACGTCACCGAGCTGAACGTGTGTAGATCGCGGAGGTGTGGTGCGTTCGGTACTTGATCGGCTGGATCGCGAAGACGTTCGACTACATCAACCGCGTTATTAACGCTTCCGCTTTCGGTCTACGAGGGTACATGGACACACTCTCCCCTCTCATTGCTATGCATCACCTAGATGGATCTTCCGTGTGCGTAGGATTTTTTTTTAAATTACTGTGTTCCCCAACACTCCCCTCCACTGCCATCCCCACCCCGCACCAGCCTGCCCCTCTCATCTTCATGACGAATCTGCACTATGCACTCTTGTGCCTCTGTCGATCATCAGACCACACTACAGTCCCATGCCTCCCTCTCCCTCGACTGTTTCCAACCTACTCACTCCCGCGACATGCCTCCCACTTCCCCTATGAGGCCACCATCTCCCTCATGGCTCAATAGTGTATGGAAGCTACATGAGTTTCAAACACATAATCAACTTATGTTATATTTCACTCTCTGTCTCTCTCCCTGTCTCCCCCACCCTCCTCTCTACCATCCTCCATCTCTTCTCGCTCCATCTCCCTCACTTCTCTCCCAGGCTTCCCCTTTTCCTCCTCTCCCACACTCAAACCTTCATAGCGGCTTGGCTTAATTTTTGCTCACTGCTAATCTTTGAGCAGCTAAGTATAGCCTGGAAGCTTAGAAAATAATGTTGGGGAACATAGTAATTTCAAAAAAAATTCCAACGTACACACAGGATCAGGGTGATGCATAGCAACGAGAGGGGAGAGTGTGTCCACTTACCCTCGTAGACCGAATGCGGAAGTGTTAGCACAACGCGGTTGATGTAGTCGTACGTATTCACGATCCGACCGATCCAAGTACCGAACGCACGGCACCTCCGAGTTCTGCACACGTTCAACTCGATGATGTCCCATGAGCTCCGATCCAGCAAAGCTTCACAGGAGAGTTTCGTCAACACGACGGCGTGGTGACGGTGATGATGATGCTACCGATGCAGGGCTTCGCCAAAGCACTGCTACGATATGATCGAGGTGGATTATGGTGGAGGGGGGCACCGCACACGGCTAAGAGATCAATGATCAATTGTTGTGTCTATGGGGTGCCCCCCTGCCCCCGTATATAAAGGAGCAAGGGGAGGAGGCGGCAGGTCAGGGAGAGGCGCGCCAAGAGGGGGAGTCCTACTCCCACTAGGAGTAGGACTCCTCCCTTTCCTAGTAGGAGTAGGAGAGGGGGAAGGAAAGGGAGAGCAGGAGAAGGAAATAGGGGGCCGGCCCACCTTTCCCTAAACCAATTCGGTTTGGGCCATGGGGGGTGCGCCCCACACTTCCCTTGCTGCCCTCTATTTCCACTAAGGCCCATGTAGGCCCATTAAGCCCCCCGGAACTTTCCGGTGTCCGAACATAGTCGTCCAATATATTGATCTTTATGTCTCGACCATTTCGAGACTCCTCGTCATGTTCGTGATCATATCTGGGACTCCGAACTACCTTCGGTACATCAAAACACAAAAACTCATAATACCGATCATCACCGAACTTTAAGCCTGCGGACCCTACGGGTTCGAGAACTATGTAGACATGACCGAGACACGTCTCTGGTCAATAACCAATAGAGTAACCTAGATGCTCATATTGGCTCCCACATATTCTACGAAGATCTTTATCGGTCAAACCGCATAACAACATACGTTGTTCCCTTTGTCATCGGTATGTTACTTGCCCGAGATTCGATCGTTGGTATCTCAATACCTAGTTCAATCTCGTTACCGGCAAGTCTCTTTACTCGTTCCACAATACATCATGCCGCAACTAACTCATTAGTTACAAATCCTAATCTCGAAATATGCCAACTCAACAAGTACCTTCGGAGACACCTGTAGAGCACCTTTATAATCACTCAGTTACGTTGTGACATTTGGTAGCACACATAGTGTTCCTCCGGTAAACGGGAGTTGCATAATCTCATAGTCATAGGAACATGTATAAGTCATGAAGAAAGCAATAGCAACATACTAAACGATCAAGTGCTAAGCTAACAGAATGGGTCAAGTCAATCACATCATTCTCCTAATGATGTGATCCTGTTAATCAAATGACAACTCATGTCTATGGCTAGGAAACATAACCATCTTTGATCAACGAGCTAGTCAAGTAGAGGCATACTAGTGACACTCTGTTTGTCTATGTATTCACACATGTATCATGTTTCCGGTTAATACAATTCTAGCATGAATAATAAACATTTATCATGATATAAGGAAATAAATAATAACTTTATTATTGCCTCTAGGGCATATTTCCTTCAGTCTCCCACTTGCACTAGATTCAATAATCTAGATTACTTAGTAATGATTCTAACACCCATGGAGCATTGGTGCTGATCATGTTTTGCTCGTGGAAGAGGCTTAGTCAACGGGTCTGCAACATTCAGATCCGTATGTATCTTGCAAATCTCTATGTCTCCCACCTGGACTTGACCCCGGATGGAGTTGAAGCGTCTCTTGATGTGCTTGGTTCTCTTGTGAAATCTGGATTCCTTTGCCAAGGCAATTGCACCAGTATTGTCACAAAAGATTTTCATTGGACCCGATGCACTAGGTATGACACCTAGATCGGATATGAACTCCTTCATCTAGACTCCTTCATTTGCTGCTTCCGAAGCAGCAATGTACTCCACTTCACATGTAGATCCCGCCACAACGCTTTGTTTAGAACTGCTCCAACTGACAGCTCCACCATTCAATATAAACACGTATCTGGTTTGCGATTTAGAATCGTCCGGATCAGTGTCAAAGCTTGCATCAACGTAACCATTCACGATGAGCTCTTTGTCACCTCCATAAACGAGAAACATATCCTTAGTCCTTTTCAGGTACTTCAGGATGTTCTTGACCGCTTGATCCACTCCTGGATTACTTTGGTACCTCCCTACTAAACTAATAGCAAGGCACACATCAGGTCTGGTACACAGCATTGCATACATGATAGAGCCTATGGCTAAAGCATAAGGAACATCTTTCATTTTCTCTCTATCTTCTGCAGTGGTCGGGCATTGAGTCTTACTCAACTTCACACCTTGTAACACAGGCAAGAACCCTTTCTTTGCCTGATCCATTTTGAACTTCTTCAAAACTTTGTCAAGGTATGTGCTTTGTGAAAGTCCAATTAAGCATCTTGATCTATCTCTATAGATCTTGATGCCCAATATGTAAGCAGCTTCATCGAGGTCTTTCATTGAAAAACTCTTATTCAAGTATCCTTTTATGCTATCCAGAAATTCTATATCATTTCCAATCAACAATATGTCATCCACATATAATATTAGAAATGCTACAGAGCTCCCACTCACTTTCTTGTAAATATAGGCTTCTCCAAAAGTCTGTATAAAACCATATGCTTTGATCACACTATCAAAATGTTTATTCCAACTCCGAGAGGCTTGCACCAGTCCATAAATGGATCGCTGGAGCTTGCACACTTTGTTAGCACATTTTGGATCGATAAAACCTTCAGGTTGCATCATATACAACTCTTCTTCTAGAAATCCATTCAGGAATGCAGTCTTTACATCCATTTACCAAATTTTATAATCATAAAATGCGGCAATAGCTAACATGATCCGGACAGACTTAAGCATCGCTACGGGTGAGAAGGTCTCATCGTAGTCAACTCCTTGAACTTGTCGAAAACCTTTCACAACAAGTCGAGCTTTGTAGACAGTTACATTACCATCAGCGTCTGTCTTCTTCTTGAAGATCCATTTATTTCTGATGGCTTGCCGATCATCGGGCAAGTCAACCAAAGTCCACACTTTATTCTCATACATGGATCCCATCTCAGATTTCATGGCTTCAAGCCATTTTGCGGAATCTTGGCTCATCATCGCTTCCTCATAGTTCGTAGGTTCGTCATGGTCAAGTAACATGACCTCCAGAACAGGATTACTGTACCACTCTGGTGCGGATCTTGCTCTGGTTGACCTACGAGGTTCGGTAGTAACTTGATCTAAAGTTTCATGATCATCATCATTGGCTTCCTCACTAATTGGTGTAGGTGTCACAGGAACCGGTTTCTGTGATGAACTACTTTCCAATAAGGGAGCGGGTACAGTTACCTCATCAAGTTCTACTTTTCTCCCACTCACTTATTTGGAGAGAAACTCCTTCTCTAGAAAGGATCCATTCTTAGCGATGAATGTCTTGCCTTCGGATCTGTGATAGAAGGTGTACCCAACAGTTTCCTTTGGGTATCCTATGAAGACACATTTCGCCGATTTGGGTTCGAGCTTATCAGGTTGAAGCTTTTTCACATAAGCATCGCAGCCCCAAACTTTAAGAAATGACAACTTTGGTTTCTTGCCAAACCATAGTTCATAAGGCGTTGTCTCAACGGATTTTGATGGTGCCCTATTTAACGTGAATGCAGCCATCTCTAAAGCATAACCCCAAAACGACAGCGGTAAATCAGTAAGAGACATCATAGATCGCACCATATCTAGTAAAGTACGATTACGACGTTCGGACACACCATTACGCTGTGGTGTTCCGGGTGGCATGAGTTGCGAAACTATTCCGCATTGTTTCAAATGTAAACCAAACTCGTAACTCAAATATTCTCCTCCACGATCAGATCGTAGAAACTTTATTTTTTTTGTTACGATGATTTTCCACTTCACTCTGAAATTCTTTGAACTTTTCAAATGTTTCAGACTTATGCTTGAAGGAAATATTCCCTAGAGGCAATAATAAAGTTATTATTTATTTCCTTATATCATGATAAATGTTTATTATTCATGCTAGAATTGTATTAACCGGAAACATAATACATGTGTGAATACATAGACAAACAGAGTGTCACTAGTATGCCTCTACTTGACTAGCTCGTTAATCAAAGATGGTTATGTTTCCTAACCATGAACAAAGAGTTGTTATTTGATTAACGAGGTCACATCATGAGTTGAATGATCTGATTGACATGACCCATTCCATTAGCTTAGCACCCGATCGTTTAGTATGTTGCTATTGTTTTCTTCATGACTCATACATGTTCCTATAACTATGAGATTATGCAACTCCCGTTTGCCGGAGGAACACTTTGGGTGCTACCAAACGTCACAACGTAACTGGGTGATTATAAAGGAGCATTACAGGTGTCTCCAAAGGTAGATGTTGGGTTGGCGTATTTCGAGATTGGGATTTGTCACTCCAATTGTCGAAGAGGTATCTCTGGGCCCTCTCGGTAATGCACATCACTTAAGCCTTGCAAGCATTACAACTAAATGAGTTAGTTGCGGGATGATGTATTACAGAACGAGTAAAGAGACTTGCCGGTAACGAGATTGAACTAGGTATTGGAATACCGACGATCGAATCTCGGGCAAGTAACATACCGATGACAAAAGGAACAACGTATGTTGTTATGCGGTCTGACCGATAAAGATCTTCGTAGAATATGTAGGAGCCAATATGGGCATCCAGGTCCCGCTATTGGTTATTGACCGGAGACGTGTCTTGGTCATGTCTACATTATTCTCGAACCCGTAGGGTCCGCACGCTTAAGGTTACGATGACAGTTATATTATGAGTTTATGCATTTTGATGTACCGAAGGTTGTTCGGAGTCCCGGATGTGATCACGGACATGACGAGGAGTCTCGAAATGGTCGAGACATAAAGATTGACATATTGGAAGCCTATGTTTGGATATCGGAAGTGTTTCGGGTGAAATCGGGATTTTACCGGAGTACCGGGAAGGTTACCGGAACCCCCCGGGAGCTAAATGGGCCATGATGGGCCTTAGTGGAAAAGCGAAGAGGCAACCCTACATGGGATGTGCGCCTCCCCCTTCCCCTAGTCCTATTAGGACTAGGAGAGGTGGCCGGCCCCCTATCTCTCTTTTCCCCCTCCGCGAATCCTATTCCAACTAGGATTGGGGGGAATCCTACTCCCAGAGGGAGTAGGACTCTCCTGGCGCGCCTCCTATGGCCGGCCAGCCTCCCCCCTCTAGTCCTTTATATACTGAGGCAGAGGCACCCCAGAAAGACACAAGTTGATCCACGTGATCTATTCCTTAGCCGTGTGCGGTGCCCCCTGCCACCGTAGTCCTCGATAATACTGTAGCGGAGTTTAGGCGAAGCCCTGCTGCTGTAGTGCATCAAGATTGTCACCACGCCGTCGTGCTGACGGAACTCTTCCCCGACACTTTTCTGGATCAGAGTCCGGGGATCGTCATCGAGCTGAACGTGTGCTCGAACTCGGAGGTGCCGTAGTTTCGGTGCTTGATCGGTTGGATCGTGAAGACGTACGACTACTTCCTCTACGTTGTGTCAGCGCTTCCGCAGTCGGTCTGCGTTGGGTACATAGACAACACTCTCCCCTCTCGTTGCTATGCATCACATGATCTTGCGTGTGCGTAGGAAATTTTTTGAAATTACTACGAAACCCAACAGTGGCATCCGAGCCTAGGTTATTTATGTTGATGTTATATGCACGAGTAGAACACAAGTGAGTTGTGGACGATATAAGTCATACTGCCTACCAGCATGTCATACTTTGGTTCGGCGGCATTGTTGGACGAGACGACCCGGACCAACCTTACGCGTACGCTTACGCGAGACCGGTTCCCCCGACGTGCTTTGCACATAGGTGGCTTGCGGGCGACTGTCTCTCCAACTTTAGTTGAACCGAGTATGGCTACGCCCGGTCCTTGCGAAGGTTAAAATGGAGTCTATTTGACAAACTATCGTTGTGGTTTTGATGCGTAGGTGAGATTGGTTCTTGCTTATGCCCGTAGCAGCCACGTAAAACTTGCAACAACAAAGTAGAGGACGTCTAACTTGTTTTTGCAGGGCATGTTGTGATGTGATATGGTCAAGACATGATGCTGAATTTTATTGTATGAGATGATCATGTTTTGTAACCGAGTTATCGGCAACTGGCAGGAGCCATATGGTTGTCGCTTTATTGTATGCAATGAAATCGCGATGTAATGCTTTACTTTATTACTAAACGGTAGTGATAGTCGTGGAAGCATAAGCTTGGCGAGACGACAACGATGCTACGATGGAGATCAAGGTGTCACACCGGTGACGATGGTGATCACGACGGTGCTTCGGAGATGGAGATCACAAGCACAAGATGATGATGGCCATATCATATCACTTATATTGATTGCATATGATGTTTATCTTTTATACATCTTATTTTGCTTAGTTTGATGGTAGCATTTTAAGATGATCTCTCACTAATTATCAAGAAGTGTTCTCCCTGAGTATGCACCGTTGCGAAAGTTCTTCGTGTTGAGACACCACGTGATGATCGGGTGTGATAGGCTCTACGTTCAAATACAACGGGTGCAAAACAGGTGCACACGCGGAATACTCAGGTTATACTTGACGAGCCAAGCATATACAGATATGGCCTCGGAACACGGAGACTGAAAGGTTGAGCGTGAATCATATAGTAGATATGATCAACATAGTGATGTTCACCAATGAAACTACTCCATCTCACGTGATGATCGGACATGGTTTAGTTGATTTGGATCATGTGATCACTTAGAGGATTAGAGGGATGTCTATCTAAGTGGGAGTTCTGAAGTAATATGATTAAAATGAACTTAAATTTATCATGAACTTAGTCCTGGTAGTATTTTGCAAATCATGTTGTAGATCAATAGCTCACGTTGTTGCTTCCCTGTGTTTATTTTGATATGTTCCTAGAGAAAATTGTGTTGAAAAATGTTAGTAGCAAAGATGCGGATTGGATCCGTGATCTGAGGTTTATCCTCATTGCTGCACAAAAGAATTATGTCCTTGATGCACCGCTAGGTGACGGACCTATTGCAGGAGCGGATGAAGACGTTATGAACATTTGGCTAGCTCAATATGATGACTACTTGATAGTTTAGTGCACCATGCTTAATGACTTAGAATCGGGACTTCAAAGAAGTTTTGAACGTCATGGAGCATATGAGATGTTCCAGGAGTTGAAGTTAATATTTCAAGCAAATACCCGAGTTGAGAGATATGAAGTCTCCAACAAGTTCTATAGCCAAAAGATGGAGGAGAATCGCTCAACTAGTGAGCATGTGCTCAGATTGTCTGAGTACTACAATCGCTTGAATCAAGTGGGAGTTAATCTTCCAGATAAGATAGTGATTGACAGAATTCTCTAGTCACCATCACCAAGTTAGTAGAACTTCGTGATGAACTATGATATGCAAGGGATAACGGAAACGATTCCCAAGCTCTTCGTAATGCGGAAATTGATGAAGGTAGAAATCGAGAAAAACATCAAGTGTTGATGGTAGACAAGACCACTAGTTTCAAGAAAAGGGCAGAGGGAAGAAGGGGAACTTCAAAAAGAACAGCAAGCAAGTTGCTGCTCAAAGTGAAGAAGCCCAAGTCTGATCCTAAACCTGAGACTAAGTGCTTCTACTGCAAAAGGGACTGGTCACTGGAAGCGGAACTACCCCAAGTGATTGGCAGATAAGAAGGATGGCAAAGTGAACATAAGTATATTTGATATACATGTTATTGATGTGTACTTTACTAGTGTTTATAGCAACCCCTCAGTATTTGATACTAATTCAGTTGCTAAGATTAGTAACTCGAAACGGGAGTTGCAGAATAAATAGAGACTAGTTAAGGGTGAAGTGACAATGTGTGTTGGAAGTGGTTCCAAGATTGATATGATCATCATCGCACACTCCCTATACTTTCGGGATTAGTGTTGAACCTGAATAAGTGTTATTTGGTATTTACATTGAGCATGAATATGATTTGATCATGTTTATTGTAATACAGTTATTCATTTAAGTAAGAGAATAAATTGTTGTACTGTTTACATGAATAAAACCTTATATGGTTACACACCCAATGAAAATAGTTCGTTGGATCTCGATCGTAGTGATACACATAATCATAATATTGAAACCAAAAGATGCAAAGTTAATAATGATAGTGCAACTTATTTGTAGCACTGCCGTTTAGGTCATATTGGTGTAAAGCGCATGAAGAAACTCCATGGTGATAGGATTTTGGAATCACTTGATTATGAATCACTTGATGCTTGCGAACCATGCCTCATGGGCAAGATGACTAAGACTCCGTTCTCCGGAGCGAGCAACTGACTTATTGGAAATAATACATACTGATGTATGCGGCCCGATGAGTGTTAAGGCTCACGGCAAGTATCGTTATTTTCTGAACTTTACAGATGATTTGAGCAGATATGGGTATATCTACTTAATGAAACATAAGTCTGAAACATTTGAAAAGTTCAAAGAATTTCAGAGTGAAGTGGAAAATCATCGTGACAAGAAAATAAAGTTTCTACAATCTGATCGCGGAGACAAATATTTGAGTTACGAGTTTGGTATTCAATTAAAACAATGTGGAATAGTTTCACAAACTCATGCCACATGGAACACCACAGCATAATGGTGTGTCCGAACGTCATAACCGTACTTTATTGGATATAGTGCAATCTATGATGTCTCTTACCGATCTACCACTATCGCTTTGGGGTTATGCATTAGAGACAGCTGCATTCACGTTAAATAGGGCACCATCTAAATCCGTTGAGACGACACCATATGAACTATGGTTTGGCAAGAAACCTAAGCTGTCGTTTCTTAAAGTTTGGGACTGCGATGCTTATGTGAAAAAAGTTTCAACATGATAAGCTCGAACCCAAATCGGAGAAGTAAATCTTCATAGGATATCCAAAGGAAACTCTTGGATACACCTTCTATCACAGATCCGAAGGCAAGACTTTTGTTGCTAAATTCGGAGTTTTTCTAGAGAAGGAGTTTCTCTCGAGAGAAGTGAGTGGGAGGAAAGTAGAACCTGATGAGGTAACTGTACCTGCTCCCTTATTGGAAAGTAGTTCATCACAGAAATATGTTCCTATGACTACTACACCAATTAGTGAGGAAGCTAATGATGATGATCATGTAACTTCAGATCAAGTTACTACCAAATCTCGTAGGTAAACCAGAGTGAGATCCGCACCAGAGTGGTACGGTAATCCTGTTCTGGAAGTCATGTTACTAGACCATGACGAACTTGCGAACTATGAGGAAGCGATGATGAGCCCAGATTCCGCGAAATGGTTTGAGGCCATGAAATCTGAGATATGATCCATGTATGAGAACAAAGTATGGACTTTGATGGATTTGCTCGATGATCGGCAAGCCATAGAAAATAAATGGATCTTCAAGAGGAAGACGGACGCTGATAGTAGTGTTACTATCTACAAAGCTATAATTGTCGCAAAAGGTTTTCGACAAGTTCAAGGTGTTGACTACGATGAGATTTTCTCACTCGTATCTATGCTTAAGTCTGTCCGAATCATGTTAGCAATTGCCGCATTTTATGAAATCTGGCAAATGGATAAACAAAACTGCATTCCTTAATGGATTTACTAAAGAAGAGTTGTATACGATGCAACTAGAAGGTTTTGTCGATCCTAAAGGTGTTAACTAAATAAGCAAGCTCCAGCGATCCATCTATGGACTGGTGCAAGAATCTCGGAGTTGGAATATACGCTTTGATAAGTTGATCAAAGCATATATTTTTATATAGACTTGCAGTGAAGCCTGTATTTACAAGAAAGTGAGTGGGAGCACTACATCATTTCTGATAAGTATATGTGTATGGCATATTGTTGATCGGAAATAATGTAGAATTATTCTGCAAAGCATAAAGGAGTGTTTGAAAGGAGTTTTTCAAAGAAAGACCTCGGTAAAGCTGCTTACATATTGAGTATAAAGATCTATAGAGATAGATCAAGACGCTTGATAAGTTTTTCAATGAGTACATACCTTGACAAGATTTTGAAGTAGTTCAAAATGGAACAGTCAAAGAAAAAGTTTCTTGCCTGTGTTACAAGGTGTGAAGTTGAGTAAGACTCAAAGCCCGACCACGGCAGAAGATAGAGAGAATGAAAGTCATTTCCTATGCCTCAGTCATAGGTTCTATAAAGTATGCCATGCTGTGTACCATATCTATTGTATACCCTACACTTTGTTAAGCAAGGGAATACAATAGTGATCTAAGAGTAGATCACTGGACAGCGGTCAAAATTATCCTTAGTGGAATAAGGAAATATTTCTCAATTATGGAGGTGACAAAAAGTTTCGTCATAAAAAGTTACGTCGATGCAAGTTTTGACACAGATCTGGATGACTCTAAGTCTCAATCTAGATACATATTGAAAGTGGGAGCAATAAGCTAGAGTAGCTCCGTGCAGAGCATTGTTGACATAGAAATTCGCAAAATACTTACGGATGTGAATGTGACAGACCCGTTGACTAAAATTATCTCACAAGCAAAACACGATCACACCTTAGTACTCTTTGGGTGTTAATCACATAGCGATGTGAACTAGATTACTGACTCTAGTAAACCCTTTGGGTGTTGATCACATATCGATATGAACTATGGGTGTTAATCACATGGTGATGTGAACTATTGCTGTTAAATCACATGGCGATGTGAACTAGATTATTGACTCTAGTGCAAGTGGGAGACTGAAGGAAATATGCCCTAGAGGCAATAATAAAGTAATTATTTATTTCCTTATATCATGATAAATGTTTATTATTCATGCTAGAATTGTATTAACCGGAAACATAATACATGTGTGAATACATAGACAAACAGAGTGTCACTAGTATGCCTCTACTAGACTAGCTCGTTAATCAAAGATGGTTATGTTTCCTAACCATGAACAAAGAGTTGTTATTTTATTAACGAGGTCACATCATTAGTTGAATGATCTGATTGACATGACCCATTCCATTAGCTTAGCACCCGATCGTTTAGTATGTTGCTATTGCTTTCTTCATGACTCATACATGTTCCTATAACTATGAGATTATGCAACTCCCGTTTGCCGGAGGAACACTTTGGGTGCTACCAAACGTCACAACATAACTGGGTGATTATAAAGGAGCATTATAGGTGTCTCCAAAGGTAGATGTTGGGTTGGCGTATTTCGAGATTGGGATTTGTCACTCCGATTGTCGGAGAGGTATCTCTGGGCCCTCTCGGTAATGCACATCACTTAAGCCTTGCAAGCATTACAACTAAATGAGTTAGTTGCGGGATGATGTATTACAGAATGAGTAAAGAGACTTGCCGGTAACGAGATTGAACTAGGTATTGGAATACCGACGATCAAATCTCGGGCAAGTAACATACCGATGACAAAAGGAACAACGTATGTTGTTATGCGGTCTGACCGATAAAGATCTTCGTAGAATATGTAGGAGCCAATATGGGCATCCAGGTCCCGCTATTGGTTATTGACTGGAGACGTGTCTCGGTCATATCTACATTATTCTCGAACCCGTAGGGTCCGCACGCTTAAGGTTACGATGACAGTTATATTATAAGTTTATGCATTTTGATGTACCGAAGGTTGTTCGGAGTCCCGGATGTGATCACGGACATGACGAGGAGTCTCTAAATGGTCGAGATATAAAGATTGATATATTGGAAGCCTATGTTTGGATATCGGAAGTGTTCCGGGTGAAATCGGGATTTTACCGGAGTACCGGGAAGGTTACCGGAACCCCCCGGGAGCTAAATGGGCCATGATGGGCCTTAGTGGAAAAGAGAAGAGGCAACCCTACATGGGCTGTGCGCCTCCCCCTTCCCCTAGTCCTATTAGTACTAGGAGAGGTGGCCGGCCCCCTATCTCTCTTTTCCCCCTCCGCGAATCCTATTCCAACTAGGATTGGGGGGAATCCTACTCCCAGAGGGAGTAGGACTCTCCTGGCGCGCCTCCTATGGCCGGCCAGCCTCCCCCCTCTAGTCCTTTATATACTGAGGCAGAGGCACCCCAGAAAGACACAAGTTGACCCACGTGATCTATTCCTTAGCCGTGTGCGGTGCCCCCTGCCACCATAGTCCTCGATAATACTGTAGCGGAGTTTAGGCGAAGCCCTGCTGCTGTAGTGCATCAAGATCGTTACCACCCCGTCGTGCTGACGGAACTCTTCCCCGACACTTTGCTGGATCGGAGTCCGGGGATCGTCATCGAGCTGAACGTGTGCTTGAACTCGGAGGTGCCATAGTTTCGGTGCTTGATCGGTTGGATCGTGAAGACGTACGACTACTTCCTCTACATTGTGTAAGCGCTTCCGCAGTCGGTCTGCGTTGGGTACGTAGACAACACTCTCCCCTCTCGTTGCTATGCATCACATGATCTTGCGTGTGCGTAGGAAATTTTTTGAAATTACTACGAAACCCAACAATGTTTCATTAAGTAGATATACCCATATCTGCTGAAATCATCTGTGAAGGTGAGAAAATAATGATACCCGCCACGAGCCTCAATATTCATTGGACCACATACATCAGTATCTATGATTTCCTACAAATCTGTTGCTCGCTCCATTGTTCCAGAGAACGGCGTTTTAGTCATCTTGCCCATGAGGCATGGTTCGCAAGTACCAAGAGATTCATAATCAAGTGATTCCAAAAGTCCATCAGTATGGAGTTCCTTCATGCGCTTTACACCAATATGACCTAAACGGCAGTGCCACAAATAAGTTGCACTATCATTATCAACTCTGCCTCTTTTGGCTTCAACATTATGAATATATGTGTCACTACTATCGAGATTTAACACAAATATACCACTCTTCAAGGGTGCATGACTGTCGGTGTCAAAACCGGCGGATCTCGGGTAGGGGGTCCCGAACTGTGCATCTAGGCGGATGGTAACAGGATACGGGGGACACGATGTTTTTACCCGGGTTTGGGCCCTCTCGATGGAGGTAAAACCCTACTCCTGCTTGATTGATCTTGATGATATGAGTATTACAAGAGTTGTTCTACCACGAGATCGAAGAGGCTAAACCCTAGAAGCTAGCCTATGGTATGATTGTTGTTCTTGGTCCTACGGACTAAACCCTCTGGTTTATATAGACACCGAAGGGGGATAGGGTTACACAGAGTCGGTTACAAGGAAGGAGATCTATATATCCGTATTGCCAAGCTTGCATTCCACGCCAAGGAGAGTCCCGTCCGGACACGGGACGAAGTCTTCAATCTTGTATCTTCATAGTCCAACAGTCCGGCCAAAGGATATAATCCGGCTGTCCGGATACCCCCTAATCCAGGACTCCCTCAGTAGCCCCTGAACCAGGCTTCAATGACGATGAGTCTGGCGCGCAGATTATCTTCGGCATTGCAAGGCGGGTTCCTCCTCTGAATACTTCATAGAAGATTTTGAACATGAGGATCGTGTCCGACTCTGCAAAAAAAGTTCCACATACAACCGTAGAGAGAATAATATTTTCACAAATCTAATCTGCCGACGCATTCCGCAGTGTGACATCACACCACAGCCAGGTCACCATTCGAATCGTTTTTCACAACCAACCTCAGCGTGTTTCGTGAGGCGGTTTCCTTGGCACGTCTTCTCGAAGCAGAGATCGTGTCCCCTTATTACGGGATTCCCATCAATACGGACGTGGGTTACTCAACCGCGCCATCAATTACGGCGTTTGGGGGATAAGCGAGTTTTATCAGGCTGGTGGGGGCGCATAGTTTCGTCCGCCCTTATAAAGGGATAAGGGTTCACCTTTTTCTACCCACGCCTTCTTCCTCCTTGCTCATCCATTCTCGCGCACTTGAGCTCCAGCGCCCAAGTCCACATCCTTCTCCTCAACCCTCACCAAACATGTCCGGAGCGGGAGGCAAGTGGATGGTCTCCTCCGTTATGGAGGGAGACATCAAAAAGCTGCGCGGGGCCGGATACTTAGACGCGGATATTGCGCACCGGCTGCCAGCCGCGGGGCAGATCGTCCCTACCCCGGAACCTTACGAAAGGGTGGTTTTCCTCACCCACTTCGTCCGCGGACTAGGGTTTCCCCTCCATCCATTCGTCCGTGGCCTTATGTTCTATTATGGGCTGGACTTCCATGATCTAGCTCCGAATTTCATCCTCAACATCTCAGTGTTCATCGTCGTGTGCGAGGCTTTCCTTCGCGTCCGGCCCCACTTCGGCCTGTGGCTAAAGACCTTCAATGTCAAACCGAAGGTAGTAGGCGGCCAACAAGCGGAATGCGGTGAAGCCATGGTGGGCAAAATGCCCAACGTTACATGGCTCAAGGGCTCCTACGTGGGCAATCAAGGGGGTTCTACATCACCGAGCCGCGTGACACCAACTGGGTGGCGGCCCCCGAGTTTCGATCCGGAATCCCCACGCGGCTCACTTCCTGGAAGGAGAAGGGCCTGTCCTGGGGCTCATCGGTGGAGCTGGACGGACTCCAGAAGTGTATCCGGAACATGATAGGCAAGAAACTCAAGCTTGTCAACATAGTCTAGGTCATGCTCTTCCGCCGGATCCTCCCGTGTCAACAACGGGCTTTCAACTTATGGGAGTTCGACCCGCCCCAACACCAGACTCTACGTGAGCTCTTCGACACGATGCATAAGGACGTCTGGAAGGTGTTGTTCAAGGGCGCCGAGGTCCCCCCTCCCCTTACCGAGGACCGTGGGCTAAGCGCGACGCACCCTGCGAATCCGGTAAGTTCTGTACATATCGTAGGGTATTTATTTTCCATAGTTTAACCATGTGCGGGGTCTGAGCTCCCATGCCTTTGACAGGATAGGGTGGAGACATCGGAGCAGATTGACTGTCCGGCCCCTCTGCCCGAAGACCCTGCAGACGCTCTCCTGACGGAGATGCAGACTCCGGCGCCTTATGAGGTGCCGGAGAAAATCAAGAAGAAGGCCACGGGAACCCGAAAGAGTTCCCGGCGCCAGGTGGTATCGGACTCATCGTCCGAGAACTCCGAGACGAACTCCTCCGTGAAAATGAGGAGGAGGAAGATGACGGTTCTCCCCCTCCAGCCGGGGGAGACAGGAAAAGGAAGGCCGCCCCAACCGGGGAGGCCAGAGGGTCCAAGAAGGGAAGGACTCTCCTTCCGGACTGTTCCACCACCACCGCCGATAGCGAATACGAGTGGTTACTTGTAACGCCCTCGATGCGGCTATATCTCCTACGTGTCGAAGCACGACTTAGAGGCATAACCGCATTGAAAGCAATGTCACAAGTAAGGTAATCTTCACAACAACCCATGTAAATAGATAAAAGGGGTAAAGGATACATAGTTGGCTTACACTTGCCACGTCACACAAATACATGAATAACATTACAATCATCCAGATACAATCAAGGTCTAACTACGGAACCAAAATGAAAGAAGACTACCCCAAATGCTACACAGATCCCCGATCGACCCCAACCGGGCTCCACTACTGATCAACTGGGAAAACGGAACAACATAAAGGACAAGATCTTCATCGAGCTCCTCCTAAGCTTGGTTGCGTCAACTTTACAATAACATCGGCACCTGCAAACTGGTTTTGGAAATATTTGTGAGTCACTGGGACTCAGCAATCTCACACCCTCGCGATCAATACTATTTAAGCTTATAGGTAAGGTAAAAGGTATGAGATGGAGTTGCAGCAAGCGACTAGCATATATGGTGGCTAACCTATTCGCAAAAGAGAGCGAGAAGAGAAGGCAAAAGCACGGTCGAACAACTATGATCAAGAAGTGATCCTAGAACAACCTACATCAAGCATAACTCCAACACCATGTTCACTTCCCGGACTCCGCCGAGAAGAGACCATCACGGTTACTGTGGGGACCCCGACTCATAAGTCGTGATCACCGAATGCACGTGTACAGTGATCCCAGAGATCAATGCTCACTGAACACACAGAAGCTGAATAACAAGAGTCTTACATCCATACATATTGTATTACACAAGTAGGACCATTATGGTCAAGTCTTGATTATAACATTGCAGCGGAAATCTTCGTCGATAACTTGGACCCATGCCATCTGCCTTAACCCTACAGGAATTCTGACTGGGAAGCGTCCTAGCTCGCATGTTCGTCACCGAAGTATTCTTCATCATATCTTGTTCTTTCATGCTTGGCTAATAAAATAACCAGTGGCAAGCCAATGAGTACTTTGAATGTACTCGCAAGTAACCCATGCTTTGGTTCAAGATACAACAATGCATGCTATAGGTAATTTTTTGCGGAAAGCTAGTTTTTGAGTGCAATGACATGTTCAACAACTTGTAAGACATGCAGCAGGAGAATTCAATTAACCATGAGGATAGGTTACAGATATCAACATAAATAGAGTGGGCATCAACCCAACTCAATCACGTCAAGTCCTTTGACTTGACCCAAAGTAGTTCTTCCCACTTATCCAAACACACACACTGGTTTGTAAACATGTGGACGTAGTTTAAGCAGCACCGCCCAACTGTCCTTGACCGTGGACACGGCTATTCGAATAGTTTTACACTCTGCAGAGGTTGCACACTTTACCCACAAGATCCGGGGAACTTCCGTGTCATCCATGACCCGCGATACCTCAAGTATCCGGGGTAAGCACCCGATCACTATCTTTCCCTAGACGACACTAACAAGGAGTCCACTCGTTGTTCCATATCCTCACGATGTACATCATACGAGACTCACTCGAGATCGTAACATCCGAGAGGGGACACAACAGTGTATCCGGTGCCCTGTGAAAACAGTCATGGCCGCCCTACCTGGCACGACCCCGTCCCAAGAGAGCGCACCAACAACTCTCCCGTCACTAGTAATGTGGGCTCCAAACTAGTATCGTCCTAGGTAATCAATAATGCCCTTTCCCATATAAGGGTAGAGTGGTTGCGCATGTAAGGTTGGGACAGTCGACAAATCTTAAATCTAATCCATTTTCGAAAACAACGCCCACCCTTGCCTCGGTACACCACTTCGTCATCAAGTGGTTACCCATCTCATTATCTCCCTCGGGCATAAGTGGCACCCGACGGGGTTTTCAAAAAGTCCTTTTGAAAATACTTTGTCTCCATCACCATGCATATACCCGTCCCTTTTGCGTAGCACTACTTAGCATCCTATCTACTCCCACCAGCATAACCCTCATAAGGTGGTACGGTCATGCTCAAGGCAAGTATCAACGAGGAAGTAACAGAGGCATCCCATCAAAGTGGTTACCATCTCATCATGATTCCAACGCAACACTAATAAAGTGCTATATGACATGCATAAAAAGGGTTTCATAAATATGGTCAAAGGGTTGCTTTCCTGTTTTAACAAAGTCTTCGAGGTCTTCAAATAGCTCTAGTACAACTCCAAACATTTCGTCTACTTCGTCAACTATCGTTGAAAGCAACCATAATAAGCAACACAACAAGGCAGAAATAAAAGTGCTCCAAAAATATTGATTTGACTTTTCTAGGATACCTCTGGTCATGTGAGGAATGAGCAAAGTGATTTCACTGGAATTGGATCAATGGATATTTCTAAACATTTTGATATGATGGAATCAAGGGGTTTGCAAGAAGTGTAGAGAAACATATTTTTGAAAAATGAGCAAAGGCACCCATTTAACAAACCATGATTTTAGAAGCATCTAGGAGTTGGTTTCACTGGATTTGGAGTTGAAATGATTTTCCTATGAATTTGCAAAGTTGACAAATATGAAGAAATAGACCATTATTTGAGGTGATACAGAAAGTATTAGTAAAAATGTTCAAAAACTAAGTTTTGAACTTATAGACACCTAGGATTTGAATCATGGAATTTGGATCAAAAATGGGCTCTCTGTGATTTTCTAAAGTTTACCAAAGGAATGGAAAAATAGGATTTGCTAATTATTTGTGAAAGAAATATTTCTGTAAAAATGTGCAAGTAGCACCATGTGATAGATCATGATTTATGGAGCTACTAGGAATTTTAATCATTTGATTTGGAGCTCTGTTGAATTATTTATGGATTTTTGAAGTTGATTTGAAAAAGAAAAAGACAAAGGATTTACCTAAATGGGCCGGATCTGGGCGGCGGTTGGGCGCACCGGGCGAGATATAGTGGCAGGGCGCCACTGGGCCGGCCCGGCGGCTCGGCTACGCGGGCAGAGGTGGTGACGCCGAAGGCGTACTGCGGGAGGGCGTGACCCAGCGGGGTAAGCGGATCGGACCGAAGCCGTTTCCACTTAACCCGACTGGTGGGCCGGCTCGGTCGCCTCTGCCGCTGACGGGCGGGCCCCCTGCCAGCTGGCGGGGCGGTCGTCCTCTACCTCCCACTCGAGGCTGAGCAGGGGAGGCAGAGCGCACGCCGGCGCTTGTCCGACGATAGCCAGCGCTTCCGGCCATCTCCCGCGGCGCTCCGCCTATGGGCGAGCTCAGCGCGGAGCGGGGCATCTGCTGGTGCAGGTCACGGCCGCTGGAGGGGGCCGAGGTGACCGCAGCTTTGACGGTGGCGGGGGAGGTCGTCGGCCATCCGTGGCTCTCGGCGTTCGAGCATCCCTGCGACGGTTCGAGGAGGTGGGGAGGTTCGCCGGACCACGGGGAGCTTTTGTGTGGAGGAAAGGGAGGGAGGTGAGCTCGGTGTTGCTCGAATTTGAGCGAGCCAAAGCGGCGGCCATGCGGTGGTTGGAGGAGAAGGAAGGTGCAAGAGGAGGATCAGGCTGCTCGAGGAGGTTGCTAGGGGAAGAGGGAGTGAACCGAGGCTAGAGAGGGCTCGGGTGGCCTTTTATGGCGGGGCGATGGTGCACCATGAGCTCATGCGCCGGTGAGGCTGTTGCCGTCATTGCAAGTCACGGGGGCGCGTGTGGGCGTGTCTGGGGTGCTCATGGGGTTGGTCTAGGGCGAGGGGAGAGAAGAGAGATAGCAGGGAAGGGCCAGTGCATCGCGCGTGTGAGGCTGCCCATTGGAGCGCTCGGGCGGCCGGCGCGCGTGCGAGCTGGGCAAGAGGAGGGAGAAGGAGGAGGGGGCTGACCGTCTTGCGTGTCCCGGACGCCGAGGCGGCCTCGGGGGACACAAGGGGAGGGCCCTAGGTGGTCAGAAGCCTCGGGCAGGACGCGGCTACAGTGCTCTGGTGCACTGTAGCGCGCTCCAGAGCACGCATATGGCTGGCATTGGCATCTTTTTGGCGCCCAGGGCGTGGCCACTAGTGTCTAGGGGGTCAGGGGAGGAGTAAACAAATGGGTGGTGGCCTTGGGTGCCCTGGTGAGCCAGTAGGAGAGGAGAGAGGTAGAAGAAGAGGGAGAGAGGGGCTGTCCAGGGAGGTAAATGGGGGTATTTTACCCCTCAATCATTGAGAAATGGCCAGGGGAGAGTTACTGGAGGTAGGAGAAGGCTAGGAGGAGCTGTGGTAAAAAGTTGAGCTCAAGGAGATTAGTGGAAGAGGTCAAAATGATGATTTTGGGAAAATGGCAGAAGGTGTTTGTTGTTGGTTTGGGAAAGAAAATTAATTCCACTTGCCATGAGAATTAACAGGATGGAATGGCACATAGAAGTAGGATGTTCCACCAAGTTTGAGCTCATTTGGGCAAAGTAGCCAATGTAACTTTGGTAAACCCTAGAAATCAATAGAATTGGCTTTACCAAGATTTAGTCATGCAAATCTATTCTCCTTGATGCACCACTTGGTGTAGTGTCATCATTTGAGGATTTGAACATGTCCACAAAAATTCAGATCAAAAGGACACACTTGGCAATGTAGAGTTGTTCAAATTTGGTTCTGGACAGAAAGGGTTTTGGGGCACTTTGAGCAAGATAACATTCTCTCCAACTTGTGCCATTTGGTCTAGATGAATAATTAGACCATTTCAGCATGTTCACAAGGTTTGAGAACATTTGGACATGTTTGGCAATGTAAAGTTGCTCAAACTTCAAAATGGACAGAAATGGTTTTGAGGATATCTCATGGGGTTATACTATTCTCCATGACATGATACTTGGCAAGATCATCAAACATGTCATATGTGACATGCTAGAATTTTCTTGGAATTGCTGGGGAATATTTCCTGTAGAAATATTTCAAATCCTTGAAATGGGCAGAAATGGTTTTTGAGGGATTTGACCAATATTTTGAACATGACCATGTGTTGAAACTCTTATATATGGACAATATATGTCCATTGAGTTTCCCTGATTTTTGTCAAATATTTTTGAAACAATAAAATAATTTTTCCCTATTAAAGACCATTTCTGGCCTTAAGAAAAAGCTTTTAAATAAAATAGTAAAATAACTTCTAAAACTATATTTTTGTGGTTTCTGGGTATCCTATATCTAATAGGAGTCAAACATATTTTTGGAAAGATTTTTACTGCCCTGAATTAAGTACTTGCAGTACAAATCTTAATTCAGGGGTTTTTGGAAAACTAATTTTTGAAAATACTTTTTGGCCAAATTATTTTTGTAAGAAAATACTATATTGCTCTATACACATGGCATGATCATTGGTTCAAGAGTTTGGAGCAAGGAGATGAAGTATAGGAGTTGGAGGATTTATTTGATTTTTAGAGCATTTGCAAACAACAGACAAAAATCCAATCAAGGCAAGGTCCAAAACACTCAAAAGTTTTTGTCAAACCACATTTTATCATGATTGTTAGCTCAAGTGTTGTGGCATGAAAATCAGGGTGTGACAGACCTACCCCCCTTACAAGAATCTCGTCCCGAGATTCCCAAACTAGGCGCGGAAAAGGGATACAGAAACTTGGATCTAGGGTAGTCTTCAAGTCCTCATGTTTCTTCTGCTTCCATGTAGTGCTCCATTGAGCTTGAGGTACTTGATGGTGTGGCTTCGTGTATGACGCTCCTCTTGATCCAGGTTGCTAATGGGTAGCTCGCGGTAGGTTAGATTGGGCTAGGGGTCGGTGGCTCGGTGGTCGATGTCCTTGTAGAGACCGGGCTAGTTAGGAAGTTGGAAATGCTTCCGGAGTGGTGTCGTGTGGAAAAACGTTGTGCACAGTGGGTGACTCAGGTGATAACTCTAGCTGGTAGCCATTTATTCTTCGTCTTGCAGTGATCTTGGAGAGGGCCGATAAATCTTGGTGTGAGCTTCCCTTTGACATGGAAATGCTTGGTTCCTTTAAGAGAAGTGGTTTGCAGATATGCCTGGTCTTTGATGCGAATGTATACTTCTTGAAGATGGTGGTTGGTGTAGTTCTTCCTCCTAGACATGACGATCTTCAGATGTTCCTTGACCAGCTCAACGATTCTTCTTCCGTCTTCGGGTAGACAAGTATGTCATCAAAGAAAGATGACAACTAACTTGTCCAAGCACTCCATGAAGTCTATGGGGTACGTAGAGTGGGCTGAGGCATTGGTGGTGGTCACGGTTGAGTATTGGCCAAGATCTTATTGATCTAGAGCCAAAGCCCAAGGTCAGGATCCGACCATGTTGTGGCTTGGTAGGGCGTAAGGGTTTCAAGGACTCTAGTGTGCGAGTGAATGTTTATCATCCCATCCTTGAGCACAGTTTCTGAGATGCCAATTGTCCTATATCCTCAATTTGGTCTTCCTTATGGCATCGTCAGTTCTGGTGCTATTTTAGGATGATAATGTGCTCGTTCACTATGTCCACTAGTTCCATAATGAACCCAGTGTTGTGCAAGGTTTACAGAGACTTAACTAGTTCTCTTGCAATTCTATGGGTTAAGCACATGGTTAAGGACTCGACCTGGGGTATCTCGTGAAGTCTCGAAGGGTCTAAGAATGGGTTTCTAGTCTGGAGGGTTAAATCTAACTCTACGGGGTTTCACTTGGTCGAGGAGACGGTAGCAAAAGTCTTCATTGCCAGTTGGTTGCCGAGGTAGAATCCTTGGTGCATCTTGTCTTGCTGATCTTCAGTTGATGAAAGAGATGCGAGGGAAAAGTAGCATAGAGGAGGGGAATGCCTAAAGGGGGTTCTATAGTGCAAGTGCAACCAAACGGGTGCCAAAAGGGCCAAACAAAGGAAAACAAGGAAGGTGATATAGTCGCGTACTTGTTGCCTAGGGCAAAAGTGCGACTTATATCAAAACACAATCAAATAAAAACAAGCAACACACAATAATGGTTCTATTCGAACCTTCATACGGACTCGACTCCGCATAGGGGGTACACGACTCATCCTACCCTAGGGGTTCTCGAACTAAGTAGTCGTGCTTTACTTCGTGCCTCATGAAGTCTTCTGGATTTTTCCTCAGGTGTCGCTACATCTTTTGTAGTTGTTTGATGAAATGATCCGGGTTGGCCTGAAGAATCTTCAACACTTCTCGCCTGATGAGATGATGGGGTGAAGGTGGGTCCTCGTAGCTGGCATTGACTTGGTCTTCTCTTGTCCTCCTAATCATGATGATCGCTTTTGCCTTTTTAAGGTGTCGGCGGTTCTAGGTGGCCATCCTATATGCAATGACATTAACAAGGCATAATAGAGGTCCAATCCATCGGACACATTGTTGACAATATCGTCACCGAGAGCGGGGGATGAAGAGAACTGTTTTCCTGCTCACTATAGTGAGGCGGACCAAATGGCTAGGTCCTCATCCACCGGTGGCCGCCGATACAACAACGGTAGTGACAGGGTTACCCTATTAGCGATGTATATCATGATCTTGCATATCCTATGCCCTAATCGTCGTAGGCTAAGGTTGCATCATCTTGGGGCAGGTGTCACCATCTCCTGGGCCTTCAGGTCCTCATCCCTCGAGGATGTATCTTCTGTTGGTATCGTCTTGTTGTGATGTCGCCAATCTTGTGTTCAGGAGATGTGGGTGAATGTCTAACAAGGCATCTTCCTTCTAGATTATCCACGAGGATTACAAGGAACCCAGTGGTCAGGGGCATAAGGGTTCTAGCGACCAAAGGTTTTGAAGGGGGAGAGATCAATAAGGAAAGTATACCTTAGTTTTCGAAAAACTGAGAAGGGAAGAGAAGTATAGATAGTTTTGAAAACTAGTAGTAGTTTTGGAAATAGTTTTACCCTGACTAACGACCATGCTAACTAAGGCTTCCTACAGTCAGGATGGCTCTGATACCAGCTCTGTGGGGACCCTGACTCATAAGTCGTGATCACCGGATGCACATGTACAGTGATCCCAGAGATCAATGCTCACTGAACACACAGAAGCTGAATAACAAGAGTCTTACATCCATACATACCGTATTACACAAGTAGGACCATTATGGTCAAGTCTTGATTATAACATTGCAGCGGAAATCTTCGTCGATAACTTGGACCCATGCCATCTGCCTTAACCCTACAGGCATTCTGACTGGGAAGCGTCCTAGCTCGCATGTTCGTCACCGAAGTATTCTTCATCATATCCTGTTCTTTCATGCCTAGCCAATAAAATAACCAGTGGCAAGCCAATGAGTACTTTGAATGTACTCGCAAGCAACCCATGTTTTGGTTCAAGATACAATAATGCATGATATAGGTAAATTTTTGTGGAAAGCTAGTTTTTGAGTGCAATGACATGTTCAACAACTTGTAAGACATGCATTAGGAGAATTCAATTAACCATGAGGATAGGTTACAGATATCAACATAAATAGAGTAGGCATCAACCCAACTCAATCACGTCAAGTCCTTTGACTTGACCCAAAGTAGTTCTTCCCACTTATCCAAACACACACACTGGTTTGTAAACATGTGGACGTAGTTTAAGCAGCACCGCCCAACTGTCCTTGACCGTGGACACGGCTATTCGAATAGTTTTACACTCTGCAGAGGTTGCACACTTTACCCACAAGATCCGGGGAACTTCCGTGTCATCCACGACCCGCGATACCTCAAGTACCTGGGGTAAGCACCCGATCACTATCTTTCCCTAGACGACACTAACAAGGAGTCCACTCGTTGTTCCATATCCTCACGATGTACATCATACGAGACTCACTTGAGATCGTAACATCCGAGAGGGGACACAACGGTGTATCCGGTGCCCTGTGAAAACAGTCATGGCCGCCCTACCTGGCACGACCCTGTCCCGAGAGAGCGCACCAACAACTCTCCCGTCACTAGTAATGTGGGCTCCAAACTAGTATCGTCCTAGGTAATCAATAATGCCCTTTCCCATATAAGGGTAGAGTGGTTGCGCATGTAAGGTTGGGACAGTCGACAAATCTTAAATCTAATCCGTTTTCGAAAACAACACACACCCTTGCCTCGGTACACCACTTCGTCATCAAGTGGTTACCCATCTCATTATCTCCCTCGGGCATAAGTGGCACCCGACGGGGTTTTCGAAAAGTCCTTTTGAAAATACTTTGTCTCCATCACCATGCATATACCCGTCCCTTTTGCATAGCACTACTTAGCATCCTATCTACTCCCACCAGCATAACCCTCATAAGGAGGTAGGGTCATGCACAATGGAAGTATCAACGAGGAAGTAACAGAGGCATCCCATCAAAGTGGTTACCATCTCATCATGATTCCGATGCAACACTAATAAAGTGCTATATGACATGCACAAAAAGGGTTTCATAAATATGGTCAAAGGGCTGCTTTCCTGTTTTAACAAAGTCTTCGAGGTCTTCAAATAGCTCTGGTCCAACTCCAAGCATTTCGTCTACTTCGTCAACTATCGTTGAAAGCAACCATAATAAGCAACACAACAAGGCAGAAATAAAAGTGCTCCAAAAATATTGATTTGACTTTTCCAGGATACCTCTGGTCATGTGAGGAATGACCAAAGTGATTTCATTGGAATTGGATCAATGGATATTTCTAAACATTTTGATATGATGGAATCAAGGGGTTTGCAAGAAGTGTAGAGAAACATATTTTTGAAAAATGAGCAAAGGCACCCATTTAACAAACCATGATTTTATAAGCATCTAGGAGTTGGTTTCACTGGATTTGGAGTTGAAATGATTTTCCTATGAATTTGCAAAGTTGACAAATATGAAGAAATAGACCATTATTTGAGGTGATACAGAAAGTATTAGTAAAAATGTTCAAAAAGTAAGTTTTGAACTTATAGACACCTAGGATTTTGAATCATGGAATTTGGATCAAAAAGGGGCTCTCTGTGATTTTCTAAAGTTTACCAAAGGAATGGAAAAATAGGATTTGCTAATTATTTGTGAAAGAAATATTTCTGTAAAAATGTGCAAGTAACACCATGTGATAGATCATGATTTATGGAGCTACTAGGAATTTGAATCATTGGATTTGGAGATCTGTTGAATTATTGATGGATTTTTGAAGTTGACTTGAAAAAGAAAAAGACAAAGGATTTACCTAAATGGGCCGGATCTGGGCGGCGGTTGGGCGCACCGGGCGAGATATAGTGGCAGGGCGCCACTGGGCCGGCCCGGCGGCTCAGCTGCGTGGGCAGAGGTGGTGACGCCGAAGGCGTACTGCGGGAGGGCGCGACCAGGGGGGTAAGCGGATCGGACCGAAGCCGTTTCCACTTAACCCGACTGGTGGGCCGGCTCGGTCGCATCTACCGCTGATGGGCGGGCCCCCTGCCAGCTGGCGGGGCGGTCGTCCTCTACCTCCCACTCGAGGCTGAGCAGGGGAGGCAGAGCGCACGCCGGCGCTCGTCTGACGATAGCCAGCGCCTTCGGCCGTCTCCCGCGGCGCTCCGCCTATGGGCGAGCTCAGCGCGGAGCGGGGCATCTGCTGGTGCAGGTCACGGCCGCTGGAGGGGGCCGAGGTGACCGCAGCTTTGACGGTGGCGGGGGAGGTCGTCGGCCATCTGTGGCTCTCGGCGTTCGAGCATCCCTGCGACGGTTCGAGGAGGTGGGGAGGTTCGCCGGACCACGGGGAGCTTTTGTGTGGAGGAAAGGGAGGGAGGTGAGCTCGGTGTTGCTCGAATTTGAGCGAGCCAAAGCGGCGGCCATGCGGTGGTTGGAGGAGAAGGAAGGTGCAAGAGGAGGATCAGGCTGCTCGAGGAGGTTGCTGGGGGGAAGAGGGAGTGAACCGAGGCCAGAGAGGGCTCGGGGTGGCCTTTTATGGCGGGGCGATGGTGCACCGTGAGCTCATGCGCCGGCGAGGCTGTTGCCGTCGTTGCAAGTCACGGGGGTGCGCGTGGGCGTGTCTGGGGTGCTCGTGGGGTTGGTCTAGGGCGAGGGGAGAGAAGAGAGATAGCGGGGAAGGGCCAGTGCATCGTGCGTGTGAGGCTTCCCATTGGAGCGCTCGGGCGGCCTGACGCGCGTGCGAGCTGGGCAAGAGGAGGGAGAAGGAGGAGGGGGGCTGACCGTCTTGCGTGTCCCGGACGCCGAGGCGGCCTCGGGGGACACAAGGGGAGGGCCCTAGGTGGTCAGAAGCCTCGGGCAGGACGCGGCTACAGTGCTCTGGTGCACTGTAGCGCGCTCCAGAGCACGCATATGGCTGGCATTGGCATCTTTTTGGAACCCAGGGTGTGGCCACTAGTGTCTAGGGGGTCAGGGGAGGAGTAAACAAATGGGTGGTGGCCTTGGGTGCCCTGGTGAGCCAGTAGGAGAGGAGAGAGGTAGAAGAAGAGGGAGAGAGGGGCTGTCCAGGGAGGTAAATGGGGGTATTTTACCCCTTAATCATTGAGAAATGGCCAGGGGAGAGTTACTGGAGGTAGGAGAAGGCTAGGAGGAGCTGTGGTAAAAAGTTGAGCTCAAGGAGATTAGTGGAAGAGGTCAAAATGATGATTTTGGGAAAATGGCAGAAGGTGTTTGTTGTTGGTTTGGGCAAGAAAATTAATTCCACTTGCCATGAGAATTAACAGGATGGAATGGCACATAGAAGTAGGATGTTCCACCAAGTTTGAGCTCATTTGGGCAAAGTAGCCAATGTAACTTTGGTAAACCCTAGAAATCAATAGAATTGGCTTTACCAAGATTTAGTCATGCAAATCTATTCTCCTTGATGCACCACTTGGTGTAGTGTCATCATTTGAGGATTTGAACATGTCCACAAAAATTCAGATCAAAAGGACACACTTGGCAATGTAGAGTTGTTCAAATTTGGTTCTGGACAGAAAGGGTTTTGGGGCACTTTGAGCAAGATAACATTCTCTCCAACTTGTGCCATTTGGTCTAGATGAATAATTAGACCATTTCAGCATGTTCACAAGGTTTGAGAACATTTGGACATGTTTGGCAATGTAAAGTTGCTCAAACTTCAAAATGGACAGAAATGGTTTTGAGGATATCTCATGGGGTTATACTATTCTCCATGACATGATACTTGGCAAGATCATCAAACATGTCATATGTGACATGCTAGAATTTTCTTGGAATTGCTGGGGAATATTTCCTGTAGAAATATTTCAAATCCTTGAAATGGGCAGAAATGGTTTTTGAGGGCTTTGACCAATATTTTGAACATGACCATGTGTTGAAACTCTTATATATGGACAATATATGTCCATTGAGTTTCCCTGATTTTTGTCAAATATTTTTGAAACAATAAAATAATTTTTCCCTATTAAAGACCATTTCTGGCCTTAAGAAAAAGCTTTTAAATAAAATAGTAAAATAACTTATAAAATTATATTTTTGTGGTTTCTGGGTATCCTATATCTAATAGGAGTCAAACATATTTTTGGAAAGATTTTTACTGCCCTGAATTAAGTACTTGCAGTACAAATCTTAATTCAGGGGTTTTTGGAAAACTAATTTTTGAAAATACTTTTTGGCCAAATTATTTTTGTAAGAAAATACTATATTGCTCTATACACATGGCATGATCATTGGTTCAAGAGTTTGGAGCAAGGAGATGAAGTATAGGAGTTGGAGGATTTATTTGATTTTTAGAGCACTTGCAAACAACAGACAAAAATCCAATCAAGGCAAGGTCCAAAACACTCAAAATGTTTTTGTCAAACCACATTTTATCATGATTGTTAGTTAAGTGTTGTGGCATGAAAATTAGGGTGTGACAGTTACACACGCGGTTGATGTATTTTAATTAAGGTCAACTTCAGGTTTTCTACAACCGGACATTAACAAATTCCCATCTGCCCATAACCGCGGGCACGGCTTTCGAAAGTTCATAACCCTGCAGGGGTGTCCCAACTTAGCCCATCAGAAGCTCTCACGGTCAACGAAGGATATTCCTTCTCCCAAGACAATCCGATCAGACTCGGCATCCAGATTATAAGACATCCTCGACAATGGTAAAACAAGTCCAGCAAGACCGCCCGATGCGCCGACATCCTGATGGGAGCTGCACATATCTCGTTCTCGGAGCAACACCGGATGAACACTAGTACAGCTAAAACCAGCCCTCAAGTTTCCCCGAGGTGGCGCCGCAAGTGGCTCTGTTTCGGACCAACACTTAGACAAGCACTGGCCCGGGGGGTTAAAATAAAGATGACCCTTGGGCTGGCCTAACCTAAGGGAAAAAGGCTAGGTGGCGAATGGTAAAACCAAGGTTGGGCCTTGTTGGAGGAGTTTTATTCAAAGCAAACTGTCAAGGGGTTCCCATTATAACCCAGCCGCGTAAGGAATGCAAAATCCGGGAACATAACACTGATATGACGAAAACTAGGGCGGCAAGAGTGGAACAAAACACCAGGCATAAGGCCGAGCCTTTCACCCTTTACCAAGTATATAGATGCATTAATTATATAAGAGATATTGTGATATCCCAACAAAATATCCATGTTCCAACATGGAACAAGCTCCAATCTTCACCTACAACTAACAACGCTATAAGAGGGGCTGAGCAAAGCGGTAACATAGCCAAACAATGTTTGCTAGGACAAGGTGGGTTAGAGGCTTGGTTTAACAATATGGGAGGCATGATAAGCAAGTGGTAGGTATCGCAGCATAGGCATAGCAAAAGAGCGAGCAACTAGCAAGCAAAGATAGAAGTGATTTCGAGGGTATGGTCATCTTGCCTGAGATCCTGCAAGGAAGAAGAACGAGTCCATGAAGAAGATGAACGGACGTAGTCGAACGGGTCCTCACAATCACGACGTTGCCGGAACCAACCCGAAGAAGCAACACCGGAAAGAAGCACACAACATAGTAAACAACCAACACACGAACATGGTATGATATGCGGGATGCGGTATGTGATGCATATGCATGATTTGGAAAGGAATGACTGAACCTGGCCTCAACTTGGAAATCCAAGAGTTCCACTGGAAAGAGGAGTTGATTTCGGTTGAAATCGATATAAAGATCACCAGAATCGGATGCACAGTTTGGAAATGGCAAGCAAAACAAATATGGCAACGGCCTGCGATAATCAGCAAGTGACCAACTAAATGCATCAAGATAAATATTCTACAGCACTCAAACATGACAACAAAATATACGGCAGGGATCCACTCATGATGCTTGAGAAAAGATGAACACTGAGCTACGGCTAATTCATCCATTAACAGGTTCAAACAAGCATGGCAAAAGGGAAAACGATAACATGTTTCAGACTTAGTGAAATTAACACAAGTCTGGGATTTATCATCAGGAAGCACACTTTGGAGCATGAAAACTACAAGCTACAGGAACTTAACATGGCAAAGCAAGGCATGACATGAAGCTACTCAAAGTACTTAACAAAAGTCCCTTAGTAACCTTGAGCCAAAAGGGATCTGTATGGTGGGGCTAGTGGTTTAGGGTTTAGCTGTACCACAGAAAAATCCCACTCCAGCAAAAAGTACAGCAATCCACCGGCCGAAGACCTATCCCAACTGCAGAGACGGCCAATTCTTGCAGATTGGAACCCCATTCCATTTATCCCCAGTTTAAAAGACAATTCTTTCAATGTTGTTAGGGACTACGTGCATATATTCCCATCATGGAAAGATTATTGTGAAGACAAACACCATTTTCACATCTTCCTGTCCAACTTACGTGTAAGTGCTATTATTCATGGTTATTATTTTCCTGTTTTCTGCTGATTGAACACATCAATGATTTACATTACATTGTTGTAACTAGGCGAGGGTCAATCTGGATAGTCATGACGAGCAAAGCTTGCTTGTGATTTTCAAGGAAGCATTGCAGCAGTATCGGTGTTACCTGAGGAAATCACACTTTGATGGCAAGTCTATAAACGAATTTCTGGGAAGTCTCCTGTGCTAAATTTAGAAGACATTGAATGGAAAAACCTTGTTATGCACTGGTCTCGTTCCCAGGATGAGGTACTGTCTATGAAATCAAATGACAATTTGAACTTCTACTTTTCCGCATGTGCCTTACGGATCTTTTTTGCAGGAAATCTGCTCGAAGAAGAATTTTGGTTTGACAAGAACGACAGGATATCGCAAATATGCTGGCCGCTGCTTTGCTCTTGTTAGTACCTGTTGTACTGTATCACTGTACTTGCATACATACCTGGTTCATTATGTCACAGCAGTATGCATGATAGCTTGCTTATCAATTGTTCGCTCCAAATTATCTGATCTGTATGAATGGTTACATTAGTGTAGAATATATCCAATGCTAATGTTTTTAGCTTTGCATTGTTCTTGTAAGTACATGCTATCCTTCATCAGTGTACTTATAATGACAGGTAGTTTTTCATGTACCATCACTCTGCAGCTTATTTTCCTTTGCCCTCCATTTTCTACACATCAGATCTATATTTACTCTTACCATAAGGTTGGTACTGAAGAAGTTTAGCTGTGCATTGCTCTTGGCTGTACCTTTTGCCTGTATCGCTGCACTTACATTTATAGCTACTTGGTTATGTAGCATCACTCTTCATCTTATCTTAAATATTCTCCATTTTTTCGTATATTATCACATCTATATTTACTCTTAATAAAATGTAGAATAAAGGCAATGCTTTTGAAGAAGATTCTGTGGTAAACTACTTGAATTGCCCCCCCCCATCAGCATGGACAAGGCCTTTATAGAGCTTGTCTTCACAAATAATGTAAGTTTGTCCATCTCAAGCCTTCAAACTTTGTTGTATATATTTGGTTAGGCATGACTGCAACAGCTGTTTATTTTTGGTGTTTGCATCAAATTGCTTGTTTAAAGTTTATTATGTAGTTCATAAACAAAAGTTTGTCCTTTCTCAATTTAAGTTTTCAGTTGTACAACCAAGTTCCTTATTCATACCATGTAAATTAAACTATAAAGAGCAAATGATCTTCTTTGGCACTGCATGTATGCTTCTGTTCTTCATCTGTAATCCAGTGGTGTGGTGAACCTACCCACTACAACACAATGTCATATTCTGCAATGTCTTAACTATGAATAATGTCATATCATTCTACTATTATTTAAACCGTCTCTTTATTTGCCAATCTGAAATGGTATAAATTGACAACACACTAACCATTGATACTTATGAGTTCTTGATCTGTAATCCAGTGGTGTCGTGAAGCTGCCAACTCCTTCACAATGTCATTTCCTGCCATGTCTTGACCTGAACAATACCATATTGTGTTAATGCAATTTTAAACTATGTCACTTTATTCGTTAGTAAGAAATGCGATGAATTGTCAGCACTGATACTTTTATGTGCAAAACTTGTCATCGGTCTGCTTGTTTATCTTTCAGAGTGAGGAAGATATAAGTGTTGAACAAGCGCAGTCTCATCATCTTGCTCAGCTGCTTGCACTGCAGCTCCCCAGCAGGGCTAACCTTTCTTGAACTCTATTGAAGTGCTGTCGGTTTTGTATATTATTTTGTCGGCGTGTTTATTTGCACTAGTGGCGATCTTTGATGCCCAGTGTATGTAATCTCCTGTCTGCTTGTGCTTTATTATCATAGTGGCGAACTTTGATGCCCAGTGGATGTAATATGCCGTAATTTCTTTATTGTATAGTCTAGGTTTTTCCTTATACACGATGCTGCAGTTATTTTACCGTATATATATATATATATCCTGTCTTCGCAGTAAACTGGCCAAACCGTAAAATTACGGTACATAATCGGGCCATCATGCAATCACGATGTAGGTTGGGCCTAAAACGTGCCGAACAGCTCATGGGCCGGCAGCAGCCCGAAATGAATCCCGGCCCATGATTGTGCGAATCAAATCATGGGCTTTTAACAGGCCAAAAATGTCTCGGTCCTTGTTTGGCCCAATCAGATATCGGCTGCGAGCAGGCCGGATGCAAACCAGGCCGTAGTTAGGCCCAACTATATGACGGGCTTTCAACATGCTGAAATTAATATAGGGCCAAAATGTTAAACGGGCCCTTAACAGGCCAAAACTAATATTAGGCCAAATTACTAAGTGGGCCTTTAGCAAGTGGGCCCAAAAGCATAGTGTCCAGTTGACGGGCCGAATCTGATATGGGCCATAATTGAGCCCAAAGCCTCTTAAAGTGCCGGACCTGATCTGGGCCGTAATTTGGCCCAGAATGTGCCACTATTAGGTCATATGGGCCACTATTAGGTCCGGAGCGTGGCAGGCCATTAATGGACCGGATCAAATATGGGTCGGCATTTGGCCCAAAACATGGCAGCTAGTTAATGGGCCGGCCTACTAGGGTCCTCAAAATCTTGTGGGCCTACAGCTGGGCCGGCCCATTAATGTCGGCGAAATCTCATGGGCCTTTAGCTGGGCCAGCCCATTATGATTCGCAAGAATCTTGTGGGCCTTTACCTGGGCCGGCCTATTATGGCACACAAAAATCTTATGGGCCTTTACCTGGGCCGGCCCATTATGGCCCGCAAAATCTTGTGGGCCTTTAGCTGGGCCAGCCCATTATGGTCCGCAAAATCTCGTGGGCCTTTAGCTGGGCCGGCCCATTATGGTCCACAAAATCTTGTGGGCCTTTAGTTGGGCCGGCCCATTTAAACTGGATGGGCCGGTCCACGTGTCAACATATCATAGGTGCGTCTCGCCCATTGGATGAGTGACACCTGTGCCAACGCGGACCTGACACGTGTCTCCTCCAGCCAATTATGATTTTACACGTGGAAAATCCCATTGGTCGGGGCTGTTAACGGGTTATCGGATCCAAAACCCGACCCGGTAGCTTAACGGCGTTCTGTTACGGTGGATGCCATGTGTCGGTCACCCTTTACGAAAGCACTTATGTGACGCATGATTTATCGTCATGGAAGTGGACACTTCCGTGATGATAATTTTGGTAATGTCATGGAACACTTCTACGACAGCAAAGGTATGACTATCTTGATTCTGTCATAAATTTGTCATGGATGTACATGCATGACAGAAAACGCGACCTAATGTGACAAACACGTATCATCACGGAAGTGTATTTTTTTGTAGTGTTAGTGAAGAAGTTGATGGTTTTGTTGATGGCGTAGGCTTGTCGTCCTTCTTCCAAGGCATAGGTTCACCATCATAGAAGGACGATCGAGTCTCCTGAAACCTCAAATCTGCAGCCAAACTCATCCTCTTGAATCTATATTCATACTCATAGTTTTGATGTGGGCTTGGAGGTGCTCGATTTTCTCATGAAGCTTGAAGATGGCCTCCCTAATGTCCTTGACATCCAGCTTGTGGTTGTTGGTGAACTCCGTGATCATAATGTGATTGGAATCGAGTCCACGCTCCACCATCTCCTGACACTTGAAAACTTCTTGCTCCAATGCCTCGAGCCTTGCCTCCATGCTTCCGGTCTTCCTTGGTCCCTCAACATCGCGGATGTGCAACAACCCCTCACGCATCTCAATGGTTTGAGGGTGTTGGAACACTTCCGCGAGGTAGGGGTTGATGACCTTCTCGAAGAACTGGTCCTTGGGGGCACTTGAAGACGACATGACGACCTGGATCTGTCAGAAAAACGGCTCAAAACAAAGACAGGAGATTTTTGCGTGATACGGTGGTCAAAACCTTTGGGAGGTTATATAATGAATTTTTACCGACCAAAATACGTGTCGTGTACGAAAACGGAGTCCGGAGAGCACACGAGGTGCCCACGAGGTAGGGGGCGCGCCCAGGGGGTAGGGCGCACCCTCCACCCTTGTAGCGACCAGACCTCAAACAGTCTGATCTCTGTGCTCCGGTGTCATCCCTGGATCAGTAATGCTGACACCACACAGTACTCGGAGGATTTATAACAGAGTAGCAATCACACACTTATTACATCGAGTGTCTCAAAAGAGAACTTATTACAATAAATATGGCTTAAGGCCATCTAATAACGATAACAGCGGAAGGCTTGGAAGATAAGTGAGTCCATCAACTCCAACGGCATTACTGAGTATAGAACCACGACCTAAAAACTCCTTAATCATTGTCTGAAAAGTCTGCAACATTAACATTGTAGCCCGAAAACGGGTCAGCACATGGAATATGCTGGCATATAGAGACTAATGGAATGAAACAGCTATACTACATGCATATTTGGCTGGTGGAAAGCTCTGTGGTTACAGTTTTGCGTAAAGCCAATTTTTCCCTACTTCAAAGGAATAAAATTTAATTACTATCATGGTGGTTGTTAAACATTGAGAATGGTTGATAGCATTCTCAATCCCAATTAAGCATCATCATTAAACATAACCCAACAAAATAAATTTTAGAGTAACATGTTGAGATTCACATGATAATCCAAGTACTAGATACTCAAGATGTCCATAACCGGGGACACGGCTAACCATGATTAGTTTGTTACACTCTGCAAAGGTTTGCGCACTTTTCCCCACAAGACTCGATCGCCTCTGTTTGGTTTCTCGCACTACATGGTGTTTGAGAAGACGGATGACTGAGACATAGTCTTTCGGAAGTGCTAGCACCTTACGATCGGGTAGACCGTACCACCTACATCCCCTACATCTGCTAGTCTACCACTGTAAGAGTTCGCACAACTTAGTCAACTATGCTAGAGCCCATAATAGCTTGTGACTGCACACGGAAGTTTCTAGTATGGATAGTCTCATGATCCCTTGAGCCTGGGTGGCGGTCCAAAAGAAAACAGGCAAGTCCTGGAATACCGAGGTGCCTCAATCCACCCAGATGTGTGTTTAAGTTGCCACCTTAGATAAACCATTAATTAACAAGCTCACATCTGTCCTGGATATCACTCACCCAATCCACGTCTACTAGCATAGCATGGCATAATAAGCAAACATAGAAGTAACTCCCAAAGGTTTGATAATAAACAGGTAATAGGTACTACCTCATCTACTTCCCATCCCACAATTTAATTAGATCCTAATCATGCAATGTGTGAGGATTGATCTAATGCAATAAAACTGGGTAGTAGAAAAGGTATGATCAAAGTGTTACTTGCCTTGCTGATGATCCGCGAAACCTAACGATTCGAAGTAACAAGCGGCGCACTTTGGGTATTCTATCGCAGACAAACAAACAAGCATACAATAAGTAATCATCTAATGCACAGGTAAAACTCAAATAAGAGATCTAACCAGAAGGTTCAACTTAAGAACTCTGGTTGCAAAAAGAATCAAATCGAACGAAGCAACGAAAGACAAACGGCGAAAGAAAACAACTTCGTTCTAGTAATCTGGATCTAGGGCAAATTTTACAGTAGCAAAATCTTGTTTAAGTTGGTTAAACGGATAGAGGGTTTCGAGACGAATCTCTAGGCGCTTGAATCGCCTGATTCCGATAAACAAGCAAAAAGTTAAACTAAAACGAAAATCGGATCAGGAATCACGATCAGAAAAATCGTGGATTTAATCCGAGAAAAAGAAAAACGACGAACACCGACTTTTTTTCGGCACGGAAAGCGAGGCGCGACGAACCTCGGCGGCGAGATCCGGCGACGGCGGCGGCAGACATCAGCGGCGGCTTCTTAGGGCAGCGGTGGCTTAGGGCGCTTTAGGGTTTCCCCCGGGGCCGGGCCTCGGCTTATAAAGGCCTCCCGGTCGGTGTGCAGGTCGGACACGGCCCGTTAAGTCGGTTCGTTTTTTTTAATTATTCCGCTCGGAAGAAAAATAAAAAGAAATACTAAACGGACTCCAAAAATTCCGAAATAAATTTTCACGGGCTTCTAAAATCAAGCCGCACAAGGTGAACATTTATTGGGACCTAAATGCAATTTTGAAAAACACACTTTTTTTCCTAAATTCAAATAAAACACTGAAAAACTCAGAAATAAAATCTTATTTGATTTTATTATTAAATCCTCAATATTTCTTTATTTTGGGAAAGTCATTTTATTCCCTCTCTCATATTTTTGTAATAGAAATAATTGACGATAAAATAAATAAAATCAAATGATCCTATTCTCAAAATTTGAGAAAACTCAAATATGAAAATAACGAAATCTCCAACTCTCTCGGTGGGTCATTGAGTTGCGTAGAATTTCTAGGATCAACCAAAATGCAAAATAAAATATGATATGCATTGATGATCTAATGTATAACATTCCAAATTGAAAATTTGGGATGTTACAACCCTTGTGGAGCCCTCGTGTCCTTCCCGGACTGCTTCTTATCTTTCTATTTTTCTAAATATTCCAAAATAGAAGAAAAATGCCATTAGAACTGTTTTGGAGTCGGTTTACTGACCGTATCACATACCTATTCCTTTTCGGAGTCTGAAACATTCTGGAAAGTGTCCCTTATGTATTCCTCCGGGGTTACGGTTTCAATAACATTGGTTTCAACATTTATAGGATTACCTGAGATATAATGTTTAATTCTTTGACCGTTCACCACCTTCGGATTTGTGCCTTCGAAGTTGTTGATTTTTATGGCACCGGAATGATAGACCTCCTCGATAACGTAGGACCTTCCCATTTAGAGAGAAGTTTTCCTGCAAAAAATCTTAAACGAGAGTTGTATAGCAATACATAGTCACCTACATTAAACTCACGCTTTTGTATCCTTTTGTCATGCCATCTTTTAACTTTTTCTTTAAATAATTTGGCATTCTCATAGGCTTGGGTTCTCCATTCATCAAGTGAGCTAATGTCAAATAACCTCTTCTCACCGGCAATATTGAAATCATAGTTGAGCTCTTTAATAGCCCAATAAGCCTTATGTTCTAGTTCGAGAGGTAAGTGACATGCTTTTCCATAAACCATTTTATTCGGAGACATACCCATAGGATTTTATATGCGGTTCTATAGGCCCATAATGCATCATCAAGTTTCTTGTACCAATTATTTCTAGATCTATTAACAGTCTTTTGCAAAATTAATTTGAGTTCTCTGTTGCTCAATTCTACTTGACCACTAGACTGTGGGTGATAAGGAGATGCAATTCTATGATTAACATCATATTTAGCAAGCAGTTTACGGAAAGCACCATGAATAAAATGTGAACCACCATCATTCATTAAATATCTAGGGACTCCAAACCTTGGAAAAGTAACTTCTTTAAGCATTTTAATAGAAGTGTTATGATCAACACTACTAGTTGGAATAGCTTCTACCCACTTAGTAACGTAATCAACAACAACTAAAATATGTGTATATCCATTAGAGGCAGGAAAAGGTCCCATATAATCAAAGCCCCAAACATCAAATGGTTCAATAACAAGTGAATAATTCATAGGCATTTCTTGACGTCTACTAATATTACCAATTATTTGACATTCATCACAAGACAAGACAAACTTACGGGCATACTTGAAGAGAGTAGGCCAATAAAAACTGGATTGCAATACGTTGTGTGTAGTTCTATCTCCAGCATGGTGTCCTCCATAAGCCTCGGAGTGACACTTGCATAGGATCTGTTCCTGTTCATGCTCAGGTACACAACGTCTAATAACACCATCTACTCCTTCTTTATAAAGATGTGGGTCATCCCAAAAGTAATGTCTCAAATCATAGAAGAACTTTTTCTTTTGCTGGTATGTGAAACTAGGTGGTATAAATTTAGCAACAATATAATTAGCATAATCAGCATACCATGGAGCAGTCCGAGAAGCATTTATGACATTTATTGTTCATCAGGAAAGCTATCATCAATAGGTAGTGGGTCATCAAGAACATTCTCTAGCCTAGACAAGTTGTCTGCAACGGGGTTCTCAGCACCCTTTCTATCAATAATATGCAAATCAAATTCTTGCAGCAAGAGAACCCATCTAATAAGTATCGGTTTAGCATCTTTCTTTTCCATAAGGTATTTAATAGCAGCACGATCCGTGTGAATAGTTACTTTAGAATCAACAATATAAGGTCTGAACTTATCACAAGCAAATACAACTACTAAGAATTCTTTTTCAGTAGTAGCATAATTTCTCTGAGCATTGTCTAGAGTTTTACTAGCATATTGAATAACATTTAATTTCTTATCAACTCTTTTCCCTAGAACAGCACCTACAACATAATCACTAGCATCACACATAATTTCAAAGGGTAAATTCCAACCAGCTGGCTGAACAATCGGTGCAGAGATCAATGCTTTCTTAAGTATTTCAAATGCTTCTACACAATCATCATAAAAACAAATGGTATATCTTTTGTAATAAATTAGTCAGAGGCCGAGAAATTTTTGAGAAGTCCTTAATGAACCTCCTATAAAAACCGGCATGACCAAGGAAACTTCTTATACCTTTGATGTCCTTGGGACATGGCATCTTTTCAATAGCATCAACCTTGGCTTTATCAACCTCAATACCTCTTTCAAAAACTTTATGCCCCAAGACAATACCTTCATTAACCATAAAGTGGCACTTTTCCCAATTCAAGACAAGATTAGTTTCTTCGCATCTCTGCAAAACTCGGTCAAGGTTGCTTAAGCAATCATCAAAAGAGGATCCATAGACGGAAAAATCGTCCATGAAAACCTCACAAATCTTTTCACAAAAGTCAGAGAATATAGCCATCATGCATCTTTGAAAGGTAGCAGGTGCATTACATAAACCAAAAGGCATATGTCTATAAGCAAAAGTACCAAAAGGGCAAGTAAAAGTAGTCTTTGATTGATCATTAGCTGACACAGGTATTTGAGAAAAACCAGAATAACCGTCTAGAAAGCAAAAATGTGCATGTTTGGATAATCTTTCTAGCATTTGATCGATAAAAGGTAAGGGGTAATGATCTTTTTTAGTAGCTTTATTTAATTTGTGGACATCAATTACCGTCCTATAACTTGTAATAATTCTTTGCGGGATCATCTCATCTTTATCATTAGGAACGACAGTAATACCTCCCTACTTAGGGACACATTGGACAAGACTTACCCACTGACTATCAGCAACGGGATAAATTATACCTGCCTCAAGAAGCTTTAGTATTTCCTTTCTTACCACTTCCTTCATCTTAGGATTCAGCCGTCATTGATGATCACGAACTGGTTTGGCATCTTCCTCCAAATTTATTTTGTGTTGACACAGAGTGGGACTAATGCCCTTAAGATCATCAAGAGTATATCCAATAGCAGCATGGTGCTTCTTCAGAGTTTTCAGTAATCTCTCTTCTTCATGCTCTGAAAGGTTAGCACTAATAATAACAGGATATATCTTATTTTCATGAAGATAAGCATATTTAAGAGTATCAGGTAACGGTTTAAGCTCAAACACGGGATCACCCTTGGGTGGAGGAGGATCCACTAGGATTTCAACAGGCAAATTGTGTTTCAGGATGGGTTCCTGTTTAAAGAATACTTCATCTATTTCCCTTCTTTCATTCATAAACATATCATTTTCATGGTCTAGAAAATATTGTTCTAAAGGATCACTAGGAGGTACGGCCATAGAAGCAAGAACAACAATTTCATCTTTACTAGGCAATTCCTCTTCACGGTGTTGTCTACGAAATTTAGAGAAATTAAACTAATGAGACATATCACTTAAACCAATAGTAATAACATCCTTGTTGCAGTCTATCCTAGCATTAACAGTGTTTAAGAAGGGTCTACCAAATATAATGGGCAAAAGCTATCTTGTGGGGAACCAAGAACAAGAAAATCAGCATGATATTTAGTTTTCCCACACAAGACTTCAACATCTCTAACAATTCCCATTGGTGAAATAGTATCTCTATTGGCAAGTTTAATTGTGACATCAATATCTTCTAACTCAGCAGGTGCAATATCATGCATAATTTCTCTGGATAAGTCAATAGGTATTGCACTAGCACTGGCATCCGTATCACATAAGCCATGATAACAATGATCTCCTATTTTAACAGAAATAATAGGAATGCCTACCACAGGTCTATGTTTATCTTTAGCACAAGGTTTAGCAATTCTAGCAGTTTCATCACAGAAATAAATAACATGCCCATCAATATTATCAGACAAGAGATCTTTAACAATAGCAATATTAGGTTCAACTTTAACTTGCTCAAGATGTGTATAAGTTCTAATATTGCTTTTATGAACCACAGTTGAAGCTTTAGCATGATCTTTTATCCTAACAGGAAAAGGAGGTTTCTCAACATAAGCAGTAGGAACAATAGGATCATTATAAGTAACAGTCTTTTCTTCAACTTTAATAGGTGCATCTAGTTTTACTTCTATGGGAGGATGATATTTAAACCACTTCTCCTTAGGGAGATCGATATGAGCAGCAAAAGATTCACATAAAGAAGCTACTATCTCAGAGTCAAGTCCATATTTAGTGCTAAATTTACGGAAAACATCGGTATCCATAAAAGATTTAACACAATTATACTTAGGTGTCATACCTGACTCCTTACCTTCGTCGAGGTCCCAATCTTCAGAGTTGCGTTTAATTCTTTCCAATAAATCCCATTTGAATTCAATAGTCTTCGTCATAAAAGAGCCAGCACAAGAAGTATCGAGCATGGTGTGATTGTTATCAGAAAGCCGAGCATATAAATTTTGAATAATGATTTCTCTTGAGAGCTCATGATTGGGGCATGAATATAACATTGATTTAAGCCTCCCCCAAGCTTGAGCGATGCTTTCTCCTTCGCGAGGTCAAAAATTATATATATAATTGCGATCACGATGAACAAGATGCATAGGATAAAACTTCTGATGAAATTCCAATTTCAATCGTTTGTAGTTCCATGACCCCGTATCATCACATAGCCTATACCATGTCAATGCATCTCCCTTCAAAGATAAAGGGAAGACCTTCTTCTTAATAACATCTCCGGGTACACCTGCAAGCTTAAATAATCAACAAACTTCATCCACATATATTAGGTGCTCATCAGGATGCATTGTTCCGTCTTCTGCAAAAGGATTAGCTAGCAGTTTTTCTAACATACCCGAAGGAATTTCAAATTAGACATTTTCATTTTCAGTAGGTTCAGTAGGTTGAGGAGCAACTCTTTGCTCTACTGGTTGGGGTGAAGATACCCCGAACAAGCCCCTCAGAGGATTACTTTCCATAGTAACAAGTGACAGTAAATTTCAGCACACTATATAAATTTTTCCTTACCAAATTCCACCTACCAAAGGCGCTTCACTCCCCGGCAACGGCGCCAGAAAAGAGTCTTGATGACCCACAAGTATAGGGGATCTATCGTAGTCCTTTCGATAAGTAAGAGTGTCGAACCCAACGAGGAGCAGAAGGAAATGATAAGCGGTTTTCAGCAAGGTATTCTCTGCAAGCACTGAAATTATAGGTAACAGATAGTTTTGTGATAAGATAATTGGTAACGGGCAACAAGTAACAAAAGTAAATAAAGTGCAGCAAGGTGGCCCAATCCTTTTTGTAGCAAAGGATAAGCCTGGACAAACTCTTATATTATGTAAAGCGCTCCCGAGGACACATGGGAATATCGTCAAGCTAGGTTTCATCATGTTCATATGATTCACGTTCGGTACTTTGATAATCTGATATGTGGGTGGACTGGTGCTTGGGTACTGTCCTTACTTGGACAAGCATCCCACTTATGATTAACCTCTATTGCAAGCATCCGCAATTACAACAGAAGTATTAAGGTAAACCTAACCATAGCATGAAACATGTGGATCCAAATCAGCCCCTTACGAAGCAACACATAAACTAGGGTTTAAGCTTCTGTCACTCTAGCAACCCATCATCTACTTATTACTTCCCAATGCCTTCCTCTAGGCCCAAATAATGGTGAAGTGTCATGTAGTCGACGTTCACATAACACCACTAGAGGAGAGACAACATACATCTCATCAAAATGTCGAACAAATACCAAATTCACATGACTACTAATAGCAAGACTTCTCCCATGTCCTCAGGAACAAACGTGACTACTCACAAAGCATATTCATGTTCATAATCAGAGGGGTATTAATATGCATATAGGATCTGAACATATGATCTTCCACCAAATAAACCAACTAGCATCAACTACAAGGAGTAATTAACAATTTTTTTGATGTGGAATGCTACTAGGCATAATTTCAATGTAATTCTTCTTAATTGTGGTATGAATATTCAGATCCAGAAGATTCAAGACAAAAGTTTAATATTGACATAGAATTAATAATACTTCAAGCATACTAACTAAACAATTATGTCTTCTCAAAATAACATGGCCAAAGAAAGTTATCCCTACAAAATCATATAGTCTGGCTATGCTCTATCTTCACCACACAAAGTATTTAAATCATGCACAACCCCGATGACAAGCCAAGCAATTGTTTCATACTTTTGACATTCTCAAACTTTTTCAATCTTCACGCAATACATGAGAGTGAGCCATGGACATAGCACTTTAGGTGGAATAGAATGGTGGTTGTGGAGAAGACAAAAAGGGAGAAGATAGTCTCACATCAACTAGGCGTATCAATGGGCTATGGAGATGCCCATCAATAGATATCAATGTGAGTGAGTAGGGATTGCCATGCAACGGATGCACTAGAGCTATAACTATATGAAAGCTCAAAAAGAAACTAAGTGGGTGTGCATCCAACTTGCTTGCTAACGAAGACCTAGGGCATTTTGAGGAAGCCCATCATTGGAATATACAAGCCAAGTTCAATAATGAAAAATCCCCACTAGTATATGAAAGTGATAACAAAGGAGACTCTCTACTATGAAGATCATGGTGCTACTTTGAAGAACAAGTGTGGTAAAAGGATAGTAGCATTGTACCTTCTCTCTTTTTCTCTCATATTTTTTTTTGTTTGGGCCTTTTCTCTCTTTTTTTATGGCCTCTTTTTTTTCGTCCGAAGTCTCATCCCGACTTGTGGGGGAATCATAGTCTCCATCATCCTTTCCTCACTGGGACAATCCTCTAATAATGATGATCATCACACTTTTATTTTCTTACAACTCAAGAATTACAACTCGATACTTAGAACAAGATATGACTATATGAATGCCTCCGGCGGTGTACCGGGATATGCAATGACTCATGAGTGACATGTATGAAGGAATTATGAACGGTGGCTTTTCCACAAATACAATGTCAACTACATGATCATGCAAAGCAATATGACAATGATGGAGCGTGTCATAGTAAACGGAACGGTGGAAAGTTGCATGGCAACATATCTCGGAATGGCTATGGAAATGCCATGATAGGTAGGTATGGTAGCTGTTTTGAGGAAGGTATATGGTGGGTGTATGATACCGGCAAAAAGTGCACGGTATTAGAGAGGCTAGCAATGATGGAAGGGTGAGAGTGCGTATGATCCATGGACTCAACATTAGTCATAAAGAACTCATACGCTTATTGCAAAAATCTACAAGTTATCAAAGCAAAGTATTACGCGCATGCTCCTAGGGGGATAGATTGGTAGGAAAAGACCATCGCTCGTCCCCGACCGCCACTCATAAGGAAGACAATCAATAAATAAATCATGCTCCGAGTTCATCACATAACGGTTCACCATACGTGCATGCTACGGGAATCACAAATTTTAACGCAAGTTTTTCTCAAATTCACAACTACTCAACTAGCACAACTTTAATATCACCATCTCCATATCTCAAAACAATCATCAAGTATCAAACTTCTCTTAGTATTCAACACACTCATAAGAGAATTCTATTATTAATCTTGTATACCTAGCATATTAGGATTATTTAAGCAAATTACCATGCTATTTAAGACTCTTAAAATAATCTAAGTGAAGCATGAGGAGATCAATAGTTTCTATAAAACAAATCCACCACCGTGCTCTAAAAAGATATAAGTGAAGTACTAGAACAAAACTATATAACTCAAAAGATATAAGTGAAGCACATAGAGTATTCTAATAATTTCCGAATCATGTGTGTCTCTCTCAAAAGGTGTTTACAGCAAGGATGATTGTGGTAAAATAACAAATAAAGACTCAAATCATACAAGAGGCTCCAAGCAAAACACATATCATGTGGTCAATAAAAATATAGCTCCAAGTAAAGTTACCGATAGAAGTAGACGAAAGAGGGGATGCCATCCGGGGCATCCCCAAGCTTTGGCTTTTAGGTGTACTTAGATTATCTTGGGGGTGCCATGGGCATACCCAAGCTTAGGCTCTTGCCACTCCTTGTTCCATAATCCATAAAATCCTTACCCAAAACTTGAAAACTTCATAACACAAAACTTAAAGTAGAAAATCTCGTGAGCTCCGTTAGCGAAAGAAAACAAAATACCACTTCAAGGTACTGTAATTAACTCATTATTTATTTATATTGGTGTTAAAATTACTGTATTCCAACTTCTCTATGGTTTATAAACTATTTTACTAGCCATAGATTCATCAAAATAAGCAAACAACACAGGAAAAACAGAATCTGTCAAAAATAGAACAGTCTGTAGTAATCTGTAGCTAGCGCAATATCTGGAGCCCCAAAAATTCTAAAATAAATTGATGGACGTGAGGAATTTATATATTAATCATCTTCAAAAATAATTATCTAAATAGAACTTTCCAAATAAAAATGGCAGTAGTTCTCGTGAGCACTAAAGTTTCTGTTTTTTACAGCAAGATTAACAAGACTTTCCCCAAGTCTTCCCAACGGTTCTTCTTAGCACAAACACTAATTAAACACAAAAAACACAACAAAACCAGAGTCTAGATAAATTATGTATTACTAAACAGGCGCAAAAATCAAGGAATAAAAATAAAATTGGGTTGCCTCCCAACAAGCGCTATCGTTTAACACCCCTATCTAGGCATAAAAAGCAAGGATAGATCAAGGTATTGCCATCTTTGGTAGGCAATCCATAAGTGGCTCTCATAAAAGATTCATAAGGTAATTTTATTTTCTTTCTAGGAAAGTTTTCCATGCCTTTCCTTAATGGAAATTGGAATCTAATATTTCCTTCCTTCATATCAATAATTGCACCAATCGTTCTAAGGAAAGGTCTACCAAGAATAATAGGACATGAAGGATTGCAATCTATATCAAGAACGATAAAATCTACGGGCACATAATTACTATTTGCAACAATAAGAACATCATTAATTCTTCCCATAGGTTTCTTAATAGTGGAATCCGCAAGGTGCAAGTTTAGAAAGCAATAATCAAAATCACGGAAACCTAACAAATCACACAAAGTTTTTGGAATCGTGGAAACACTAGCACCCAAATCACACAAAGCATAGCATTCATGATCTTTAATTTTAATTTTAATAGTTGGTTCAACTCATCATAACATTTTCTAGGGATAGAAACTTCCAACTCAAGTTTTTCTTCATAAGATTGCATCAAAGCATCAACGATATGTTTGGTAAAAGCTTTATTTTGGCTATAAGCATGAGGAGAATTTAGCACGGATTGCAACAAGGAAATACAATCTATCAAAAAGCAGCTATCATAATGAAATTCCTTGAAATCCAAAATAGTAGGTGTAACACCCCGGATATGATTTACCTAATATGTAATGCAACTCTTGCCGTTTCCGACGTTAAGTTATTTTATTTCCTCGGGTTCGGGTTTTTGTCTACGTGTGTTGTTGTCGTTGTCTTGCATCGCATATCATGTCATCATATCCATTGCATTTGCATACGCGTTCGTCTCATGGATCCGAGCATTTTCCCCGTTGTCCGTTTTGCATTCCGGCGCTCCGTTCTCCTCCGGTGGTCATTTCTACCTTTCTTTCGTGTGTGGGGGTTAAACATTTCAAGATTGGACCGAGACTTGCCAAGCGGCCCTTGTTTACTACCGGTAGACCGCCTGTCAAGTTTCGTACCACTTGGACTTCGTTTGATGCTCCAACGGTTAACCGAGGGACCGAAAAGGCCTCGTGTGTGTTGCAGCCCAACACCCCTCCAATTTGGCCCAAAACCCACCAAAACCCTCTCCTTCATCTAGAGCGTTCGATCACGATCGCGTGGCCGAAAACCGCACCTCATTTGGACACTCCTAGCTCCCTCTATGCCTATAAATATACCCCCCTCCGAAATTCTCGTTTGCCCTCTCCCGAAACCCTAGATCCACCTCCACCCGCCACCGCTGGACAAAAACCCGCAGGCCGGACATTGTCCGCTTCCCCACCGGCCACTCCGGGAACGCCACGTGGCACCCGCGGCACCCACATCGCCGCCGGCCCATTCGGCCCGCAGCAGGCCCTCCCCGGCCCGAAGCCGCGCCACCCGCGCCCGCGTCTCCTTCCTCCGAGCCGGCGCCCACCTCGCCGGACTTCGCCTCGCGCCACCGCGCCCGCCATCGCCGGCCATCGCGCTTGCCATCGCCACCTCGCCGCCCCTGCCTCGCCGACGCCGCGCCGCCGTCCCGACGCTCCACAGACCCGCGCCGGCGACCCCTCTCGCCGGATCCGCCAGTCCCCTCGCCGGACTGCTTCCCTCCGGCGACCTCGAGCCGTCAGCTACAGTGTCGGCCCCGAAAACCCTAGATCTCAGATCCACTCTCGGGTTGACTTTCCCCCTCCCTCCTTATTCATTTTTGCATACTTTGACCTGCTATATCTCCGCATCCGTAGATCCGTTTTGGGCGTGTAGCATATCAAAATGTTCGTCTCAAAGAGCACATCATTTCATCTCATTGCGTAATTTTCATTTGAGTTCATCTTGATGCCCGAAATGCTGTTGGAAGAGTGCTATTTGAGTTAATTGTCAGATCTGCTGCTCCAAATAGCTATTTGTCATTTTTGCCATGATTATTGTGTGCATGATATGCTCCTGAGCTCTACATGAGTTTTGTTATATGCTTTGCCATCTTTCCAGAGGTGCTATACATGTATTTTTGTGATGTGTGTGGTGACTAGCACAAGTTTGCAAAGTGGTGCATTCGTTAATGCTGATTTCAAGGACTTAGCAATTCCATAGTCCTTGATCTGTTTTTATCAATATGCCATATGTTCATGTTGTTTCCTAGTGATCCGTGCCTCTTTTGAGGATGATCAGTAAGGATGATTTGTTAATCTTGTAGTGCTCTATCCATCCATGTCTTTTTTTGCAATTATGGAGCACCCTATCTTGAGTCAATCGAGCTCAACTTTTGCTATTTCATGAATCTGGGCAGATTGTCTACTTGTTAGCGATTTTGCCGAGGATGTTGTAGTTGATCCGTGCATGCTATGTTATTGTTCTTGCCATGTCTAGCTTGTGTAATGTGTATTCTTGATGGGTGAATGATTAGTTTGTCATGACATGCTCTGTACTGAGTGCATCGATCTCGTAAACATGCCTACTTGATATCTGTTTTGCATGCTCCAGTTTTTCTCTAAGTCTGTGATCTGATTATGTTTTTGCCATGTTCACATGCTTGCAATTGTATTTTCTGTTCCCTTTTGGCTCAAGGCCACTAAGGAACTTTTGTTAAGCTATTTGAGTAGATCCATTCTATGCCTTGCTTTGCCATGTTAAGTTCCTGTAGCATATAGTTTTCTTACTCCAAAGTGTGCTACCTGATCTGAAATTCCAGACAAGTGTTAATTTCACTAAGTCTGAAATCTGTTTACCAATTGCACTTTTGCCATGATTGTTTGAACCTGTTAATGGATGAATTGGCCGTAGCTCAGTGTTCATCTTTTGTTAAGCATTATGAATGGACCCCTGCCATGTATTTTGTTGCCATGTTTGAGTGTTGTAGCATGTTCATCTTGTTGCATTTAGATGGCTACTTGCTGTTTATCACAGACCGGTGCCATATTTGAATTGCTTGCCATTTCCAAACCGTGTCTCCGATTCCGGTGTTCTTTATATCGATTTCAACCGGAATCACCTCATCTTTACAGTGGAACTCTTGGATTTGCAAGTTGAGGCCAGGTTCATTCATTCTTTGCCAAATCTTGCATATGCATCACATATCGCATCTCGCATAGCATACCATGTTTGCATCATGTTGTTTGAGTTTGCACGTGGTTGATTGTGTTCTTGTTACTTGTTTGTCTTGTTTGGTAGAGCCGGGAGACGAGTTCGCTAACGAGGAGCCCATTGAGTTTTCTTTCGAGGATCCAGTCAACTCTGACAACTTTGCAGGCAAGATGATCATACCCTCGAAATCACTTCTATCTTTGCTTTGCTAGATGCTCGCTCTTTTGCTATGCCTATGCTACGATGCCTACCACTTGCTTATCATGCCTCCCAAATTGCCATGTCAAACCTCTAACCCACCATGTCCTAGCAAACCGTTGATTGGCTATGTTACCGCTTTGCTCAGCCCTTCTTATAGCGTTGCTAGTTGCAGGTGAAGATTGGAGACCGTTCCTTGTTGGAACATTATTTTCTTGTTGGGATATCACTATATTATCTTGTTATCTTAATGCATCTATATACTTGGTAAAGGGTGGAAGGCTCGGCCTTTTAGCCTAGTGTTTTGTTCCACTCTTGCCGCCCTAGTTTCCGTCATATCGGTGTTATGTTCCCGGATTTTGCGTTCCTTACGCGGTTGGGTAATAATGGGAACCCCTTGACAGTTCGCCTTGAATAAAACTCCTCCAGCAATGCCCAACCTTGGTTTTACCATTTGCCACCTAGCCTCTTTTTCCCTTGGGTTTCCGGAGCCCAAGGGTCATCTTATTTAAACCCCCCCGGGCCAGTGCTCCTCTGAGTGTTGGTCCACCTCATCAGCCGCCGATGGCCACCAGGGGCAACTCTAGGCTAGCCTACCGGAAGTTTGGACAATCTGAGTGTGCCCTGAGAACGAGATATGTGCAGCTCCTATCGGGATTTGTCGGCACATTCGGGCGGTGTTGCTGGATTTGTTTTAACTTGTCGAAGTGTCTTGTAGAACCGGGATACCGAGTCTGATCGGAATGTCTCGGGAGAAGGTATATCCTTCGTTGACCGTGAGAGCTTGTCATGGGCTAAGTTGGGACTCCCCTGCAGGGATTTGAACTTTTGAAAGCCGTGCCCGCGGTTATGGGCAGATGGGAATTTGTTAATGTCCGGTTGTAGATAAGTTGAACCTTAACTTAATTAAAATGAATCAACCGTGTGTGTTACCGTGATGGTCTCTTCTCGGCAGAGTCCGGGAAGTGAACACGGTGTTGGAGTAATGCTTGCCGCAGGTTGTTCTCTAGTTATTCGTTCGCGCTTTGCCTTCTCTTCTCGCTCTCTTTTGCGAACATGTTAGCCACCATATATGCTAGTCGCTTGCTGCAGCTCCACATAATTACATTGCCTTACCTATAAGCTTAAATAGTCTTGATCGTGAGGGTGCGAGATTGCTGAGTCCCTATGGCTCATAGATTACTTCCAAACCAGATGTAGGGCCAGACGACTCCGTTCCAGATGATGCGATTAAGCTCAAGTGGGAGTTCGACGAGGACTCACGCCGATACTATGTGTCTTTCCCTGATGATCAGTAGTGGTGCCCAGTTGGGGCGATCGGGACCGTGTCGCATGTTGGGTTGATCTTTTATTTTGGCACCGTAGTCGGGCCATGAGTGATTGGATGATGTAATGCTATTTATGTACTTTGTTTGACGTGGCGAGTGTAATCCAACTATGTACCTTCCCCTTTTATTATCTATTTACATGGGATGTTGTGAAGATTGCCTTACTTGCGACATTGCTTTCAATGCAGTTATGCCTCTAAGTCGTGCTTCGACACGTAGGAGATATAGCCGCATCGAGGGCGTAACAGTAGGTTCATTAACATCTAGAGTTTTGATCTCTTCAATCCCACTTTTATCAATTTTAGCATCAATATCTAAAAACTCTGAATTTTTGGAATGCCTTCTAGGTAAAGGTGGATCATATTCAGTCCCATCATTATCAAGATTCATATTGCAAAACAAAGATTTAATAGGGGATACATCAATAACTTTTAGATCTTCATCTTTATTATCATGGAAACTAGAAGAACACGCTCTTATAAAGGAATCTTTCTTAGCACGCATCCTAGCTGTTCTTTCTTTCCACTCATCAATGGAAATTCTCATGGCTTTGAGAGACTCATTGATATCATGCTGAGGAGGAATAGATCTAAGTTTCAAAGAATCAACATCAAGAGAAATTCTATCAACGTTCCTAGCCAACTCATCAATCTTAAGCAATTTTTCTTCAATCAAAGCATTGAAATTCTTTTGCGAAGTAATAAATTATTTAATATTAGATTCAAAATCATAGGGCATCTTATTATAATTTCCATAAGAATTGTTGTATGAATTACCATAATTATTAGAGGAATTGCTAGGATAAGGCCTAGGATTAAAGTTTCCTCTATATGCATTGTTACCAAAATTGTTCCTACCAACAAAATTCACATCCATAGATTCATTATTATTCTCAATCAAAGTAGACAAAGGCACATCATTAGGATTAGAAGAAACATTTTATTAGCAAATAATTTCATAAGTTCATCCATCTTTCCACTCAAAACATTAATTTCTTCTATCGCATGCACTTTTTTATTAGTAGATCTTTCAGTGTGCCATTGAGAATAATTAACCATATTATTATCTAGGAGTTTAGTAGCTTCTCCTAAAGTGATTTCCATAAAAGTGCCTCCCGCGGCCGAATCTAAAAGATTTCTAAAAGAAAAATTCAATCCGGCATAAAAAAATTGTATAATCATCCACAAATTTAAACCATGCATTGGGCAATTACATATCATTAATTTCATCCTCTCCCAAGCTTGTGCAACATGTTCATGATCAAGTTGCTTAAAATTCATAATATCGTTTCTAAGAGAGATGATCTTAGCGGGAGGAAAATACTTAGAGATAAAAGCATCTTTGCACTTATTCCAAGAATCAATACTATTTTTAGGCAAAGACGAAAACCAAGCTTTAGCACGATCTCTAAGCAAAAAAGGAAATAGCTTAAATTTAACAATATCATTATCCACATCTTTGTTCTTTTGCATATCACACAAATCAACGAAGCTATTTAGATGGGTAGCGGCATATTCACTAGGAAGGTCAGAAAACGGATCTTTCATGACAAGATTCAGCAAGGCAGCATTAATTTAACAAGATTCAACATCGGTAAGAGGAGCAATCAGAGTGCTAATAAAATCATTGTTGTTGGTATTGGTAAAGTCACACAATTTAGTGTTATCTTGAGCCATCGTGACAAACAAACAATCCAACACACAAGCAAACAAGGAACGAGCAAAAAGAGGCAAATAGAGAAAGAGAGGGAAGATAGAGAGAGAGGGCGAATGAAACGGCAAGGGTGAAGTGGGGGAGAGAAAAACGAGAGGCAAATGGCAAATAATGTAATGCGGGAGATAAGGGTTTGTGATGGGTACTTGGTATGTTGACTTTTGCGTAGACCTCCCCGACAACGGCGCCAGAAATCCTTCTTGCCACCTCTTAAGCACTTGCGTTGGTTTTCCCTTGAAGAGGAAAGGGTGGTGCAGCAAAGTAGCGTAAGTATTTCCCTCAGTTTTTGAGAACCAAGGTATCAATACAGTAGGAGGCTACGCGCCAGTCCCTCGCACCTACTCAAAACAAATAAATCCTCGCAACCAATGCGATAAGGGGTTGTCAATCCCTACACGGTCACTTACGAGAGTGAGATCTGATAGATATGATAAGATAATATTTTTGGTATTTTTATGATAAAGATGCAAAGTAAAATAAATGCAAAGGAAATAACTAAGTGTTGGAAGATTAATATGATGAAGATAGACCCGGGGGCCATAGGTTTCACTAGTGGCTTCTCGCAAGAGCATAAGTATTTTACGGTGGGTGAACAAATTACTGTTGAGAAATTGACAGAATTGAGCATAGTTATGAGAATATCTAGGTATGATCATGTATATAGGCATCACGTCCGAGACAAGTAGACCGACTCCTGCCTGCATCTACTACTATTACTCCACACATCAACCGCTATCCAGCATGCATATAGAGTATTAAGTTCATAAGAACAGAGTAACGCCTTAAGCAAGATGACATGATGTAGAGGGATAAACTCATGCAATATGATGAAACCCCATCTTGTTATCCTCGATGGCAACAATACAATACGTGCCTTGCTGCCCCTACTGTCACTGGGAAAGGACACCGCAAGATTGAACCCAAAGCTAAGCACTTCTCCCATTGCAAGAAAGATCAATCTAGTAGGCCAAACCAAACTGATAACTCAAAGAGACTTGCAAAGATAATCAATCATACATAACAGAATTCAGAGAAAATTCAAATATTGTTCATAGATAAACTTGATCATAGACCCACAATTCACCGGTCTCAACAAACACACCGCAAAAGAAGATTACATCGAATAGATCTCCACAAGAGAGGGGGAGAACTTTGTATTGAGATCCAAAAAGAGAGAAGAAGCCATCTAGCTAATAACTATGGACCCGAAGGTCTGAGGTAAACTACTCACACTTCATCGGAGAGGCTATGGTGTTGATGTAGAAGCCCTCCGTGATCGATGCCCCCTCCGGCGGAGCTCCGGAACATGCCCCAAGATGGGATCTCGTGGATACAGAAAGTTACAGCGGTGGAATTAGGGTTTTGGCTCCGTATCAGATCGTTTGGGGGTACGTAGGTATATATAGGAGGAAGAAGTACGTCGGTGGAGCAATAGGGGGCCCACGAGGGTGGAGGGCGCGCCTGGGGGGGGGGGAGGCGCGCGCCCCTACCTCGTGGCCTTGCTGTTGGTTGCTTGATGTAGGGTCGAAGTCTCCTAGATCTTGTTCGTTCCAAAAATCACGTTCCCAAAGGTTTCATTCCGTTTGGACTCCGTTTGATATTCCTTTTCTTCGAAACCCTAAAATAGGCAAAAACAACAATTCTGGGCTGGGCCTCCGGTTAATAGGTTAGTCCCAAAAATAATATAAAAGTGTATAATAAAGCCCAATAATGTCCAAAACAGAAGATAATATAGCATGGAGCAATCAAAAATTATAGATACGTTGGAGACGTATCACCGTGGCCCGGTCATTACGGACCGTTTTTACCTGCCTGCCACTGCACGTGTTGCAAGGCGGTTTTATTGGCACGTCTTGTCGAAGCAGAGATCTTGTTCCCCTTATCACGAGATTCCTATCAATAGGGGTGTGGGTAACCCAATCGTGTTTGTTAGTATGACTCCTCAATTTTAGGCAAGTTCCAAACGGCCAAGCAGAGGACGCTTGATATTCACCCTCTTTATAAAGGGGCCAAGGCTTGTCCTTTTCTTCTCGCGTCCGATCCTTCCCCTCCCCCACCTCGAGTTCCAACACCCAAGGATTAGGCTAAGCGCTTCGGACCTTCAACCATGTCCTGATCCAACTTTCAAGGTCGGTGGATGGCCTCCTCTGTCACAAAGGAGGACATCAAGCAGCTAAGGGAAGCCAGGTATCTGACCGCCGAAATCTCACACAGGCTGCCTGCTCAAGGGCAGGTCATCCCCACTCCCGAACCCAATGGGAGTGTCGTATTTGTTTCCCACTTCCTCCGAGGGCTAGGCTTTAGTCTTGATCCCTTTGTAAGAGGGATTATGTTCTACTACGGGCTCGATTTCCATGATCTAGCTCTGGATTCCATCCTTCACATCTCGTCATTTATCATCGTGTGCGAGGCCTTCCTCCGCATCACCCCACACTTTGGCTTATGGCTCAAGACTTTCAATGTGAAGCCAAAGATGATCGACGGGCGACACGCAGAATGAGGAGGTGCCATAATAAGCAAAGGCGCCGATGCTCCATGGCCTAAGGGCTCCTTCCCAGAGGTGTCCAACTTATGGGAGCGGGAGTGGTTTTACATCACAGCTCCCCGAAGTAAAAAGTGGGCCGCTGCCCCCGCCTTCCGCTCGCCCCCCCCCGCCACAACCGGCGTCATGGGTCAACAAGGGGCTGGACTAGGGGCCAGTTAATGATGTGCTGACATTGCAAAGTCGCATTCGAGATCTCCTCAAGAGGGATGTCAGTCTTGTGAAGGTATTTCAAGTTATGCTAGTTCGTCCGGTCCTGCCATGCCAACATCGATCTCTCCGCATGTGGGAGTTCAACCTGGAAGGACCGCGAACTATTCATCAATTCTTCGGCATGACGCTCGAAGAGATGTACGGATTGTTCTTCAGATCACGAATAAAGTGTCCGGACACCACCGAGGATGCGGGTCTCAACTGCAACCGTCCAGACACCCATGTAAGTAATTCCGTGGCCGAACATGTTGTCTTTTTATTTGTCACAACATCATTCTGAAAAGATCGCTCTCGGCCAGGACTGGATAAGAAAGGCGAAGATGATCAGGTGTTCGACCCCCCTTCCCGAAGGCTCACCGTATCCTGTGCTAGCCAGGATGCTTGAGTGTGCACCTTATCAAGTGCCATCAGGGGAAGATAAAGGGAGGATAAAAGAAGCCGAAAGCAGGCTTCATGCATTACTCATCCAAACCGGGGGAATTAGTGTCTCCGCGAAGGAGGATAATCGGGGAGAAGAATCCAGAATCCCCTCTCCCCAAGGAAGGAAAAGGACCGCCTCTGAAGACCTGGAAACAAAGACTTCCAAATGAGGGAAGAAACCTTCGCCAGGGGCCCCTGCTCCGGAGGGCGTCCTTACCGCACAGTGCCCGCAAGGGGGCCAGCCCTCCACCAAGTTGTAAGTGAACAAGAGTACTTTTGGTAAATGTATCCTGCTTTATCTCCAAGGACAATAACTGCGACCTATATCTTGAAGTCCGGCTCGTAGCGCTTCTCGACAGAGTTCGTCTTGGGGGATCTTCTTCCGGAGATGATGGAGAGCGGAACGCCTCCCCCTGCCTCCCCGCCACCTGGGGGGGACGACCCTGAGGTGTCATCACGGAGGATTTCTCCAGATCCGCCAAGGCTAGAAGGTGACCCTTCAGCCACCCGAAGTCTGGAGTATTCGGCTCCTAAGGAGAGCAACATAAAGAGTCTGAGATTGTCCGGTGCACAACCAGACGCACTGATGGGTCTTTTGGAGCAAGCGACTATCTCAAAGGCGCATCGTACTTTAATGGGTACGGTGGCTGAGAGGATTTCATCCGCCAAAAGTGGGTTGCATGAGGCTTTTACGAGCCTGCTAAGAGGCTTTGAGGTACGCAAAGTAATATATAATTTTTTTGACGATACCGCACACGCTAGGTGTGCTCTATATAGATAGTAGCCCCTGAAACTCTGGTTGCTGTCCAGAGGCGACAAACAGAGGATCATAGTCCCATGTAATGATCGTGTTGCTTTCATGTGCAGGCGGCTGAGGGTCTGGTGGCTGGCTGGACTGAGGCGACAACTTGACGCGGCAGATGCCGACATTGTGCTTGTGAACAAGCGGCTTGACGAGGCACATGGTATGTATTTTCGGGTGGTCAACAAATATTAAGAGGAGCATGATGCTAGTATCTATAATATGCTGTGACTGCAGATGGAGCTGCGGTCGTGGAGACCCTTCGGGCGGAACTTGCCCGAGCCAAGGAACAAGCAAGGAGAAGTGATGCGGCCGCCCTAAAGGCGGCCAAAGACTTAAGAGCCGAACATGCTGCTCGTCGCCAGAGTGAAGATAAAATAGCCAAGATGGCTGTTGAGGTGAAAGATGCCGCCGGCCGATATGAGCTTCTTGAAAAGGAAAGCCAAGAGAAAGCGGCTGACCTGAAGAAAGCCATGGAAGCAGCCAAGGAAACCCGCTCTGAAATCAGAGCGGCAAAGGAGGAGCTCCGTGGCCAGAGATATCACGGCTGGGAAGCCCTTTTTTTGCGGTCGAAGTTCGGAGATCCGAAATATGCCCCTCTGGATCAATTATGGAGTGTTGCAGACGCGTATTCGGGCTTGGCAATGAGTGCCGCTGATGCGACTGAGTTTTTCAAAGATCAGAAAGATCATGAAGTGGAGAGGATGTTCTGGTCGCAGTTCAGTGCTCCAATGCATCCACTGCTATTGAATGAACAAATGGCCGAGTGGACCGAGCTCCATAGGTTGTCCAGACTTGCCATGAGGTCTGTCGTGGATCATCTTTGGCCGAAGGGGCCAAGGCCGAATAGTTATTTTGGCGAGGCTCAGTGCTCGAAGAGTATCATGTTCGAGTGACATGTATCTCAATTGTAAAAACAATGCTATTTGGATTATAAAGGCTGTGTTTATACTTTTACCTGAAAGTATTATGATGCCTCCTGTGCGGCCGTTTATGTATGTATATAACTTGAAAGTTTGCAGTTGTCGGCTTCAGCCCCCACACATATAATGCGGGGGTGTTCGTAAAAGCGCGTGTTCACACTTGACCCAACGTCTTGGTCCATTAAGGAGGTGATAGCGCGGCGAACAAGGCAATCAGACTATATAGCTTTAACACTTTCACTTAGCCATAGGAGTTTGACGGTGGGGCTACTATATAGCCCATGGTACTTCTGCGCTCATCCGAACACGGTGCACGTACATACATGACCGGGAAACCGGTCCTTCGTTAATGCAGAGGAATCGCAAAGATTCCGCTGAGTCATCGAGTGGTTGACCAGTCTCGCGCTTTATCATGATAGTCAGTTTTCGGCTTTCTCTACTGAGGTGCTCATCCAGATGAACCAAGGCACAATCGCAGTAGTTCTCCCAGTGCCACCTTAGCCGATAGAGCGGAATGTAAGGTAGCAAAACACGGGAACCAGGCAAACCCAACTATTGACCAAAGACATGATTCGGAGCTAATGCATATAAGGCCAAACTCGCGATGCCGAACACTCCCTAAGGTGTTCGGACTTTGCATCATATACTGGGCTGAGAAACGCCCTCGATTATGAGCCCTTAATTTCCAGGTACTTGCATTAGTCTGACGTGACGAAATGTCAATAACGCCAGCATCCCTTTCGGCTGTGTTGAGTATCCGGAGGGAGTGAAGCAACAAGAGACAGTAAAAAAGGTTTACACAGGGTCTTAATCTAAAAAGAAACCTTTGAGCGGGGACCTGCTGCACGTCTGCGCCTGTGTCTCCGTTGTGCTGTATCCTGGAAGGGTGTAGCACGATGATCATCTGTAAAAGAGAAAAACCCAGGTGAAAGTCTTTGTGCGAAAAATTAGTTATTCTTAATGAACCATTAAAATGCAATTTTAAATAGGGTTAGGCCAAACTGTAGCCCTTTTTATGTGCGGGAAGCCCCTAGCACCACCTATGGGGGTATATCTATCGACCCACTCTCAGGTTTATCTAAGCTGTTACAACTAGTGGTGCGCCGGACTCGTCTAACCGTGTCCGCGGTCTTGACGACCGATCATTTCTTCTGGTTGGAGAGGCCATTCAGCGATTGGCTACTAGAGCCGCCACATATTCCTCCGTACATGAGGAACGCTCTGTGTTTCCACTAACTGTGATGATGCCACGTGGACCGGGCATCTTGAGCTTAAGATAAGCGTAATGCGGTATTGCATTGAAACGAGTGAAGGCTGTTCTTCCGAGTAGTGCGTTGTAGCCGCTTCGGAATGGAGCGATGTCGAAGGTTAATTCTTCGCTTCGGAAGTTGTCGGGAGAACCGAATACAACCTCTAAAACTAGAGAGCCCGTGCAGAGGGCCTCTGGGCCTGGTATTACTCCTTTAAAGTAAGTATTGCTTTGGCTGATTCTTATCAGGTCTATCCCCATTTTGTGGACGGTGTCCTGATAAATCAGATTAAGATTACTGCCGCCATCCATAAGGACTCGGGAGAGGTGGTATCCATCAATTATTGGCTCTAGCACCAAGGCAGCCGATCCTCCGTGCCGGATACTAGTCGGGTGATCCCTGCGATCAAAAGTGATCGGGCAGGCCGACCTAGGGTTGAATTTGGGGGTGACGGTCTCCATAGCGTATACGTCTCGTGCTGCACGCTGCCGCCTCCTTTTCGGTATGTGAGTTGCATAAATCATGTTCACTGTTTTGACTTCTGGTGGGAATTTTTTCTGTCCCCCAGTGTTCGGCTGGCGAGGCTCATCCTCGTCTTCGCTTGGTGTATCCCTCCCCTTGTGTTCGGCGTTTAGCTTGCCAGCCTGCTTGAAGACCCAACATTCTCTGTTGGTGTGATTTGCAGGTTTGTCGAAGGTGCCATGAATCTGACATAATCTGTCTAGAATCTTGTTTAGGCTGGACGGTCCATCTCTACTGCCTTTAAATGGCTTTTTCCGTTGACCGGGTCGAGAGCCCCTGAATCTGGCATTTACCGCTATGTTATCTGGGATGTCTTTGTTGTTTCGACGCTTGCTTTTATTGCGTCACGGTTTCCCGTTGCCATCCGTGACTTCGGATGTGCCTGGGTTGCTGGTGCCGCTACGAGCCAGCCAACTGTCTTCGCCCGCGCAAAAGCGGGTCATAAGGCTTGTTAGGGCTGTCATTGTCCTCGGTTTTTCTTGGCCGAGGTGTCTGGCAAGCCATTCATCCCGAACACTGTGCTTGAAAGCCGCTAAGGCTTCGGCATCCAGGCAGTCGACGATTTGATTCTTCTTCATGAGAAATCTGTTCCAAAGCATTCGGGCTGACTCTCCGGGCTTTTGAATTATGTGACTTAAATCGTCTGCGTCCGGAGGTCGGACATAGGTCACTTGAAAATTGGCCCTAAAAGCATCCTCAAGCTCTTCCCAGCTTCCAATTGAGTTTTCGGGGAGGCTTTTCAGCCAGTGCCGAGGTGGTCCTTTCAACTTGAGGGGTAGGTATTTGATGGCGTGGAGATCATCTCCGCGAGCCATGTGGATGTGAAGGATAAAGTCCTCAATCCAGACCCCAGGGTCTGTCGTTCCGTCGTATGCCTCTATGTTCACGGGTTTGAATCCCTCTGGAAATTCATGGTCCAGCACCTCATCGGTGAAGCATAGGGGTGTGCGACACTCCATTATTTGGATGTGTCATGGCATTCTTCGGACAGTTGTAGCGTTTGTTTTGATTCCGAGCTGTTATTCAGTTAGTATAGTCATTTGGGCAGCCATGAGTTTGTGCTGGAGCGCGCTTCCAAGATCCGTAGATGGACCTGGCCATACGGGCCTTTTTGTTCAGGTCTTCACGTAAATCGTGTGCTGACTTGTGTGTGACGTCGTTAGCCGCCCTGTCGCGGCCACGGGGTGGTCGATCCGGCTGATCGACCATTGTATTTTTCGGCTGAATGGGCTATAAAGCCTCGTCGTCAAATTCAGGCATGAGCTTGCGCTTTGGATAGCTCTTTGCTTCAGTGTCAAGCACTTTGTTCCATCTATTGTTGAGCGTATTCTGCGCGGCCTTAAGCCTTTGCTTTTGCTTCTTCAGGCTCCTCACGGTGGCGATAAGCCTTCTATGGAGGTTCTCTTGTTCCAAGTGCCTTTCCGGGATGATGTGTGCATCGTCGTTTGGACTGTTCTCCTCTTCGGAGACAGGTTGATGAGCTTTACCCTCGGCGCCGCCGTGATCGGACAGCGGCTCTGTACCATGCTCGCCGTCCGCTAGCTCATCCTGCTCCATCGCTGGGTCCATGTGGTCGCCGTTTCCTTTGGAGTCGACCGGGGTATTATTCTTTCTTGCACTGTTATCACTGTTTTTGCTGAGGCCGGATTTGGAGCGGCGCCTACGTCGTCGCTTTGGTTGCTTCTCGAGGGGACTATCCTTCGCTTCATCCTCCCATTCCTCGTTGTTGTTTTCTTCGGGTGTATCCACCATGTATATATCGTGTGATGAAGTAGCTGTCCAGCGCCCTGTGGGCGGTGGTTCCTGTTTCTCTCCTGCATTGTCGTCCATACCGTCTATGTCTTCGGAGTCGAAATCAAGCATGTCGATTAAGTCGTCGACAGTGGCTATTAAGTGGGTGGTGGGTGGGGAAGGAATTCCTTCGTCGTCCGCTGCCCACTCGAGCCGGACATAGTTCGGCCGAGGGTCTCTGGACAAGGAGAGAGACCTCAATGAATCTAGCACATCGCCCAAGGGCGAGTGCTGAAAAATATCCGCGGAGGTAAACTCCATGATCGGTGCCCAATCAGATTGGACAGGCATGGCCGCAGGCGGTTCGGAGCATGTGGCCGGGGATGAATCCAAGTGTCCGGTAACACAGGTCTCATAGGAAGTCAGTATTCAGCTCTATCGCCGCTGAGTGTGCGGCTTCTGTGGCGGGGTCCAACCACCCGTCCTCGGACGGCACGATCTGCTCCGGATTGAGGGCTGGAGTAGCCACAGGTGTGACCTCCCGAACACCGTCCGATGGTAGAGCTAAGTCATGCTCGTTGTGACTGTGCGGCGCACCTGACATGGGCTCGAATCCATCGAAGATCAAGTCTCCGCGGATGTCATCAGTATAGTGCAAGATTCCAAACCTGACCTGATGGCCAGGGGCGTAGCTCTCGATCTGCTCCAGATGGCCAAGCGATTTGGCCCGCAGTACGAAGCCACCGAATATGAAGATCTATCCGAGGAGAAAAACCTCACCCTGGATCGCATCGTTGCCGATGATCGAAGGAGCCATCAAGCCTTTATCATGACAGCACAGTGGAACTCTCAATGAAAGCACCAATGTCGGTGTCAAAACCGGCGGATCTCGGGTAGGGGGTCCAGAACTATGCGTCTAAAGCTGATGGTAACAGGAGGCGGGGGACACAATGTTTACCCAGGTTCGGGCCCTCACGATGGAGGTAATACCCTACTTCCTGCTTGATTGATCTTGATGATATGAGTATTATAGGAGTTGATCTACCACGAGATCGTAGAGGTTAAACCCTAGAAGCTAGCCTATGATTATGATTGTTCTTGTCCTACGGACTAAACCCTCCCGTTTATATAGACACCGGAGGGGGCTAGGGTTACACAGACTCGGTTACAAGGGAGGAGATCTACATATGTGAATTGCCAAGCTTGCCTTCCACGCAAAGGAGAGTCCCACCCGGATACGGGACTAAGTCTTCAATCTTGTATCTTCATAGTCCAACAGTCCGGCCAAAGTATCTAGTCCGGTTGTCCGAGGACCCCCTAATCCAGGACTCCCTCATACAAGTCGCACAAAAACATTTTTGGAGTGTAGGCTTTTGTCGGCATTCTGGGAATGGGGGTCCCCAGACTTGCCTGCCTGCGGTCCGCGGCGTGGCGGAGCCAGCAGGCCGTACAACCCACCTTCATCAACAAAGCATCCAAGACCCTCGCGAGGGGCCAAGCCTCGCGAGGGGGACGACGCAAGACCTCCTCTAGTGTGGCCTGGTCAGGCAGGATTGCGAAGAGTGGAGATATCAAGGTGAGGCGAACCTCACGAGGCTCTTGTGACGTGAGCCATGACGATCGACACAAGGCGGGCGCCAGGAGGGCCCCAGCGCGCGCAGCGTCCTTGTTTCCCCTTTGGTGCAAAGGGGGCAAGTGCAGCCGCGGAGTACCGAGGCCTCAAGCAAAGGTTGCCATATCGGTGCAACAAGACCAAGACCATGGACTGCAAGACGGAGGTCATCGTGGAGCCCAAGACAGTGTCACCCCAGAGCCTTTCACAGGCGAAGACCGCTTTTGTCAGGATAGCTTGTACTAGCTGTACCCCTTCAAATTGGCCCGCCATTGTTGGCTCCCTTCCCGCTTGATATTTGGGAAGAGGACCAGGGCCTCTATAAGTTGGACTAGCCACCACCATAGTAGGGGATGGGATCTCGTCTCATCTTAGCTTGAGGGAATATACACACCACAAGTTCATAAGCACAAGAACACCTCAACCTCAGGAGGCTGTTCTTCCCCTTGTATTGTTCATCATCAGCCCAAGAGGCAATCCACCACCAGACACTGGAGTAGGGTATTACACCACAATGGTGGCCCCAACCAGTATAAACCCCGTGTCTTTCTGTGTTGTGAGTTCGTCGAGTTCGTCCGCAAGATCTTAGCGAGCTAGAGCGTAGATCGATAGGAGGGAAAGACTTTGCGCACACCCCAGTGTTACCTTAAGGGTTTGCTGGAACCCCACATCCGACATTTGGCGCGCCAGGTAGGGGTGCGCCGGAGCTCCTCTCCACCAACCTGTGCCCCGCGTCGCTACACTTCGCTCCCATGGAAGGTTCCCCGGCACCCACCTCTGCGGCCGACACCAGCAACAGGGAGTCTGGGTACCGAGCCCTGGCCCCCGCCCTGCGGCGAGTGTAGTGGCCAACCAAGTTCAAGCCGGAGATGCCGCCGTTCCTGCTGGCGTACGAGGAGGCCGTCCTTGAAGCCGGGGGCGACGACAAGATCATGGCCAAATGGTTCCCCATGGCCCTCGCCGGTGAGCCGCGCGCCTGGCTGCTCCACCTCCCGAGATCCACGGTGGCATCCTTGGGGGAACTCCGTGACCTCTTCACCGTGCGCTATGCGGTGTCGGTGCACCACACAGTCGCGACACTGCTGGATGGCTCTCAAGCACCACCTTCAGATTGCCACGTCAAACCTTTCTTCCGTAAGATTGGGGCAGCCACCGGGCGCCCGGGGGCTCCGCCGGGTTGGGCTGCGCCGGAGGCCGACCTCACCTTCGGCTCGGAAGACCACCCCGACTCCACCGCCGGCTCCGGGGTGCTCCCGATGCTCTGCACGCCCACCATCTGCAACGTGGCCATTACCAAGACCCTCGTCGACGGCGGCGCCGGCCTCAACTTGCTCTCCATAGAAGCCTTCAGCCTTCTTCATGTGCCGCTCGAGCAGCTCGGCCTCAGCAAGCCCTTCGTGGGCGTGGGTGGTGGAGCTGCCCACTCTCTGGGGCAGATCCGCCTCCTTGTCACCTTTGGCACGCGAGACAACTATCGCACCGAGCTGGTGGACTTTGACATCGCCCGCATCGGTCTCCCGTACAACGCCATCCTTGGGTACCCGGCTCTCGCTCAGTTCATGGCGGCGACTCACCCGGCCTACAACCTCATGAAGATGCCAGGGAGCAAGGGCGTCCTCACCATCAAGGGGGACACTAAGGAGGTCGTGACGGCGCTCAGGCTCGCCTTCAAGACCGCGGCAGCGACACAGCCAGCCAGCGCCGGTGCGCCTGAGGCCAAGGAGACCGCGCCCACCAAGAAGAAGCAACTGTTCACCTAAGACTAGTCGGAGACCAAGCAGGTGCCGGTCAACGAGGACAGGTCTTCAGGAGCCACCTTCACCATAGGAAGCGGCCTTCACCCGGGACAAGAAGAAGCTTTGGTGAGGTTTTTGCACGCGAATAAGGAGATATTCGTGTGGGAGCCCAATCAACTGGTAGGGGTCCCAAGAGAGGTAATCCGGCATCATCTAAGGGTGTGCCCCAACGTACGCCCTGTGAAGCAGCGAGCAAGACGGCAGTCCACTGAGAAGCAGGCCTTCATCGTCCAAGAGACACACAAGCTGGAGGCGGCAGGTACCATCCGAGAAGTTTGATACCCCGAATGGCTGGCGGACCCCGTCGTAGTACCGAAGAAAGGTGGGAAGGAATGGATGTGCATCGACTTCACCAACCTCAACAAAGCCTGCCCCCAAGATCCGTTCCCCTTCCGTGCATCGATCAAATCGTCGACTCCACCGCCGAGTGCGATTTGTTGTGTTTCCTAGATGTGTTCTCTGGATACCATCAGATCAAGATGGTGGTGGAGGATGTGGAGAAGACAGCCTTCTTGACACCATGTGGGGTGTACTGCTACACCTGCATGCCTTTCGGCCTTCGCAACGCAGGCGCAACCTTTCAGCGGCTGATGCACATCGCCTTGGGCGGCAGCTCGGTAGGAACACAGAGGCCTACGTTGATGATATAGTGGTCAAATCTCACGAGGCGAGGACGTTGATTCAAGACTTGGAGGAGACCTTTGAGAGGTTACGCCGGGTGAACTTGAGGCTTAACCCGGAGAAGTGCGTGTTTGGCGTCCCCTCCGGCAAGCTACTAGGGTTTCTCGTATCCCATAGAGGGATCAAGGCGAACCCGGAGAAGATCAAGGCCATCGAAGACATGAGCCCACCACAGACCCTCAAGGAGATGCAAAAGCTGGCAGGACGGGTGATCGCGTTAGGGCGTTTCATCTCTAAGCTAGGCGAGCACGCCTTACCCTTCTTTAAGCTCATGAAGAAGAAAGGCCCCTTCGAGTGGACCCGAGAGGCCGACCGGGCTTCCAAGACCTCAAGAAATACCTCACCAGCCCCCCGGTGATGGTGGCGCCACGACCTCTCGAGCCTCTGGTACTCTACCTCGCCGCCACCCCGTACTCCGTCAGCGCGGCGCTGGTGGCGGTTCGGGAGGAGCGCAAAGACAAGGGTGTGTCGCGCCAAGCCAGGGCTGATGCAGCGCAGGGTTAGGAAGGCACACCGGAGCCACCAGCGGCGGAAGATCAAGCTCGGCAGGGCAACGTCGCGAAAACTCCTGAGGATGGCCAAGTCTCAGGAAACCCTCCACCCCAGGATACGCCACAATCTCCGCAAGACCCGAGCCTCAACAGTGTGCCAGCCCTCGCCGAGCACCCGGTGTACTTCGGCAGCATCGTACTGCGGGACGCAAGGGCATGCTACCCCATGCCGCAAAAGCTCCTGGTCGCACTCTTGGTGGCCTCGCGCAAGCTGCGACACTGCTTCCAGGGGCACCCCATCAAGGTCATCTCATCTTACCCATTGGAGAGGGTACTCAGGAGCCCAAACTCAGCCGGAAGGGTCGCTGAATGGAACATCGAGCTGCAAGCATTCCAGCTGGAGTTCAGCACCACCAGGTTCATCAAGGGAGCCGCGCTCGCCGATTTTGTGGTAGAATGGACAGATGCCCCGGCTCTTGAGGAAGGAGAAGACCGATCCACCTCCCCAAGAAGTGAGGCACCAGACGGCTGGGTCATGTATTTTGATGGCGCCTTTGCGCACCAGGGCGCGGGGGCTGGAGCAGTGCTCATTTCGCCCACTCAGGACAAGCTTTACTACGCCGTGCAACTTTGCTTCCAGCACGTCGAGAAGGTCTCCAACAATATTGCAGAATACGAAGGCCTCATAGCCGGCCTAAAGGCTGCAGCGGCTCTGGGGGTGAGGCACCTTACCGTCAAGGGCGACTCGCAGCTCCTCATCAACTTCTCCAACAAAGTGTACGAGCCAAAGGAGGAGCACATGGAGGCCTACCTTGCGGAGGTGCACAAAATGGAAAAGTAGTTCTTAGGCTTGGAGCTGCAGCACGTGCCCCGGGGCACCAATAAGGAAGCCGACGACATCGCCAAGAGAGCATCCAAGCGGCAACCGCAAGAGCCCGACGTCTTCGAAGAGCGGCTCTTCAAGACGTCAGCTACGCCACCTCTTTCAAGCACGGCTCAGCCTCGTGAGGAGCTCCCACAGCCCCCGGCTACGGGAGCCCTAGCTTGCGGCCCAACCTCAGGAGCTCGGCTACTCTTGGCGCTCGAGCCCCAGGAGGAGTGCTGGACCAAGGAGTTCAAGGAGTACCTGATGCATGGGACACTGCCAGAGAAGGAAGAAGACGCGGAGCGCGTGGCCCGACAGGCCACGGCATATTGCATTCAAGACGGCGAGTTGTACAGGAAACGGCCGAATGATGTCATGCTGCGCTGCATCTCCAGAAATCAAGGGAGGGAGTTGCCGATTGACATACATGGCGGGGACTGTGGACATCACTCATCATCACGGACCCTCGTCGGCAAGGCCTTCCGCAGCGGATTCTATTGGCCCACAACACTCAATGATGTAGCCGAGCTGGTGAAGTCCTGCGAAGCTTGCCAATTCCATGCCAAGCAAATCCATCAGCCTGCTCAGGGCCTCCAAACCATCCCGCTCACGTGGCCGTTCGCGGTCTGGGGGATAGACATCCTAGGCCCGTTCCCACGAGCGCCAGGGGACTACTGTTATCTCTACGTCGCCATCGACAAGTTCACCAAGTGGGCGGAAGTGGAAGCCGTCCGAACCATTCCAGCCGGCTCTGCTGTCAAGTTCATCAAGGGCCTCGTGAGCCGCTTCGTGGTCCCCAACCGCATCACCACAGATAACGGATCACAGTTTACTAGTAACCTCTTTAAAACCTACTGTGCTAACCTTGGAACGCAGATCTGCTACGCTTCGGTGGCCCACCCCAGGAGCAATGGTCAGGCTGAGCGCGCCAACACTGAGGTCCCGAGGGGCCTCCAGACCAAGACCTTCAAGAAGAAGTTGGAGGCCTGCGGCAGGGGCTGGCACGACGAGCTCCAGTCCGTGCTGTGGTCCATCCGCACCACCGGTACCAAGCCAACGGGCGAGACTCCATTCTTCATCGTCTATGGAGCTGAAGCAGTCCTCCCTCATGAGGTCAAGCATCGCCCCGCGCGGGTTCTGGCGTTCGACGAAATGCAGCAGGACGCCATGCGGGGGATGGATCTCGTGCTGGGGAGGAACGTCGTCGCGAAGCTGCATTGAGGGTGGCAAGGTACCAGCAAGCGCTGCGGCATTACCACTGACACAACATTCGCTCCAGGACGCTCGAGACGGGTGACCTGGTCCTGAGGCGGGTCCTCTCCAGGGAAGGGTTGCACAAGCTCTCACCCATGTGGGAGGGCCCGTTCAGGGTCGTCCACATCTCCAGGCCTGGTGCCGTGCGCCTGGAGACGCAAGAGGGGACACCTAGCCAAAACACCTGGAACATCCAGCACCTTCGGAAGTTCTACCCATGAAGCAAGGCCCAGAGCCTGTGAAGCAAGGCCTAGAGCCTGTGAAGCAAGACCCAGAGCCTGTGAAGCAAGGCCCAGAGCCTGTGAAGAAAGGCCCAGAGCCTGTGAAGAAAGGCCTAGAGCCTGTGAAGAAGACCCGGTGCCTGTGAAGAATCGCCGCCTGTGACACTCTCACGTAATAATGAGTTGGGGTTGTACACGCCCCGGAGTCTCAGGAGCGTCGGCCTCAGGCCCCGGGGCTCCCTTCCACGCCTAGTGGACAACACTTAACTCTGCACTAGTGAGAAGACTTGAAGACTAGATTAGGTGCCAGACGCGGCTTTTCATTTGCTTTCCACAGTTGGTTCGTTTCTCATTAGTCAAAGTTTGCTTTCGGCGTTCCTTGCTGATTTGGTTCCTTCGCCTTTTACCGCATTTTTTCGGCTCTGGTTTGCTCATGATCTCTCTCTCACATACCTCGCGAGGGGGCTAGGAAGGTGCCCTCGTGAGCATTTTTCTTCTCTCTGCCTTCTCGCAAGTCACCCTCGTTCGAGCCTGAAAGCTGGCAAATCTCTCCTAATCCGTGCCCCTCAGGTACCGCGATACAAAGCGCCAAGTCAAGGTTTGGGTGAACGGCTAATCATCTAGTGCACTGATGTCTACTACACAACCTTCTTCTTGTAGACGTTGTTGGGCCTCCAAGTGCAGAGGTTTGTAGGACAATAGCAAATTTCCCTCAAGTGGATGACCTAAGGTTTATCAATCCGTAGGAGGCGTAGGATGAAGATGGTCTCTCTCAAGCAACCCTGCAACCAAATAACAAAGAGTTTCTTGTGTCCCCAACACACCCAATACAATGGTAAATTGTATAGGTGCACTAGTTCGGCGAAGAGATGGTGATACAAGTGGTATATGGATGGTAGATAAAGGTTTTTGTAATATGAAAATATAAAAACAGCAAGGTAAAGAATGATAAAAGTGAGCACGAATGGTATTCCAATGCGTTGAAACAAGGCCTAGGGTTCATACTTTCACTAATGCAAGTTCCCTCAACAATAATAACATAATTTGATCACATAACTATCCCTCAACATGCAACAAAGAGTCACTCCAAAGTCACTAATAGCGGAGAACGAACGAAGAGATTATGGTAGGGTACGAAACCACCTCAAAGTTATTCTTTCCAATCAATCCGTTGGGCTATTCCTATAAGTGTCACAAACAGCCATAGAGTTCGTACTAGAATAACACCTTAAGAAAGAAATCAACCAAAACCCTAATGTCACCTAGATACTCCAATGTCACCTCAAGTATCCGTGGGTATGATTATACGATATGCATCACACAATCTCAGATTAATCTATTCAACCAACACATAGAACCTCAAAGAGTGCCCCAAAGTTTCTACCGAAGAATCACGACGAAAACGTGTGCCAACCCCTATGAATAGGTTCATGGGCGGAACCCGCAAGTTGATCACCAAAACATACATCAAGTGAATCACGTGGAATCCCATCGTCACCACAGATACGCACGGCAAGACATACATCAAGTGTTCTCAAATCTTTAAAGACTCAATCCTATAAGATAACTTCAAAGGGAAAACTCAATCCATTACAAGAGAGTAGAGGGGGGAGAAAACATCATAAGATCCAACTATAATAGCAAAGCTCGCGATACATCAAGACCGTTTCACCTCAAGAACATGAGAGACAGAGAGATCAAACACATAGCTACTGGTACATACCCTCAGCCCCGAGGGAGAACTACTCCCTCCTCGTCATGGAGAGCTCCGAGATGATGAAGATGGCCACCGAAGAGGGATTCCCCCTCCGGCAGGGTGCCGGAACGGGTCTAGATTGGCTTTCGGTGGATACGGAGACTTCTGGCGGCGGAACTACCAATCTATTGTGCTCCCCGATCGTTTTAGGGTATATGGAGGTATATAGGACGAAGAGGTATGTCAGGGGAGCCACGAGGGGCCCACGAGGGTGGAGGTCGCGCCCAAGGGGGGTGGGCGAGCCCCCCTACCTCGTGGCTTCCTCGTTGCTTTCTTGACATGGACTCCAAGTCTCCCAGGTTGCTTTCCTTCCAAAAATAACTTCTTTAGAAGGTTTCATTCCGTTTCGACTCCGCTTGATATTCCTTTTCTTCGAAACACTGAAACAAGGGAAAAAACAGGAACTGGCACTGGGCTCTGAGCCAATAGGTTAGTCCCAAAAATAATATAAAAGTGGATAATAAAGCCCAATAATGTCCAAAATAGAAGATAATATAGCATGGAGCAATCAAAAATTATAGATATGTTGGAGACGTATCAGCATCCCCAAGCTTAATTCCTGCTCGTCCTCGAGTAGGTAAATGATAAAAACAGATTTTTTGATGCGGAGTACTACTTGGCATAATTTCAATGTAATTCTTCTTAATTGTGGTATGAATATTCATATCCGAAAGATTCAGGATAAAAGTTCATATTGACATAAAAATAATAATACTTCAAGCATACTAACTAAGCAATCATGTCTTCTCAAAATAACATGGCCTAAGAAAGTTCATCCCTACAAAATCATATAGTTTAGTCATGCTCCATTTTCATCACACAAGAATGCTCTCATCATGCACAACCCCGATGACAAGCCAAGCAATTGTTTCATACTTTAGTAATCTCAAACTTTATAAACTTTCACGCAATACATGAGTGCGAGCCATGGATATAGCACTATGGGTGGAATAGAATATGATGATGGGGGTTATGTGGAGAAGACAAAAAGGAGAAAGTCTCACATCAACGAGGCTAATCAATGAGCTATGGAGATGCCCATCGATTGATGTTAATGCAAGGAGTAGGGATTGCCATGCAACGGATGCACTAGAGCTATAAATGTATGAAAGCTCAACAAAAGAAACTAAGTGGGTGTGCATCCAACTTACTTGCTCACGAAGACCTAGGGCACTTGAGGAGGCCCATTGTTGAAATATACAAGCGAAGTTCTATAATGAAAAATTCCCACTAGTATATGAAAATGACAAAACAAGAGACTCTCTATCATGAGGATTATGGTGCTACTTTGAAGCACAAGTGTGGAAAAGGATAGTAGCATTGTCCCTTCTCTCTTTTTCTCTCATTTTTAGGGCCTTCTCTTTTTTATGGCCTTTCTCTTTTTTTGGGCCTTCTCTTTTTTATGGCCTTTATCTCTTTTTTTATTCCTCACTTGGGACAATGCTCTAGAAAATGATGATCATCACACTTCTATTTATTTACAAATCAATGATTACAGGTCGATACTAGAACAAAGTATGAATCTATATGAATGCCTCTGGCAGTGTACCGGGATATGCAATGAACCAAGAGTGACATGTATGAAATAATTATGAACGGTGGCTTTGCCACAAATACTACGTCAACTACATGATCATGCTAAGCAATATGACAATGATGAACGTGTCATGATAAACGGAATGGTGGAAAGTTGCATGGCAATATATCTCGGAATGGCTATGGAAATGCCATAATAGGTAGGTATGGTGGCTGTTTTGAGGAAGATATAAGGAGGTTTATGTGTGAAAGAGCGTATCATATCACGGGGTTTGGATGCACTGGTGAAGTTTGCACCAACTCTGAATGTGAGAAAGGGCAATGCACGGTACCGAAGAGGCTAGCAATGATGGAAGGGTGAGAGTGCGTATAATCCATGACTCAACATTAGTCATAAAGAACTCACATACTTATTGCAAAAATCTACAAGTCATCAAAAACCAAGCACTACGCGCATGCTCCTAGGGGGGGGGTAGATTGGTAGGAAAAGACCATCGCTCATCCCCGACCGCCACTCATAAGGAGGACAATCAAAGAACACCTCATGTTTCAAATTTGTTACATAACATTTACCATACGTGCATGCTACGGGACTTGCAAACTTTAACACAAGTATTTCTCAAATTCACAACTACTCAACTAGCACAACTTTAATATCACTATCTCCATATCTCAAAACAATCATCAAGCATCAAACTTCTCTTAGTATTCAAAACACTCATAAGAAAGTTTTTACTAATCTTGAATACCTAGCATATTAGGATTAAGCAAATTACCATGCTGTTTAAGACTCTCAAAATAATATAAGTGAAGCATGAGAGTTCATCTATTTCTTCAAAATAAAACCACCATTGTGTTCTAAAAGATATAAGTGAAACACTAGAGCAAACGACAAACTACTCCAAAAAGATATGAGTGAAGATCAATGAGTAGTTAAATAATTATGCAACTATGTGAAGACTCTCCTATTTTAATAATTTCAGATCTTGGTATTTTATTCATACAGCAAGAAAAATCTAAATAAAATGACATGGCGCTCCAAGCAAAACACATATCATGTGGTGAATAAAAATATAGCTCCAAGTAAAGTTACCGATGAACGAAGACGAAAGAGGGGATGCCTTCCGGGGCATCTCCAATCTTAGGCTCTTGGTTGTCCTTGAATATTACCTTGGGGTGCCTTGTACATCCCCAAGCTTAGGCTCTTGCCACTCCTTATTCCATAGTCCATCGAATCTTTACCCAAAACTTGAAAACTTCACAACACAAAACTTAACAGAAAACTCGTAAGCTCCGTTAGTATAAGAAAATAAATCACCACTTAGGTACTGTTGTGAACTCATTATAAATTCATATTGGTGTAATATCTACTGTATTCCAACTTACCTATGGTTCATACCCTCCGATACTACTCATAGATTCATCAAAATAAGCAAACAACACATCAAAAACAGAATCTGTCAAAAACAGAACAGTCTGTAGTAATCTGGATCAAACGTATACTTCTGGAACCACAAAAAATTTAAAAATAAATCGCTGGACCTGAGGAATTTATCTATTAATTATCTTCAAAAATAATTAACTAAATAGCACTCTCCAAATAAAAATGGCAGCAATTCTCATGAGCGCTAAAGTTTCTGTTTTACCGTAAGATCGCAAAGACTTCACCCAAGTCTTCCCAAAGGTTCTACTTGGCACAAACACTAATTAAAACATAAAACCACATCTAAACAGAGTCTAGATGAATTATTTATTACTAAACAGGAGAAAAAATCAAGGAACAAAAATAAAGTTGGGTTGCCTCCCAACAAGCGCTATCGTTTAACGCCCGTAGCTAGGCATGATGATTTCAATGATGCTCACATAAAGGATTGAAACATAAAGAGAGCATCATGACGAATATGACTAGCACATTTAAGCCTAACCCACTTCCTATGCATAGGGATTTTTGAGCAAACAACTTATGGGAACAAGAATCAACTTGCATAGGAAGGTAAAACAAGCATAACTTCATAACTTTAAGCACATAGAGAGGAAACTTGATATTATTGCAATTCCTACAAGCATATATTCCTCCCTCATAATAATTTTCAGTAGCATAATGAATGAATTCAACAATATAACCAGAACCTAAAGCATTATTTTCATGATGCATAAGCATAGAATTTTTATTACTCTCCACATAAGCAAAATTCTTCTCATTCGGAATAGTGAGAGTATCATAAGAGACTCGAATACTATAAATTGTTTCCACATTAAAAGAGTAATGTTCAGAAAAGGGGTAATCATAATCATGACAAGTTTTATAAATATAATCATCACTACTTTTTATAGCATATGTTTCATCACAATAATCATCATAAGTAGCAACTTTGTTCTCATCATAATCAATTGAAACCTCTTCCAAGATAGTGGAATCATTACTAAATAAAGTCATGACCTCTCCAAATCCACTTTCATAAGTATAATCATCATAAGTAGGAGGCATGCTATCATCATTATAAATTTTCATATCAAAACTTGGGAGACTAAAAATATCATCTTCATTAAACGTAGCATCCCCAAGCTTGGGACAAACATTAATTGCAGCAAATATATTCACAAAAACATCATCTTCATCAAACATAGCATCCCCAAGCTTGGGACTTTTCATATCATAAGAATAATCACTCTCATAATTAATAGTATGGATAGCACCAATAGTATAGCAATTATCATATTCTTCCAAGCAAGTGCCAAAAAGATTTTCAAGATCATAAGAAGTATCATTATTTTCCACAATTATATTTTCATGAGGCACAATACTAATAGGAGCAGCATTATTTGGGAGAGATATCTTTCTACCTCTCTTCCTTTTTCATTCCTTCTTCTTCATCACACCATGTGTGGGTTCAATCCTCTTTTTGGAGCTCCTTATTAATGAGATTGGTTGAATAGGAGGATCCTCCTCGTTACCTGATTCATCATAAGAAATAATAGGAGGGTATTGGGAAGTATCTTCCCTTTCATTAGTATTCTCTTCATCTTCTATTTGTTTTCTTTTCTTTATGTAGTTGGCAATATAAGGATTTTCAATACAATTCACCGCACAATACATATAAATTTCCTCTAGATCAAAATGAAGAACTCTATCAAGGGCAAATTCTGGAATATCCTTAGTTATATGTTTCATTTCTTCATAACCCAAGAGCAAACTAAGTTCATTATGATGTGCAAGGGAAATCAAGTCATCACAATTTTTGGATACGATACGATCATGAAACAATTTGCATTGGGTACTGAAATGATTATGTTCATTACAAAGTTCACAAGTACGGCTAAGAAAATTTAAATTTTCAGCACAAACTTCTAGCCTTTCTTGCAACCATTTAGTTTCTAAATGCTTATGCCTCTTGCAATATCTATCTTCCCTATTTGGTGTATACTTGCAAACCCAATGCACTCCACAAAAATTGACATGTTTATAGGAGACATTTCATCATAACTAGTGCAATCATCATTAGTACTGTGGATATTCAAGGAGTTCATACTAACAACATTGCAATCATGCTCATCATTCAAAGATTTAGTGCCAAACATTTTAATGCATTCTTCTTCTAACACTTCGGCACAATTTTCCTTTCCATCATACTCACGAAAGATATTAAAAAGATGAAGCGTATGAGGCAAACTTAATTCCATATTTTTTTAGTTTTCTTTTATAAACTAAACTAGTGATAAAACAAGAAACTAAAAGACTCGATTGAAAGATCTAAAGATATACCTTCAAGCACTCACCTCCCCGGCAACGGCGCCAGAAAAGAGCTTGATGTCTACTACACAACCTTCTTCTTGTTGACGTTGTTGGGCCTCCAATTTGTAGGATAGTAGCAAATTTCCCTCAAGTGGATGACCTAAGGTTTATCAATCCGTAGGAGGCGTAGGATGAAGATGGTATCTCTCAAGCAACCCTGCAACCAAATAACAAAGAGTCTCTGTGTCCCCAACACACCCAATACAATGGTAACTCGTATAGGTGCACTAGTTCGGCGAAGAGATGGTGATACAAGTGGTATATGGATGGTAGATAAAGGTTTTTGTAATCTGAAAATATAAAAACAACAAGGTAACGAATGATAAAAGTGAGCACAAACGGTATTGCAATGCATTGAAACAAGGCCTAGGGTTCATACTTTCACTAGTGCAAGTTCCCTCAACAATAATAACATAATTGGATCACATAACTATCCCTCAACATGCAACAAAGAGTCACTCCAAAGTCACTAATAGCGGAGAACGACCGAAGAGATTATGGTAGGGTACGAAACCACCTCAAAGTTATTCTTTCCAATCAATCCGTTGGGCTATTCCTATAAGTGTCACAAACAGCCCTAGAGTTCGTACTAGAATAACACCTTAAGACAGAAATCAACCAAAACCCTAATGTCACCTAGATACTCCAATGTCACCTCAAGTATCCGTGGGTATGATTATACGATATGCATCATACAATCTCAGATTCATCTATTCAACCAACACATAGAACCTCAAAGAGTGCCCAAAAGTTTCTACCAGTGAATCACGATGAAAACGGGTGCCAACCCCTATGCATAGGTTCATGGGCGGAACCCGCAATTTGATCACCAAAACATACATCAAGTGAATCATGTGGTATCCCATTGTCACCACAGATACGTACGGCAAGACATACATCAAGTGTTCTCAAATCTTTAAAGACTCAATCCGATAAGATAACTTCAAAGGGAAAACTCAATCCATTACAAGAGAGTAGAGGGGGGAGAAAACATCATAAGATCTAACTATAATAGCAAAGCTCGCGATACATCAAGATCGTATCACCTCAAGAACACGAGAGAGAGAGAGAGAGATCAAACACATAGCTACTGGTACATACCCTCAGCCCTGAGGGAGAACTACTCCCTCCTCGTAATGGAGAGCGCCGGGATGATGAAGATGACCACCGGAGAGGGATTCCCCCTCTGGCAGGGTGCCGGAACGGATCTAGATTGGCTTTCGGTGGCTACGGAGGCTTTTGGCGGCATAACTCCTGATCTATTATGCTCCTCGATTGTTTTAGGGTATATGGAGATATATAAGAGGAAGAGGTACGTCAGGGGAGCCACGAGGGGCCCATGAGGGTGGAGGGCGCGCCCAAGGGGGGTGGGCGCGTCCCCTACCTCGTGGATTCCTTGTTGCTTTCTTGACGTGGACTCCAAGTCTCCCGGGTTGCTTTCCTTCCAAAAATAACTTCTCCAGAAGGTTTCATTCCGTTTCGACTCCGTTTGATATTCCTTTTCTTCGAAACACTGAAACAAGGGAAAAAACAGGAACTGGCACTGGGCTCTAGGTCAATAGGTTAGTCCCAAAAATAATATAAAAGTGGATAATAAAGCCCAATAATGACCAAAATAGAAGATAATATAGCACGGAGCAATCAAAAATTATAGATACGTTGGAGACATATCACGCACCCCCTAACAAATTTTTTGCAGTTTTTGAGCAAACGCAGACATCTCGTGAAGGAAAGGGCGTCCCAAACGCACCAGGAAAAAAAGGGAAAAAGCTAAACAAAGCAGCGTTTCAGCAATCCGCGGAGGCAGACCCTTAGTGACGCCCCGAGCCTAGCCAGATCCCTCCTCGCGCTTCACGGAGGCACGGCGACGAGATGACCCGCTGCCTCCTTCGAAGCGGGCGCGGTGGCTGGTCATATCCACCGCTGCTGGAGCTGTCACTAGAGGAAGAGCCGCCATAGCTGGAAGAGACACAGTCACCACCAAGGGCAGGCTCGCCCTCATCCTCGTCGCGACCGTCACCAAGGCCGAGCACCTCCTCACCGTCGTTCGTCTCGAGGCAGCACCCGGCGCGGCGACCATCTTCCCCGAACACCCTCACATAGAGGGGCGACCCACCATCATACTTGAAGTGGAGCGTGCACCGCCTGCCCTGGCCGCGCGCGCGGGCGAACGTCTGCCAGCTGCGGGACAGGGCTATGTTGACCGCGGCGGAAGTCTCGACCGCAACACAGGAGGCCTTGCTGTAGCAACCATCCACCTGCAACCAGAGCCTGCCTAGACCAGGGGCCGGCAGTTCATCGATAAGGAAGCGTGGAAGCTGGAGCCAGTTGCCGGCCGGGTTCTCCGACTAGACAACGAACTCCGGCGACACCTCCGCTGAATGGAAGCGCGGGCAGGGAGGCCGCGCCACCATCGCACGCCTACCCTCGTCAGCTGGACTGCCATGGTTGGGACAGTCCCCCCCGCGTGCCGCGGCACCGCCTCGACGGTGGGCCACGACAGGGGTAGCAGCATGTTTGCACGGACGGCCGCGACCACGCTTGGGCGCCGGGGAACCGGGGTCCTCGCGAGGGGCCTTCCCTTCTCGGCGGCAGAGAACTTCCTTCGTGGCACCATCGGAGGCACTGCAAGCAACGAAGCAAAGAAGAAGCGAGCAAGCGAGGAAGAGATGGGCGACGGGGGCTCTGCCCCCTCCCCATTTATAGCAAGAGAAGGCCAACCAGCGTCTCCCATGATCGCAGGTAATGATGGTTTCCCTTGCATGTCGCAGGGACTTGTCAAGTTGGGCAGTCGTCGAGGCAGCGTGGGGAAGCGGAGACGCCCACGCCCAATCAACCGCCACGCGTCGACCGAGGCCGCAGGCTTTTGGGGCCCGCTGTGCTCCGAACTTGACCCTTGGCTTCGTCGCGAAGCCAAGCCCGAGCGCACCTTGGGCCCGGGGGCTATTGTCGGCGTTCTGGGAACGGGGGTCCACAGACTTGCCTGCCTGTGGCCCGTGGCGTGGCAGAGCTAGCAGGCCGTATGGACCACCTTCATCAACAAAGCATCCAAGACCCTCGCGAGGGGCCAAGCCTCGCGAGGGGGACGACGCAAGACCTCCTATGGAGCGGCCTGGTCAGGCAGGCTCGCGAGGAGCGGAGATATCAAGGCGAGGCGAACCTCACGAGGCTCTCGTGACGTGAGCCATGACGACCGACACCAGGCGGGCGCCAATGCACGCAGCGTCCTTGTTTCCCCTTTGGTGCAAAGGGGGAAAGCGCAGCCGCGGAGTACCGAGGCCTCAGGCAAAGGTTGCCATTTCAGTGCAACAGGACCAAGACCATGGACTGCAAGACGGAGGTCATCATGGAGCCCAAGACGGCGTCACCCCAGAGCCTTTCATAGGTGAAGACCGCTTTTGTTAGGATAGCTTGTACTAGCTGTCCCCCTTCAAATTAGCCCACCATTGTTGGCTCCCTTCCCGTTTGATATTTGGGAAGAGGACCAGGGCCTCTATAAATAGGACTAGCCACCACCATAGTAGGGGATGGGATCTCGTCTCATCTTAGCTTGAGGGAATCTACACACCACAAGTTCATAAGCACAAGAACACCTCAACCTTAGGAGGCTGTTCTTCCCCTTGTATTGTTCATCATCAGCCCAAGAGGCAATCCACCACCACACACTAGAGTAGGGTATTACACCACAACGGTGGCCCGAACCAGTATAAACCCCGTGTCTTTCTGTGTTGTGAGTTCATCGAGTTCGTCCGTAAGATCTTAGCGAGCTAGAGCGTAGATCGGTAGGAGGGAAAGACTTCGCGCGCACCCCAGTGTTCGAACCTTAAGGGTTTGCCGGAACCCCACATCCGACAGCTTTTGCCTGTTCAAGCCTGCCTACTAGAATTGCCCGTGGTTGAAAGGAAAAGTGAAGGAAAAAAATAGGAATTGGAAAGTTTCCTATGGTACCACTATTAATGCATTTGGTTCAAAGGAATGGAGCAAAGGAAAACTGTAGGATTTGTTCCTTTAGTGTCTCTTTCAAAGAAAAACCGTAGGAATTTTAATATCCACTTGGCCCTCCTTTTCAAATTCCTATTCATGAAGAACAAGACTAAGTGATAATAGCATAATAGCATTATAACTGTACATTTTCTTATGTCTTGACTTAATTTGACCATGCTTCTTTGCATTCCTGTGACCTTCCAATTTCTGTGAACCAAACACCTAGATTGACAGAAATCATGTGATTTTAATTTCTCTGCTTTGCACATGCATTTCTATTGTATTAATCTGTATTTCCTATCCCTGCGTTGTTATAATCCTCCAATTCAAATGATCCCTTACAGAATTACTTCTATTACAGATAGTTACGAAAGAAAACCTTGTGTGGTTTGTCCCGCTCCTGCTGCGCTGTCGCCACCCCAGCTCAGCTGCTCCAACGACAGAAGGGTCCACCACAGCAGGGGTTCGCCCTCCTAACTATCTTTCGCCGCCTCAGATCTTCTTCCCCGTCATCGGCAGCCAGGACAACTGCATTACCATCATCAACTGAGCAGATGACCTCGAGGACTACACGGGTCCACAAGAGAGGTCGCACTCTTTCGTTTCTTCTTACGTTATGCACCGCTTAATATTACATGCTACTTTATCGTCCTTTTCTCGTTTAGACTCTGAGTCAGCTCCAAACTAATGCTCAGACTTGAGTTTCTAAATGGTTGTGGGGTACATATTAGGGCCGCAATCAATAGTATCTGTCTACTATCTAGTTAATATCTGGTGTCTACTATGAGTTTCATGTTGGGTCGGAAACAAACATTAAAGAAACCATTATTTGTATTTTTAACTGAAGCCATTATCTGCTTGTTATCATTGGTTTTGGGTCTATCCACAGGTTGCTACCATCACTCTGGATTTCTGCATGCATTCCTTACATAATCTCACTATGTTTTATTCCTATGCATGTCAGTTATTGTACACAATGGAACTGAACATGTAGAGCAAAAGAGATGAGCCTTGCGTGGCAATAAAATTTCATGCAGACGTCGCTCCATGGTGGGCGCAAAGGCAGCCCCCCTCCACCCATTTCAAATTGTAATCAAGAGGAAGATAACTGTTCTGAAGGGGATTCAGAAGGAGCAGACCACTCCTATTTAACCCCTAAGGTCTTCGCTCTAACTTGGCATGCTGATGTTGGTCCTATCATGCATATGGTGCCTTGCATTGCTTACTTTATACATCAAATATGTCATCTTCTTAGTTTAGACATGCTTTGTGTGAATGCCATCTGTTTAGTTTCTTTATCATATATGTGAATTGTGCAACGCCATCTTATTTAGCCAGGCATCATATCTGTGAATTTTGTAATGCCATCCTGCTTAGCCAGTCATCTTATATGTGAATTATATCATGCCATCCATTTTCTCCATTATGTATTACATTTGTCAACAATGTCAGTACATTCAACTACACTTCGTGTGCATCAACCATTTGACACGGTGATGGAAAAATCTGGAGCGAAAACAAGGTCTTGAGAGCATACAATGCTACCTGACGAAGCGCATATCTCGCTGGTTACGGATAGCTCCTCAGAGGAGGATTCAGAGACAGATGACCAGTCCTATTTCCCCTCGAGGTGTATGCTCTAACTTGGCAGGGTTATGTTGCTCATATCAAGTGTATGGTGTCTCGCATTGCTATGTCATTTGCTTAGTTTAGACATGCTTTGTGTGAATGCCACCTGCTTAGTGTCTAATTACCATATATGTGAATTATGCAATGCCATCTTGTTGCAAGACATTATATATGTGAATTATGCAATGCTATCTTGTTGCAAGGCATTATATATGTGAATTATGCAATGCCATGTTGTTTATACAATCATCATATATGTGAATTATATCATGCTATCCTTTTTTTGCATTACGTATTCCATTTGTCGACAACGTTTGTTTATTCAACTACTCTTCCTGTGCATCAGCCATTTGAAGCGGTGATGGAAGTACCTGGAGTGAAAACAAGGTCTTTAGAGCAGTCAATGCTACCTGCTGAAGTAGACATCTTGCTGATTATAGATAGCTCCTTAGAGGAGGATTCAGAGACAGATGACGAGTCCTATTTCCCCCCTGAGGTCTATGCTCAAACTTGGCAGGGTTATATTACTCATATCATGCATACGTTGTCTTGCATTGCTTAGTTTTTACATCATATATGCGATTTCCATCTGCTTACTTGCTTAGTATATAAATCATATATTTTAATTATATCATGCCATCATGTTTACATAGACAACATCTATTTGAATTATGGCATGCCAACCCATTTAATAAAGACATCATATTGTTATATCATCTCATCCTGTTTAGTGTTTACATTCATCATATTTTGAATTATGTCATTCTATCGGTGAATTATATCATGCCATCATGTTTCCATAGGCGGCATGTATGTGAATTATGGCATGCCAGCCTATTTAATAAACACATCATATAGTTATATCATGTCATCCTGTTTACATAGTCATCATATTTTGAATTATGTCTCTCTATGTTGTTTAGTTAGCCATCATATATGTGAAATTGTGTCATGCTATCCTATTTAGTTAGCCATCATATATGTGAAATTTTGTCATGCTATCCTGTTTGGTTAGACAACATAAATGTGAATTATTTCATTCCCTCTTTTCTTCCCTACTATCCATTGCACCTGTCTATCATACAATGTATGTACATTCAATTACTTTTCTTGTTTATCAGCCATTTGAATTGGAGGGGGCGATGGCAGTATCTAAGGGAGTAACAACACGGTCTTCAGAAAAGGGGGTGCTACCAGTCGACGCAGATAGAACCACGGTTGTACTTGCCCAAGAACCAGCTCCACCACACATAACCTAGACTCTCGCAGATTCTACCCCTACCTAGTTGGACAAAGAACTAGCTACACCCCTTCTAACCCCAACCCCAGCACATAGTAACACAGTTCCAGTTGACACAACACTGTCTCCACCACAGAGCACCCAGACATGAGCAGTTAGTAAGGCAACTTCCGTGCCCAAAGCACGAGGACCACTACTACCTCTTGAGCATGTGTTGGTTTTCCCTTAAAGAGGAAATGGTGATGCAGCAAAGTAGCATAAGTATTTCCCTCAGTTTTGAGAACCAAGGTATCAATCCAGTAGGAGACAATGGACAAGTCACCTAGTACCTCAACAAACAATCAAGAACCTTGCAACCAACGCAATAAAGGGGTTGTCAATCCCTTCACGGTCACTCGCAAAAGTGAGATGTCATAAAGATAGTAAAGTAAATATTTTTGGTATTTTTGTTATATAGATTGGAAAGTAAAGATTGCAAAATAGTAAACGAGATGTGATGTAAATAAAAGCACTACAAAAAAATACACTTCTGTGATGATACGTGTTTGTCACAGTAGGTCGCGTTTTCTGTCATGCATGTACATCCATGATGATTTTATGACAGAATCAAGATAGTCATACCTGTGCTGTCGTAGAAGTGTTCCATGACATTACCAAAATTATCATCACGGAAGTGTCCACTTCCATGATGATAAATCACGCATCACAGAAGTGCTTTCGTCAAGGGTGACCGACACGTGGCATCCACCGTAACGGAACGCCGTTAAGCTATCGGGTTGGGTTTTGGATCCGATAACCCGTTAACAGCCCCGACCAATGGGGATTTTCCACATGTAAAATCATCATTGGCTGGAGGAGACACGTGTCAGGTCCGCGTTGGCACATGTGTCACTCATCCAATGGGCGAGACGCGCCTATGATATGTTGACACGTGGACCGGCCCATCAAGTTTAAATAGGCCGGCCCAAATGAAGGCCCACAAGATTTTGCGGACCATAATGGGCCGGCCCAGCTAAAGGCCCACGAGATTTTGCGGATTATAATGGGCTGGCCTAGCTAAAGGCCCACAAGATTTTGCGGGCCATAATGGGCCGACCCAGGTAAAGGCCCACAAGATTTTTGTGTGCCATAATGGGCCGGCCTAGGTAAAGGCCCACAAGATTCTTGCGGATCATAATGGGCCGGCCCAGCTAAAGGCCCACGAGATTTCACCGACATTAATTGGCCGGCCCAGCTGTAGGCCCACAAGATTTTGAGGACCCTAGTAGGCCGACCCATTAACTGGCTGCCATGTTTTGGGCCAAATGCCGGCCCATATTTGATCCGGTCCATTAATGGCCTGCCACGCTCCGGGCCTAATAGTGGCCCATATGAGATCCGACCCGTTAAAAGCCTACCACGCTCTGGGCTGGACACTAGGATTTTGGGCCCACTTGTTAAAGGCCCACTTAGTAATTCGGCCTGATATTAGTTTTGGCCTGTTAAGGGCCCGTTTAACATTTCGACCCTATATTAATTTCGGCCTATTAAAAGCCTGTCATATAGTTGGGCCTAACTACGGCCCGGTTTGCATCCGGCCTGCTCGCAGCCGATATCTGATTGGGCCAAACAAGGACCGAGACAATTTTGGCCTGTTAAAAGCCCGTGATTTGATTCGCACAATCATGGGCCGGGGTTCATTTCGGGCTGCTACCGGCCCATGAGCTGTTCGACACGTTTCAGGCCCAACCTACATCGTGATTGCATGACGGCCCGATTATGTACCGTAATTTTAGGGTTTGGCCGGTTTACTGTGAAGACATGATATATATACAGTAAAATAACTGCAACATCATGAATAAGAAAAAACCTAGACTATACAATAAAGAAATTACGACATATTACATCCACTGGGCATCAAAGTTCGCCACTATGATAATAAAGCACAAGCAGACAGCAGATTACATACACTGGGCATCAAAGATCGCCACCAGTGCAAATAAACACGCCGACAAAATAATATACAAAACCGACAGCACTTCAATAGAGCTCAAGAAAGGTTAGCCCTGCTGGGGAGCTGCAGCGCAAGCAGCTGAACAAGATGATGAGACTGCGCTTGTTCAACACTTACATCTTCCTCACTCTGAAAGATAAACAAGCAGACAGATGATAGGTTTGCACATAGAAGTATCAGTGCTGACAATTCATCACATTTCTTACTGACGAATAAAGTGACACAGTTTAAAATTGCATTAACACAATATGGTATTGTTCAGGTCAAGACATGGCAGGAAACGACATTGTGAAGGAGTTGGCAGCTTCACGACACCACTGGATTACAGATCAAGAACTCATAAGTATCAATGTTTAGTGTGCTGTCAATTTATACCATTTCAAATTGGCAAATAAAGAGATGGTTTAAATAATAGTAGAATGATATGACATTGTTCATAGTTAAGACATTGCAGAGTATGACATTGTGCTATAGTGGGTAGGTTCACCACACCACTGGATTACGGATGAAGAACAGAAGCATACATGCAGTGCAAAAGAAGATCACTTGCTCTGTATAGTTTAATTTACATGGTATGAAGAAGGAACTTGGTTGTACAACTGAAAACTTAAGTTGAGAAAGGACAAACTTTTGTTTATGAACTACATAATAAACTTTAAACAAGAAATTTGATGCAAACACAAAAAATAAACAGCTGTTGCAATCATGCCTAACCAAATATATACAACAAAGTTTGAAGGCTTGAGATGGACAAACTTACATTATTGGTGAAGACAGGCTCTATAAAGGCCTTGTCCATGCTGATGGGGGGAGGGGCAATTCAAGAAGTTTACCATAGAATCTTCTTCAAAAGCATTGCCTTTATTCTACATTTTGTTAATAGTAAATATAGATGTGATATTATAGGAAAAAATGGAGAATATTTAAGATAAGATGAAGAGTGATGCTACATAACCAAGTAGCTATAAATGCAAGTGCAGCGATACAGGCAAAAGGTACAGCCAAGAGCAATGCACAGCTAAACTTCTTCAGTACCAACCTTATGGTAAGAGTAAATATAGATCTGATGTGTAGAAAATGGAGGGCAAAGGAAAATAAGCTGCAGAGTGATGGTACATGAACAACTACTTGTCATTATAAGTACACTGATAAAGGAAAGCATGTACTTAGAAGAACAATGCAGAGCTAAAAAAACATTGGCATTGGATATATTCTACACTAATGTAACCATTCATACAGATCAGATAATTTGGAGCGAACAATTGATAAGCAAGCTATCATTCATACTACTGTCACATAATGAACCAGGTATGTATGCAAGTATAGTGATATAGGACAACAGGTACTAACAAGAGCAAAGCAGTGGGCAGCATATTTGCGATATCATGTCATTCTTGTCAAACCGGAATTCTTCTTCGAGCAGATTTCCTGCAAAAAAGATCCGTAAGGCACATGCGGAAAAGTAGAATTTCAAATTGTCATGTGATTTCATAGACAGTACCTCATCTTGGGAACGAGACCAGTGCCTAACAAGGTTTTTCCATTCAATGTCTTCTAAATTTAGCATAGGAGACTTCACCGGAAATTCGTTTATAGACTTGCCATCAAAGTGTGATTTCCTCAAGTAACACCGATACTGCTGCAATGCTTCCTTGAAAAGCACAAGCAAGCTTTGCTCGTCATGACTATCTAGATTGACCCTCGCCTAGTTACAACAATGTAATGTAAATCATTGATGTGTTCAATCAGCAGAAAACAGGAAAAAAATAACCATGAACAATAGCACTTACACATAAGTTGGACAGGAAGATGTGAAAATGGTGTTTTTCTTCACAATAATCTTCCCATGATGGGAATATATGCATGTAGTCTCTAACAACATTGAAATCATTGGCTTTTAAACTGGGAATAAATGGAATGGGGTTCCAATCTGCAGGAATTAGCCGTCTCTGCAGTTGGGATAGGTCTTCGGTCAGTGGACTTGCTGTACTTTTTGCTGGAGTGGGATTTTTCTATGGTACAACTGGTGCTATGGCAAAAAATCGGTATACCTTTTGCTGGAGTGTAGTTCCTGTGTGGTGGGGCTAGTGGTGTGGCCAGTGAAGTATGGGTACAGTCTGTTGGAGTCGGTCCTACGTTTTGTGTCACTGGTTGTACAACCAATATAAGTGGGGTGTTGTCTGATTTCTCCGGCACCACCACGTTTTTCAAGGACTTTGCTGGTGCTCCTTCAGGTTCGGCAATCACCCTCTTCCTTTTTGATGTCTGATGCACAAGAACAACATTTGAGTGAAAAAACATGGTATGATGACAGATGTAATCTCCCCTAATAATAAAGCATCTATTGCTTCTGGTGGTACGTCATCTAATTTGCCCCTAAAGTTGCTAAATATTACCCACCAATGCCACCTATATGTGAGGAAAAACGATTCAATTTTTTTTCTCGCGGCATTCGCCTCTCGTTTATCTAAAGGCGGTGTCCAAATAGTAGCAGAATGACTCCCATAGCGCATTGGCTGGACTGTTTGTCTGGTACCCATGAGACGTGTGTTCGAGCCCTGGCTCTCTCATCTTTTTCAACTTTTTTGTTTCTTTTTCCTGACATATTAAAATGGTCTCAAAATATTTATGTTTCAAACACTAACTCAAAATATAACATGTTATATATGAAATGGTCTTCAAAAAAATTATCTTTCAAACACTAACTCAAAATATAACATGACAATAAAACCTGAGAAAAAAACACGACTTCAAAATATAACATGTCATATATGAAATAAACCCTGAGAAAATGTGTATTAGTTTTAAATATACATACGTATATACCTAAAAAATCCTTTCGTCGGCCTAAATTTTTACGTCTAATAGATTAAAATGGTCTTTGAAATATTTATCTTTCAAACGCTAACTCAAAATATAACATGTTATATATGAAAAAAAAACTGAGAAAAATGTGTATAAATTTTAAATATACATATATACCTAAAAAATCCTTTCGTCGGCCTAATTTTTTGCGCCACATTCGTCCGGGTAAGGCACAAACAATACACGCATTTTTTTCCTCATCTCCCTTTGATTTTCCATATGAATCTGTTGAACGTGGACATAGGACTCTAGATGTATATACATGTATAAAAATATCAGGACCAACATAGTTCTGGGTCACTCACATATCTTCTTTCACTCAGAGCTCAAGCTGATGTACATGCCTTTGCCTGCTGTCCAACTGACTATCAACTGCAACAACACCTGCAGTAACGGATGTCACAAAATCTAAGTAGATGCTTTCTATCGGACCATACATTATTTGACACGTACTCCCTCTGTAAAGAATTAAACGCTCTTATAACTCTTTATAGAGGAAGCGCTATTTTTCAAGTTGAATATATTTGTAGGTAACCTACATCTTTTTTTCCCTTCATCGTCGATGGTACCAAAATTTTCCATGTGCATGATCCCACCCAAATATAAGGTGCAACATCACAGCCTTCTATTGCAGCTATAATGATTACCATCAAGGGATGTGGACACTAACTCCACGTTGAGCATTTGGTTATATAACCCAGATACAAGCAAATCAGAATCATTAATTGTGCTGACAAGTAAAGTAAAATAGATCAAGACTCCAGTTATTAAGATGGCACTCAGAGTAGGCCTTGACCTCCACCTCTTCTTTCTAACTGGCATTTGCTCAGTATGACGATGGAAACCACAAGGCCATGTACATAATAAAACTTGCAAAAGGGCAGACGGATGAATAGGTTGATGACAGTGACAGGACGGAGCAATTGTGATAAGTGACGAAACATAATTTTGTTATCCCGTTGCAACGCACGGGCTCTTTTGCTAGTATGTATTAATAATGGATGGGCATGGCATCTCGACATATATGATGAGTAAACTAAGTAGATGGCGGTGCAACAAAGTAGAAGAAATGCAAGACAACATATGCAAGATACCCGCAATCAATAAAACATTGCCAAATTAGAACAGGCACCTTGATGGGTGAACAGGACAGGCCATCTGCCTTTGACTCCTCGAGGTTAGAATAGTCATTAGGATCATATTCTGAACAAGAATCAATAGGTGGGGAGAATATGAGTTTCATTGCATCCAGAATGGCACTCAATGCCTTGGTGCCAATTTTGTAAGTCATTGCAGTGTTTAGCTTCAAGAGTGGACTGCTGCTAGTGCGACACAAAGCAGCTACACAGATCATAATGTAGATATAACGGGAAAACCTTAAGCATCAGAGTAAAATCAGCAAAGTGGAACTTGCTGGAATATATGTGTTAGTATTGCCGGTATGGCTAGAAAGGCTTCGGAGACCAGCTCTCTTCAAGTGAAGGTGCGGTACTATTAATATCAGTGTAACTCTCAAAGGCGACACAACTCCCCGTATTTCCTTGCTATTCTTATAGGATTCAAGTGGGCAGGCCACTACAAATCCTATTCCTATGTTTACAAGATCCTACGAATCAAAGAGGCTCAAAGTGTCCATCACAACCGACTGTATAGACCTCTACACTGCAAATGTCCCTGCTCATCTTCAGTACAAGGAACATATTGTACTACTATCATACTCCCTCTGTTCCAAAATATATGTCTTGGTAGAGATTTCCACTATGGATCAAATACAGATGTATCAAGATACATTTTAGAGTGTAGATTCACTCATTTTGCTCCATATGTAGTCCATGGTGGAATCTATACAAAGACTTGTATTTAGGAACGGAGAGAGTACATATTAAAGAAGAACGGAAGAGGAACATGGTAAAGAAGAACAAGCAGATTTTGGATAATAAAATGTTGGTTGCGCAGTGCCCACACATGATGAACCAGAGCGCATTAAGAATGCAACTCCTAGCTGTCCCTCGACCATTTCAGGCGGTTGGATGAAGATCTTACGTCTCCTAACCCTTCTTCTTCCTCGTCTCTGATTCTTCCCATATAGAACACCACACGGGCCGCCGGCCGGACCACCGGCCCCCACCACCTGTGTTCCTCCGCCACCCCCACCCCCACCCCCGCCCCAACCCCCACCCATGTCGAGTTTTCTTTGTTCAGCGAGGCCCCACAACCACCAGAGCCCCTTCGATCGCACCGGCGAACTCCGGCAAGCTCTGAAAAATCGACTGACCCAATTTTGAAATTTAGTCTACTGTGATTTAACTAGTGTGGAATATAAAAGGGGAAAACCATAAGCATTGGGATTATAGTGTTGAGCGTGCCATGGCGGATCTGAAGGTGCAAACCGGACAAAGGCAACTTCGCAACCAAGACAAGAAATCAGAGTAAAGCAGTGGCGATCTGTTTTCTTGCTGCGATAAATAAGTTGAGCAGATACGAAAGAGTATCGCCTCTGGTGCGACGCCATGTATGCATCTGCTGAGAATATGACGGTGCCGTGGTAGCGATGGCTGTCGGTGGCGTGGAAGCAGGTCTAGGAGGGTAGACGATGGTGGCGGGGCGCGGTGGATGAGACAGTCGTAGGAGCGGCGCCGGCAAGGTGGACGACGGCGGGGATGAAGCGAGAGGACGGGATGCAAGGATCCCGGTTCGAAGCCGTGGATGAGAGAGGTCGATCTCTTGTAATGGACGGTGGCGTCGGGGTATCATCTCCGGCATGGTGGAGGAGGACGGCGGTGGATGGGGTGGCGGACGGCGGTGGACGGAGGAGGGTGGGGTGGAGAGGGTGTTTTGGCGCCCACGGAGTACGAATGGGGAAAAGGGAGGTAGAGCGGAAGGGGGGAACCATGTATTCAGGGAGCGCTTCTCTCAAATGCGAGGAAATTTACAAACTTAGCCCCTGTTTCAAATTTCTACTACATCACAGCAATATTAGTCGGTTGGGGATAGGATGGTAATCTCGCATACACCGAATATTTGCCGACGAGAATTTGTTTTTGGCGCCCACCGTGTATGAATATGAATCGGGGAGGGAGTCGATTTCGGCCAAGGACACACTGTGTTTTGGCGCCCACCGTGTATGAATCCGGGTGAGAGGCGGTTACGTCACGTTTGGGTGAAATTACAAACCTACCCCTATCGAAACCTATAGAAATCCAGCAGGTAGGCTTTGCGTGACAGGGATAGGCAGTAGTGATTTCCATCTCGCATATTTTGGTTTCGGGCGGTTACTGCGACTTTCCCGCGTTCAAATTTTGCAGAGTGCACGTTTACCATGCCAACTCAATTCAAATCCCGTTTGTATTCTATTTTTTCGGGCGGCATCCATTTTCAATTGGAATTACATTCTATATACATCATTTTTTATATATACTTTCAAAAGCACAACACCATTTATACATAAATATGGTTTACAAGTGGCATGATCTCATATTCTTAAGGTTGTATCCATCAATTTGGATTTTCAAATATTTGAAACCATTTTATGTTGAAATCCAATGTATGCATTCCTCGCTAACTATCTCCAATTAATTTGTGTTTCATGCGGGTTTTTTTACTTCTCAAAGATGTATAATGTGTTTCACACACGCAACATATAGTGTAATCCCGTTTAGACATTAATTGCATATAAACCATGCATTGTTTGTAATTGAAGAATCTATGGATCGCCAATATTGATAAACTATATAACATTACACGTGTGCCCAAATTCAAATGAATATGCATGTTTGATACACCAATTTGCGTTATGATATTGTCGATGTCGTGATCTCTAGTTTGAATATTTGAATCCCCTTTAATACAGATATTCGCCTCATATAGCTATCACTCATGCTTATATAGGACTATCTCTCTGTACCTATACGCGTTCATCATCTCTCAGGTATCTCTCGTGCTACCTGCATGTCGACAATGATCTTTTATCTTCATAACACACTGACGGTACTCTCTCCCTCGACCTTCATCACTGTATCTCTCTCTAAGTATATCTTGCTCCCTGCTATGTGTCTCTAACTATGATTCTCCATGTGGAATCTCTTTCTCTCACACAAACACAAAACTTTGTCTCCCGGGGTCTCATTTCTCTCTACTATTCCCATGTGTGCCACTCACACACCCCTCATACAGAGATGTCTTTCGCTCCTTAGATATGAGAACCTACGACTCTTCCTCTTCAATATCTCTTTCTCACACACAAACAGATACTCTATTTCCAGGGTCTCATATTTCTCCATTGTTCTCTTGTAT